>NC_057387.1:87538182-88186404 GCF_019320065.1 Cervus canadensis | reverse complement strand
ATGATGAAAAGGACATTTTTTTTTTTTTTGGTAGTTCTAGAAGCTGTTCTGTTCAGCAACAAGTTGCAGTTTTAGTTTTCTTGAAGGAGAAGATGAGCACATGTCCTTCTACTCTGCCATCTTGTAGAGAGCAAGCGCAAAAAAGCATATGGGGAAAAGGAAAGAACTCTCATGCACTGGTGGAAGGGAATGTAAATTGGTGCAACCACTATGGAAAACAATATGGAGGTTTCTCAAAATTTTAAAAATAGAGCTACCATTTGATCCAGCAATTCTACTTCTTTGTATAAATCCAAAGAAAATGAAAACATTAATTTATTTGAAAAGGTATATCCACCCCTATGTTCATCACAGTACTATTTCTAATAGCCAAGATATGGAAAAAATCCTAAGTGTCCATAGATGGATGAATGGATAAAGAAGATACTGACAAATAAAAAAAGTATATGGAGTAGTACTTAGCCATAAAAAAGAATGAAATCTTGCCATTTCAACATGGATGGACCTAGAAGGTATTACGCTAAGTGAAGTAAGTCAGACAGAGAAAGACAAATACCATATGGTCTCACATATGTTTGGAATCTAAAAAACAAAAGAAAATTTTAAAAAAATCAAGATCATAGATAAAAAGAACAGACTAATTGTTGCCAGAGGGCAAGGGGTTGGAGGGTGGGCAAAATGAGTGAAGGGGGTCAATAGGTATAACCTTCCAGTTATAATACAAATAAGTCATAGGATGTAATGTCCAGCATGGTGACTATAGTTAATAATTCTGTATTGCACATTTGAGTTACTTGGAGAGCAAACCTTAGAAAATATTAGAAATCTTCATTACAAGGGAAAAAAAGATATTTGTGACTATGTATGGTGACTAATGGTAACTAGATTTATTGTGATATTTGTTTCACAGTGCATACAAATATCAAATCATTATGTTTTCCACCCGAAACTAACATAGTGTTATATATCAGTTATATCTCAATTTAAAAAATGTTTAGTTTTTTAAGAACTTTGGTTTTGAATAAGAATATTATTTAAACCTAGCCACCATGTTCTGCTTTTTCATAATTAATTCAAAACAGAGCAGAACTCTGGAATACTTCAATACAATTTATTCTTCAGATTTTTTCCTTTTTTAAAAATTTTTTTCCCATTTTTCTAAGTAAAGGAACTTTCTTGATTCCTACATAGCAAAGTATGGCATGTCTCTATAAGCAAGGTAAAAAGACAGCCCTCAGAATGGGAGAAAATAAAAGCAAATGAAACAACTGACAAAGGATTAATTTCCAAATTTCCAAAATATACAAGCAACTCATACAATGCAATACCAGAAAACAAGCAACCCGATCAAAAAGTGGGGAAAATACCTAAACAGACATTTTTCCAAAGAAGACATACAGACGGCTAAGAAACACTTAAAAAGATGCTCAATATCACTCATTATTAGAGAAGTGCAAATCAAAACTACAATGAGATATCACCTCACACTAGTCAGAATGGCCATCATCAAAAAGTCTACAAACAATAAATGGTGGAGAAAAGGGAACCCTCTTGCATTGTTGGTGGGAATATAAATTGATACAGCCACTATGCAAGATGGTATGGAGATTCTTTAAAAAACTAGAAATAAAACCACCATATGACCCAGTAACCCCACTCCTAGGCATATACCCTGAGAAAACCAAAATAGAAAAAGACACATGTACCCCAATGTTCACTGCAGCACTATTTACAATAGCTAGAACATGGAAGCAACCTTGATGGCTAACGACAGATGAATGGATAAAGAACTTGTGGTACATATACACAGTGGAATATTACTCAGCCATAAAAGGGAATGCATTTGAGTCAGTTCTAATGAAGTGGATGAACCTAGAGCCTATTATACAGAATGAAGTAATTCAGAAAGAGAAAGATAAATATTGTATACTAACACATATATGTGGAATCTAGAAAGATGGTACCAAAGAATTTATTTACAGGGCAGCAATGGAGAAACAAACATAGAGAACAGACTTGTGGACATGGGGAGAGGGGAGGAGAGGGTGAGATGTATGGAGAGAATAACATGGAAGCTTACATTCAGTTCAGTTCAGTTCAGTCGCTCAGTCGTGTCCGACTCTTTGCGACCCCATGAATCACAGCACGCCAGGCCTCCCTGTCCATTACGAGTTCCCGGAGTTTACTCAAACTCATGTTCATCGAGTCAGTGAAGCCATCCAGCCATCTCATCCTCTGTCGTCCCCTTCTCCTCCTGCCCTTAATCCCTCCTAGCATCAGAAAACTAAGATCATGGCATCTGGTCCCATCACTTCATAGGAAATAGATGGGGAAACAGTGGAAATAGTGGCTGACTTTATTTTTTTGGACTCCAAAATCACTGTAGATGGTGACTGCAGCCATGAAATTAAAAGATGCTTACTCCTTGGAAGGAAAGTTATGACCAACCTAGATAGCATATTAAAAAGCAGAGACATTACTTTGCCAACAAAAGTTCGTCTGGTCAAGGCTATGGTTTTACCAGTGGTCATGTATGGATGTGAGAGTTGGACTGTGAAGAAAGCTGAGTGCCAAAAAATTGATGCTTTTGAACTGTGGTGTTGCAGAAGACTCTTGAGAGTCCCTTGGACTGCAAGGAGATCCAACCAGTTCATCCTAGAGGAGATCAGTCCTGGGTGTTCACTGGAAGGACTGATGCTGAAGCTGAAACTCCAATACTTTGGCCACCTCATGCGAAGAGTTGACTCACTGGAAGCTTACATTACCATATGTAAAATAGATAGCCAATGGGAATTTGCTGTAAACCCAACAGGGGCTCTTGTATCAACCTAGAGGTGTGGGATGGGATGGTAGATGGGAGGGAGGTTCAAGAGGGAGGGGACCTATGGCTGATTCATGTTGAAGTTTGACAGAAAACAACAAAATTCTGCAAAGCAATTATCCTTCACTTTAAAAATAAATAAATAAATTAAAAAAATGGCGTTTCTGGTTTTCCAGCTCATGTTTACCCTTAATGTGTTACAGGCCCCAGGGCTATCCCAAGGAGAAAATGCAAGCACCTTCCCATGATAAGCCCTGTGCTAGACGCCAGGTACATAAATGAAAACAAGATCTCTGCCTTGGATAATGAATCATATTCAATAATATAGTTCTGTTTCCATATATAGCAGTAAAGGATTGTGAAAAGTGCTGTGGGATCAGAGGGGGGAATTTGTTCTTGTGGGAAGGAGGAAGGATGAAGATTGAGGAAGACTTCACAGAGATTGTGAGTTTTGAAATGGGATTTGAAGGATGTCAGAGTGTACTAGGAAGAGATGCACAGAAAAAAACACTCCAGACTGTAGTTAAAGTGAAAGTGTTAGCCACTCAGTAGTGTCTGACTCTGCAACTCCATGCACTGTGTCCATGGATTTCTCCAGGCAAGAATACTGGAGGAGGTAGCCATTTCCTCTTCTCCAGGAGATCTTCCCAACCCAGGGATCAAACCGCGGTCTCCTGCATTGCAGGTGGATTCTTTATCATCTGAGCCACCACGAAAGCTCTAGACAGTAGGTATAGCATTTTTAAAAAGGCATGGAGTGAGGACAAGCTTTGGGAATGGTGAACAGTTCAGTGTTACTACAGCATAGGGTTCTTAGGGAGACATGAAGGGAAGTGGAGAAGCAAACAGATACCAGAAAAAAGGGCTTTGGACACCTGCCTGAGGGGTTAGATTTGTTACTATTGGCCATGCACCCGCAGAAGGCTATTGAGCCCCACTTCAGCTGTTAGACAAAATGTGTTCTATTCCTTGGCCCTCTGTCTCTAGAATTGAGCCATTGCTCTTCTATTGGGTCCACTGTTTCTTCTGGGTCCCCTGACCTTAGCTCTACATAACTCCTGTTGTTTGCCTCAGGTTTCAAGGCCTTGAAAACTGTCTAGATTTGAAGTGAGCTTTTTCAGAAAACATTTGATATGCTACCTCGGGCCCTATACACTACAGGCAAATGGCATTCATGTTTCGGACTTGGATTAGCTCTTTCTGTTCTCCCCTCAAAGGAGGACAATTCAGTTCAGTTCAGTCACTCAGTCGTGTCCGACTCTTTGCGACCCCATGAATCGTAGCACGCCAGGCCTCCCTGTCCATCACCAGCTCCCAGAGTTTACTCAAACTCATACCCATCGAGTCAGTGATGCCATCCAGCCATCTCATCCTCTGTTGTCCCCTTCTCCTCCTGCCCCCAGTCCCTCCCAACATCAGGGTCTTTTCCAATGAGTCAACTCTTCGCATGAGGTGGCCAAAGTATTGAAGTTTCAGCTTCAGCATCAGTCCTTCCAGTGAACACCCAGGACTGGTCTCCTTTAGGATGGACTGGTTGGATCTCCTTGCAGTCCAAGGGACTCTCAAGAGTCTTCTCCAACACCACAGTTCAAAAGCATCAATTTTTTGGCACTCAGCTTTCTTCACAGTCCAACTCTCACATCCATACATGACCACTGAAAAAACCATAGCCTTGACCAGACGGACCTTTGTTGGCAAAGTAATGTCTCTGCTTTTTAATATGCTATCTAGATTGGTCATAACTTTCCTTCCAAGGAGTAAGAGTCTTTTAATTTCATGGCTGCAGTCATCACCTGCAGTGATTTTGGAGCCCCCAAAAATAAAGTCTGACACTGTTTCAATTAGGTACTCACTATTTTTAAGTTTCACGTTCATTTCTCAGTGATCTGTAGTCACCACTGAATGAGTGTGGGCTGATTAGTGATCTTTGTGTTCAATCAGGGGTTACCTAACTGGATAAGGACAAAGCTGAGAACAAAATTCAGGCCTCCTGACTCCCGGTCCAGTACTCTTTCAGTCGTGCTCCAACTTCCGGCACTGCTCAGTTAGTTTTGGGCCAGAGCAGATGTACTGGGCTACCTCAAACTCACAGGGCCTGGAGTGAGAGTGAAGCTAAGGGAAAGCCCTGTGCCTGGAATGGAATTCTGTACCTCAAGCCAGAGAGCAAGATTTTTTGTCTTTTGTCACCTCTCTTTCTTACGTAAAACGGGAGCCCAGCCTACTTAATTCTCAGCTGCAGCTGAAAGCAGGGAGTGTGGTGGGTTGCTTTGCGGGAGCTTCCTGTCTTTGGAAAAGTCCCGCTGTAAAGGGAGTTTTCTGTATAGAAGTGGTGACTGGATGGGACCCTCCATGGTTTCCAGCTTCTGCACATAGTTTCTGTATGAATTATGTTGTTTTGTTTTCTGCCGCGCTGCACGGCTTTCTGTATCTTAGTTCCCCGGCCAGGGACTGAATCCAGACTACAGCAGGGAAAGCTCGGAGTCCTAACCATTGGGCACCCAGGAAACGCCTGCACACACGTTTTCTGACATCGGCTCAAATGAGCTCGCAGGGCAGCTGTGTGCTGCTGATCAGGGTATGTCAAAAATTTTCTGCTGGGCAAATGTGACGAGTGACCAGACACGACTTAGCCACTAAATCAGTAACAACAGCCACCATTTACTGCTTACAGCACCAGACACTGTCCACACCAAGTCGTTTCATTTCATATCTAGGAACGTGAGAATGGGTTGAATGATCTTTTCAAATGAGGAAATGGACGTTTAATATTTTACCCATTTATCAGATTCCAAAACTTTTTTTCGGCTTCTCTTTTTCTCCAGTTTCTACCTTGTTTGAAAACAGGAGAAGGGCGTGGCTTCCGATCTGGTTTTCTGGCCGCCTGGAGATGAGGAAACAGAGAGAGGAGGCCGGGGCCCCGCCCACTCTGCGGTGGGCGGGACCCTCGTAGCGCCTGTGGGCGGCCCGTCTGTGGGCGGGGCCTTCCGTGGGCGGGGCCGGAGAGCCGGAAGTGGCCCCGCGGAAGGGCACAGAGTGTACTGTAGTAGCTGACGATCGTCGCGGGGCGCTGAGGGACGCGGTCAGATCTCCGTACAGCAGAACTCCAAATTCTCCACGTTCTAGCTGCTGCCGCCTCCTGGGACGATGGTGATCCGCCTGCTGCTGCGCTCCTGGTCCCGGGGCCTTGCCGTTGGCCCGGGAGCCCCCTGTCGGCCCCTGAGCACCGGCTCGGAGCCCAGCCAGTACCTGCAGCGCAGCATCGTGCCCACTATGCACTACCAGGACAGCCTGCCCAGGTGAGCCCGGCTTCCAGGTTCCCGTCGCCCACAGCCAGCCGGGGGTTCGGCCCCAGTCTTTCTCCAGTCACTCTTGTCTCTTTTACCGAACCCTCTTGCATCCCCAGAGGTTTACCTGGGATGCTGCCGCATTCTCCAGTCTGAAAATCCCGTCGCACTGGAACTTTAGGAGGCTCAAGTTCTTCTTCCAGAATCCACCCGCTCCCCTCCGCCCCCCTCCCGCCCCCGTCATAGTTCTCTCAGATTTTCTCTCTCGAACTCTTCTCAGACTCCTCCAGAAACTCAGCTTCCAATCAGGTATCTAATCGTCCCTCACATTGCTCTCTGAAAAAATGCACAACCTGCATATGTCCAACATTACTCTTATGCTTCCAGCTAGGGTGTCCCCCGAATTCCTGCCCAGAATATGGATCGGCCAGTTCCTGATACATAATACTGATAGTTACTTGCCTTCAACTTCTCCCACCACCATCTTTTTCACAGCTGCTGCCAGAACCGTCAGCCCCACTCCCCATGTCTCCAGTCCTCTTCTGTTTTAGCACCCGTCAGTCCTCCAAGCTGACTTAGATATTTACCTTGCCCTCCAAGTCCTCAGCATTCTAAGTTCAGTCTTCTGGAAACCTTTCACCCCTACCAAACTTTACTCAACACTCCCCACCGTCCTCCCCCTAAAATATCCTCCCTAACCCACACTACTCCCTGCAACCTCAGCCCACCCTCAAAGAATTCTAGAGAGCATCTTCAGTACTCCTCCTCAAATCTTACTTTATTCACATTAGATCCGGTTCAGTTCAGTTCAGTTGCTCAGTTGTGTCCGACTCTTTGCGACCCCATGGACTGCAGCACAACAGGCTTCCCTGTCCATCACCAACTCCCAAAGCTTATTAAAACTCATGACCTTTGAGTCCATGATGCCATCCAAACCATTTCATCCTCTGTCGTTCCCTTCTCCTCCCACCTTCAATCCTTCCCAGCATCAGGGTTTTTTACAATGAGTCAGTTCTTCGCATCAGGTGGCCAAAGTATTGGATCTTCAGCTTCAGCATCAGTCCTTCCAATAAATATTCAGGATTGATTTCCTTTAGGATGGACTGGTTGGATCTCCTTGCTGTCCAAGGGACTCTCAAGAGTCTTCTCCAGCACCACAGTTCAAAAGCATCACTTCTTCAGTGCTCAGCCTTCTTTATGGTCCAACTCTCACATCCATACATGACTACTGGAAAAACCACAGCTTTGACTAGATGGACCTTTGTCGGCAAAGTAATGTCTCTGCTTTTTAATATGCTGTCTAGGTTGTTCATAACTTTTTTTCCAAGGAGTAAGCGTCTTTTAATTTCACGGCTACAGTAACCATCTTCAGTGATTTTGGAGCTCCCCCAAATAAAGTCTATCACTGTTTCCATTGTTTCCTCATCTGTTTGCCCTGAGGTTATGGGACCGGATGCCATGACCTTAGTTTTTTGAATGTTGAGCTTTAAGCCAACTTTTTCACTCTCCTCTTTCACCCTCATCAAGAGGCTCTTTAATTACTCTTCACTTTCTGCCATAAGGATGGTGTCATCTGCATATCTGAGGTATTTCTCCCAGCAATCTTGATTCCAGCTTGTACTTCATCCACTCCAGCATTTCTCATGATGTACTCTGCATATAAGTTAAATAAGCAGAGTGACAGTATACAGCTTTGATGTACTCCTTTTCCTATTTGGAACCAGTCTGTTGTTCCATGTCCAGTTCTAACTGTTGCTTCTTGACCTGCCTACAGATTTCTCAGGAGGCAGGTCAGGTGGTCTGGTATTACCATCTCTTTCAGAATTTTCCACAGTTTGTTGTGATCCACACAGTTAAAGGCTTTGGCATAGTCAGTAAAGCAGAAGTAGATGTTTTTCTAGAACTCTCTTGCTTTTTTGATGATCCAATGGATGTTGGCAATTTGATCTCTGGTTCCTCTGCCTTTTCTAAAACCAGCTTGAACATCTGGAAGTTCATGGTTCACATACTGTTGAAGCCTGGCTTGGAGAATTTTGAGCATTACTTTACTAGCGTGTGAGATGAGTGCAGCTGTGCAGTAGTTTGAGCATTCTTTGGCATTGCCTTTCTTTGGGATTGAAATGAAAACTGACCTTTTCCAGTCTTGTGGCCACTGCTGAGTTTTCCAAACTTGCTAGTATATTGAGTGCAGGACTTTTACAGCATCATCTTTTAGGATTTGAAATAACTCAACGGGAATTCCATCACCTCCACTAGCTTTGTTCATAGTGATGCTTCCTAAGGCCCACTTGAGTTCACATTCCAGGATGTCTGGCTCTAGGTGAGTGATCACACCATCGTGGTTATCTGGGTCATGAAGATCTTTTTTGTATAGTTCTTCTGTGTATTCTTGCCACTTCTTAATATCTTCTGCTTCTGTTAGGTCCATGCTATTTCTGTCCTTTATTGAGCCCATCTTTCCATGAAATGTTCCCTTGGTATCTCTAATTTTCTTGAAGAGATCTCTTGTCTTTCTCATTCTATTGTTTCCCTCTATTTCTTTGCGTTGATCACCGAAGAAGGCTTTCTTATCTCTCCTTGCTATTCTTTGGAACTTTGTATTCAAATGGGTATATCTTTCCTTTTCTTCTTTGCCTTTTGCTTCTCCTTTTCACAGCCTCAGACAACCATTTTGCCTTTTTGCATTTCTTTTTCTTTGGGATGGTCTTCATCACTGCCTCCTGTACAGTGCCACGAACCTCTGTCCATAGTTCTTCAGTCACTCTGTCTATTAGACTTATCAGATCCCTTGAATCTATTTGTCACTTCAACTGTATAGTCATAAGGGATTTGCTTTAGGTCATACCTGAATGGTCTAGTGGTTTTCCTTACTTTCTTCAATTTAAGTCTGAATTTTACAATAAGGAGTTCATGATCTGAGCCACAGTCAGCTCTTGATCTTGTTTTTGCTGACTGTATAGAGCTTCTCCATCTTTGGCTGCAAAGAGTATAATCAATCTGATTTCAGTATTGACTGTCTGGTGATGTCCACGTGTAAAGTCTTCTCTTGTGTTGTTGGAAGAGGGTGTTTGCTATGACCAGTGCGTTCTCTTGGCAAAACTCTATTAGCCTTTGCCCTGCTTCATTCTGTACTCCAAGGCCAAATTTGCCTGTTACTTCAGGTAGCTGTTGACTTTCTACTTTTGCATTCCAGTCCCCTATAATGAAAAGGACATCTTTTTTGGGTGTTAGTTCTAGAAGGTCTTGTAGGTCCTCATAGAACCGTTCAACTTCAGCTTCTTCAGCATTTCTGGTCAGGGCACAGACTTGGATTGCTGTAATATTTAATGATTTGTCCTGGAAACGAACAGATCATTCTGTCTTTTTTGAGATTGCATCCAAGTACTGCATTTTGGACTCTTTTGTTGACTATGATGGGTACTCCATTTCTTCTACGAGATTCTTGCCCATCAGTTCAGTTCAGTTCGGTTCAGTCGCTCAGTCGTGTCTGACTCTTTGCAACCCCATGAATTGCAGCATGCCAGGCCTCCCTGTCCATCACCAACTCCCGGAGTTTACTTAAACTCATGTCCATCGAGTCATAGTAGTAGATATAATGGTCATCTGAGTTAAATTCACCCATTCTAGTCCATTTTAGTTCGCTGATCCCTAAAATGTCGATGTTCACTCTTGCCATTTCCTGTTAGAACACTTCCAATTTGCCTTAATTCATGGACCTGACATTCCAGGTTCCTATGCAATATTGCTCTTTACAGCATCGGACCTTTCTTCTATCACCAGTCACACCCACAACTCGGTGTTGTTTTTGCTTTGGCTCCATCTCTTCATTCTTTCTGGAGTTATTTCTCCACTGATCTCCAGTAGCATATTGGGCACCTACCGACCTGGAGAGTTCATCTTTCAGTGTCCTATCTTTTTGCCTTTTCATACTGTTCATGGGGTTCTCAAGGCAAGAATACTGAAGTGTATTAGATCCAGAGCCCACCCAAATTCTATGCCTCTTCACCATAGCTACTCCCCCACCTTAACACTTCTTCCAGAATCTACTTTCCCTATGAAACAGTCCCAATACATCTTCCTCTCTCCTTCCCTAACCCAGTATTTTCTTTAATTCAACTTCCAGTTTTCCCAGTCTTTGAACTCCCACCCTTAAATTAAGCTGCCAGGTCTCCTCCAGTATTAGCAGTTTCCCCAAATTTCTTTACCCTCTACAACCAAACTTTAACTTCTCTACCTGCTTACCAGTCAGTTCCTAGTGCAAAGTTCCAAATTTCTTTCAAAAATCCTATTTACTTCCTTTCTAACCAAGCTGCCTGTCAGGGATGTCGCAGTCCAGGGGTTGGAGACCAACTCTCGTTGTAAATAGAACCAAGATTGTCACAGACACCCCCACAACTACTAGGTTGCTCTTTTTCTCTACACCCAGGAACCCCTAACCCTTAACTGCCCACCCTCACCTTCTCAGGAATATCATCTGAGGTGATTCTTGTGAAATTACAGTGTGCAAACTTCTTAAAACAGACTAAAATGAGATTATCTAGTCCCAACCCTGCTGTTTAAATTTGGTAGGAGGTCTGGGAAGAGAAAGAAAAAGTCGCTGTTCCTGTGAGATAAGCCTTGACCTCCTGTGTCTGAGCTGAGCCTGTATGTAGGGGAAAGGTGAGGGATGACAAGAGTCTGTCTTTGCTTGCCAAGCCCAGCAGCAGTTGGCCTTTAACTTTTAGATAGGCCTGGGCCCCACCCAGGTTTAAGATCAGAGGGATTTTCTCCAGTGTAGAATTGGAAAGCTGAGAAGAATATTAAAGTCAAGGAATATGAAGATCATTTCTTTCACTCTGCAGAACAAATACCGTGGAGCTACAAATAGTAGCACCCATCATCTGCGTATAACTCTAAACAGTGACTTCCTCAGGCCTTCACTTCCTCACCTGTATGTTGAGAGTTAGATGAGATTCCTTATCTCTGAGATTCTGGAGAGATAAATTGTATTATCTTTACACTCATTTAGATGTCACACTTAATGAAAAGCCCAGGCTTGAAGTCTGGTAGAACTTAGTTTTAGATTCCGGATCTGACACTCTTTATAACTTCAGGCAGTTCTGTCAACTTCTTTGAGCCCTAGTTCTTACCTGCAAAGTAGTATCAGAATGCACAGTTCATAGGGCTGTTGTGAGGGTAGAGTGAGGTAAAATGCCAAAATAGTTGGCATCTTCTCTTGTTACTTGGCAAGAGAAGGACTAGCCTCTTAGTATCAGTATTAGGTGGTCCAACTGGACCTTCCTTCTTCCCTTATCCTTTTTCTGTCATATCACTGCCTTTTAATCAAGTGACTTTGGACTTGCTTTCTTCTAGGAAGCCTTGCAGTATCATTTGCTTGGTTTCCAGCTATTATGATCTTTTTCTTTGTTCTTTTTTAGTGTGGTCAAATATACAAAACATAAAATTTACCATTTTAACTAATTTTAGGTGTGCAGTTCAGTTAAGTGTTTTTTTTTTCAGGGTTATGTTTTATGCACTGAGCAGTTAATCTCAGAATATAAAACCGCAAGTCTGGAGAAGACAAAGGGTGGATCAACCTGACCTACACATTTACATTATTAACTTGGTAAACACTGATTGACATGAACTTGGAGACCAATCAGTCATGGTGAGGAGCTTACTGTATAGTGGGGGAGATTTGACAGGTAACCAGATATAGTTATGGTATAATGGATCAGTGGGAAGCAGCATCTCATGGTGGTTACGGTCATGAGATAGGAGTCAGATTTGATTTTTAATCCAGCTCTACTTACTAGGTTCATGGCTGTGAGGAAATCATGTAACCTAAAAATGGGGTGTTAATATTACCTTCCTCTCAGGGTTGTTAAAGTTTAATATTCTGATATAAAACACTTAGCACAAAGCCAAGCATATAGCAAGTACTCAGTAGATATTTCAAGTACTATAACTGCCTTAAATATTTGTTGCATATTGCATTGTATGAGTGTGCTGGTGAGAGTGACTTAGTGCCTGGCAGGGAAAGAAAGCTTCGTAGAGGAAGTGATATTTGACTTGGAATTTGAAGATAACCACCTGAGAGGAGTGAGGGAAGGATAGAACAGCACGTGCTAAGAAACAGAAGTCTGAAAATGCATGACGTGTTCAGAAATTTTGAGAAGTTGATGGCAGGCCCAGCTCAAAGTAAAGAATCATCACTTGGGCCCTAAGTTACTAGAGTTGGGCTGGTGTGTGTGTGTCTGTGTGTTGGCTGGGTTGGGGTAGTGGCACTGTGTCTTTAAAAAAATGGTAATGGGCCACTGTTTTAGGCCTGTAGTTGACCCACAGTCATTGTCAATTATCTTGTGATTTCTTTTAACCCCCAATCACTTTAGATGATAGCTGGTGTTCAAGACATAATGGGCACGTTCTCTAGAATTCACATGGGAGGCAGGTGAGGCCCGAATTTCCAAGGTGTGGAGGATAACAGAAACATTAATGCTCTGAGCCCCAAAGGCATGTTCTGCAGATAAATTGTCTTGACAACCAGAATGATTTTACCAGAATAATAACTAGAGTGTGTAAAACTACAAAAGATTTTATAGCTGTGTTCTTGCAGTTCAGTTCAGTTCAGTCACTCACTCATGGCCAACTCTTTGTGACCCCATGAATCACAGCATGCCGGGCCTCCCTGTCCATCACCAACGCCGAGAGTTTACTCAAACTCATGTCCATCGAGTCGGTGGTGCCATCCAGCCATCCTGTCCTCTGTTGTCCCCTTCTCCTCCTGCCCCCAATCCCTCCCAGCATCAGGGTGTTTTCCATAGAGTCAACTCTTCGCGTGAGGTGGCCAAAGTATTGGAGTTTCAGCTTCAGCATCAGTCCTTCCAATGAACACCCAGGACTGGTCTCCTTTAGGATGGACTGGTTGGATCTCCTTGCAGTCCAAGGGACTCTCAAGAGTCTTCTCCAACACCACAGTTCAAAAGCATCAATTCTTTGGTGCTCAGCTTTCTTCATAGTCCAACTCTTACATCCATACACGACCACTGGAAAAACCATAGCCTTGACCAGATGGACCTTTGTTGGCAAAGTAATGTCTCTGCTTTTTAATATGCTATCTAGATTGGTTATAACTTTCCTTCCAAGGAGTAAGCGTCTTTTAATTTCATGGCTGCAGTCACCATCTTCAGTGATTTTGGAGCCCACAAAAATAAAGTCTGATACTGTTTCCACCGTTTCCTCATCTATTTGCCATGAAGTGATGGGACCAGATGCCATGACCTTAGTTTTCTGAATATAGAGCTTTAAGCCAACTTTTTCACACTCCTCTTTCACTTTCATCAAGAGGCTTTTTAGTTCCTCTTCACTGTCTGCCATAAGGGTAGTGTCATCTGCATATCTGAGGTTATTTATATTTCTCCCAGCAATCTTGATTCCAGCTTGTGCTTCTTCCAGCCCAGCATTTCTCATGATGTACTCTGCATATCAGGTAAATAAGCAGGGTGACAGTATACAGCCTTGGCGTACTCCTTTTCCTATTTGGAACCAGTCTGTTGTTCCGTGTCCAGTTCTAACTGTTGCTTCCTGAGCTGCCTACAGATTTCTCAAGAGGCAGGTCAGGTGGTCTGGTATTCCCATCTCTTTCAGAATTTTCCACAGTTTGTTGTGATCCACACAGTTAAAGGCTTTGGCATAGTCAATAAAGCAGAAGTAGATGTTTTTCTAGAACTCTCTTGCTTTTTCAATGATCCAGCAGATGTTGGCAATTTGATCTCTGGTTCCTCTGCCTTTTCTAAAACCAGTTGATACATCTGAACAGTTCATGGCTTCACGTATTCGCTCGAAAGCCTGGCTGGATAATTTGAGGCAATTACTTTACTAGTGTGTGGATGAGTGCAGCTGTGCAAGTCAGTTTCAGCATTCTTTGCATTGCCTTTCTTTGGGATTGGAATGAAAACTGACCTTTTCCAGTCCTGTGGCCACTGCTGAGTTTTCCAAATTTGCTGGCATATTGAGTGCAGCACTTTCACAGCATCATCTTTCAGGATTTGAAATAGCTCAACTGGAATTCCATCACTCCACTAGCTTTGTTCATAGTGATGCTTCCTAAAGCCCACTTGACTTCACATTCCAGGATGTCTGGCTCTAGGTGAGTGATCACCATCGTGTTATCTGGGTCCATGTAAGGATCTTTTTATACAGTTCTTCTCTGTATTCTTGCCACATCTTCTTAATATCTCCTGCTCTGTTAGGTCCCTACATTTTCTGTCCTTTATCGAACCCATCTTTGCATGAAATGTTCCCCTGGTAACTCTAATTTTCTTGAAGAGATCTCTAGTCTTTCTCATTCTGTTGTTTTCCTCTTTTTCTTTGCATTGATTGCTGAGGAAGGCTTTCTTATCTCTCCTTGCTATTCTTTGGAACTCTGCATTCAAATGGGAATATCTTTCCTTTTCTCCTTTGCTTTTCACTTCTCTTCTTTTCACAGCTATTTGTAAGGCCATTTGTAAGGCCTCCTCAGACAACCATTTTGCCTTTTTGCATTTCTTTATAGGATGATCTTATCCCTGTCTCACCGTACAATGTCATGAACCTCCATCCTTGTTATCAGGCACTCGACAGATTGTCCCTTAAACTATTTCTCACTTCCATGTTATGTCTAGGGATTTGATTTAGGTCATACCCGAATGGTCTAGTGGTTTTCTCCACTTTCTTCAATTTCAGTCTGAATTTGGCAATAAGGAGTTCATGACCTGAGCCACAGTCAGGTCCCAGTCTTGTTTTGCTGACTGTATAGAGCTTCTCCATCTTTGGCTGCAAAGAATATAATCAATCTGATTTCAGTGTTGACCATCTGGTGATGTCCATGTGTAGAGTCTTCTCTTGTGTTGTTGGAAGAGGGTGTTTGTTATGACCAGTCCATTCTCTTGGCAAAACTCTATTAGCCTTTGCCCTGCTTCATCCGTACTCCAAGGTCAAATTTACCTGTTACTCCAGGTGTTTCTTGACTTCCTACTTTTGCATTCCAGTCCCCTATAATGAAAAGAAGATCTTTTTTGGGTTTTAATTCTAAAAGATCTTGTAGGTCCTCATAGAACCGTTCAACTTCAGCTACTTCAGCGTTACTGGTTGGGGCATAGGCTTGGATTATCGTGATTTTGAATGATTTGCCTTGGAGACGAAGAGAGATCATTCTGTCTTTTTTGAGATTGCATCCAAGTACTGCATTTCGGACTCTTTTGTTGACCATGAGGGCTACTCCATTTCTTCTAAGGGATTCCTACCCACAGTAGTAGATATAATGGTCATCTGAGTTAAATTCACCCATTCCAGTCCATTTTAGTTCACTGATTCCTAGAATGTCGACATTCACTCTTGCCACCTCCTGTTTGACCACTTCCAATTTGCCTTGATTCATGGACCTAACATTCCAGGTTCCTATGCAATATTGCTCTTTACAGCATCGGACCTTTCTTCTATCACCAGTCACATCCACAACTGGGTATTGTTTTTGCTTTGGCTCCATCCCTTCATTCTTTCTGGAGTTATTTCTCTACTGATCTCCAGTAGCATATTGGGCACCTACCAACCAGGGGAGCTCCTCTTTCAGTATCCTATCATTTTGCCTTTTCATACTGTTCATGGGGTTCTCAAGGCAAGAATACTGAAGTGGTTTGCCATTCCCTTCTCCAGTGGACCACATTCTGTCAGACTTCTCCACCATGACCCGTCCGTCTTGGGTGGCCCCACACGGCATGGCTTGGTTTCATTGAGTTAGACAAGACTGTGGTCTGTGTGATCAGATTGGCTAGTTTTCTGTGATTATGGTTTCAGTATGTCTGCCCTGTGATGCTGTCTCGCAACATCTACTGTGTTACTTGGGTTTCTCTTACCTTGGACGTGGGGTATCTCTTCACAGCTGCTCCAGCAAAGCGCAGCCGCTGCTCCTTACCTTGGACGAGGGGTATCTCCTCACGGCCACCCCTCCTGACCTTGAACGTGGAGTAACTCCTTTCGGCCCTCCTGTGCCCTCCCTGTGTTCTTGCAGGGAGAATAATAAAACACCTATTGCTTGGAGGCTTCTTAGGTATTGATATCAAGAGTCACTTAGACAGGAGATAAATCCGGTTGGTGCTAACTTTTCTTCCATCTTTATTGTAACAAATGGTGTTTAGATGGGGATGGAGTTCTTTGATAGAGGGTGGGGAAAGAGAACCCACATGGTTAAAATGAACCTGCCAGGTCTCTCTCAAGGCTTTAGCTCTATAGCTCTTTTCAAGGCACCTGGTGAATAACCCCTCAAGGAGCTCAAGGAACTTCAGCTGTGCCTTTGAAACCACTTTTGGTGTTCTTGAGGAACTGTGGAGGAAGGGTTGTGCACATACTGAAAAGGCCACAGTATGGGCCGTTGTGGTAGCAAATTATAGAAACCCCAATTACACTGGTTTTAACCAAAAGGAGTGTGTGAACCCACAGACCTGAAAAATCCAGGTTGGGTTAAGAGGTCCAAATGATGTCATCAAGACCCTGTTTGCCTTCCCACTCAACTCTTCATTTGTGTGACTCCATGCTCAGGTAGGCTCTCTCCTCATGATGGCATAGTGGCAGCCATCACCTAAGGCATAGCTTTCACAGTCATTTCTTAGTAACTCAGATGTTAGGGATTCCCTTCCTCATCCTAACAGTTTAAAAAAACCCAAAACTGCTATAGTTAAGTCTTTAGGCTCTTGCTAGGTCTCATTGAGTCTGAACCAGTAAGCTTTAAGCCCACCCCTGGGAGCTGGGCATGGAGTCAGCTCTACCTGAACTGCAGGGACTTAAATAGAAAGGGTGCTATTACTAAAAGAAGTGAGAAAGTTTGGGGTAGGCAAAACACCAATATGGTGAAACCCCATTCCAGGCACTGAGGGAGAGATGAGGAGCTAGTTCCCTAGGAACATGAGCAGGGTTTGAATCAATAGGACTTGACGACTGAGTAAGTAAAAAAAATGTATTTATCAGAAGAAAAGCAATGACAAACCTAGACAGTGTATTAAAAAGCAGAGATGTTACTTTGCTGACAAAGGTCCGTATTGTCAAAGCTACGGTTTTTCTAGTAGTCATGTACGGATGTGAGAGTCGGGTCATAAAGGCTGGACCATAAAGGCTGAGCGCCAAAGAATTGATGCCTTTGAACTGTGGTGCTGGAGAAGACTCTTGAGAGTCCTTTCCAGAGCAAGGAGATCAAACCAGTCAATCCTAAAGGGAATCAATCCTGAATATTCATTGGAGGGACAGATGCTGAGGCTGAAGTTCCAATACTTTGGCCACCTGATGGGAAGAGCCGACTCATTAGAAAAGACCCTGATACTGGGAAAGATTGAAGGCAGGAGGAGAAGGGGATGACAGAGGATGAGATGGTTGGATGGCATCACTGACTCAATGGACATGAGTTTGAGCAAGCTGCAGGAGATGGTGAAGGACAGGGAAGCCTGGCGTGCTGCAGTCCATGGAGTCGCAAAGAATGGGACACGACTGAGCAACTGAACAATCGAGTGCTTACTGTGTGCCAGGCACTGTTCTGAGTCTGTGACATGTGGTGCCTCATCGGATTTGCATACAACACTGGAAAGTACGTATTAGTATCATCTCCATTTTATGCATGAGGAAAGTTACGTGCAGAGCAGCAGCATGCCCAGAGTCACACAGCTGTGAGTGATGATGCCAGAGTCTGCCCTCTTCACCACTGTGTAGTTCTGCTGCCTTGCCACTGGATGGATCAACACAATTCCTGAGGTTGTGGTCACAGAATTGTAAAGGAGCCTTAGAAACAGTCTCTTTGAGTTCCTTCATCTTACTGAGGGAAAAATTGATCACCAGAGATGAACATAACTTATTTAGAAAAATTTCTAACAGCTTTATTGAGTTATAATTCACATGCCATAAAATTGACACTTAAAAAATTGAGATATTTACAGTATTATATAAGTTTCAGCGGTACAACATAGTGACTGATAATTTTTAAAGATTGTACTCCATTTATAGTTAATATATAATGGTGGCTGCATTTGATGTGCTATACGATACATCCCTGTAGCTTATTTTGTACATAGTAGTTTGTACCTCTTAACCCCCTACCCCTGTTTTGCCTTTCACTGCTTCCTTCTCCCCACTAGTAACCACTTAGTTTGTTTTCTATATCTGTGTTTCTTGTTATATTCACTAGTTTTATTTTAAAATTTCACATATAAATGATATCATACAGTATTTGTCTTTCTCTGTCTGACTTATTTCACTAAGCATAATACCCAAGAATATCCATTCTTCACAGGACTCCTGGTGAGCTGGGCATGACTTGACTGTCCATCCCTTGGTTGGCTGGCCCATGGATAGACCTGTGTTTCTCTTTTGTATGATTCTCTGTCAAAAATACATCAATAAATTTTAAAAATAGAACTTTTTTTCATCTTAGGAGAGAAAAAGACTGTTGTTCAAAGTAAGGGCAGAATTAAAATCCATGTCAGTACAGGGTTAACACAGGTATTCTAATTGTGGCAGGAATCAGAAATATTTTGGCTGCTTCTGCTTCCCCATTTTGAATTTGTTAGTATATTTACTAATTTAGCTTATGAACATCATCATTAATACATGAAAAGGTTATTCTTCTACCTAGAACATAAAAGGAGTACCGTTGATACTTATATTCATCTATTCTCATTTGTCAGTGGCTTAGGCTTCCTGTTTTGTTTTTTTGTGGTTTTGTTTTTTTTTTTTTTTTGAAAGAATTTAATTATCCAGTAATTATTTATGAGTTTGGGTTGGCAAGCTAACTAACCTCTTCCACATCTTGTCACCATTACACTGACCTTGTTTTCTCCCCAGGCTGCCTATTCCCAAACTTGAAGACACCATGAGGAGATACCTCAGTGCACAGAAGCCTCTGTTGGATGACAGCCAGTTCAGGTAAATGCTGAGAAACCCAAATGACCATGGTTGGGTGGTTCAGGAGTAGCTGACAAGTGGTGGCAGACCAATCTTCGGGGGGTGTCTATGATTTGACTGGGTCCTCAGGCACCTGAGACCTAGTCTTTACATTTGCAAGTTCAGGAAATAGATTTTCACTCATGAAGGGCTGACCAAGCCCTAAGGTGAGACTCTTTAACTTGACTGAATAGGCAATTGTTTAGACACTAGAATGCCAAATTTGTACTGCCCTGGCAGATTTTACCTCATCAGCTAGCTGGCACTGGTCATTTGCAGAGGGCATGTTCTCTTGACAGGGAGCATGTTCTCTTGACAGGGAGCTTCATTGAGGAGAGCAAGTAGCAGACCAGAAGTTTGCTTGGTGAGCTTATGTACTGGGTTGGATAGTATGCCCCCTAAATTCACCCCCTTCTCAAAAACCTCAGTGACCTTATTGGAAAGAGGGTAGTTGTATGTGTAATTAGTTAAGAGCAATTCAGTTCAGTCACTTAGTCATGTCTGACTCTGTGACCCTGTGGACTGCAGCATGCCCGGCTTCCCTGTCCATCACCAACTCCCAGAGCTTGCTCAAACTCATGTCTGTTAAGATGAGGTCATACTATTAATAGAGAAGGCTTAGTCCTTATTCCAGTCCTTAGAAGGGATAAAGAGACAGCCATGTAAAGACAGAGGCAGGTTGGGGTATAGTAACAGACTAAGGAATGCCAAGGATACCTGATAACACCACAAGTGAAGAGAAAGGCCTGGAACAGATTCTCCCCGAGAGTCTTCAGAGAGAATATGGTCTTGTCAGCACCTTGATTCTGTACATCTAGCCTCCAGAACTATGAGAAAATACCTTTCTGTTGTCTTAAGCCATCTGGTCTGTGGCAGTTTGTCTTGGCAGTTGTGGGAAACTAATTCAGCCTGTAAGTGGAAAATAATCTTGGATATTGTAAAAAAAAAAAAAAAAAAAAATGGATTCCATCAGGCTGTTGTATCCTGGTGTGGTACTCTTTTTCCACAATGGGAATTTGTTGTGCAGACCACTGGCCTTGTCATTAGAATCACATAGAGTCCTTCAATGGACAATGATGGAAAAAAACAGACAAACTGTCCACTGTGTTTTTGTTGTTTAGTCATTAAGTCATGTCCATCACTTTTGCGACGACCCCATGGACTGTAGCCTGCCAGGCTCCTCTGTCTATGGGATTTTTCAGGCAGGAATACTGAAGTGGGTTGCCATTTCCTTCTCCAGGGGATCTTCCCCACCCAGGAATTGAGCCCACATCTCCTGCATTGGCAGGCAGATTCTTTTATCACTGAGCCACCAGGGAAGCTAATCCACTGCTTTTAAATATTCCGTATTAGTCACTTGAAACTTCTCTTGACATGGTAATGATTTAATAGCTACCTGTTATTAAGTATTACTTTTCAAATTATCCTAAATCCTTAGCTTTATAAATATTTTAAAAATCATGTAAGGTGGTATATTTCTGGGTTAACGTATAAAGAAACTGAGACTGAGAAAGATCGAGTAACTTGTCCAAGGTCATACAATTTGAAAGTAACAGCTAGAATTCAAACTTAGCTATTCTTGACTCCAAAGCTTTTGGAGTCATTTTCTCCATGTCAAGCTGCCTCCTAGATTACACGTTGTTTTATGAGATATGGACTCATCCTTCTGATCCGTCATTTTAAGAAAATATCTTAGATTTGTCTGCTTAGATTGATTCTCTTCTTCTGACTAGAGGTACTTTTGGTCTCAGTTCCCAGATTCTAGGGATATGCTAGGGAACCCAAAGTTCTGTGATGCATTTGTGGCCGTGAATCTAAAAACCACCTATTCCCTGTCATGGTTTGATTATGTCTTTTCTTGAACGTTTCAGGAAAACAGAACAGTTATGTAAGAGTTTTGAAACTGGAATTGGAAAAGAACTACATGAGCAGCTGGTCGCTCAGGACAAGCAGAATAAACATACAAGCTACATTTCAGGTGGGTAGGCAGGGCTGTGAATATGGTATTTCCAGAGCCTTCCATAATGGAAAGCAGGGCATCTTCTCTCCTGCTTTGGGCTCACAGGTGTTTTTGCTGAGACCAAAAACGTTTGTGAAGTGTTGTCTCATCCTCTCTTCCTGAGGTGAACATTAAGGCTGAGTGAGTTCTTCCTCCACTGAGGTGTTGTCTGGAGTCTATGGTCAAGAGCAGTGGCTTGCCTGCTCTGTAGATAGGATCAGGACAGAACCTAATCATTGGTTCTGTCTGAAAAGGATGCAGGATTTAGTCCTGGGTCCTGTATGTATCATTCTAGGTCCTTTGTTGTCTGGCCCAGCTGCCTGCTCCAGCCTCATTTCTTACCCTCCTCCCTGACACACCCATGCTTCAGCAAAACTGAGTAGCTTCTTCCCTCGACCCCTTAGTCTTTTCATTCTTCTGGGCCTTAATCCATGGTGCTCCCACCACCTTTTTTTACCTGGAAAATTCTTCCTTTAAGACCCAGTTAAGATGGTTGTCAGAGGTTGGGAGTAGGGGGCTGGCAAAGTGGTAAAGAGGATCAAAAGATAAACACTTCCAGTTGAATGCAATATACAACTTGGTGACTGTAGTTAATACTGTATTGTGTATTTGAAAGTTGCTGTGAGTATGGATCTCACAAATTCTAATAAGAAAAAAATTTTTATATGTGTGTATGGTGATGGATATGCTGAGCATTTTACATATACACAAATATCGAATCATTATGTTGTACACTTGAAGCTAATATAATGTTATATGTCAATTACATCTCAATTTGAAAAAAGCAGAAAAGACCAGATCTGGGTAGGATGATTTTTCTATGAAACCTTTCAGCCCTTCCCATTCAGAGTTGGTTGCTTCCACTTCTGTTCCCACTGCACTTCTTTTAACTCAGTTTATGTTTGTAGTAAGGTTATACATGCATATCATTTAAAGAATCAAATAGTTTTCTCATGCTTGTTATGAGAAGCAGCAGTTTCCTGACCTTGACTTAATTTCTCACTTCTCATTTTGCCCCATTCTCTAAATTACTTACTCATATCAATATATCTTTTTTAGTTTTAGGCATTATCTATTGATGTCCCACTGTAAAAGATTAGGCTTTATCGGTCTCTTGTATCCTCAGCACATTTCCATCCCCTTATTGTCACAGTGTGCTATGCTGTGCTTAGTCACTCAGTCGTGTCCAACTCTTTGTGATCCTGTGGACTGTAGCCCACCAGGCTCCTCTGTCGTGGGATTCTTCAGACAAGGATACTGGAGTGGGTAGCCATTCCCTTCTTCAGGGGATCTTCCCAACCCAGGGATTGAATGCAGGTCTCCTGCAATTCAGGCAGATTCTTTACCGACTGTGCCACCAGGGAAGCTACCTAGTGTTTATACTGTTACAATCATGTAAACATTGTTGTCAGCTGAGTTGTGTAGCACACTGGAATTGTTTTTCCTTTTCCATACTAACTTTGTTTTCTCTATAATTAATAATTATACCTTCTTTTGTTTTGCTTTCTATGTGCCTAATAATTTATCTGGGAATTTTTTTTTTTTAACTTCTCATTTTCCTTAATGGTCTTTCTCCAGTTTGCTTTTTTTCCTGTTTGTTTTACCCTCTTTTCTTTCTTCAGATGTTTCATAACCCTTCCCTGTTGTCTTAGACCTGAATGAGATATTAAAAGTTGTGGGAATTTCTATAGATGAGAGTGGGCTTGTCAGTCACAGCTTCACTGTAATGTGATCAGCTAAACCACTTCCTCGGGGCGCCCCTAAGGTGGCTTTGGGTTATTTAGACTTCTTAGGGAAGGCTTTTCCAGTTAACTGACAAAAGGTATATTCCTAGTTGCTGCTGTTGCAGGAGTGGGATTAAGGGAAGAAGACTTGAGTTCTCATCTATGACTTATGTCTCCCAATTTTACTCTTTCCAGTGAATAAAACTTAAATCTTCTACTGGAGTAGGGAGGGAATCTGGGGAGTGGGATTCTAATTAAACAGCCCTTCAATCAGATGTACCTAGGCTACTACATCCTGAGCCATCTGGAGTTCTGCTGTTTAAGTCATATTGTTTCCTGGCTTTCTCTGCTGCCAACTTAGGGTTGGCTTTCTCTGACTCTGCTAGATAATTTTGCAATTTCCAATATTTGTTCTTTTCTTCTCTCTCATTCTCTTTGCCTTATTGGCTTATGTCTCTTTAAAATTCTTTTACTCAAGGGATCAGAAGCATAAATTCGTGTCTTCTTTCATCAAATCTGTCTTACTCCCATTTTAATGAATTGCATTCTATTTTAATTCTGTTTATCTCCTTCACCAAAGTTCTTCTGAATTGAAGTCCATGCTCTATCCTCAGGCCCAGGGCCTGGCATGGCACTGATTCTCAAGGAATGAATGGATCAACAAATGAATAATAGATAAATTTTTGTCCATTAATCCTTCCCCAATGCTTTATGTATAAAAACTACTTCTTCCCCTTGAAGATACCCCATATTTGTAGAGTTCACCCATGCTTGCTAATCCAACCAGGAACTTCCCTTGAAAACATGTTTTCTAATAAGATACTGCTTCTGGAATTTTTACAAGCATCCACAGGAATACAGAGGGCTAGTTTGAGTGGCTCATATGCACTAAGTTACTTCTAATTGCCTTTTAATTATTTCCTAAAAGAGGAAGTAATATATATAGTACACAGAATGATGGCGAAAACTTTCTGTCATTTTTGGGAGACAGTCACGTATGGATGTTGTTCCTGAAAGGAGGTGAAGCACAAGAGGGGTGGGGATTAACAACTGTTCTGTTTCAGTGTGAATGCAAGTGAGGAATTACTATTTTTTATTTCTGTAAGTGTTAAGGAGGAAAACAGAATGAGGAGGAAAAAGCAAGTAATAAATATTAAAGAAATGTAAGTCAAAACCACAGTGATGGTTATCCACTAGAAAGGCTCCAATCAAATAAGACTGACAGTAACGTTAACAACAATACTAGAGATGACTGTACACATGGACATCACCAGACGGTCAATACTGAAATCAGATTGATTATACTCTTTGCAGCCAAAGATGGAGAAGCTCTATACAGTCAGCAAAAACAAGGTCAAAAGCTGCCTATGGCTCAGATCATGAACTCCTTATTGCCAAATTTGGACTTAAATTGAAGAAAGTAGGAAAAACCACTAGACCATTCAGATATGACCTAAATCAAATCCCTTACGATTATACAGTGGAGGTGACAAATAAATTTAAGGGATTAGATCTGATACACAGAGTGCCTGAAGAACTATGGACGGAGGTTTGTGACATTGTACAGGAGACAGTGATCAAGACCATCCCCAAGAAAAATAAATGCAAAAAGGAAAAATGGTTGTCTGAGGAGGCCTTCAAATAGCTGTGAAAAGAAGAGAAGTGAAAGGCAAAAGAAAAAAGGGAAAGATACATCATCTGAATGGAGAGTTCCAAAGAATAGCAAGGAGAGATAAGAAAGCCTTCCTCAGTGATCAATGCAAAGAAATAGAAGAAAACAATAGAATGGGAAAGACTGGAGATCTTTTTAAAAAATTAGAAATACCAAGGGAACACTTCATGCAAAGATGGGCACAAAAAAGGGCAGAAACAGTATGGACATAACAGAAGCAGAAGATATTAAGAAGAGTTGGCAAGAATACACAGAAGAACTATACAAAGAAGATCTTCATGACCCAGATAACCGTGATGGTGTGATCACTCATCTAGAACCAGACATCCGGAATGTGAAATCAAACAGGACTGAGGAAACATCACTATGACCATAGCTAGTGGAGGTGATGGAATTCCAGATGAGCTATTTCAAATCCTAAATGATAATGCTGCAAAAGTGCTGCGCTCAAAATGGCAGCAAATTTGGAAAACTCAGCAGTGGCCACAGGACTGGAAAAGATCAGTTTTCATTCCAATCCCAAAGAAGGGCAATGCCAAAGAACATGCAAACTACTGCACAATTGCACTCATCTCACGCTAGCAAAGTAATGCTCAAGATTCTCCTCCAAGCCAGGCTTCCAACAGTATGTGAACCAAGAACTTCCAGATGGTCAAGCTGGATTTAGAAAAGTCAGAGGAACCAGAGATCCAATTGCCAATATCCATTGGATCATCAAAAAAGCAAGAGAGTTCCAGAAAAACATCTACTTCTGCTTTATTGACTACATCAAATAAATTGTTGTGTTGATCACAACAAACTGTGGAAAATTCTGAAAGAGACTGGAATACCAGACCACCTGACCTGCCTCCTGAGGAATCTGTATGTAGGTCAAGAAGCAACAGTTAGAACTGGACATGGAACAACAGCCTGGTTCCAAATCGGGAAAGGAGTACGTCTATACTGTCACTCTGCTTATTTAACTTATATGCAGAGTACATCATGTGAAATGCTGGGCTGGATGAAGCACAAGCTGGGATCAAGATTGCCAGGAGAAATATCAATAACCTCAGATATGCAGATGTCATTACCCTTATGGTAGAAAGCAAAGAGAAACTGAAGAGCCTCTCGATGAAAGTGCAAGAGGGGAGTGAAAAAGCTGGCTTAAAACTCAATATTAAAAAAAATGAAGATCATGGAATCTGGTCCCATCCCTTCATGGCAAATAGATAGGGAAACAATGGAAACAGTGAAAGACTTTATTTTCTTGGGCTCCAAAATTACTGCAGATGGTGACTGCAGCCATGAAATTAAAAGATGCTTGCTCCTTGGAAGAAAAGCTTGACAGCATATTAAAGAGCAGAGACATTACTTGCCAACAAAAGTCCATCTAGTCAAAGCTATGATTTTCCAAGTAGTCATGTATGGATGTGAGAGTTGGACTACAAAGAAAGCTGAGCGCCGAAGAATTGATGCCTTTGAACTGTGGTGTTGAAGAAGACTCTTGAGAGTCCCTTGGACTGCAAGGAGATCCAACCAGTCCATCCTAAAGGAAATCAGTCCTGAATATTCATTGGAAAGACTGATGGTGAAGCTGAAACTCCAATACTTTGGCTATCTGATCTGAAGAGCTGAGTCTTTGGACAAGACCCTGATGCTGGGAAAGATTGAAAGCAGGAGGAGAAGGGGACGACAGAGCACAAGATGGTTGGATGGCATCACTGACTCAATGGACATGAGTTTGAGAAAGCTCCAGGAGTTGGTGATGGACAGGGAAGCCTGGTGTGCTGCAGTCCAGTGGGTCTTGAAGAGTCAGAAACAATTGTGCAACTGAACTGAACTGAATGGTGACAGATGTTGCTGAGGATGTGGAGAAATTGGAACTCTTGTACACTGCTGGTGGTAATGGTGCAGGCCCTTTGGAAGACACCTTGGCAATTCCTCAAAAGATTAAACATAGAGTTCTGGTTCAAGATGGTGAAGTAGAAGGACATGGAATTCACCTCCTCCCACAGATATGTCAGAAATATTTCTACATATGGAACAGTTCTCACAGAATATCTACTGAAAGCTTGCAGAAGATCCCATACAACCAAAGCTGCAAGGAAGGTCCCCACTTAACTGGGTAGGATGAAGGGAAAAGGGAGAAGAGGAAGTGGGACAGGAGCTGCACACCTGGGAGGGAGCTGTGAAAGATGACCACTTCCCTCACCCTGGCAACCTCCTTCACAGACTATGAGATCCACCAGAACAGATAGGGAGCTTCAGAGGCTGGAGAGGAGAGTGTAG
This sequence comes from Cervus canadensis, assembly GCF_019320065.1. Classification (NCBI taxonomy): domain Eukaryota; kingdom Metazoa; phylum Chordata; class Mammalia; order Artiodactyla; family Cervidae; genus Cervus; species Cervus canadensis. The sequence goes on along the minus strand of NC_057387.1, from coordinate 88,159,697 downwards.
GGGCTGGCTTGCCACCCTGCAGAGTAGAGAGACCCCACAGATGGTCCAGGCCATGTTGCCTCACTTCTGAGCCCAAGACACCTGCCTGCTGGTGTGAGCAGCGACTGGGTGCTGAAACTTAGGTTTCAGAGGGCAGACCCAGGGGTAGGACATGGTTTGGCTATGGCGAAACAGCCCAAAGGGCTTGGAGTATGGCCAGGCTGAACAAAGGGTGTGCATGTGATTGATGGTATTGGCACAAAAACAGACTTATGTATCAGTGGAACAGAATAGAGAGCCCAGAAATAAATCCACACACCTACGGTCAATTAATCTATCACAAAGTAGGCAAGAACATACAGTGGAGACAAGACAGTCTCTTTAATAAGTGGTGCTGGGAAAACTGGACAACTACATGTAAAAGAACGAAGTTAGAACATTCTCTAATGCCATAGACAAAAATAACTCAAAATGGTTAAAGACCTAAGTGTAAGATAAGTTACTATAAAGCTACGAGAGAAAAACATAAGGAGAATACTCTTTGACATGAACCATAGCAATTTTTTTTTAGGTCTCTCTTCTAGAGTAATGCAAATAAAAGCAAAAATAAGTGAGTGGGACCTAATTAAACTTAAAAGCTTTAAAAGCACAGCAAAGGAAACCATAAACAAAACAAAAAGACAACCTGTGAAATGAGAGAAAGTATTTGCAAATGATGTAACCAACAGGGATTAGTTTCCAAAATGTACAAACAGCTCATACAGTTCAATATAAAAAACAAACAGCCCAATCAAAAAAATGGGAAGAAGACCTAAATAAACATTTCACCAAAGAAGACATACAGAGATAGCCAATGGGCACATAAAGAGATGCTCAACATCACTAATTATTTGAGAAAAAAAATGAGGTATTGCCTCACATCAATCAAAATAGTCATCACTAAAAAGATCTACAAATAATAAATACTGGAGAGGGTGTGGAGAAAAGGGAACCCTCCTACACTATTGGTGGGAATGTAAATTGGTGCAGCCACTATGGGGAACAGTATGGAGGTTCCTTTAAAAACTAAAAATAGGGTTACTATATGATCCAACATATATGCATATATATGGGCATATATCCAGAGAAAAAATCTACTTCATAAAGGTACATGCTCCCCAGTGTTCATAACTGCACTACTTACAATAGCCAAGACATGAAAGCAGCCTAAATGTCCATCAATAGATGAATGGATAAAGAAGATGTGGGGTGTATGTGTGTGTGTATACACACACACACACACACACACACACAATGAAATACTACTCAGCTATCAAAAAATGAAATAATGCCATTTGCAGCAACATGGATGGACCTAGAGATTATCAAATATACTAAAGTAAGTCAGAGAAAGATAACCATCACATGTGGAATCTAAAATATACAGATGAGCTTATTTCTAAAACATGTTTGAGACAGACTCACAGACATGAAAATAAACTTATGATTGCCAAAAGGGGAGAAAGGTGGTGGGGAAGGGATAAATTAGGAGTTTGGGATTAACAGATACCAATATATCTAAGACAGATAAACAGCAAGGACCTACTATATAGCACAAGGAACTATATTCAATATCTTGTAATAATCTATAATGGATAAGTATCTGAAAAAGACTAGGTATATGTATAACTGAATCACTTTGCTCTACACCTGAACTAACACGACATTGTAAATCAACTATACTTCAATTAAAAAAAGAAAAAAAAATTTAAAAAATCTCACTCAAAAAGCAAAAAGTCAAAGACTTCCCATATGACCTAGCTACTTTCCTAGTTGTATCTTCCAAGAGAACTGAGAACATATGTCCACACACAAAAAAGCGCTAAATTATAATAACCAACAAGTGGAAACAATCCAAATGCCCATCTACAGATGAATGGATAAACAAGATACAGTATATTATTGGAACATTACTTAGCAATAAAAAGAAACGAAGAACTGATACATGCTACAGTGTGGATGAACCTCCAAAACATTATTATAAGTGATAGAGTGTGTGTTCAATTGCTTAGTCATGTCGACTCTTTGCAGCCACATGGACTGTAGTCCGCCAGGCTCCTCTGTTCAAGAAATTTTTCAGGCAAGAATACTAGAGTGGGTTGTTTTTTGTACTGCAGTGGATCTTCCTGACCCAGGGATCGAACCCACATCTCTTGTGTCTCCTACATTGGCAGGTGGGTTCTTTACCACTAGAGCCACTGGGAAGCCCATAAGTGATAGAAGTCAGATGCAAAAGACCACATATTATATGATCCCATTTAATGTTTTTGAATTATTGCAAAGCAAAAAAAAAAAAAAAAAATCAGAAAATTCCATCCTCTGAAAGTAAATGTCATTTCTTCTGAATATGCTTGATTTTTTTTTTCTTTCTCACATTCTCTCTTTATGAACTCTTTATTGTTCATTTTTATTTTTTAGGCCCCTGGTTTGATATGTATTTAACTGCTCGAGATTCTGTTGTCCTGAACTTTAATCCGTTTATGTCATTCAACCCTGATCCAAAGTCCGAGTATAATGATCAGCTCACCCGGGCAACCAACATGACTGTCTCTGCCATCCGGTTTCTGAAGACACTTCGGGCTGACCTTCTGGAGCCAGAAGTGTTCCATTTGAACCCTGCCAAAAGTGATACTGATACCTTCAAGAGATTCATACGCTTTGTGCCTTCCTTTCTGTCTTGGTATGGCGCCTACTTGGTCAATGCATATCCCCTGGACATGTCCCAGTATTTTCGGCTTTTCAATTCAACTCGTTTACCCAGACCCCATCGAGATGAACTCTTCACCGATGACAAGGCCAGACACCTCCTGGTCCTACGAAAAGGAAATTTCTACATCTTTGATGTCCTGGATCAAGATGGGAACATTGTGAGTGCCTCCGAAATCCAGGCTCATCTGAAGTACATTCTGTCAGACAATAGCCCAGCCCCCGAGTTTCCGCTTTGCTATCTGACTAGTGAGAACCGGGACATCTGGGCAGAGCTCAGACAGAAGCTGGTGAGTGATGGCAACGAGGAGACCCTGAGGAAAGTGGACTCGGCTGTGTTCTGTCTCTGCCTAGATGACTTCCCCATTAAGGACTTTGTCCACTTGTCCCACAGCATGCTGCATGGTGACGGCACAAACCGCTGGTTTGACAAATCCTTTAACCTCATTATAGCCAAGGATGGCACTGCTGCCGTCCACTTCGAGCATGCCTGGGGCGATGGGGTTGCAGTGCTCAGGTTTTTAAATGAAGTGTTTAAAGATAGCACTCAGGCCCCTGCCGTCACTCCCCAGAGCCAGCCGGCCAGCACTGACTCTTCCGTGGCCGTACAAAAACTCAACTTCAAGCTGAGCGATGCTTTAAAGACTGGCATTAGTGCTGCTAAGGAAAAATTTGATGCCACCGTGAAAACCCTCACCATTGACTACATCCGGTTTCAGAGAGGAGGCAGAGAATTCCTGAAGAAGCAGAAGCTGAGCCCTGACTCGATGGCTCAGCTGGCCTTCCAGATGGCCTTCCTGCGGCAGTACGGGCAGACGGTGGCCACCTACGAGTCGTGTAGCACTGCAGCATTCAAGCACGGCCGCACCGAGACCATCCGCCCAGCCTCCGTCTTCACAAAGAGGTGCTCCGAGGCCTTTGTCAGGGAGCCTTCCAAGCACAGCGCTGGAGAGCTTCAGCAGATGATGGCCAAGTGCTCCACGTACCACAACCAGCTGACCAGAGAAGCAGCGATGGGTGAGACGGGGCTGGGGAGCCTGCCGTTTGGTCTTGTTGCCCTCAGCTCTGGGGTGTGCCTCACTACTATTCTGATTTCCACCCTTCCCTAGGCTTAATCCATCTGCCAACTGATTATTATTTTTCCCTTGGCAGTCTGAACAGCCAGACTAGCCACTAGGGACAGAACATTCTCTCCCCCTGAGCAGGAATGGGGCGATGCGTCTGACTTAAATGCACCGTCCTCATTTAAGGTCACTTTCAGCTGTGTCACATACTCTCTTCCTATTATTTATTGGTTGTCAGCCTCATTTTTGACAATGCAGGGTTTCTAAGCCCCCAGCCTCTCTTACTTCAGCCCAGTTGTAGTGTGTTGGCTGCGTGTAAATAGGCCATCTCAGAAGCTCTTCCCTACCTAAGTGGCGTCATTTTGCTCCTTTCTGGTAAAATTCAAGACCTAGGAAGGACCTGAAGGATCACATAGTCCAGTCCTTTCCTATGGCAAAGTCCTGGAACTGAAAGTGACCTCCAAAATATTCTGGTCTCAGCCTTCTCTATTTTATAGGTAGGAAGCTGAGACCACCAGCCCAGGATCACATAGCAAATTAGCAGGAAAGCTGAGATTAGAACCTGGTCAAACACCCTTTCTGTTTTGTTCCACTGACTTCATCTTGTCCTTTTTACTTGATTTGGGCTTTTGGTTTTACCTTAGTTTTTAAGTCCATGGTGTGCTCTCCACATACTTTTTGTGACTGTTTAAGCTGATTCAATCTCAGAATTTTAAATACTAGGTTTATCTTAGGCTGATTTTTAGCTCAGCTGTTCACTGCTTTTTTAAAAGGAATATTCTAGAATGCACTGCTCCAGAATTTAGCAAGGTGGAGGTGTGAATGCAGAGGCTGACAAACCCTTCTTCCACTCAAGGCTGCTGTGAAGGATATTCCTACCTTGGGTGGGAGGTGTGACTAAGTGAGGTCCCTTTCAGTTCTGAGAGTCTGATTTTCCATTTTGTCTCTGACAGGCCAGGGCTTTGATCGACACTTGTTTGCTCTGCGGTACCTGGCAGCAGCCAAAGGGATCAGCATGCCCGAGCTGTTCCTGGACCCTGCATATAGGCAGATAAACCACAACGTCCTGTCCACCAGCACGCTGAGCAGCCCGGCAGTGAACATCGGCTGCTTTGCCCCTGTGGTCCCTGATGGTTTTGGCATTGCATACGCTGTTCAAGACAACTGGATGGGCTGCAATGTCTCTACCTACCAAAGCCGCAATGCCCGTGAGTTTCTCCAGTGTGTGGAGAAGGCCTTAGAAGACATGTTTGATGCCTTAGAAGGCAAAACTATCAAAACCTAGCTTCTGGGTGAGTGAAAAGCCTCTGTTTCATCAGCATAAAAACTGGGGCCTCTGTAGCCAGTAGGCACTATTCTGTGACTAATGAAACTAACTATGAGGTGCCTGAGCACCATTGCTATAAGATTTGAGCCTTAAAACCATGGTTTTAAAGCTAAACATATGATTTCCAAGATCATAACTAAAGATATGTGAGATTTCGGTTTTAAGAACATTATCAGGAGGTAAGACTTGGAAAATAACTCAGATGTACTTATTGTTGAAGCAGAAATAAAATTTAATTGTTTCTTAAAGGTGGTTCCTCTTAGGCTTTTTTGTTTTGGGTTTTGTTTTAATTGCTTAACCTAGTTGCCTAATCCCCACAAAGAGCTTTCCAGTAGTAAGTTCAGCTGACAGTTTCTGTTGGCTCCTGCTTCTTTAGGTAATGGTGGGAGACACACATCTTTCCTGTAAACTTGCTTCTCTCTCCTGGGGTATCCTTTCTTTAAAAATTCTCTTCATTTTTCTAAGGAGTAAACTGCTACTGCCTGATTCTGATAGTCCTGCTGCAATAAAGGGGTTATACCCTTGGATTTAGGGAGTTCTATTTCACCTTTCTTCCAGCCAAATGAAGATTAAGTATGTGTGTGTGTTTATATTTACCAGTTGAATCTTGTGTGCTGATTATGCTCTGTACATTGTGCACTAGAAATCTCTCCACTGAGTGAAGTGAACACAGAATTTTTTGTTAGAACATCACTGCTCTAGCAATGTATTGTTTAAACTACTGCTATAATGTGAAAAGGAAGAGTATTCTATTGTTTTTGAAAAGGAAGGGTTTTTTGTTTGTGTTTAATTTTACCTGAGTTTCTAGTGGCTTGCCCAGTGAGTTACTGGACAGCTGGAATTTGAACTCTGATAATGAGCCAGTCACAAAGTTCTTCCAATGCATTATCTCATTTAATCCTCCTTACAGTTCATATCAACACACCTGCCTGTTTTCTTAGCCAGCACTGTCCATCCTTCGCTCAGTAACCATTTGGATCCCAGGTCCTCTGTACTCCATGATTTGATTGGAGAGAGGCATTTGGGGGCTGCCAGCGCACATAAACATATGCTGCTTTCATTCAGCAAACATGATCAGGAGTATCTGAACTTGGTATCTTGGTTCCATCATGTCCTTACTTTATGACTATAGACAAGTTCTTTTGTCTTTCTGATCTGTGAGTTCCTTTGTAAAATGGGAATAATTCCTGTAGCATGGGGATGTCATAAGAATTAGCTGTAACAACATAGGTAAAGCACCCAGCACACAGTTGGAGCTGAGTCTGTACTGTCTTGCTCTGTGATGTCTCTGCTGCCAGTGTTGGATTCCTTAGTGAAATACTCACCTCTGTTGAATAGCAAGTTCCCCATAGCAGGAGCTCTTAAGACCAAAGCATCAGTTCAAGCTTGATGAAAAAGTATATATTTCATGCTTATATCAGGTGAATGTACCCTTGGGCAGTACACCTTGGGCGCAGGCAGTTCCTTAATGGGGCTACGCCTGCCGGCCTGTCTCAGTGTTCAGCATTCCTATTTACAACTTTCCCCAACCCTCACTCTGGTCTTGGGTTCACGCTGTGAAGGAGTCTATGGGGTGAGTAGAATGGCAAAAACAATTATTAAGTCTCAGTCCAGTTGGGGCTCACACAGACATCTTGCACATTTGTACAGAACTCAATTACTTGTAAAGCATCAGCTGCTTTGTTTGATCCCAACTTTGAAATAGAAGTTATCCTCATCTTCCACACAGAAGATGGATAGGTTCAGTTCAGTTCAGTTCAGTTGCTCAGTCGTGTTCAACTCTTTGTGACCCCCATGAACCGCAGCATGCCAGGCCTCCCTGTACATCACCAACTCCTGGAGATTACCCAAACTCATGTCCATTGAGTCGGTGATGCCATCTAACCATCTCATCCTCTGTTGTCCCCTTCTCCTCCTACCTTCAATCTATCCCAACATCAGGGTCTTTTCAAATGAGTCAGCTCTTCGCATCAGGTGGCCAAAGTATTTGAGTTTCAGCTTAAACATCAGTCCTTCCAATGAACACCCAGGACTGATCTCCTTTAGGATGGACTGGTTGGATCTCCTTGCAGTCCAAGGGACTCTCAAGAGTCTTCTCCAATACCACAATTCAAAAGCATCAATTCTTCGGTGCTCAGCTTTCTTTATAGGCCAACTCTCACATCCATACGTGACTACTGGAAAAACCATAGCTTTGACTAGACGGACCTTTGTTGACAAAGTAATATCTCTGCTTTTTAATATGCTGTCTAGGTTGGTCATAACTTTCCTTCCAAGGAGTGTCTTAATTTCATGGCTGCAGTCACCATCTGTAGTGATTTTGGAGCCCCAAAAATAAAGTCAGCCACTATTTCCACTGTTTCCCCATCTATTTGCCATGAAGTGATGGGACTGGATGCCATGAGGTGTAGGATCAGGATAACTCTATTGATTCCTTATCCAGAGCTCCTTTTCTTATATATATGTTTGTCTAGTCTCCTGGTAATTAGGTCTTAAATTCGCTGGCCTCCCAGTTCAGGAGGATGAATTTTGTTAAATTAACCCCTGCTGCTCGTGACCCTAAAGCAGCTCCCATGTGGAGTTTCCCATGATGCTTTGGGAAATCAGCAGGCTCCAAACAGGTGGCTCTTTTCCATGACTCCTAAACAAGTTTGGCATATCTCCACAGCCACACCTGCCTCTCTGGAAGTTACCTGCTACTCCTTGAGTGGCCTCCAGGATCCCCAGTTTCATAGATACTATATAGAGTATATTTTTAAAAAATAGCTTTGTTAAGATAGACTTTTCGCGCCATGTCTATCTTTTCATCTCACTTAGAGTTCATCATTCTATCATGTTTAGCACATTCACAGTGTGCAGCTGTCACCACAATCAATTTTAGAATATTTTCATCTCCAGTAGAAAGGCTGTACTGATTGGCAATCTCTCCCCCTTTCCCTCAACCTCCTAACTTCCCCCAAGTCCTAGACAAAACTTCACTTTCTGTCTCTGTAGATGGTCCTATTCTGGACATTTTATATGAATGGAATCATATAATATGTGCCGTTTTGCTTAGTATAACGTTTTCAAGATTTATCCATGTTCTAGACTGTGACAGTGTTTAGTTTCTTTTTATTGCTGAAGACTGTTCGGGTATATGGATAGATCACATTTTGTTTATTCATTGATCAGTTGATAGTAATTTGAATTGTTTCTCCTTTTTGGCTACTATGAATAATGCTGACATGGACATTTGTGTAGAAATCTTTGTGTTGACATATGTTTTCATTCCTTCTAGGGTGTATCCCTAGGAGTGGAATTGCTGGGTTGTGTAGTAAGTCTGTGTTGACTCATTTAAGGAACTGCCTGGATATTTTCAAAGTAGCTGCACCGCTTACATTCCCACCAGTTGAGTGTGACTGTTCCAGGTCCGCCACACCCTCACCAACACTTGTTTTCATCTATGGTGATCACAGCCATTGTGGTGAGTGTGAAGTGGTATCTCACTGTGGGTTTTATTAGCTTTGGGATGTTTTTCAAGCTGGGTCTTGGTTGGCTTCCCTGGTGGCTCAGCTGGTAAAGAATCTGCCTGCAGTTCAGGAGACCTGGGTTTGATCCCTGGGTTGGGAAGATCCCCTGGAGAAGGGAACGGCTGCCTACTCCAGTATTCTGGCCTGGAGAATTCCATGGATTGTATAGTCCATGGGGTTGCAGAGTTGGAGGTCTTAGTTGCAGCACACGTGATCTTTGATCTTCAGCTGTGACATGTGGGATCTTTAGTTGCAGAATGTGAACTCTTAGATGTGGCATGTGGGACCTAGTTCACTGACCAGGGATCAAACCCAGGCCCCGCATATTGGGAGCATGGGGTCTTAGTCACTGGACCACCAGGAAAGTCCCTAGTTTATGTTTTAAATTAGACCACCTCAAACATATTTTCCAAATCTTGTGGTTCCTATCAAATTATTTTTGTGAGACAAAATAACTGACAAAAAGGAATGGGAGCCAGGATTGGAGGAGGTAGACATGAGAGAAGGGGTAGGTGCTGAAAGGGAAGGAGTTTGGGGTGTTGCAGGAGTCACAGCTGGGGCTGGATGCACAAAGACGTGAGGGAGCCTCTAGAAGAGAACAGAATTCAGAGGAGTGCTTGAGCGGAGTTGGTTACAAGTATATTTTCTTTCTGGGAGTCTTCCATTATAAAGACAGGGCCGCTGAATAAGAAGAACCACATTTGGTGCTTATAATATTAAGTTCAGTTCAGTTCAGTTCAGTTCAGTCGCTCAGTCGTATCCGACTCTTTGTGACCTCTTGTACCACAGCACGCCAGGCCTCCCTGTACATCACCAACTCCAGGAGTTTAACCAAACTTATGTCCATTGAGTCAGATGCCATCCAACCATCTCATCCTCTGTCATTCCCTTCTCCTACCTTCAATCTTTCCCAGCATCAGGGTCTTTTCAAATGAGTCAGCTCTTTGCATCAGGTGGCCAAAGTATTGGAGTTTCAGCTTAAACATCAGTCCTTCCAATGAACACCCAGGACTGATCTCCTTTAGGATGGACTGGTTGGATCTCCTTGCAGTCCAAGGGACTCTCAAGAGTTCTCCAACATCACAATTCAAAAGCATCAATTCTTCGGCACTCAGCTTTCTTTATAGGCCAACGCTCACATCCATACATGGTTACTGGAAAAACCATAACCTTGACTAGACGGACTTTTGTTGGCAAAGTAATGTCTCTGCTTTTTAATATGCTGTCTAGGTTGGTCATAACTTTCCTTCCAAGGAGTAAGTGTCTTTTAATTTCATGGCTGCAATCACCATCTGCAGTGATTTTTGGAGCCCAGAAAAATAAAGTCAGCCACTGTTTCCCCGTCTATTTCCCATGAAGTGATGGGACCGGATGCCATGATCTTAGTTTTCTGAATGTTGAGCTTTAAGCCAACTTTTTCACTCTCCTCTTTCACTTTCATCAAGAGGCTCTTTAGTTCTTCTTCACTTTCTGCCATAAGGGTGGTGTCATCTGCATATCTGAGGTTATTTATATTTCTCCCAGCAATCTTGATTCCAGCTTGTGCTTCTTCCAGCCCAGCATTTCTCATGATGTACTCTGCATGTAAGTTAAATAAGCAGGATGACAATATACAGCCTTGACGTACTCCTTTTCCTATTTGGAACCAGTCTGTTGTTCCATGTCCAGTTCTAACTGTTGCTTCCTGACCTGCATACAGGTCTGTCAAGAGGCAGGTCAGGTGGTCTGGTATTCCCATATCTTTCAGAATTTTCCACAGTTTATTGTGATCCACACAGTCAAAGGCTTTGGCATAGTCCAAAAAGCAGAAATAGATGTTTTTCTGGAACTCTCTTGCTTTTTTGATGATCCAGCGGATGTTGGCAATTTGATCTCTGGTTCCTCTGCCTTTTCTAAAACCAGCTTGAACATCTGGAAGTTCACGGTTCACGTATTGCTGAAGCCTGGCTTGGATAATTTTGAGCATTACTTTACTAGTATGTGAGATGAGTGCAATTGTGCGGTAGTTTGAGCATTCTTTGGCATTGCCTTTCTTAGGGATTGGAATGAACAGTGACCTTTCCCAGTCCTGTGGCCACTGCTGAGTTTTCCAAATTTGCTGGCATATTAAGTGCAGCACTTTCACAGCATCATCTTTCAGGATTTGAAATAGCTCAACTGGAATTCCATCACATCCACTAGCTTTGTTCGTAGTGATGCTTCTTAAGGCCCACTTGACTTCCCATTCCAGGATATCTGGCTCTAATTGAGTGATCACACCATTGTGATTATGTGGGTCATGAAGATCTTTTTTGTACAGTTCTTCTGTGTATTCTTGCCGCCTCTTTTTAGTATCTTCTGCTTCTGTTAGGTCCCTACCATTTCTGTCCTTTATTGAGCCCATCTTTGCACGAAATGTTCCCTTGGTATCTCTAATTTTCTTGAAGAGATCTCTAGTCTTTCCCATTCTGTTGTTTTACTCTATTTCTTTGCACTGATCACTGAGTAAGGCTTTCTTATCTCTTCTTGCTGTTTGGAACTCTGCATTCAAATGGGTGTATCTGTCCTTTTTTCCTTTGCTTTTTGCTTCCCTCCTTTTCACAGCTATTTGTAAGGCCTCCTCAGAAAGCCATTTTGCTTTTTTGCATTTCTTTTTCTTGGGGATGGTCTTGATCTCTGTCTCCTGGTCAATGTCACGAACCTCTGTCCATAGTTCATCAGGCACTCTGTCTATCAGATCTAGTCCCTTAGATTTATTTCTCACTTCCACTGTATAATCATAATGGATTTGATTTAGGTCATATCTGAATGGTCTAGTGGTTTTCCCTAGTTTCTTCAATTAAGTATGAATTTGGCAATAAGGAATTCATGATCTGAGCCACAGTCAGCTCCCGGTCTTGTTTTTGCTGACTGTGTAGAGCTTCTCCGTCTTTGGCTGCAAAGAATATAATTAATCTGATTTTGGTGTTGAACATCTGGTGATGTCCACGTGTAGAGTCTTGTGTTGTTGGAAGAGGGTGTTTGCTATGACCAAACACCCTCTACGTTTGCTATTTGTTATTCCTCTATAATATTATGTGAAAAACAGTTAAATATAAGGTTAACTCTGTGCTAGGATTATAGCCATTTAAAAACATGTCTTTGTGTAGATAGGCCCTGAAAGGGAATAGGAGAAAATAAACATACTTGTATTAGGGAGCCGGGAGGGTGGGGTTTAAGAAAATGTTTATTTCTTTTTCTTTTTTTCCTTTGTTGATATCACACTGTTTGTGCAATACCAAGTTGTTAGGCAGGGGAAAAAAAAAAAGAGAATTCACATTCGCAGCCCCTCACCTCCTTACCTCACTCCTCATGCTTCAGCCCCACTAAGCCTCCCATTTGTCTCAGACATGTCTGATCTTTACTGTGGCTCTGAACTTTGTATATGCTATCCTCCATCATTGGAATGCCCTTGGCTCCAACACATTCTCTGCCAAATTCTTCCTTGTTCTTTTTGTTATTGTTGCTGTTCAGTCTCTAAGTTGTGACCCCATGGACTGCAGCATGCCAAGGTCCCCTGTCTTCCACTATTTCCTGGAGTTTGCTCAAATTCATGTCCATTGAGTTGGTGATGCTATTTAATTATCTCATCCTCTGCCACCCCGTTCTCCTTTTGCCTTCAGCCTTTTCCAGCATCAGTGTCTTTTCCAGTGAGTCGGCTTTTCACATCAGGTGGCAAAAGTATTGGAGCTTTAGTTTCAGCTTCAGTCCTTCCAGTAAATATTCAGGGTTGATTTCCTTTAGGATTGACTTTAGGTTTGATCTCCTTGCAGTCTAAAGGACTCCTCAAGAGTCTTCTCCAGCATCACAATTTGAAAGCATCCATGCCTTCTTTATGGTCCAACTCTCATATCTGTACATGACTACTGGAAAAACCATAACTGACTATATGGATCTATGTTGGCAAAGTGATGTCTCTGCTTTTTAATACATTGTCTAGGTTTTTCATAGCTTTCCTTCCAAGCAGCAAGCATCTTTTAATTTCATGGCTGAAGTCGCTGTCAGTAGTGATTTTGGAGCCCAAGAAAATAAAATCTGTCACTGTTTCCACTTTTTCCCCTTCTATTTGGCATAAAGTGATGGGGCCAGATGCCATGATCTTAGTGTTTTAAGCCAACATTGTTCTTTTTAGCCCAGCTCTAATGTCCTCTTCCATGAAGCCATGCTCATGGAGTCTCCCGGGAAGAATTGTTCATCCCTTCCTCCATCCTTTGACTTCTGTTTTAGCCAGCAAGGGGCCTGACACACAATGAGTTATTGTTGGAGATCACGTTGTTCCCTTCTGGTGCCCACACCTTTGCAAGGAGGTAGCACCTTCTGTCAAGAAGTGGAGTCTATTTCTCCCCTCCTAACTGGCCCACCCTGCCTCTAGACTCAAGTCATTCCCTTCAGTTCATTCTCACTGTAGCTAGTGGTTTTTTTCATGTACAAGTCTGATCATATCCCTGCTTAAAATTCCTCAGTAGTTTTCCATTGCTTTGGAAAGCAGTCCATATGTCACAGTTGATGGCCCTGATGGAGCTGACCCTGCTTATGTTCTCAGCTCCACCTCTCTTAACAGGTTACCCTGAGGAAGTAGCCTCTGCTGGAACATAACCTCCTCTCCATCCTTTCAGTTATTTTCTGCTTAACTTTCAGGTTTCAGGCAGACTGCACCCATCTCACACCACCCCCTGAGACTGAGTCAGTTAGTGCCCTTTCTGTGTGTATGCTCAGAGCATCCTGACATGTAACCTCTGTCGCAGCTGTCCCCATTACTAGGTTGTGGCTATATTCCCTGTGCTATACAAGAAGTCCTTGTAGCTAATTTTTAGTTGTTCATGTTAATCCCTTACCCCTATTTCACCACTCCCTCTTTCCTCCCCCAACTGGTAACCACTTCATTTTTCATATCTGTAAGTCTGGTTTTTTGTTATATTCACTAGTTTGTTTCAATTTTTAAATTCCACAAGTAAGTAATGTCATACAGTACTTGTCTTTCTCTGACCTTTTTCACTCAGCATAATACCGAAGCATGTCCATGTTGCTGCAAATGGCAAAATTTCATTTTTTTTTCTTTTTTTGTGCATATCTGTTACAGATTTTTGGTTTGTAGTTACTGGGAGGTTTATATACAGTAACCTTTATATATATGTGATTGTTTTAAGTTGCTGATCGCTTAATTTCAAATACATTTTAACAACCCTGCTTTTGTACTCTCATCCTATCACAATGACTGTTTTTGACATATTTTATATCTAAATGTTTTGTGTAACTCTTAACTTTTCATTGTGGATATAGATGATTCTACCACTTTTTTCTTTTAGCTTTCCTACCAACTTTGTGTGTGGATGATTTCCTACCTTTGTTATATATTTGCCTTTACTGGTGAGCTTTTTCGTTTTGTAATTTTCATGTTTCTATTTGTGGCCTTTTCTTTTTCACTTAGAGTTCCTTTAACATGTCTTGTAAAGCTAGTTTGCTGGTGCTGAACTCTTGCTTTTGATCTCTGCATAAAATCTGAATGAGAGCCTTGCTGGGTACAGTATTCTTGGTTGCAGGATTTCCCCTCTCATTAGTTTTCTTTTTTTTTTTTTTAACAGATATCCCAGTGGGGAAAAAAGTTCATTTTATTCAGATGAGGCACTTTCAATGTATTATTTGTGTGTGTGTGTGTGTGTGTGTGTATGTGTGTGTGTGTATGGGGGGTAGTGGATGTGGTGCAGGATAATAAATACTGTGAGGGTGGAGGAACACCCCCCTGAGCTGGCAGGAGGGTGTGGCAGCAATTTACAGAGCCTGGGTAGGACAGTCCAGGGACAAGGAGCTTCACAGCTGGCTTGGAGGCTGAGATGTCCCCATCAGCACAAGAAGCCAAAGAAATTGGAGGAGCGAGGAGGTGGGCCCACGAGCATGGGCATCTGGTTCCTGTGAGTGATCTTGATTGTACAAGGTGTCTGCATCCAGGGTTCTCTGTCAATTTGCATGGGGAGGGTTTTTGTGGTGTGGAAGGTGATCTCAGAGCACTTGACCAGCCAATGTCCAGCATTCTTGAGCTTGGTATAGATCTGGCCTATCTCAATTGCACCCTCTAGCCCCACTACTTCCAGCCGCTTGTCACTTAGGTCCGGCACGCAGGTCTTCAGGATGTCGGGGTCAGTGATGACTTTGGCAGTAATACCCAAGGCCTGGTTGATCCCGTGGACGTCGCCGTGTGGCCTCTTGGTGTCACCCCAGAGATTGGAACCGCCATGTGTGCTTGGGATGTTCAGCACTGTGATGCCTTCTAGGGACAGGCTGCTCAGGTCCAGTGGTTTCCCACAGATCTCAACGGTCAAAGATTCCTCCAGCTTTTTGCATGTTGAGAAGATGGATTCAGAAGTGGCAAATTCGAAGTACCATAGCTTGTTCTTCATTCTGCTGTTGAACTTCTCAGGATACTTCTCTCGCATGATGTGGAATCGGTGAGCAATAGAGGCATCCACACCAATGGAGAAGTAGTTATTGATGATTTGAAAGGGGACTGGGTCACTCTTTTCTTCAGTTTGTTGGGGTATCACCTCCACAGACCATCGATCCATATGTACCACCTTACTCGTCTCTAAATCCTTGAGGATCTTCCCCAGATTCTGTCCCTCATACCCTCCTCCCCACCTTAGGCAATGAGCCAGATCATTTCCAGTGCCCAGGGGCAACACGGCAACAGGAGGCACAAAAGGCAAGTTGGCTTTGTCAATGGACTCTAGAATCCAGCCTACTGTGCCATCCCCGCCGCACACCAAAATCCTGTAATCAGGAACATCTCTGAAGAATCTGAGTCCTGGCTCAGGACCATCCTTTAGGAGGTTGAACACCTGTCGAGGGTTCAGCAGATACTGGAATTTCCAAAGCACCCTCTTGCCCTGCTTCCCGCCACTCTTGGGGTTCACAAAGACCAGAAGTGGGTGGGTGTTAGAAACAGGATCAATCCGCAGAGCCTCAGAAGTGCTCAAACTTAAATCATCCACAGTCTTCTGGCTTATTTTGCTAGTTTTACGCTCCTGTCCAGAGGCCAGGACGCTGGGGTAGATGGAAGACGGAGGCAGGATGTGATCTCGGAGCAGCCCACAGTCACACTCATGGCCCATGGCTGGAAGGCAGTCATCATGGATCTCTAGGTGGCACCACACACAATGCAGGCCAACCAGACTGTGGTAGATTCGGATCTTCTGACAGCGGTCGCAGCGGCCGGATTCACAGCCTCCTCGCACCCACACGTGTGACTGGACCCCAATGTCCTTCCGAGACTTGGCGTATGTGCTGACTTCACAGGGCAGGGCCTTCATGGCGCACGGGTCATGAACGACGTATTTACAGAGGTTACAGCTCAGCCCCTGTTTGCCTAGACCGATGCTCGACTCGCACAGGTTGCAATAGACTGGTCGCGGGAATCTCTTGGGTCTGCACATGTGCTGCCCGTTGTCCTTCAGGGTCATCTCCAGGCCCAGCAGCATGAGCAGGGGCACGGTGGTGGCCCCGGCCCGCAGCCACTCAGCCAGGGAGACAGAGCTGCTGCCATCATAGTCAATCTCTTTCATCATCTGTTGAAGAATCGGCCTCAGCTCAGACACATCCCAATCCAGGTATTCCACCATTCGCATCATCTGTATGATGATTCTGTCCACTTCTGAGCTGTCCAGGATCCCGTTTCTGTCCGTGTCGTACAACTTGAAGGTGAACTCTATCTTGTCTTCCGGCTGGCCACCCTCCAGAAGAGAAAAGTAGCAGTAGACATCACTGAGACACACCACATCTTCTCTTACAGTGTCTTCCATGTAGTAGCCAGTCTGGAAGGACTGAAACAGTGCCTGGCTTAGGTGATCTGGAACATTATCCACTTCCAGGTAGATTTTCAGGAATTGCTAGAACCCCTCGTATCCAGTGGCATCTCCTTGGAGATATTCAGCCATTTCACCATCCTCAAAGAGCTTCAGGACATCACTGACCTTTTTGGTGGAGTACTCCATGTATTTCTGCAGCTGGGCAAAATCACTGAGGCTTATTAGGCCCCTCTCCTTGGCCATCTTTCTTTTTTTAAGGATGAACACAAAGGCAGCTTGGTTGTGGTGCTTGTGGGGCTTGGAACTTTGCTTCCAAGGGTAGTTCTTGCATGCAGAGGGTGCACGGTCAGAGCTGGAGCACCAGCGCGGGAGCAGGAGCTCCTAGTTTTCATGTATTATTATCACTCCCTTCTGGTCTGCAGAGTTTCTGCTGAAAAATCAGCTGAAAGACGTATGGGCGTTCCTGCATATGCTATTTGTTTCTTTTTACTTTTCCTTTCTTGGTTTTTTTTGGCTGTGCTGGGTCTTTGCTGTGGCCTGCAGGCTTCCCTCTCATTGCAGTGCGTGGGCTCTCTAGTTGTGGCACGCAGGCTTGGTTGCCCTGTGGTATGTGGGACCCTAGTTTCCCGACTAGGGATTGAACCCATGTTCCTTGCATCGGAAGGCAATTCTTAACCCCTGGACTACCAGGGAAGTGTTCCCCCCGCCCCCTTTCTGCTTTTAATAGTCTCTCTTTATCTTTAATTTTTGCCGTTTTAATTACAGTGTGTCTTGGTATGTTCCTGTTTGGTTTAATCCTGTATGGGACTCTCTGTGCTTCCTGGACTTGAATGACTGTTTGCTCTCCCAGATTAGAGAAGTCTTCAGCTACTATCTCTTCAAATGTGTTCTCTGCCCCTTTCTGTCTTCTCCTTCTGGGACAACTATAATGTCAGTGTTAGTATGCTTGATGTTGTCCCAAAGGTCTCTTAAACCATCCTTATTTCTTTTTGTTCTGTTTTCTCTTTTTCTGTTCAGCATCAGTGATTTCCACTACCCTGTCTTCCAGCTCACTGCTCTGTTCCTCTGTATCATTTAGTCTACTTTTGATTTTCCCTAGTGTATGTTTCATCTCAGTTATTGTATCTTTAATCTCTGGTTGGTCTTTATATCTTCTAACTCTGTTAAAAACTTCTAACTTTCACTCTATATGTCCATTCTTCTCCCTAGTTCTTTGATCATATTTATGATCACTATCCTGAACTCCTTCTTGGGTAGATTGCCTATCTCCACTTCACTTAGTTCTCCTTAGTTTTTATCTCGATCCTTCCTCTTGAACTTGTTCCTCTGTCACCTCACATTGCTTAAATTGCTGTTGGTATGTTTATGTATCTGGTAGGTTAGTTGTTTCCACACCTTGGATAAGTGGCCTTCTGTAGGAAACGTCCTGTGTCCCAGCAGCCCACTCCCCTCTTGTCACTCAAGCTACATGCTCTAAGGTTTCCCCCATGAGGACTGTGAGGGTCCTTCGATTTGGCAGGCTATGAGGACAGTCTGGCAGGCTTGGGTAGCCCCCAGTCCAGGATGTTGCCAGGCCCTGCCTTATGTGGAGGCTGCCGGCTCTTTGTTGGCAGAGCTGTGTCACGAGGCAGCTGACTACAGAACCCCAGGTGGCCCTGGGGCTACCGCTGGCTCACTGGTGGAGCCATGGGCCAGAAAACTCCAGGACTGTAGCCTGCCCACTGGTGGGTGAAGCCAGATCCTGAGGTTAGTGTCCGACTACTGACAGGCAGAGCCGGGTCCTGGAGTCTGGTTGCAAGGCACCAGGATCCCAGAGCTGATGTCAGATCACTGGTGGAGGTGGGGGCCGGGGGGAGGGTGGATTCCTGACACAGTTGGATGGAGTCTGAGATGTCCCAAAGCTTTGTTGACCTGCTAGTGGACAGGGCCAAGCTGGTCCCAGGGTGATCTCCTATGGTCCAACTGGGTCAGCAGGCTGTGGGATTATGGTTTTCTTGCCTGTGGTGTCTGCCTTCTTGTGGGTGAGGCTGGCCTAAAGGTTAG
Source organism: Cervus canadensis (assembly GCF_019320065.1). Classification (NCBI taxonomy): domain Eukaryota; kingdom Metazoa; phylum Chordata; class Mammalia; order Artiodactyla; family Cervidae; genus Cervus; species Cervus canadensis. The sequence goes on along the minus strand of NC_057387.1, from coordinate 88,141,213 downwards.
AGCAGGCTTCATGGTGGGCAGGGCTGGGTTCCAGGGGGTTCTGGGACTGGTGCCTCCCACTGGAGGGTGGAACTGGGCTCTGGGCCCTCTAGTGGGTAGGACAGTGTCCAGAGGCAGCCGTGGGCTCATGGGGTCTTTAGACAGCTGTGTGCTGACTGCTGGGCTGCGTCCCCTCCTAGTTAGGTCCTTGGCCTGTGCCCCAGCAGTAGTGCCTAGAGGCTGTTGTGTGGGGCCAGATCTTGGTGATGAGCTAGAGGAAGGAATCCACAGATCGGGTACCCAGCAGCACCAGCATCCACGTGGTAGAAGCAGCTCCCAAGAATGGCTGCCACTAATCTCCACGTCTCCAGGGGAGCTACAGTTGCACCCCTCCAATCCCCAGGAGACTCCAAGACCAGCTGGTAGGTTTGCCCAGGCTCCTTTCAAGTTAGTGCTTTGCCCTGGGTCCCAGAGAGTGTGAAATTGTATGCCCTTTAAGAGTTATGGAGAAGGAAATGGCAACCCACTCCAGTATTCTTGCCTGGAGAATCCCATGGACAGAGGAGCCCGGTGGGCTACAGTCCATGGGGTCGCAAAGAGTCAGACACAACTGAGCAACTGTCACTTCACTTTTAAGAGTTGTCTCTATTTCCCCCAATTTTGTGGGACTCCTGAAACCAAGCCCCTCTGGCCTTCAAAGCCAAATGCTCTGCAGACACATCTTCCCAGCACAGGAACTCCTGTGAGAACTTCTGCAACGTAATTCTTTAGCTTGTGGGAGCCTGCCCCTCCTACCTATGTTATGGTTCCTTCTTTGTATCTTTAGTTGTAGATGTTTCCCAGGAGTTTCCCATCTATTTCAGTGATGGTTGTTCTACCAATAGTTGTGATTTCGGTGTGTTTGCAAGAGGTGAGCTCAGCTCTTTCTACCCTGCTATCTTGGCCAATCTGTCAGTCACAAACATTTTGAGATTCAATTCCCAGTTACTTTTAGGGGTGGGATACACTTGGGTTGCTGTAGATGGATGTGTTTTTTTATTGAATTGTGTTTTGCATGTTGCCAGTGTACTGAAATGCATTTGATTTCTGTATCCTGATCCTACATCCAGTGCCTGTTTATGTTTTTGGATTTGCTAAGAGGAAAATCACAATCTGTGAAAAGTGAGTTATTTCTTCCTTTTTGGTCTTTTCACCTTACTTTCTTTTCAGTCTTACTGTGCTGGGGGGTGGGGACAATGATGAAGAGTGATCCAGGATATCCTCATCTCACCCCGATCTTGAATGGAATACTTCAAACATTTCATTTACTCTGAGTTTCCTATAGATATCATTTGTGAGGTGAGGGTATAGTTTTTAGTTTTTTCTGTTCCTAGTTTGCTAAGGGTGTCTGATTTGTTGTTGAATTTTACCAAATACTTTTTTGCATCTATTGACATAATCTACTTCAGCTTTCCATCTGTTACTGATTATTTGTGTTCCTTTACCTCCTAAAAGATGAGAAAATAACGTACAATGCAGAGAACCTTGAGATGCTTTTAGTGCTTGCCTTTGTAACACGTACTGGCTGGTACAGAGGAGAAACCCTGAAAGGCTATTATTTGCCCAGCCTGACGCTCCCTCGCTTGCTTTCAGGCCAGGCAGTGGGCTGTTCGCAGTGGGTGGGGGCTGGCAGAAATGCTGGCTGAGGGAGCCCAGAGAAGCCCTGCCCTATCAGGTGCAGAAAGCACAGACCCAGGATCTGGGAACAGGAGGGATCTAGAGGACACCCAACACAGCTGCCAGACTGGGACGGGTAGGCGTCTCTTCTCCACCGTTAGACATGGCCAGGTTTTCCTGCCGTGTGGGGATCCCCTTCCTAGAGCCCCACAACCAGCCTTGGAGTGGGCAGACCCTCTCCCAGAGGGCCACTCAGAAAAATGAAGATAGTAATTTTTAACTTCCAAAGAATTCCAGGCTCTAGCAGAACACTGAAAAGGAACAAGTCCTCTCATAACAGTTTGCCAAATGGCAGCCTCCGGTATGAAGGTATGAGCTTGCCCTAATGACCTAACCATGTACTGAACCACTCTATCCACCATGTAGAGGATCTTCAGCCCCAGCGAAGCAGGCCCATGAGACAAGAGGGCACGACTGTTGTCTTCACACCTCCACATGGCTGTCCAGGGGTAGAAGAACACAGAAGCGTGACCATAAAGGGGACAGACCAGGACCATGAGGCACTACAGAAAGCAGAGAGGCTGACTCAGTACAGGAAGAACCTTCATAGGGATTCCCCTGGTGGGAGGGGACTGCCCCATCACAGCAAGTGAGCAAAGACCCAATGGCCAGCTGGCAGGGACTAGAAAGAAGATTCATGCCAGGACAGAACTACCGACCTCCAAAGTCCCTTCGAGACCTGGAACATGCAGTGACACCAGGTAAGAGAAATGCGTGGGTTTACCTGAGGGTCAAGCTGGTCAATGTGATGTTCTGGGTCAGGACTGCTGGGTTCGGCGTCATTCCACAGGCTCGGCTGCCCTCTGTACCAATGACTTCACACCTTTGGTCCCCTGGCTTGGCCTGCGCACTCCCCAAGGGGTTGAGAGCCCTTGGGAAGTCTGTGCTCCTATTCTGCTAGCTGGATCAGGCTATGATTCTGTACTGCGGGAAGGTGCCAAGAGGCCATCAGAGCCCTCCAACATGGAGGGGGGTGGAAGGAGTAGCCAGTCACCCAGCAGTGTGGCACAAGTAGGGACTTTATTGGCGGGGCTTGGGAAGCTGTGGCAGAGCCGAGCAGGCAGGCCGTGAGGGCCTGGACCACTGCCAGGAGACGAGGGGTGAGGGGACCAGCCTCTGCGCTCTGCTGCTGGGGGCACGCTCTCCCTTTTCAGCTCCGAGGCAAGTGTACAGGAAGAGGGTTCAGCACTTCACAAACTGGTGGGTGACCTCATAGATTCCCACAGACTCCTGAACCTTTTCGTCATAGTCAGTCCAGTCCTGTGGGAAAAAAGGGCAGCGTTAGCCTCACGAGGCAGCCTGGGACAGCGTGGAGAGAAAAGAACTAGGACTAAAAGGCACAGCTCAGGCTCTAACTCAGACTTCAGGAACATGCCTGACCCAGGACACAGAAAGACTGCTCAGGTCTGAATTCCTGCTCCTCTAGCTTTGTGATTTTTTTCAAGTCACTAGCTTTCCTGAGTCTCGGTTCTGTCCTCTGTTTTAAAAAAGGGAACAACAGATTTTATGTTGAACGTTGAAAGAAATGAGTTAACACATGTAAAAGTACTTGGCCTGGTGACAGGCTCATATGAGAGCTCGCTAAGTCCAGTTACTGTTCTTAGGTGCTGTGCAGATTGAATGTTTTTGTCCTTCCTTCCTCTGAGGCCTGACCACAAGCCTTCCTCATCTGCAAGGCAGTAACCTGTCCAGTGGTCCAGTTGACTCTTGGTATTCACGGTAGTTATGTTCTATAAAGTCCCCACAAGCACTGAATTAGTGAATACTGAACCACTGCTCCCAGGGGAAATACAGGTTAGGTTCCTAGGAGCATCTGATCACAATATTTTCTTCAGTCAATCAATACATAAACTTGGTTCATGTATGTTTTTGTTTAAAAACACCTTATCTAAATAATATATGTGTGTGTGTGTATGTGTGTGTATATGTATGTATATAGTTGGTTCATTAAGACTGGACTTCTGGCCAACAGCACTGTATCTCATGCCTAAACAAAGCTTATCTAAGATGCATTTTCTCCAAAAGGCCCATCCCAGCCTACCTGCATGTGATCACTAGGTAGTGCTTTAGCATTACACGTTGGGCTATCGTAAAAACCAGAATCACCAACAAAAAGAACAAAAGTGTGGACTCAGCATCTCGCTGACGAGCCTTGTTCAGCAAAAAGATAATTCCCACGAGGTGCCCTACAGCTCCCCACAAGGCCCCCAAGTCCTGTACCTTCTCCTGTAGATTAATGTCACTGAAGACTGTCCCTGATTCCACACCCTCAGCAGCAAACCCAGCCTGCAGGTGAGAGGAAGGCAGCAGTTAATCAGTGGGGAAGGCAGCGGTGTGGCAGGCAGGCCTGGCCAGGGAACTGGCCCATCTCACAACCCTCTGGCACAGGAGGACACAGACGCAGTGTGGGATACTGTTTTGGAATAACTACTGAGATCCCAGGGCCTGGCAGCTGCCTTTGGACTAAGAGTGGTTTCTCCAAATTAGAGCCCTGGCCTAGAAGGCAGGAGGTGTGGGGTAAACCCTTCCATCACCCCTGGTTTTCTGAAAGACCCCAGGCATGTCACTTCCCTCTGTGGACGTCAGTTTTCTTACTTATGAAATGGGGATAACAATATAATCTCTTCTGCCTACCTCAAAGGGTTGTGAGGTGAAAATGCTACACAAATCTAGTGCCATAAGCACTGGCTCTGGAGTTGGATAGATGTGGGTTCAAATTACTGCTCGTGTTTACTAACTGCTTCCCCTGAGCAAGTCACAAAATCTCTGAAGTTCTTTCCTCATCTGAAAAACTGGATGAATAAACCTAACAAGGTTACTGTGAGGATTAAGTGACGTAACATTAAAAGTAACAAGTTTGGTGTCCAACATACATTAGCTGTTTAAGAGATAACAGTGATTATTCTTAGGAAGGAGAATTCCTGCTCCATGGTCTCTGCAGGAAGCACAGTTCTGCTGTCACTTCCTGCAGTATACACCTTCCCCAAACATACAGGTTCCCTGGGAAGACAGGTACCTGGGGCTGGAAATCCACTGGTTCAAGTCCTCGACACTCAAACTCTACTATCGTCTTGAACTTCTCGTTGTCTTCAGCCTATAAAGGAAGTGTGTTGAGGAAGCAGGCCCAACCGGGCTCAGGATGATCCCACGGCCCCTGTGAGCCCAGAATCGGCTTCAGAAGCCACCCTTCTCTCTCTGGAAGTAGGCCACCTTGGCACAGGCTCACCGTGAGATCTTTCTGAATATGGACTCAGGCTGGGGCGCCTGGATGTGAGCTCACACACAGTTCTGCTTCTCTTCCCTCCTGGGCCTAAGATTGTCAGATGGAGCTGAGGAACCCACTACAGCTTTATCGTGAGAATCTGAACTAGGTGTGAAGTGCCCAGCATAGGACCTGACACTATGGTCAATAAATAGTAGATAAAATTATCAAAGTAAAAACTATGAGAATATTGAGGTATAAGGTTTCCAGGTCATCCAAAAGGCCTCGGTACACTTAGCTATGGCCTTTTGGTAACCATCTGCCATGCTGTCAAGGCAGGGGCTGACTTAAGACCTTTGAAGTGGGATATGCATGTGGAGGATGCTCACTGAGTGGAGTGGTATAACCAAAATTTGTGCCTATCTGACCCTTGGGTCCATACGTCCCAGGGACTACACCTACACATTCATTCTCATTCATTCACTCTGTAGAAACACTTCCTGCATGCCAACCAAGTTCCTGTCCTTGGTGTAGTTTTGTTTCCTGGTCTGTCTCTTTCACTAGATTATGATTTACTTGAGGGCAGGTCCTTATGTGATTTTTCCTTATGTGATTTTTTAACTTCAGGACAAAGCTGAGAGTTTGGCGTAAGGCAGGCATTTTTCAAAAACGCCAAATAAGGAATGGATAAAGACAAGTAATTACCCTTCCTTAAATACACAGACCCAAAGCATACATTCCCTCCCTCACTTCTGGACTAATACGCTACACAGTGACATAAATAAATGTCTAATAAAATCAGATAGCGAGGATGGATGCACCATTCAAAGGACTATCCCATCCATGGACGCAGAGAAGACTCACTAGTCCTCTAAGATGTAGACAAGGCAAGTGTTCCCAGTGTTGGAAACTGAGTGGCCAGGTTGGGTCAGAGGTCGCGTAAGCTCCCACAGCCTAGCACTTTTAAGAAAGCACTACAATAGTCTGGTTATGAGTCTTTTTCCTACCAAGTATTCAGTCAGTCTAAGGTGAATAAATGACTGACACAATGAATGAACGAACAAGTTAGCACGTGCAGTCAGTCCGTCCCATAGCTCATCACTCTGGTGCAGATATAACTCTAGAACACAAGCCTCCTAGTTCCCAGCTTCGATCTAATCCCACCATGCCTGCCACTCCAGCGGGAAACTTACGTTGTAAGATTTGATGGTGCTGCTCAAAATCTCTGAAATGTAAAACAGAAGACAAAGTTGATTTGAGCCCAGGTCCCGGCCCTATCAGGTACCCAGATGGTGCTCTGTGCAAGAGTCTACTGTAGAGGCTTGGGTGCCTCAGGCCTGGGTCCACCCACAGGTAACAGGAGCATGCTTTCAGTCTGGTACCAGCAAGCTGTGGGCCCGCCTGGCAGAGGCAGTACCCATGGCCTACCTACCAATGGAGTTTTCCCTCGAACACAGCTTGCACTTCTGGACCATGGAGGCACTGCCACGGCCTCCCTTCAGTGCCACACTGTCCTGGCAAGCAGGAAACAGAACCTCTAGTCACATATCAGTCAGGTGTAAGGGTCCTCAGGAGACCCAATCCTACCGCTTATTATCCAGTTAAAGAGATGAAAACCCAGACAGGGTGAGGAACTTGCTAGGACAAGATTCCTGGGGAGGCTTCTTGAGACTGAGAAAAGGACTCCCCTTGAACTCTTGCCTCACATCCCAGGGCCTATTGTTCCCAGTGTTGATCACACCAATGCCTGCCCTCTCAAACCACAGACAGTGGGGTCCAAAGGCCAGAGAGCTTAGGGCCACAGATCCCTGCCCAGAGACCTGTGTGTGTTTGTGTGCGGGTATAGTGGTGGGGGGAACAGTTACCATCAGCCGAATGTACTGCCACTTCTCTGAAATCTCACCACAGTTGCCACATTTCATCTTGAGGGAGGGAAAAAGAGTATTAGTAAAGTAGCTGGCTCAGCTGGACAGATGCTGAGGGAACGGCAAAAACGGGGTGAGGTGGGCAGGCTCATAATCTTATCAGCCATCTAAGGACACAACCAGACTAATCTCTGGGCAAAGTGTTTCTCCTGTTGACTGGCCCATCCTCCTCTAAGAAGTGCCCAGTCTGGCTACGGATTCAAGACTCATGTGGTACAGAAATGGCTTCAAATTCCACACAACACCCATTGAGTTAGGAGCTTCCTCTGTGTTCTCACAGAATGGAAGGTTGCTGGTAGAAGTACTTATCACTGTTGCTATTCTATTTCTTTGTCTCCTTCTCTAAATTCTGCTTTTTGAAGCTAGAGACCATCAATTCCTCAAGTAAGACCTGGCACTCGGGCTTCCAAAAATTTGAAAATAAAGGTGGTCAGAAGGTTTCCTAAAAAGGGGATTTTTCCAGGTACTGAAGGATACTGGGATTTAGACAAGAAGGAAAACAGATGAGAAGCTCCGGAATGTGGGAAAGGGAAGGGCCTCAACTGCTCAAATAAGATGAGGACCTCTGTAGACCATGGCACTAGGGTACCAGATTTACAAATACAGGTGGGGAAGTAAGGGTGCAACCCCACAAAAAAATAAACCTGATCAAGAAAAGAGGTGAAGTTATTCTTACTGAATAATCACAAGATCCCTGCAAGTAGTCTTTCCTTTAGTGTCTGTTTACATACCATGAAACATTTAACAGAGGGAAAAATTACAAAAGGAATTTCAAGACACTGCTAATTAAGAATTAATCAATAAACTTTTAAAAGGAAAACATAAAATTCTACCCAGAAGAAAAGAGAACAATTAATAAGCTGGATCATCGAAAAAGCAAGAGAGTTCCAGAAAAACATCTATTTCTGCTTTTTTGACTATGCCAAAGCCTTTGACTGTGTGGATCACAATAAACTGTGGAAAATTCTGAAAGAGATGGGAATACCAGACCACCTGACCCGCCTCTTGAGAAACCTGTATGCAGGTCAGGAAGCGACAGTTAGAACTGGACACGGAACAACAGACTGGTTCCAAATAGGAAAAGGAGTACTCCAAGGCTGTATATTGTCACCCTGCTTATTTACCTGATATGCAGAGTACATCATGAGAAATGCTGGGCTGGAAGAAGCACAAGCTGGAATCAAGATTACCAGGAGAAATATCAATAACCTCAGATATGCAGATGACACTACCCTTATGGCAGAAAGTGAAGAGGAACTAAAAAGCCTCTTGATGAAAGTGAAAGAGGAGTGTGAAAAAGTTGGCTTAAAGCTCTACATTCAGAAAACTAAGGTCATGGCATCTGGTCCCATCACTTCATGGCAAATAGATGGGGAAACGGTGGAAACAGTATCAGACTTTATTTTTGTGGGCTCCAAAATCACTGAAGATGGTGACTGCAGCCATGAAATTAAAAGACGCTTACTCCTTGGAAGGAAAGTTATAACCAATCTAGATAGCATATTAAAAAGCAGGGACATTACTTTGCCAACAAAGGTCCATCTGGTCAAGGCTATGGTTTTTCCAGTGGTCGTGTATGGATGTGAGAGTTGGACTATGAAGAAAGCTGAGCACCAAAGAATTGATGCTTTTGAACTGTGGTGTTGGAGAAGACTCTTGAGAGTCCCTTGGACTGCAAGGAGATCCAACCAGTCCATTCTAAAAGAGATCAGTCCTGGGTGTTCATTGGAAGGACGGATGCTGAAGCTGAAACTCCTACTTTGGCCACGTAATGCGAAGAGCTGACTCATTGGAAAACACCCTGATGCTAGGAGGGATTGGGGGCAGGAGGAGAAGGGGAGGACAGAGGATGAGATGGCTGGATGGCATCACCGACTCGATGGAGATGGGTTTGAGTAAACTCCAGGAGTTGGTGATGGACAGCGAGGCCTGGCGTGCTACGATTCATGGGGTCGCAAAGAGTCGGACACGACTGAGCGACTGAACTGAACTGAACTGAACAAGCATTTCTCATCTTGCCCGAGAGAAAGCTCCTGTTCGCCACTGGGATCAGAATGGGAAAGTTTTACGCGAGCCCGGCCGTGGCGCCCCGACCAGAGGCCGGAAATGCCTGCACCCTAGACGTCTAGAGCCCCGCCCCTCCAGCCTTACCTTCAGGTACCACCGGAAGTCTTCGCCCACTGGCCGGAGGTTGGTGACATTCTCCAGCGTGGCTTTGAGCTGCAGCGCGATTTTCTGAGAAGGAGCGCCAGGGCGACTGCGTCAACAGCGCCTGCGCAACCCCTGTAACCCCTGCCCCGCCCCTCTCCTCCCTTCCCCGCATGAGCTTTGCCTCCCGGCTCTCAGCACGAGCCCACTCTCCTCATTCCCTCCTGGCGCGAGCTCCTGCCTCCGAGGTTCTCGCCACTTCCCCGCTCTTGCCCTGTCGGCGGCTCGCTTCCACTTACCCCCATAACGGCCCGGCCCACCCAGCGCTTGCTGCGGCCACTGCTTTTCGGCTTGTCGTAAACGGCGGGCGCTGTCTGCGCACTCTCGGTGCGGCTCTGGGCGGGGCGTGGAGGCGGGTGTACGCGGGCCGCTGCTTTCCCAGTACACCTGGTCTTTTAGGCAAAGCCGTCTTGTGGAGGTAGTCTGAGACCGCAGTTAGCCGGTGTTCAGACCCGTGGAAGGCTCCCTCCAGCAACCGGTAATTAGATATTTACTGAACGGCAAGTTAGTTTGAGGGACGTCGCACCAAACAAGACAGTCCTGCCCGAAACCTCTACCGGGTCCTCACTATTCTGCCTTCCTTCACCCAACCTCGCGCTGGCTCCCTGCCTGCCCGCCGAGGCATCTTAGATCACGTCAGTTCACGCTGCCCGGGGCAGGCTTCGCAGATTTGGGAGACGGTACCCTTCTTTAAACTGCTCGTTCCTCTTTACCCAGGGGACCTTTCGGAGGGTTGTCTCGTGTGCATGTCCTTCTTGTAGTCCGCAAGACTGGGCACTCCCCTTCAGCTTACTCTTCTGTGGGTTCCCGGTTTGCTCTAGCATACGTTCACTCAACTTGTGCTTTTGTCCAGGACTCCTCTGAGACCATACGGGAGCTGTAAGCATTACAAAGAACAGCCTGTTTGAGGCTTTTATAGCCTCCTGAGGTTTAGATTGTTTAAAATTTGGAGCGACTCTTTAGGATGTCTACTTTGACACAAACTTACCTGATTGCCGCCAGGTACCCTTCAATAGCGGAGGGTGCACTGCAGAGGAACTCCGATGCCTCAGGTCCCAGATCGGCAGCTTACTTGCTGCCCTGTGTGTGATCTTTTTTCCATTTTTTTTTTTTTTTTCTTTCTCTAGCAGAAAAGCAGATAAGCTTTCTCTAGTTGCAGCAAACAGGGGCTAGTCTCTAGGACTCAGACTTCAGTAGTTGTTGGCACATACGCTTAGTTGCTCTGCAACATGTGGAAATCTTCCCAGACCAGAGATTTAACTCATGTCCCCTGTGGTGCCAGGTGGTGGACCACCAGGGAAATCCTGGGACCCTGTGATCTTTGAAGGAGGCAAAGTAGGGGTGTGTGTGTGCGTGTGTGTGAAGGAGGCAAAGTAGGGTGTGTGTGTGTGTGTCTGAAGAAGTCAAAGTAGGGCATGCGGGTGTGTGTTGGGGAGACACTTGCCTAGGAGTATTTGGGACCTGTCCTAAGTTGGCTGTTCTTGAGGGATGTTGAGCTTAGCTTTATCACCTCCCCTCAGTCAAATGAGATTTAGCAACACCGTGGCCACTATCCGTTCAGTCAGCAGTTTGCCTGAGGAAGCCATGCAACCTAGCAGCAAGAAAAATTTCCTGCAGATCTACCTGCTGAACAAATCTCCACACTATCTATACCAACTAGGTCGCTTCTTTAAAGGCTGTTAGAATTCTGACTTTAAAATGAATTATTGGAAAGTTTTTCTGAGACTAGCCACTTTATCCCTTATAATGTATTAAACCAAGTATTCTTCCCCATAGTGAAATAGTTTCAGATATATCTATAAAGGTGATTTTAAAAACTCCAACCTCTGGCTTCCCTGGTGGCTCAGTGGTAAAGAATCCACCTGCCAATGCAGGAGACATGGGTTTGAACCCTGGTCTGGGGACCCAACATGCTGCAGAGCAACTAAGCCCATGCACCACAACTATTGAGCCTGTGCTCTAGAGCCCAGAAATCACAACTACTGAGCCCATGTGCCACAACTACTAAGCCTGTGCCCTAGAGTTCATGCTCCACAACAAGAAAAACCACAATGAGAAGCCCAAGCAATACAAGAGTAGCCCCTGCTCTCCACAACGAGAGAAAAGCCTGAGCAGCAATAAAGACTAGCACAGCCAAGAATAAAAATAAGTAAAAAAAAAAACCAAAAAAACCCTCCAACCTGTTATACCTCAGTAAAGCTAGATTTAAAAAATAAAACCAAAATATCAACCATACCATTTTACTCCCTAAAAAATTAATAATACTTCATTAATACCAAATATCCAGTGTTTAGATATTCTTACTGATGGCAATTTTACATTTCCTGAATCATGATCCAGACAGGGTTCAAACATTTTATTATGTGATTATCTGTCTCTCAAATCTCCTTTAACATTCCCACTCCATCTCCATTTGTTTGCAGCTTTTTTTTTTTTAAGAAATCAGATCACTTACCCTGGAGTTTCCTCTGGTTATTGATTGGATTTCCACTGTTATTTCTTAGCATGTTTCTCTAATCTTTTACTTCCTATAAACTGGTAGTTATATGTACAGAGTTGATTAGATTTTTGGCAATACTTAACATAAGCTACTGTTAAAAAGTAATTTGAGACAAGTTCACATGTTCAGGTCTTTATAAAATAAAAAAAATGCATTTTGTTACATATTTATTAAAGACAATCATTTATAGTTTATAAAAAAAATATTGCCCTGATACACACAAAAATGTCTAGATAATGGTAATTAAAAGCAGCACTCCCACCCCCCTTGTGTCCACACCAATGTTCCATCTAGATTGGCTTAATCTTGAAGTGTAATCCAATAAGACTGAAGACCAAACACTTCAGGTCCTGGACAAGATAATAAAATACTCGTAAGCCTTCTGGATCCCTGTAATGCAAGAGGAAAAAAAATGTTTAAAAAGCTGAAAAAAACTCAGCAAAAAATACCACTTAATAACCCAGATTATTTATGTACCAGGATATTCCTCATAAGAGGTATTTACAGAATTAAAACTTTGAAAACAACCAAATGTCCAAAAAGAAGAAAAAGTCTAATATACATTAAAACAAAATATTAAGAAGTAATTTAAAATGTTAAGGTTTTTCATGATTAAAGTTAACAGACTGTTGATCTCAATTCAACTTTTGTGCTTTAAAAGACTATTTTTTAAAGCACAGGAAAAAGAAATACTTTAAGATTAATGGTTATCTGATAATTTTATGGGTGATTTTCTACATTTCTGTATTTCCTATATTTTCTATAGTAAGCATGTATTACTTTCAGAATTAGGAAAATTTCCTTTTTAAGAGGTAGTACTAAGCAGGACCAAGAGACTCACTCAACCTTACTACAGCATAACTGGGTAAGAACAAGGAGACTGTTCATAGGAACACAACTATGCCCAACATGTACTAAAAGTGAACTGTATCTAATCCCAAATCCTCAAAGCACAAGAGCCAAAAAGGCTGCCAAATTCTAATGACTCTTTGTGGCATACAGATTCATGTCTCAATAATTTACCCTGACAAAGACAAATTCCTAAATTTATATTCTAAATGATTTCAAGTTTCACTAAAGTCAGGCTTTAATATGTGCAATCTGAATAACCAACACTGAGGAAGGTATCCAGACTCATTGATTCCACAGGTTATTTCCAGCAGTTGTTTTTTTGTGTTTTGGTCAGATTCTTACCCACTTTGGCTGCTCCTGTGGGTGTATCACTGAGAAGTGCTTACTGACAACGATTGACTGAAACACCAAAAGCAAAAGGAGCAAGCCCTTGAAGATAATTTGGAGTCTCTCAAAGCTGGCCAGTTCTTAGATTTGTACCAGATTATTATCTTACCATAACAGTCTCAATTTGATTATGGGTTTCATATCAGCCTGCTCGAAAACAGACATATCTGGATATAAGGATCATGTGTACTTACTTGGATTGATTGACATCAATAAGGGAACCAATTTTTGATGTTGTGAAAGAAATGTGTTCGTCTCCAATGACAATTTCAAGCTCCTAGAAACATTGAAAGAAGTATCCATCTGAATTGGTTTTTCATCACACAGGAGAAGGGTTCATCATCTTCCAAATCACATGAACTCTAATACAGATGGCCACATTACCAAGAACAACCTGAGCCCTAGACTGTATGGGGTACTAGAAACAGAGATAAATGGTACGACATAAATACTGTTTTAGTCCTTGAGTAGCTTGTACTCTTAGAAGTTGTGTCTGTGAGGCTCCACATTTGCAAGAATTTACATTGTTTTCCATATAGGAGTTTTCATTGTTAACAATATGGAGTAACATGTATAAATCTGTTTTACAAATACTGAGAATCTAACTTTTAGGGGCCACATGGGACAAGGAAAGGAATTCCAGACCTTTCTCACTTACTAGTTGTATGCCCTTGGGCTTGAATTTCTAAAGAATGGAACAAGCACCACAATCTTAAAAAAAAAAAATCTATTGGGCGGGGAATAGGAGGGGGGGGTCTATGAGACAGATCAGCAAAACCAAACAAAGATTTCTGCCCTTGAGGAACTTATAATCTATTGAGTTCTACTTCTTTCTTTTAAAAAAATATTTAATTAATTAATTTATCTGGCTGTGCTCGTCTTCATGCAGGATCTTTAGTTGAGGCATGTGGGATCTAGTTCCCTGAGCAGAGACCAAACCTGCAGCCCCCTGAATTGGGAGCAGGAAGTGTTAGCCACTGGACCACAGGGGAAGTCCCTGAGTTCTACTTCTTAACATTCAGACTTGAAATGTTAATATTTTGTTGTATTTGTGTCAGATTTCTTTTTCAAGAAATATTACAGTTTAGACCCACCTCCCACTCTATTCTTCCTGCATGCCCAGAAGTTGGAATGTTTTCTTTCCACTCATGGTTTTAGATTAGATATAATGTCTTTAACATTTTTACATAAATGATCATACTACATGTATCTTTTTGCTCAACAAAGGTGTTTTTTTTTTTTTTTTAATTGAGTTACATAGGGCTTCCCAAGTGGTGCTAGTGGTAAAGAATCCACTTGACAATGCAGGAGGCGTAAGAGATGAGGGTTCAGTCCTTGGGTTGGGAAGATCCCCTGGAGGAGGGCATGCCAACCCACTCCAGTATTTTTGCCTGAAGAATCCCATGGAGAGAGGAGCCTGGTGGCTACAGTCCATGGGGTCACAAAGAGTAGGACACGACTGAGTGACCGAGCACATTGAGTTACATTGCAGTTTTTTGTTTTTGGCCACAGGGCATGGCTTGTGGGATCTTGGTAGTGAAAACACCAAATCCTAACCACTGATCACCAGGGAATCTCCATATTGAGTTAAAATTGGTTTGTAACATAAGTACAATATTCTATTTCTACTTCTGCATATACTTATACTGTGCTGACCACCAAAAATTTAAGTTTCTGTCACCATACAGTTGATTCCCTTTACCAATTTTGCACACCCAGCCCCTTCCCTCTAAAAACCACTACTCTGTTTTTTGTATCTATGTGGTTCCAGTTGGTTTGTTAATTTATTTTGGCTTTTGTTTGTTTTCAACAAAGTTTTTGTATGTAGATCAAGTTCATTATTTTTAGATGCTTTAGAATATTCATCATCATGCATAAGGAAAACCAAACAAGACAATTTCAGACAATGATAAATGCCATGAAGACAAAAACTAGATCTTATTTAAGTGATAAGAAAAGGCATTTTAGATTAGATAGGTTCTTAAGACATCACTGAAGAAGTGACATTTGAAGACCTCAATAATAAAGATAGTCTCAGAACGTTCCAGGCAATATGTAGCAGATGCAAAAGTTCTAAACTAAGAACCACCTAGGTGAATCTGAGTAACATAAATAAGACCAATGAGATTTAAACCCAGTGAGAGATGGTGAAAATGGTAGAAGGTAATCTGGGAGTTCAGATTTTATTTTAAATGCAGTGGGAAGCCAGTTTAAAATCAGTGGAATATATAAACAAATTTACATTTTAAAAGATTACTGTCACTTCAGGAAAGAAAAAATGGGCTGTACAGGACAAAAGAGACAATGAAATCAACTGCAAGTTGGAAGGCAGCATTAAAGTAGAAAAAAGAATCTTTCCCATTAATCTGGTCAAATATGACAGTGGCTTTTATTTTTTAATTACCACAATGTTTTCAGAATAAATATCTAAGCCAGAAATTTAAACAGGTAAGACTTAGTTGCTGGCATGACTTTCCATTACATTGTTGACATGACTATGTTTTATTTATCTTGCTATCTTCACAATGTTTTGTCCATAGCGGTTACTTAGTAAGAAACGTGGGTAGCAAATACTCTCGAGAAGCGGGAGGTGGACCAGAAGAAATTCAGGGCTGGGCTCCAGGTGTGGAGCAGCTCCACCTGCTGTCTGTCCCTGGTCCTCCGTGGGGCTTTGTGCTACCTTAGACCACGGTGCTGGTAACCTGCTCAGTATAGGCCTCCAGAACACACACACTTACTGAGTACATTCAGTGTCACATGCAGAGCAGGAAGCTTTATCTTATTGTAAGATTCCTGCACTGTGGGTAGCTGCTAAAACACTCACCTGCCGGCCCACTCGGTCAGGAGGAGGCCACAATGCATCATCCTCTTTGGTAATTTCACTGTCATCAATTATTCTCTTCAGTTCCTCCATCACACTTTTATGTACATAAGCCTGAAAGCAAGTTAAAAAACAGAATTTAAATTGTATCTCTAGGCAGCATTCTGACTCAGATAGTGATGAAAGATTAAAAAAAAAAAAAAGACTAATGAAAATTTATTTCTGGCACCTCTGTAAACGTGAAGACACTCCAGCTTGACTTCAGCATGCTAAGAGGATGGCAGGGTCAGAAGTGTCCAATGACTACACCTCAATCCCACATCTAGTTGTTTCTGTTTCTTGGTCCATCCTGTTCATATGGACCTACTCCTTGCCTACCTGCACACCTGAGCCCCGAAGAAAGATCTGTGAGTAACTCAGGTTACCTTAAACTAAATGATATGCTTCTGAAGAGCAGACACATGTCTTTTACATTTTATATATTACTACACATTTTAAAAAAGTGAGGATGCTGACATGTATGGGTAAGCATAATACTGATCACTAATTAAATATTACAGTATGAAAATATACTATTAAGACATTTTCAAATATGACAAAGCAGTTAAAAGAAAAGAATGGCTTTAATGAAGTTCAATGGCGTGGTAGAAATCACACCAAACACGGACTTCACAAAGGCAGGCAGAGGTCTAAATTCCTGCTCAGTCTCTTACTAGAAAGGGTAACTCTGAACAAGCCCCATAATTAAGATATGGGTCTTCAATGTCTTATCTGTAAAGGATATGTAACACCACCCATCACAGAGGCTTATGATAGGGGTTCAAATAGGACTACAGATGTAGTACCTAGTGTCATGACTAGAATCTAACATGCATTCAATGATGTTAAGTGCTTTCCCACACTCCCTTTTGCCTACTCAAATGCAAATTAAAAGAGCTCCACTGAGTGCTAGGTACCAGGGAATGCAGATGATACCCCCTAATGGCAGAAAGTGAAGAGGAACTAAAGAGCCTCTTGATGAAGGTGAAA
Organism: Cervus canadensis; assembly: GCF_019320065.1. Lineage (NCBI taxonomy): Eukaryota > Metazoa > Chordata > Mammalia > Artiodactyla > Cervidae > Cervus > Cervus canadensis. The sequence goes on along the minus strand of NC_057387.1, from coordinate 88,124,594 downwards.
GAGGAGAGTGAAAGAGCTGGCTTAAAACTCAACATTCAAAAAACTAAGATCATGGCATCTGGCCCCCTCACTTCATGGCAAACAGATGGAGAAAAAATGGAAACAGTGACAGACTTTATTTTCTTGGACTCCAAAATCACTACAGACAGTGACTGCAGCCATGAAGTTAAAAGACACTTGCTCCCTGGAAGAAAAGCTATGACAAACCTAGTTTAGTTCAGTTCAGTTCAGTCGCTCAGTCATGGCCAACTCTTTGCGACCCCATGGACTGCAGCATGCCAGGCCTCCCTGTCCATCACCAACTCCCGGAGTCTACCCAAACTCATGTCCATTGGGTCAGTGATGCCATCCGTTGTCCCCTTCTCCTCCCGCCTAGACAGCGTATTAAAAAGCAGAGACATCACTTTGCTGACAAAGGTCCGTATAGACAAAGCTATGTTTTTTTCCAGTAGTTATATATGGATAAGAGAGCTGAACTATAAAGAAGGCTGAGTGCCAAAGAATTGATGCTTTTGAACTGGGTGCTGGAGACTTGAGTTCCCTAGATAGCAAGGAGATCAAACCAGTCAATCATAAAGGAAATCAGTCCTGAATATTCATTGGCAGGACTGATCCTGAAGCTGAAGTTCCAATACTATGGCCACCTGATGCAAAGAGCCAAATCACTGGAAAAGATTCTGATGCTGGAAAAGATTGAGGGCAGGAGAAGTGGGCAACAGAGGATGAGACAGATAGAGGGCATCACCAACTAAATGGACAGGAGTTTGAGCAAACTCTGGGAGATACTGAAGGACAGGGAAGGCTGGTGTACTGCAGTCCATGGGGTTGCAAAGTCAGATATGACTTAGCAACTGAACAACAACCATCAAGGAATATATCAAATACTAAGTTAGTGGCGCGTATGTTTTTTCAGATGAAGCAACTGAGACTTATCAAGCTCAACCAAGAAATTTTCCCAAGGTCACATGGTTAGTGAAAGATTCAAGGTTCAAAACCAAGATCTGCAAGACTTCAAATGATTACCAGTTATTGACTCATCACTATTAAAGAAAAAATAAACTAAAAGAAGATTTGAGAAAAACTTTAGAAGCTGTCTACAGACACATTTATACTTTCCTACTCTTTATCTTTCAATATTATTCCCAGAAAGAATAAAAACAGGACACAAGGCTAAATGGTAGTGAATGAAAGGCCCTCAGAAGATTCATTACCTCTTTTCTGATCATGACATCATTTTTGTAATTGCTGTTGTTGGCATATCTCAATTTCCCTGTGAGTGACAAAAAACAAATTCAATATATAATAAAAACATAAAGAAAGTGTCATTAGCCTACCAAGACTATCAGCTATTGCTTAAAATGTATCCTAACTTTCCCTTCAAAGTGTCTAATAGTTTTAGTATTTACACCTCTGGTGTTTCGACAATACTAGTCTTTTCAGTTTTTCACTTTAGGCTTTGGTGGACAAAAAAAGTCACCTGCCTTATCAGTCAACAAAGGATGTTGCAGCGATTAAGCCATCAGCCACTGCAGCCACACCACTCCCAGCCCCTTCCCTATGGGTGCACTCTGAGGGGATTGAGGATGTTGAAAACAGGATACTGGCCCAGGACAGTTAAGGTGCATATCAAAGGAATGATTTCAATGAGCCTAGCAACTTCCCATACAAAGAAAAATGCTAACTTAATTAACTTTAGATGTCTGGTATTTGATTAACGGTAACCTTTAGATGTTCTACCTGCTTTTTGTTTGTTTGTTTTGGGTTTTTTTCCCTCTAAAACATCCTATATATCCCGGCTCATCCCTCACCTCTTCAGAATAGTCCCTCAAAGCTATCTGACAGCCTAACTCCTAGGCTTAAGTCCCCAGTGTTTCCACTGAATAAAACAATTCTCAAACTTTAAGTTATGTATTTTTTTCCCCAGTGAACACTATTAAATAATCTTCTAGCCAAAAATACAGCTGACAATGATTTACAATTCTTGCAAAAGGCAGCTCAGGTGTGATAAAAGAACAGACTCTTTTGTGACTGGCAAATCATATCTCAGCAGGTTAATGTCCTCAGCTGAAAACAGCAGTGACTGATAACCTACCTGCACACAGGGCCTTCAGAGTCTCAAAAGAACTGTGAAAGTTTCTGAAAACTATAAAATGGTTTTTACATATATTAACATATGTCTGTGAAACACTGATCTATTCCTTTTCTAAACACGATAGAAAAGTTGTGGTTTTATTATTGAGCATTTTTGTTATACAAAGCCCTCTGTGACACTGTTCATCAACCAGGCTGATCTGGGTATATATGGTGGATATGAAGAAGATAAAAGGAAATAGAGGAGATAATTTTTTCCCTGTAGCAGGCACACTAAAAAAAGTCAAAATAACTGATGCTTTACTGCACTGTGTCTCTGCCTCAAGTCTCTCTCCATTTAGTTCATTCTCCATAGAGTGGACAGAGTGAAACAGTAACAGATGGATCCAATTGGGTCACTCTAACATTGACGTTTTAATGCTGACAGCGGCTCCCCACTACCTTCTTGATAAAGTCCAAAATCCTCAATGTGGCTTCCTGCTAAGCTAAGCCCATTTCCAGCTTCACTCCTACAACAGAACTCTCACATAGAGCTGGGGTTAATCAAAATACAGTTCACCCTTAAAGGATGTAGGGGTTAGGGGCACCCACCCTCTACACAGTCAAAACTCTGAGTATAACTTAAGAGTCAGCCAGCATCTGTGATTTCTCGGTGTCTACAGTTCCTCATCCTCAATTCAACCAACTGTGGATCAGGTAGTAGCACAGTATTCATTAGTATTACTAAAAAAAAAAATCTGTGTATAAATGGACACATGCCATTCAAACCTGTGTTGTTCCAGGGTCAACTAACTGTTTTGGTATCTGCCTGAAACATCCCATGCACCTTTTGGGTTTTCAGCCTCTTTGCTGTTAATGCTGTCCAAAATGCGTTCTTGACCCATCTGTCTAACCAACTCCTACACAGTACTAAAGACTCATACTCTCCACCCAGGTCATCTTATGCAGGAAGCCTTCTTTGACTCGAAGGCCAGGTTAGGTGCCTTCTTTCCACTCCCAGAGTCTTTTCTGTTTCTTTCTACAACACCTTATACACTGTCTTACCATTGTTAACAAAACTTTCTCCACAATTTGGTCTTGTCAGTTCATTCATGGGGTCCCAAAGAGTCGGACACAACTTAGCTACTGAACTACAGGAAGTTCATCTTTGTGCCTCCATTTAGTGGAAGCTTTCTGTCATCTTTCACTCCTTTTCCTTCACCATATTGGTCCCTCACCAAATCCTATCAATTGGCAAAGTCCTACTGGTTCTGCCTCCAACTGTATCCTAAATCCTTCTCTACTTTTACTATAACTCTAGTTCAAACCAACATCCTTTTTCTCTTAACAATTGTAACCATCTCCTGTTAAGTAGTTTTCATTCTTGCCAATTCTGCACCTAATAATTACAATACTTTCTTAAGAATAGATTACACCTCTGCTTAAAACTTTCCAATTGCTTCCTGCTGCACTTAGAAAAAAAATCCAAACGCACCAAGACTATATGGTGTGGCCCCTGCCTACCTAATTGACATCATCTCCTACTATTCTCCCCAGCGTTCACTACTCTTCAGCCACAATGGCCACCTGAAACATGCCTAGCTCATCTCTGCCTAGAATGTTCTTTTCCCGAGCTGGCTCCTTCTTTGTCAATCAGAGCTCAGCTCAAACATCGGCTCTTCAGCGAGTTCTCCAATGGCTAGCCTTCCTGAAAGCGGCCCATCAGCAATTGTTCCATCATTTTATTTTCTGATCACTCAACACTATCTGGGTTATTTTTTGTTTACGATCTCCCAGCAAAAGAATACAAGCTCCACGAGAGAGGACGCCTGTTTATCGTTCACTCCTACACCCCGGATTGTGGAAGTGAGCCTGGCACAGATAGGCGCTCAAGAAAGGTTTGTTGAATAAAGCAATATGGTCAGAATCGTCACTAAACAGAAGCCCCGGCATACGGACAGAAAGAATCAGTGGGGCGGACAAGGATCGTTCCTTCCAAGTCTGCGCCTCACAGCCATCGGTCCCTTCCTCTAGTTCTTCGTACATTCCGGATTCCCAGCCTCCCCATTCGCCCGCCCCCAGGCCTAGTCCTCGCTCCCGGAGAGCCGGGAGGCTTCTCTCACCGTCGGGCCGGAACTCAAATTCCAGGAATTCGTGGCCGAATTTGCCTTTGTGCCCCACGTAGTAACGCAGGTAAAAGTCACTCTCCATGGCTCGCAAAACGGAGACGAGACCGAACTTTCAAGAGCAAACCGCACCGCCACTAAACGCGCCCGACACTGACGTTTGCAGCGGCGCGAGGAAGTGACGTCAAGAAACGTCATCGCGCGTCGCGGAGCGACCCCCCCCCTCCTCCCACTTCCGGAGATGGGATCAGGGGACTTCTCCCCTCCCGGCGGAATAAAGCCCCTTTCTCCCAGAGGCGGAGTCGGTTCAGCCCCGCCCCATCGGCCTGCGACTTGAGGCTGAGGGTTGTTCGTCAGTGTCCCCTTGGGACTTGAGGCGGAAAGCTTGAGGCCCAGGCTCCAGTTTCAATTAGGATCCCCAACAGTGTGAGTCGGAATAGGCTCTTCACCGTCTCAGAACCTAGGTCGTCCCATCAGTAAAATAGGGTTAAAGGACCCGACCTCTTGGGAAAACACAGCGCGGCGCGTTTCTAACGTTGGCTCCGACTTAAAAAATCAGTTTAAGTAACTTCTTAGCGACGCTTTCCCTAAATCCACAGTGGAGCTGGCCAATTTTTTTTTTTTTTTGGCAACTAACTCTCCCGCACTTATTCTCCATTTTATCTCTTTCTACCTCACTTTTTCCCCTTTCTGCCTCACTGGTCTCTAGATGAGGTGTTGTGAGTAGGAGTTAAGTTTTGAATGTTTGATCTCCCACTCCTCCCACGCCATTGAATCGCCTCGGACGGAGCACCTAAAAAATACTGGTTCCAAACCAATTAAGTCAAAATCTTCCACAGTGGATCTGTGTGTTGGTGTTTATTTTTTCTCCGCAGTTTGAATCAGGACTGTGAACTACTGTCCAGGAAGCTCTTGTCTTTTCAGGCATAAGTGGTTGACTGCCAATGTTTTCTCGGCTGTGGAAAATATTTTCCTCCTTGATTAGGCCAAGGGCAACCAAACTCTTAATTATTAGAAACCTGCCTTAGCTCATCTAAGTTCCAGCCAGATGGAAAACGGAATTGGTTCTAGAGACAGTGCTGAAATGGCATCATTTTGAGGGCCTGGAGAAGAGTCAGACACGACTGAGCACGCGTGACTATAACACTATTCTGTCTTCGGGCTAGTGGTCCCTGAATCTCATTCCCAATCTTGCCGTTACTACTTTTCTCCCTGAAAAATTATTGACAACAAAATGAAGAGTGGGTGCTGGGGCGGGGGGTCGGTTGGGGGCGTTGTCACTGGAGATTTGTGTTAAAATAATCCCTCGTGTGACAGTGTTTCCCTGTGGCCAAAGGTGAACTGACTGAACTTTTTGGACCTCAGGTTGCTTATCTTTAAAATGAGCGTAATAATATTACACATCTGGCAGAACTGTTGCAAGGATAAGAAACGATGTCTTGGAAATTCAAAAATACTTTTCAAACTCCAAGTTGCTATAAGGCATCTTATTAAAAAAAAAACACTGAATGTGGGTGGTAACAAGGGACTGGTATAAAAAAGATAAGGGAATCAATAAATGTCAGCCCCTAGGCTGAGTGTGTTTACAAGTGCCCTTTAAATTCTCACAACAGTCTTGAGGTGGTAGTTAGAGTTAAATATTTAGAGACATTGGGTAATTACCACAGGGTTATTTTCCAAGAGTGAAATTATAAAAATTATAATGTAATTGATGAATCTGGGCATCTGGAGACATGGAAAATATCAAAAAGTGATGAGAAAATTTCAAGGACACCCAGCTCCAATCAAGCTGTAAGGTAATTCCAGGCTTGGGGGTATGAAGCCACGTAGTATAGCTGAAAGAACATGGCCTGTGTGTCTAATGGGTCTGAGGTTAGCATAATTTGCTGAGCATCTACTATGTGTCATGTGCTGGGAATACAGTGATGGCTGTCAAGGAGCATATAAGCAATTATAATGTAGGCATCAAATTTATAAATAGGGGAAGCACAGAATAGCATGGAAGCCCATGCTCCTAATCCAGTCTAGGGGACTAAGTTAAGTCTCCCTGAAGAAAATGTTCCAGACAGAGGGCCCAGAACTTTTTGGTTAAAATACAGAAAAAAAAAAAAAGTTGAGAATATAGTAATGAGGTTGTAGAAGAGGTACAAGACTAATCACGAAGGACCTTATAACACATGTTAAGGAGTTTGGGTTAAAACCCCAAGGCTGTTGGATTTAAATGCAAGGAAAACAGATGAAGGGCTTTAAGCAGGAAAGTGGAAAAGGGTGTTGGTGACAAGACCTATTGCATTCTAGAAAGATCACTCTGTCTGCAGTGTTGTAGACTGGATTGTAAAATGGAAAGATTAGAAGAATGAAACTCACAGACAATGGAGATTAAGATGAAGTCAGAAAGGTAGGGGAAAAATCAGGAGTATGGTATCATGGAAACCAAAATAAGAGTACTTTAAGGCAGGAGGGCCAACAGTGTTATACGCTGCTTCTAGGTCAAGGAAGAAAAGGATTGAAAGTATTTCCAAGGTTTATAATTAAGGAGATCCTGGGTCACCTTGGTAAAAACAACCTCCTTGGCATGGGAGTGAGAGGCAGAGCACTGGAATACAAGTAGGCAAAATTTGTTGTGGAAGCACAGAGTTCCCTAACCTTACAAGTTAGGTCTGAGTCTGAGAGAACATAGAAGGCTCCCTAAGCAGAGTACTTAGGACAAACAGGAGTTAAGCCAGATGAAGAGAGAGAAGGAAAACTGAGGCAGAGGACACCACATGTGCTACATGTGTTTTGGGGGCATAACTGTTGACTTTGGGCAGTGCCCTCATTCTTTTTCTCATCTCTAAGATGGGAATGATAATATTAGTCTTTATCTCACAAGATTGCTCACTCCCCACTCCTTAAAGCATCACAGTACTTTCAGATTTAATAAAAGGAATTTAATCTCTCTCTAGAAACAGTGCACCAAGTTTACAAATGTCCACATTTGTTTTTAGTTCACCAAGATGATGCCAGTACAACTAGTGAGATGCAGCACATCACCCCTTGCCTCTGGAAGAGAATCCAGGTTGCAAAGGGGACTGAGTACAGAAGCTAAGGGAACTCAGAAGGACAAGACAAAAAGTAGAAATGGTTAGTGTGACCCAACATTCTAACATGCCTGTTACATCAAATACGATCATTTAGGGGTATTCAGGGAAGACAAACAAGGAAAATTCATTTGGGTACAATGGGATGGAGTCTGCAAACCAGTACTTCACCTCACATCAACAACAGCTTGTATAGAACAAAATGCTATTTAAAACACATGGTTTGTACAGATATTTTCTCTTGTAATTTTTGTAAAAAAGTATCAAAACCTTCATGTCTTTAAATATATATATATACACACACATATACAGGTGGCTTTTTAAAATTACTTTTTATAGCACAAAGTATTTGCAAATGCGAGGATTTCTGCTGATTCTCAACTATGCACATGGTGCATAGCCTGAACAAAGCTTCCTGATTTCTTATGTTAACTGAAAATGTGAAGCTGTTAATTCCTCCACCTCAAAGTTGTCCACATCCTGAAAATCCTCAATATCCTAAAAATAGTGGGAAAATTCCAATACTCTTTGTGCATTGCCAGGAAAAGAAATGATTTACTCTGAAGCACTGAACTGATAACTCGTTTCTGTTTTGTGAAATGATGAGTGTGTAGCAGGATTGAGGGAGAGGAGTAGAGAGGCTCTCATTCCTGTGCCCTCTCCCCATTCCTTCCAGTACCTGACTGGATAGTGCTGGGGGTCCCCTCTGCGGACACCACGTCTTCCAAAATTTCCAGTTTTCTTTTTCATGGTTGAGAAAGTCCCAGAGGCTCTTGACAACATGGAATGATTCTGTGAAAATCCCACTGCCCTCATATCAGTCTTCATTGACCATGTCAAAAAACTCTGACACAAATATATGAAAAGCAGTCACTATTTTCCTTTGGCCACAGGAAAGCTTGAGGGTAAAGACTGTCATGTCTGCAAAGTGCTTGCAACACATCCTGATCAATTTTCCGTGATGTACTTGGTACCTTACACACAGTAAATGACCAAGAAAATTTGATTAATTGAATCAGAAATTAAATAGAAGTATTCTATAAAGTGCTTACATTGAACCTATCTTTCCATCCAGCCTCATTTCTTGCTAAGTCTCCCTTGAGCCTTTTGCTCATTACAAACTACGTTCAGTTCCTTAAAATGCTCTTTCATGCTTCTGTGTCTTCTGCCTGAAGCAGCCTGGACACCCCGACTTCATTTCTGAGACTTAGCTTAGGTCTACTTTTCCTACAATGCCTTTCTTGACCCCATTCTTTATCTCCTCAGGTAGAAATGACCTCTCTCTCCTTTGTAACCTAATAGTACTCCAAAACAGAAAAAAAAAACCTACTCTTTTTTTTGTTTGTTCCACATATGTCTTCCTCTAATTGCTACTGTGAGTTCCATCAGGACAGAAAGCATTTGATTGACTTGTACATCTGCAGTACCTGGCACTTAGTTGCTACCTAGCAAATAGTTTCAGTAGATGAATATACATATTGCAATCACATAGACAGCTGGAGGGATGGATCATACTTATTGCTATAAATTTAAATCCAATCTCATTCTGAGGTTACAGTTTACCTCAATCTATTTAATAATCATGCTCTCAAGAATAAATAAATAAAATTTTAGTTTCCTCTGTTTCTGGAAGACCATTTCTGCCAGGGCCTTCAAAATTCCACCAGAAAGATAGGCCCTAAGATAGGTAGCAGGTTTGATACAGTGTTCGGGCAGCCCAAAGTAGTCTCCTGGAAAAGGAAAGGGCGGAAGAGGCCTTGGACTAGTTTCTTTTATATATATATATATCTGGTAAATTGTCTAACCTTTGGGCCTTATCTCTAAATGCCCCTCCAGCACTATAGTCCAATGACTCTGTGATCCATTATTGGCTGTAGATATATGATGACACAGGGGCAAAAGGCAACAGAAGTGCAACTACACCTCAAAATGCCTCCAAGAATAGGGAACGATGGACCTGACTCCTCAGACTTCATCTTATTTAATGCCATCCAATACATGAGTATTCCACAGGTTTTTTTTTTTTTTTTTTTTTTTGTAGGTTGCTCCCATAACAGCCTCTTCCAAACCACAGTGGTAGCATAATCAGGAAGCATGGGCAGAAGACCCTGGCAGGCTACAGTCCACGGGGCTGCAAAGAGTCAGACACGACTGAGCAACTGAGCACATAGGTTCTTATGTCACAGGAAACATGGATGCCTCCCAGAAAGTTGTGTTTCATCATCATTTTGAGATTTCAGGCTGAATCATCCTGACCCCACTCATTATTCTTTTCTTCAAAGGCCAGGATCTGACTGAAAGTTTAGAAACTATGCATTAGTCACTATTATCATTTCCCCAGAAATTCTGTTTCTTTGGAGGCAGGTTACAGGGAAAGTTGCTTGTTTTGTGTAAATTTCAGTGTCTTTACTTTCGTCATTTTTCTTCAGTCAAAAATAATTTTACTTCCCGTTTCTGAAAGAATAGTAAGTCATTAGGCTCCACAGGAGTTGTCCCTCTGTTCTTAAAATTCTGTTTGGTGTTGGTCATTCTATGTCAGTTGCATGCACCCTCTCGATGAATGTTTCAGGACTATCCACACATGTATATCATGAAGAAACTGCTTGTTTATGCAAAGCTTAGTACCCAGGTTCCAGGACACTGTTAGGAGACCAAGACCATGAGTGATGTGGAGAAAGGTCCTAGGAAGAGGGTGATAGAACTCCAGAATCACTGCCTGCAAATTCAGAGGGTATCAAGCTGGTGAGACATCCAAGCTTCATTGAGTTAGAGGCAGCTCGAGAGTGGAGGAGAGGAATTTGCTTAAAAGTGTCAAGTTCCAGGTATGTTCAGGTTAGGTACATGTCCTCTGCTCCTACTTACACCAAACATTTCCATGTGACACCTTGTCCCTGGCTGTCCAGTGGGTATAAAGTGGCAGAACATCTGAGTTAATAAAAGACCACACCTTGGATAAGAGTCAACGGGGACTAAATTCCTTCTGGGACTGTAAGATTATCTTTTCAATGGTAGACCCCAAAAAAGAAAAGTGCACTTCTCCCCACATCCCCCAAGACCCAGGAAAAGCAAAATAAGTGTCCACAATGAAAAAAAAATCTATACATATACCCAGAGTTTTCCTTTTATTTACAAAGCAGTAAACCAAATTCCTGTGTGAACATATATATCCAGTAAACTATAATATTGTGTATGCCATTTCCTCCTCAAACAGGACTTTAAGTTTGGCCACTTTTTCTGATTTAGGCCAAATAGCAGTTCATCTATGTAGACACATGATGGTAACAAACCTATGTATCACCTTAAACTGTTTTCCCCACCTTAAGGATGTGGCAGAGAGTAAGGGGAAGGGCGAAATAGAGATGAACAAAACCTATTCCTCCGTCCTTATCCTCACCCATAGGATACTCAGAGGTAAGTGTCTGAGCCAGTCCCTAAAGTAAACTTGGGAGGTTCTAAAAACATCTCCACTTAGCTCTTTCTAAGTAAGGATGGCACCCTCAGTATGCTTCAGAGAAAACAATGAATTCAATCCAGGTGTCCTGAAGGAAAATGAAGTTACTTGAAATGCTGGACTTTAAAACAAGGAGTAGCTGAGGTTCAGGAATGTTCTCACCTGAGCTTGCGAGAACTTTGGGTACGGTGTGAAGTCTGTACACTGGCTTTAGCCACAGAAGAGAAAGCCCAGGTGAGAGCTACGGCAGCCCCTTGTGAGCTGAGGGGCCCTTTTCTGACTGGCTGGAGTCCCAGGAGTGGCCAGAGGCAGAAAAGCTCTACCTCTTCCACTGCATGTTTGCACAAATCACGATCTCTCTTTTCTGAGCCAAATTTACAAAGGCTTCTCTGAAAACTACAGATACCCCTCTCTTGTGGATTGTTTTAAAATATACTTATCTTTATGTAACTGAACAACAGCCATAGGTGTGCCTCTTCTCTACAGATTTTTCTCTCTCACTCACGTACACGCAGAAACAGAAATGCACACAGAGACCACACAGTGGGCCAATCATACCAAAAATAAATACTCTCACATCTATAAATTACTTACAGAGCTAATCTTGGTTTTGAATTATGTTAATAAATAACCTAAATGGGAGAGGAAGTTGAAGTGTCTTCTTTTTTTTTTCTTTTTACTTATGTTGATGGATAGCCACAAAGCATTATCATTCTATTTACAAAAAAAACAAAAACAAAACATAACTCTGAAACCTAAAAAAGACCCTCCAAACCAAAAGCCCTCTGTAAATAAAATTTTTAAATGATGAGTAAGCTACTGTACCATCGGCCCCATTTGGTTATGTACATCATGTTAGTCACTCAGCAGTAGCTATTCCATGAATTCTTCATGGGTAGTGCAACCAGTTAAAAAGTGTATAAAACATTATACATATAAAAACTCTCACATCCTTTGGATGTCTGCAGTTCATCATAACTTTGTGGTTACCTTTCTGCAACATAAATTAAAAAAATTACACACACACACACACACACACACACACAGACTCAAGTACAGAAACCCTTCCATCCAGGCATACACCATCCAGAGTGTAGTGCATGGGACTGAATTCCATGAGGCACGAAGGGAGTGGTCCCATCCTCAGGGCAGTCCATCATCTTCAAGGCTTAATGCCACTCGCTGGGGGAGACAGAGCAAAGAAATCATCATTAGATCCACTGGAGCTATTTATTGGATCACAACGTACCAGAAATTCTATTACTTTATAGGCAGTAGCTCACGTACTCTTCAAACTACCTCAGAAGACAGGTTTGTCATATTTATTTTACAGATGAGAAAACTGAGACGCGATGAGCTTAAACAGCATTTTTCCTGGGTCACACAGCAAGTGGGTGAACTCAATTTGAACCCAGATCTGTATGACTCCAGAGCTGTAGTTTTTTTCATCATTCTGTGCTGTCTCTGTAAAGAAGGGGGCTACAGAGATCTAAACTCTCTCCATCCTCCCTTATACGATTTTAGGTTTGCTGAACTTCAGTGGGTTAGCTTTGCAAATGTTTAATCCCAGGCCTCTATCACACCTCTATCACTCTGTCTATTTCTATCACACTGATCACAATCAGGAAGGTAATCGGCTGCACCCCTCCAACTAATTGTATAGAATTGGGAGGCAATGGAGGTCAATTACATTAACCCCTCTTTCCCTCACCCCTACTTTCTAGTCACTAGATACTCGACTTCCTTCTGCCACAAATGGGTGATTCTAGATGGTGAGACCACTAACCCCTGAGCCAGTCTATTCCACTGTAGACAGTAGATTTAAATTCTTTCCCATATTGACATGAGATCTGTTTCTTTACTTCTTCTGATGTTCCCTGATTCTCTCTCTTAGGCTCAGAGAGTTCTACACAGATAACCCTTGAAATTTTCAGTTTCGAATTCCCTTCCCTTTCTTCTGAGCATCTTTTTCTCCGGCACATCTAGCTCCCCCAATGTGGTCCTGATTTTATCCTGTGCCCCACTCTTCCATTTCCTCAATACCCTCCTTTGGATAGACCCCATTGTTTTAAGATCTTTCTCATAGCTTTATGAATTTGGGCTAGCCACTTTATCTCTCTGAGCCTTGGTTTCATCACCTGTTAAATGGGAATAGTAATAGGACCTATCAAATGAGATCATGTATGGAGAGTGTTTAATATAGTATCTAACACATGTGGGATCCAGAGTATTCTACATCAACCTAACCAACATAAGACAGCCTGTCAAATCATCTTTGGGTTATTTGTGATTTTGCAGGAATGTCATGGCCTTGCTCCACTAAACTTCTAGTCTGTTACCCTCCTCCTCAAGACAGATCTCCAGGCTAAAGGCAGGTCCCAGCAGTGATAGTGGAGCTACCCGAGAAGGGGCCAGGGGAGAGAACAGATTGTTGAGAACACTGATTTCCAAAGCTTCAAGGCTAGATACACTGAGATATAGTGGAAAGAGCATAGACTTTTGTGTACATACAGACAAGAGTGTGAATCCTGGTTCTGCCACTTCCTAGTTGTGATCCTAGGTAAGTTATTCAATTTCTCTGAGTCTCAGTTTCCTCATCTGCAAAATGGAGCTAATAATGTCAAGTATATAAGTTACTGTAAAGACTAAACAAGAAAATTTATGTAAAACACTGAATAGTGTCTGAAACAGTAGATTCTTACTAAATGTCAATTTCCTCGCTCTCCTACTCTATTTCTCTGCAGCTGGCAGGAGCTTATTCTTCAGGCCTTAGTTTCATCAGGAATAGCTCCTCCTGAGTGACTGTTTCCTTCTCTGGAAACAGTGACAATTCACATGTACAGGGAGCTTTATACATTCTCACATGTGCTATCTCACTTGAACTCAGGCTGTAAAGGGAAGGGGGGTTATCATTCCCATTTTACAAATAAAAGTGAGCACGTAGAAAGGACAGAGATCATAGGGCTGTGGAACAGTGAAACTGGGAGTCATCTCCTTACTCCAAGCTCAACATTCCTTCCACTGTGCCCTCTCTGATCTTTAAAAACTGGTTAAGCAACTGTTTGCTTGGACTGGCCGAGGTTAAGGATCCTCAAGGCCATCTGCTAACCCTCCTCACTCATCAAACTTATCTCCCATGTCTCCCCTTCATAGCTTTAGCAGCCATTCTGTCCGTCCTGCCCCATACTCAGTCATTTCTTCCACATGCCATTTCCTTAGTCTGCAACTTGCCCCAACACCCAGCTCACAACCTGCAGCCTTCCAGAACCAGAAAGCCTTCGAGGATTGGCTGCACCTGGCTGGTTCATGCCCTCACTCATCAGCCCCTCAGACTCAGAGTGGCGCTGCCCTACCTTGCACTTGACGACAGGCAGCTCGGAAAGAGGGTTCTTCGGGAGTTGGTGCGGCTGTGACCTTGGTTCCCCCGGCAAGACAAAAAGCTCCTTGAGGGCAGGGGCTGGGTCTTCCAGTTCTCTGGTCTCCCCAAGACAGGGCTCTGCCCACAGTGGGTGATCAAAGCTGCTGATTGCCTGACAGGGGGATGGACTGGATGACCTATGAGGTCACACTCAGCCCCGACTCGGCTATACAACCATGACATCTGCTTCAGCCACTGTGTGGTCCTCACTCCCCCAACAAGCCACGCCCTGTTGTGCCTCTCGGCCTCTGCACATGCTTCTTTCTGAAATGTCATTTTCCCCCTTCTCTACGTGGAAGACTGCTATTAATCTTTCAAGGACACAGTTCATCTGTCACCTCCTCTGTGAGGCATTCCTGCCTGATTTCTCAAAGAGCATTAACAGCTCCTTTGTGGGTATTTCCATAGCATTGGTTCAACAAATATTTACTGGGAGCCAGCTATGCTGTGCTAGGTACCAGGGCCACATTAATCAGACAATCCTGCCCTCAAGGAGCTCACAGTCTAGTGGGGAGACCAATGGGTATACAGGCAAGTAGACTACAGTGTGACATGTGTTGTGATGGAGAGAGGCAATGGGAGAAAAAGAAACCAGGGACAGCTTAGAAGAGGAGGCCCCTGGGCTTCCACCATGGCACTTAGCGCACAGCTGTTCAATAGCAAGTGACTCTCTAACTCCCCCACCAACTCCCTGGAAGCAAGTACATCCCGTCTTAACTTTTGAACACTTGGAATCTAATGTGGTACTTGGCACATAATGGGTGTACAGTGCTTACTGTAATGAATGAGTTTGAATTGAAGGACCACGGTTACCTTTCTAGGCCACAGGTTCTGAAACCTTGCTCAGCACAAAGACAGGCCTCTTTACTCCAGCAAGAGCTTCTAGGTACAAGGTTGTTCTGAGACCCTTCTACCCCAACCACCTGCCCCAGCATTTCTGTGTCCCCAGGGCCTAGAACAATGCCTGGCACATGGCTGGTTCTTGATAAATGTCTAAAGGAGGGAGGGAGGGAGAGGGGAAGGGAGGAAAGGAAGGCAGGAAGGAATCCTTCCAGCAAGGAATACTTACTGCTGGATAGACATGGCCAATCTGAGCAGTCCTCCCTATGTGCAGCTCATCCTCCTCCTCTTCTTCGGTAGTTTTCCTGTACACTGGATTGTCGAAATTCATGCTTTTGGTATTCTTCCGCTTCCAGTTTCTCCAGATCAGGTAGCCACTCATGCACAGCAGGGCTATGACCACTGGAGGAGGAGACACGTCACACTGGGTATATCCAGCAGGCTCCAGCCCGCTGCCCAGACGTCAGTGCGTTTCTCATCACCATTCCTACTTGACTGCCCCTTGCTCCTCAGGCTCTGTTTCTGCATATCCTTTTTCTGCTGTTGGGAAGCCCTTCTCTTAGCTTTTCCTTCATTAACTGCTCATCCTTCCAGATCCAGCTCAAATGCTCTCAGCCTCGCATGGTACAGTCAGTGTTTCCCTCACGTGTGTTTCTAGACCACAGCACTGTACTTTCTCTGCATCCTCAGCTAGACCGAGCTCTTTGAGGGCAGCGACTGTGTCTTCTTTCTCTCTCTATGCCCTGTGCCCAGCACTGAGTAGGTGCTCAGTCACATGCTGAGTAAATGAGTGAATTTCTTCACCACATTCTTGCTGCTTCCCTAGATTTCTCTAAGAAAACCATTCTCTCCCAAAATTGGAGGGGGGAGGGTAAGGTGGGGTGGGGTGCTTCTTTCCAAAGCTGGGTCTCTGCAAGAAGAGGAACATCTCTAGAAGGGGACACAGCAGGGAAACACAGGCTCTGAGTTAAAATAAATGGTATGCTAATGAGTGAAGGAGGAAGTTCTCAAATAGAGCTGGGCAAAAATGAGGCAAGCAGATTCATAAGACAGTAAGTGGTCACCATGAGTGAGCACTCAAGTGAGGCTGGGTGACAGCCATCCAGGGTGCTATAGAGGGATTTCCACTTTGGTAAGATTATAATAATCACTAATAATGATACCCATAAAGACAGGAACAGGGCAAGGATGCCTGCTATCACTGCTAGTATTTGTCATCCCGGTAGGACCAGACAGAGAACTGAAAGGCACACATGGGAAAGAGAGAAACCAACTATCATAAACATACACTGTAGGTCTGGAAACTCTTAGAAAAGCAGATGACAAGCTACTAGAAATAAGTTTAGTTCCTCAAGAATCAACATAAACAATTGGGGTTTCCCTGGTGGTTCAGTGGTTAAGATTCTGCGCTTCCACTGCAGGGGCCATGGGTTCAATCCCAGGTTGGGGAAGTTCTACATGCCACACACTGTGGCCAAAAAAAACAACATAAAAAAATCAATAGCTTTCCTATTAATCAGCAATAATCAATTAGCAAATGGATATAATAAGAACACATAACAGCCCAACAAAAAACTATAAAATACTCGGGATAACCCAATAGGAATGGGCGAGCCCTATGTGATCTATACAATTCTACTGAAGCCCATAAAAGAAGGTTCATATAAATAGGGAGATGTGTCATGTTCCTCAGTGGGAAGGTTCAATGCTATAAAAATGTAAATTCTCCAAACGTCAATTTATATACCCAAGGTGTAAGATTTCATCATATTTTTTATAGAATTAACAAGATTATTCTAAAGTTTACCTAGAAGAGAAATTGAAAAAATAGCTAAGAAAATGTTGTGAGAATAATAATGCCCTATTAGATATTAAAACATATCACAAATGTGCTTCTAGTAGCTAGGAATGGTATACAGGAATTGGTGGAGGAGAATAAATAGCCTAGAAGCAGAACAAGGTATATACAGGCATACAATTCATAGTAAAGATGACAATTCAAGTCATAAGGAAAGGATGGACTATTCAGTAATGGTCTTGTGAAAACCAGACAGGCATGAAAAAAAGTTAAATCTGTACCTCATGCTATACTCTAAATTCTGAATAAATTAATAATTAAACACTAAAAATGCTTAAATTATTGATAGTAGAAAAATATATAGGGGATATTTTAATAACTTAGAATGAGGCAGATCTTCCTAAGCAGGACATAAAACCCATGAGACTAATGATATGATATGATACTTAAAAATTTTAATTTATGAATGGCAAAAGAGACTATCAACAAATTTTAAAAATCAAATTGTAGTATGGGAGAAATGATTTATAACATATATTACAAAGGCTTAACATTTATTATGTATCAATATTTCTATACATAAGTAAGAACAAGACAGAATCAATAGAAAAATAAGAAAAGACCATGAATAGGCAATTCATAAAGGATGAAATGTAAATGGCCAATAAGTTTATGCTCTACCTCACAGGGAAATATCAGGGAAAGAATATTCATCTTTCACCCCTCAGATTAGCAGAAATTTAAAATAATGATTATATTAGGGAAGGTTACCTCTGGGAAACAGCACATGCATGTTCTTCTATAGACCAGAGGATGGCAGGAAAGGGGTTGATTTCTTTTTCACTACATAATGCTGAGTATTTTCCACTCACTCCACTCAAAATGAGCCTGGATCTCACCATCACCTTTACTGATGAACCTTTCAAGACCAATTCACATGCCACCTTCTCCAGAAGTGCCTACTCTCTCCCCTCCACAGAGCACCATGCCTCTATCATGGCACCTTATAATATACAGTAACTCCTCTCCTGAATCACCTTTTTTATGATTAAGTCTGATTAAAGACTAAAAGCTCTTAAAAGTCGTTAATCTTTTCCTTCCCTGAATCCTTGGTACCTCGCACAGTCCCTTGCATGGTGCTGAAGTTTTTAAAACATTCACTCACTAACTCACCACGATGCTGGGGATTCCCAGGATTAAAGGGCAAAGTCCTTATCCTTGAGATACTCATAGGCAAGTAAGGGAGATAAACCTACAAATGGGCAATCACAATACAAAGATCCGACCAAGAGAAAAGACTGGTATGAGAGACAGGATGTGCAGCATACTAAGTGAACATCAGGGTAAGAGAGAACGAATCATCCCATATGGCTCTCTGTGAGGTTGAAACAAATGTGACATCCTGGCCATGCTCCAAACCCACCGCGCTCCCACCCTCCCATACCATATCCCGTGGCTTTGTTCATGCTGTCTTCACTTGCTTGTGTTGCTCTTGATCCTTCTTCATTTGGCTGATTTGGCTCAAGTATCATTTCCACTAAGAACTCTCCCCTACCCGCTTTCCTTCTCTCCCAGTTTCAAGAGAAGTGCCCCCTCAACACATCTACTGAACTGCCTATGGCTTCATTTTAGGACTTATCCTTTCAGAATCAAATTATCTGTGTTATGTGTCTCTCCAACAAGTCTATAAACTTTTAGAGGACAAGACCATGTCATATTTATTTTTAACCACATTCCCTCCCCTTATCACAGAATCTGGTACATCATAGCTGCTTGATGTGAAAGGGAAAGTCGCTCAGTCATGTCCGACTCCTTGTGACCGCACGGACTATACGGTCCTTGGAATTCTCCAGGCCAGAATACTGGAGTGGGCAGCCGTTCCCTCCTCCAGGCGATCTTCCCAACCCAGGAATCAAACTAGGGTCTCCTGCATTGCAGGTGGATTCTTTATCAGCTGAGCTACCAGGGAAGCCCTAGTGGCTTGACAGGCCTTTCCATGTGGCTCAGTGGTAAAGAATCCACCTGCCAATGCAGGAGACACAGGTTCAACTTCTGGGTTGAGAAGATCCCCTTTGGGAAGGAAATGGCAAACTACACCAGTATTCTTGCCTGGAAAATCCCATGAACACAGCTGTTTGATAATGTTTGTTGAAAACCAAACAGAAAAAAGGCAAGATAGCATGATCTACTAAAGGAATGGCAAGTAGCTCTACTAATATTTTTCAATGTATTACTTTTGTCCTACTCATTCATTCAACAAATTTGTTATTTCTTCCCACGTGCCAGACACCATTAGGAGCTGGGCAGAGTCATGAGCAAGAGAGACACCAGGCCTGTCCTCATGGAGCCTACCGTTTGGCTTCACATGGCTGGTATGTATAGTGTCAGTGAGGAGTAATGGGGAAAATATCTGGATAGTTGTTTGGGGCTAGGTCCTGAAGGGCCTTGGGTACCAAGCTAAGAAACCAGACTACACCAGGACTGGGAGGTGAGCAGAAAGGCTGCCAGGGCAGAAAAGTCAATGAGAGGTCAGCGTGCTGAGTGCTCTGTCCTTCTAACGATTTTTCCCAAATCCTGGACAGGGTTTCTCTTTTCTCCCCAGGGATTTGGGGCCACACTCACCCATGGGCACGATGATCCCAATGACAGCAGCTGTGACTGTGGAGCCCATCTTTCCACCTTCATTCCCATCTGCAAAACACAGACATTTGCAGGATGATGCTCTATCACTGTGAGCCCAAGTCCTTCCTTGCTGGCCTCATGCAGTAAAAACTACCCAACTGCTTCTTGTCCCTGTTCCAAAATGATGGTCCTGCTCAATGGTTAATAATTTAGTCTTTCCAGATCTTATCAGGACAGAGGTCATCTCCATTTCACAGATGAGGAAATTGAGACTTATTGGAGTATGAGGACTCTCAAAGTGGCAAAGCTGGGGCTCAAAGCCAGGACTTGTGACCTAAATCCCTTACCCCTTCCACAGTGTCTGGGTGGCAGGAAGCTCGGGGCTGAATCCTTAGGTCTTTATGTTGCTGATGCTTGGGGCAACTGCCTCTTTCAGCCAACATCTCTTGCGTTATCTCTCCCTGTTTCCACCCAAAATAGACTGTCTGCAGTACCGTTTGCATTATCAGTTTACTTTCAAAAAGTAGTTAAAATGAGACACAATATAGCTTAGTGGAATCCAGAGTACAGGCTTCATGGTCAGACTTCTAGGGTTCAAATCCTGGCTCTCTTCACTCTTTCTGTGACCTTGGGCAAGTTGTTGTATGTCATAAATATCATATTTTTTTACCTTTAAAAGGAGGATAATTATATACCTACTTCCTAGGGATATTGTGAAGATTAATGAGATAATTTATGTAAAGTGCTTACTTAGCACAGTGCCTGACACAGCCTTACCAAGTTCAAAGAGGCCAGAGAGTGGGGTAGGAGTTGTGGTGAGGCCTGTATAGGGCAGATAAAAGCAGATTCTAAACTGAAAAGTGCTTGGAAATTGTACTATGTAGTTTTAAAAGTAAGTTGTGCCATCTTTTCCACTCTTACACTCATCTTCATTATAACATCTGTATAGACTGTTTTAGCTGAAAAAGCAGTTTTCTCTTGGATGCTCGTGATAGCCCTCTGAGGTGTGAGATGAGCCATCACCTACATTTACTCCTAGACAGGAGATGACTGTCCCCTGGCAATGGCCAGATGCCAACCTCTTAGCGTGTCTACTTCTCCAAGTTGCTCTGCTGCTGCTGCTGCTAAGTCGCTTCAGTCGTGTCCGATTCTGTGCGACCCCACAGACGGCAGCCTACCAGGCTCCTCCGTCCCTGGGATTCTCCAGGCAAGAACACTGGAGTGGGTTGCCATTTCCTTCTCCAAGCTGCTCTAAGGGAACCTAATTATCAAGGGGAGAAAGAGCTCCACTGGCTTACAAAGTTTTCTGCTGAAATGCCGCTCTCTTCTCCTTCTGGGCCGTGAGAAGGCACAGGACAGTAATATTAGAGCCTAGCGTGTGATGAAGCCAGTGGGGAGACCCCTTGGTCAGAGCTCTGCCCAGATAAGAGGAACTGGACCTTACACAGGTTCCATCTGCCTCTCTGAACTCCAGGGTAAGCACTCAACTCTGAAAATCCCACTTCTGGACCAAGATGGGCCTGATTAGAAAGATGCTGCCAAGCTGTGTAGTTTCTGGGCCATGCACATGTGGGAAAAAATTTAAAAGATAGTTTATCCTCTTAAATGAACTCCCCCTAGCAGGTAACTCAATTTAAAAAGTACTCACTGGTTAATGAGACAGAACATTTCTAGCAGTGACAATCACTGCTCCCAGTGATTTAATAAGTGGTGAACTCATCCCAGGGTTTGCAGAGAGGCATGAGCAGACCATAGTTATGGATATGACTACCTGGGGAACCTACAGAGGGTGCTGGTGCTGAGACCAGGGCTTCTGAAGTTTAAGTTTCTGAATCTGAGGGTCGCGCCCTCATACTCGTCAGTAGCGTGTGACGTAGACACACCACGGCAGTCAGCAGAGGCTGTGTGCACAAGCACTTCTGTTCACACGGTCTCCTCTGTCTCATCGTAACCTTGCCAAGCAGGTAGGGAAGGGTTATTATTATCCCACCTTGTAGGTGAGAAAATAGGCTCAGAGACAAGAAGTAGCTTCCCTCAAGACCCTCTATGAGGCAGGAGCACCTGTGACTCCAAATTGCAGGCTGGTGCTCTGCCTCCCCCTGCTTCCTCCCTGCTGATAAGCCAGTACTAGAGTCTGGTATGATCTCTTCTTCCCACAGATCCTCCCACCCTGGCTTCCCTAGGACCCTCCCATGTCATGCAAGAAGGCAGAACTCATTTCCTTACAGTGTTGGGAGTGGTTGCTGGTTGCAGGGCTTGGGGTGGACGGGCTGACGCCGGGAGCCCTGGGGACGCTAACTGAGCTTGGGGCCGCGGCGGCCAGGCTCGGTGTCCCTGCGCTGTGGTTCTGGTAGGTGGGGCTGTGGGTGGTGGTCCCAGGGGCTCTGCTGGTGTCGGCTAGTGTCCTCGCTGTGGTGGAGGCTAACGTCGTAGTTGAGGTAGACTGAGGTGCTGAAGGGGAAATAGCATACAGATCACTTGGACAGAGAACTTTTGCTGTTTTAGTGCCTAAATTATTGCTCTATAAGCATACTCGGTGAGGTATACTTATAAACTCATCCTCATCGCTCAGCTCAAGTGCCCTAATCCTAGAGCTCAGCTCTAGTCCTCCTGGATGGGCTACCATCTTTTCTTTAGCTGAATGACCAGCATCTTATCTGTTTATACTGCACCTTGATTTGATAAAGATGAGTTATTAAAACAGTGCTGTCAGATTAGGTGTGGGAAAGATCACTATAAAAGAATGGGAGCAGTGGAAATCAGGTAAATCGAGAAGGATTTTTTTTTAAAAATACATGTATACTGTTATATTACTAGGTTCAAATTCTCACTCTACCATAAACAGTTGAATCTGGAAATCATAAATGATGCAGCAGACCTATGCTCAAACAAAAGGCCTTGTATCTTCATTGAGACTGGGGAATGAATGTGATTTATATGGTTGAAGTATTCACTGTTAGTCCCAGTCATATCACAAAAGGACTTTTGGTAGTGTGTGAAGTTCTGGGTGAGAAACAGGCAAGATTATAGTCACCTGCATACAAATAGTAACTGAAGCCATGAGGATAAAGGCTTCTCAATTTGAGGTCTTCAAGGGGTTCCAGATCCCCCTGAAGCAGAATTTAAAATGCTGTGTGTATATGTGCATCTTTCTTGGAAGTGAGAAGAGACAGCCTTGGAGGGAGCCTACAGGACACCGGCATTCAGGGTAAGTAAAGAAGAGCCTACGAAGGCAAAAAGCAGCCAGAGAAGATGCAGGAATCCAGGGACACACAGTTTCCCAGAAATCAAGGAATATTTCAGCAGAGGGGTCTGCCATTCCCAGGGCCAGCCCTCCCGGCAGCTCTGCTCACCTCGGTAGCACCTCTTCATGTCAGGGCCCAGCCACATTGTGTCAGGACAGGCACATGTGTACTTGGGGGAGTGGCTGGAGGTCTGAGGAGCAGGAAGGCACAGGTACTCACAGCCGCCGTTGGGCTGGGCACTCAGCTCACAGGCATCTGCAGCTAAGGGCACAGAGAGAGACGGAGAGAGAGCGTCGGGGCACAGACGGGACATGCCAGGTTCTCCCTCCTCCCAAGGACGAGGTCCTGCCCACTCGGCTCAATCAAAACACTTTCTCTGCTACTTCTATCGAGCACCTTCCACCAATGGACCTGCTGTTTTATCCCCACATTCGTTTAATGCTGACAACAACTCTGAGGACGGGGTGTTATGCCCAGACTGACCAAAAAAAAAAAAAAATCAAGACTGCTTAAAGAGAACAAATTTGCCAAAGCTATGCCTCTTGTAATTTTGGAAATAATTTAAACTGAGGTCTGTTGGACTCCAGAGACCGTTTTTTGCCTCCCTATGCCACATCTCTTTCTTCTTTAAATTTCTAGATCTAGAATCAGGCACCAACCTTATTTCCTTACCCCCTTTTCCCCACCTTCACCCTCTCCAATACAGTTAGAATGAGGATATCCTAGTGACAGAGGCGGGAACAACCTAATAATAGGATTCCTGGCTTTTGTTCCCAACCAGCCAGCTGACTTACTGATGGCCCTAGGATACATTAGTTTATACCACTTCCAAGTATGAACAAATTGCAAATGAGCAGCAATGGGCTCCTTCATGGCCAACGTTGCTCTGGAATCAGACAGATCTAAGTTTAGGCTTCAGCTCTACGATCTGCTGACATTATTTTACTTCTCCACTACAGTTTCTTCAGCTGTTAAATGAGAACAGTAATTGCCATAATTTGTAAGACTGACAAAAATGGGACATTTGTATGTTCATTTATTTATACCCAGCCTTAGTGCACCAAGAGTTTGAGGCAAATGAAATAAAATATGTGCCAGCAAAGCAGTTCACCAATGAGAGGGATTGTCACCACTGCCTCTGGGGGTGCAGAGATGTGACATGAATGTGAACGCAGCCTGCCTATTGGATGGAAAGGATGTGGGCAGGGGACCTGGGACTGGGGAAGGCTCACCTCTTGGCTGCTTCAGCTCATGGAAGATGACGATATCATGTGGGTTGTTGAGGTTCTCAGCTAGGACGGAGATTTCCAGGCCATTGAGCCGATTTGCACTGAAAATGGCCTCATTCTCCAGGTCTGTCCAGAACACCTTGTCCTGTGGGGTACAGATACAGAGAATGGGAGGCCTAGAGCCTAAACCCATGACCTCTGTCTGAGGGCTCAGGCTCAAACCACAGTCATAAGAACTGCTCCGGCATTTCCCCTGAGCTCTCCCGTCTACGGATTCACGGTGGGACTCTCAGCTGTAACCTGTGGCATACGCTGTGGTTTCCTTCTGTCTCAGAGGGTTACTCAGTGATTCTGTGCTTTGACCTAAAGGCTGCTCATTAACACTGAGCTAGGCCTGCTTCTTAGAGTTCAGCAGAACCAGGGTTGGGTTGGGTCTCTTTAGCTATCACCATTGTTAGGGCCCGGGACCAAGACTGGAGAGGATGTGTGGTTTAGTGAGTATTATCCCTACAGGGCCCCCTCCTGCAGCCTCTGTGTGAACACGCGTGTGCATTCAATGGTTAGTCCACACAAGCCTAGATGTGCATATGTAGGCAAATTCACATTTACAGGTACAACCGTGCACCCTGTGCAGACCTAGACACAAACCCACATGCTCATCTACATACCCAAAGGCACACTAAATGAGCACTTGTCTAAATATTGGTATACACGTTTACATTCACAAGCACTAGCACATACAGGAATGCACATATTTTAACAGATGCATTTATGTACACACATGCACATACACCTACATGCCACATATATGCACAAGTACAAACACATGTGTCTGAACACACCTGTCTTTTGAAGCAGAGGCTGGACGTGGGAGGTGGAGCTTTGCCCACAGTTTCAGAGCTGTGCTGGGTGATGTCACTCCAAGCAAACATTGCCCACACCCACCATGGGCCAATGTCCCCTTGCTTCCCTTCCCCTTGATGGCAGAGTGAGTGATGGGGAAGAGGTATGTGTGTATAAGAACTTGGTTGGTTCTGGCTTCCTTATTCCCCAAGGAGAAAGGTTTTCAGGGTCAGAACACAGGAAGGTCTTGGCTCTTCACTCTCCCATGAGCTTCTTTTTTGTTGTTGTGGGGTTTTTTTTTTTTTTTGGCGGGGTGGGGGGTGGTCTTTTTTTCTTCAGGGTTAAGATGATGCCTGGTTCACCTCTATGACCCCAGGGTCCAGCAAAGGTGAGTGAGAGTGTGTTGAATTGAATAGCATTTATCAGGCCATTTCCAATAGTAAATGATACTAAGGAAATGTAAATTCCTTCTCCTCCCTTTATTGGGCACCTTCTGTATATGTGGGTACAGTGCTGGGTGCTGAGGGTACAAGGTCTAGCAACTTACCTATGAGACGTGCTCTGAGGGAGGGGCCGTGGGGAGGAAGCACAGGAAAGGCTGCCAGGTGGACAAGGGACTGCAAAGCCTCTGTTTGCAGGCAGCTCACATATTGTGTACAAACGAGCCTACTGGCTTCCCCGGCCCTTTGTTTCCACCTGGACGAGTCTCAGGGAGTCTTCCTGAGTGAACAGCCTCTCCTAGGCTCCAGCTTCCTGAAGGAGCCTTGCCTCCCCTCTGGGGGCTCACCTCAAACACAGCTATCCCGAAAGGGTGGCTCAGAAAGTCAGGGGAGGAGATCAGCATCTTCCTGTTGCCTCCACTGACGTCAACGCTGGAGAGCTGGTGCAGCTTGGAGTCCACCCAGTACAAGCGCTGGGTCAGCAAATCTTGGGGAGGAGAAGGACAAGGGGGTCAGGTGCTGAGCCTGCGATCGCAGCCTGGATCTCGGCTCCTTTGTGCCCGTTCCCTGCCCACATCTCCAGGCCGGGCCTCAGGAGCAGGCCAGCCCAGGGAAACCATCAGGAAACATAGGCGCTGGCTCTAAGAGGGGATGTGGAGACAAGACCCATGGAGCTCCAGGCAGTGGTCAGCACCAGGCGCTAGAACAGCCCACCCCATCCCACCCCCCAATCCAGGAAGGCAGGGCTCACCCAGGGTGATTCCGTTGGGCCACTCAATACCGTCCGACACCAGTGTCTGCCGGCCCACACCGTTGAGCCCGGACTTCTCAATCTTGGCCTGGAACCCCCAGTCAGACCAATACATGAACCTAGAGGAGAGGAAACCCAACTGAGCTTCTTGACAGGGAACATGACTTGGGTGGTCTGGCTCACAAGGACTCAACGGCCCTCTGGATGTTGGAAGATCATGCTTAGTGGGGACTGAAGAAGACCTCTAAAGTTCATGGGAACATCAAATCTTAGAACTGACAGGTGAGCTAGTTTCAGGTGCATAACATAATGATTCGGTATTTGTACATATTGCAAACTGACTGCCATAATAAGCTAGTTAATATCCAGCACCACACATAGCTACAATTGTTTTTCTTGTGATGAGGACTTTTAAGATCTACCACTCTCCAGTTTTTAGACTTTATGATGGCTTCTCCTATTGATGTTAAAATCAGACCCCAAATCCTTACCACAGCTGACGAGGCTCTGATGACCAGGGCCCTGCCTACCTTTCTGGCTATTTCTCCTAGCACCATCACCCACCTCCCTTACACACCTCACAGCTGCCCCACAGGGCTTCTCTTAGGTCCTTCAGAGCACCAAGGCCTTCACGGAGCCTTTGCTCCCACTCTTTTGCCATTTACAATGTCTTTTCAGTAGAGAATCTTTCTCGGTAAGGAAGTAGGTTCTTCCTTCCCCTCAATGTAAGTAGGTTCTCCCTGTTATCTTCTCTTAAAGCACCCTGTTCTTCCCTTCTGTAGCGCTCACACCATTGTTGATTAATGTATGCTTTCGGGTGTGTGGTGTATTTATTTACTGTCTGTTTTCCCCACTGGTCTACAAATTCCACTAAGGGAAGGTTCCTCATCTGCGTTATTCCTCATTTTATGCCTGGCAGGTGGTTTGTGTGTGATATAGGTCTTCATTTACTATTTGTTGAACAAACTAGCGTTTTCATTCTAATCTCACAATTACCCCAGAAGGGTATCATTACTAGTCCCATTTACAGATGAGTAAATTGTGGCTCAGAGGGGCTGACTTCCCTAAGATCACGATGTGAACAAGCAGAGAAACCAGGCTGCAAATTTAAGTTGAAACTCAAGCCTGCATGCTTAACCCTCCCCAGAATGCCTGTGCTGAAGCCTGGTGTCCAGTCAAGCTGGCTCCGGGCTAAGGGGCCGAGTGATTGTTCTGGATCCCTTCCACTTGCTGCTCTGAATCCCATCGCCATTCTGCTCTGTACAGCAAAAGGCTGGTGCACGTGGGAACCACATCAATGGGCTTGACTCCCTAGCTGTCTGGCTTCCAGCTGGATTCAGCAAAATATTGGGGGTAGCGGAGGGGGCTGAGGACAGACTGAGGTCAGGATGTCTATTCCCCTGACTCTCCCACACAAAGCTGACTCCAACTGGCTCACGCTCTAAAGGTTTAAACGACCTCAAATTATCTTCATCTGAGTGTGCAGTGGGTTTCCTGCTGGGACCCTGACAGATCCACAGTGGACCAGGGATGGGCTGGGTGTAACCACATGGTTTGGGGGACATGGCAGGTACAGCCCCAGGTCTGTGTGACAGCAGACAGGGAACAGGGTTGAGGTGGGGGTTAAATGAGATGACTCAGTGTCTGCAGAATGCCTGGGACTGTGCTGGGTGCACCCGTGGGTGCCGAGTAATCGGCAGCTGTCAGTCACTTCCCAAGGCCACACACACCCTCTCGGGTGGCCAGCCCCAACCCCAGCGGCCCGACTGGAAGAAGAGGGTTCTCTTATCGCTGCTTAACAATTAAGGAAACAGCAGTAGGAAGAAGCTGGTGATTCTGGTAAGCAATATGATGCAGCTGCTTAAAAACCATGCCATCTCAGGACATCACCACTGAGGAAGGGAGGGAGTCCTGCTCTGTTCAGGAGCCCTATTCCCAATACAGTGGCATGGCCAGAGCAGGTCAGCCTGGGTGATGAGGGGCCTGGAGACTGTGGGCAACACGGGTGGGGATGGAGGTGGGCAGCCTGGAGCAGAGTAGACCCTGTAATTTTGTTCTTCAAATCTCAGAGAGATTGTCTGGAAGGGCAGGGAGGAGACATGCCAGAGGTAACTCCAGAGGCCAATCAGAGAGATTTGGGAACGTGAGAAACAAACAGGGAACACTTTCCAACAGGCAGAGCTGCTCCCAGCTGAAACAGGCCGTGTGAGCTGTAATGGGCTCCTGTCTCTGGGAGTGTGAGCACCTGCCAGGTGTCCACCTGCAGCGCATGGCAGCCGAGGGAAGACGTCCTGCCCCAGGAATGTCTCCAGTCTCCAGCGCCCTGAGATGCTCGGTTCTGTGATATGATGAGTGAGTACCCCAGTCCTGGAGTGCCCTGGCGGCCAGTGCACAAGGACCCCTGGTCAGGAGTTCATAGGCTGAGGGGCCCACAGGGACTTTCTCCCCCATCGCCTGTGTCTGGGTGGCCCAGGGCCTTCCGAAGCCCTCAAGATAGCTCTGGTGACAGACACGTGCAGACTGAGCGCCCAGCACAATCTGGGGGTGGGAACACTCACCCTCGCAGGGGGTCGACGGCAATGGCCCGGGGTTCGCTGAGGTTGCGGCTGAAGAGAGTACATCGGCGTTTGCCGTCAACTGTGGCCACAGAGATGGTCTTGTTGCCGGAGTCGGTCCAGTAGATGTGCTTGTGGACCCAGTCCACCGCCAGGCCCTCAGGAGAGTGCAGCTGCTCGTCAATGAGGACATCCTGCTCCACGGGGTTGCTGGCTTTGTCCATGTAGGCGCTAGGAGCAACCAGGGCTGGCGTGGGCAGGCGTGCCACCCCCAGGGCCCGTCTACAGCTGCCCTTCCCCTCTCTTCCCTCTGGGCCATGGCACTGCACCAGAGAGGAGCTTGGCTTATTTCCATTCAATGGGTTCCCTGGGCCACCAGGGTAAGGACACAAGCTCAAGTCAGCCACAGTCTCTGGCCTGAAGGAGCTCAGCTTAGGAGGGACAGAAATTTATAGCCCGATAATTACACCAATACTTTGTGATTACGGAAAGTATCAGAGGCTGTAACAGCAGAGAAGTGGAAACTACATCATCCTGGGGGCTGGAGGAGGGCTTGTGGTTGAGCCCCGAAGGACCAATTCACCAGGAACACAGACAGGTCAGGTTAGAGTCAGCATGTGCAGACGCCAAAGCACGTGTTCGGAAACACTGAGCGAGCCAGCGGGCAGGGGTGGAGGGGGTGGGTGAGGGTGTGAGACAGGGAGTAGGTAGGAGGGGCACCCTCCTGATGGCCCTTGCATATGTGCTAAGGGTAAAACTGAACAGGTCAGAGGGTATGGCCAGAGAGGGGAGTGAGATCACTGTGGCACCTGCAGAATACACAACGGTTTGGAGGGGGAGGGGATGAAGGCAGGGAGACCAGTTAAGAGGCTGTGAGCACGTTCCAGTGAGAGATGAAGAGGGTCTGCAGAAGGGCTGAGGCAGTGAGAATAGAGAGAAGGGGCCAGAATACAGCAGACACCCAGGAGGCAACACCAGCAGCGCTTTATGTCTCCCAAATGCTGCTTTCCCCAAGGTTTTCTTCTCCCCACATCCTCTTTGCTCTTCTAGTTGCACAGTGCCCACGACCATCCATGACCCAAGTTCTCTGATCTTGACAACTGTCTAAGTTTCAGACTATAAAGCCAACTGGCCCCCTTTGAATGTCTCATGGACACCTTGAACTCAACACATCCCAAACTATTCAGCCCATTCCCCTCTTCTCAGCCACAATCAGCCAGCCTACCCCACCACCATCTCTCCCCTCCTGGCTGCCATCTCAGAGAAGGGCACCCAAGTACCAAGGGAGAAACCCAAACTCTCAAAAATGAACTCTCAAAACGTAAGTGGGAATTAATTTCAACTCTTCCTCCTACAGCCCCATACCCAGTCTGTCATCAAATCTGCCTCTTTCAGTCACAACTGTTGGACACACACTACTCGAGCTGGTTCTGGGTGTGTGAGTGCGAGTGTGTCTATGTGTGCTGGGGTGTGATAGGCACTAGTTGCCAGTGAGTAGCCACTGGCATTGCTTCCATCCATCCATCCATCCTACCATTTGTTCAACAGTCCACCCAGGGCCTGGTCATCAGCAGTCTTGAGTCCAAGTGGATCTCAGGACGAAGAAAGGACATGACTACCAAAGGAGACTTGGGCACGCAGAAGCTCCTGGGAGAAAACTTCCTTGTGTGTGAGGAGCCTTCCTAGGAACCAGAGCCAACAGACTGTGATGTGAAGGGCTGGTCTGGGCATAGTGCCGCCCCCAGACCGGGTCGGAGGTGTCTTCTATACTTTTCCTTCATGATCATCACAAGGGATATCACTGTGTTCTGAGTGGGATCCTCCAGGCAGGACCAGGTCTGAGTCATCTTTGAGTCCTGAGCATCCAACACACATGTATGTGAGTGGCTCTGAACGTCCCCGTCAAAGCCAGAGGCACCTTCCTGTGTCTTGCACTGCCCGACTAGGCTGCCAGAGGTCAGTCAAAGCCCCCGCGTGTGGGCTCAAAGCTGCTCTCCCAACAAAGCCCTCGGATGAAGGCCCAGCAGGTGAAGTCCCGGCAGTTCCATGTGCACTGTGCTCCTGCATCCCCTCCTAAGCCCCAACTCTGTCCTGGGGGAACCTGGGGGCAGAGGGGGTGCAGAGGCCACCCGTCCTCTCCTCTTCTGTCAGTCCCCCTCCACGCCTTGGCTGCAGGAGCCAGGCCTCTGCTCACCTGTAGATCTTGCGGTAGGAGAGGTCACACCAGTAGATGCGATTGGTGGCAACTTCAACGTCCAGCGCCACGACGTTCTTGAGCATGGGGATGAGCCGTGAGTAGTCCCGCTTTACCAGGTCTATCCTCCGCACTTCGTGCCGGTTGGTGAAGATCAGGGATGGGCTTCTGCCAGCTGCCATACAGGGGGGTTGAGAGGGAAAAGGGTCAGCACAACAGGTGGGGGTTCTGGAGACCAAGGCTCTGCCACTGATTTGCTGAGGGACGCCTCCTTTCCTGTAAAAAGTGGTGGCAACTCCTACCTCACAAGTTAGAGGAGTGAGATAATGGGTACAAAAAGCATAAGATGAAAAGCACCACACATAACAAGAGGGATTTTTTTATTAGACACAAACTCCCCCAAATCTGAGATGACTCCATTTCCTCTGGCCTGTATGGGAGGCTTTCTGCAGTGACTCCAGCTCCCTGTCCAGCCTCATCACTCACCCC
Organism: Cervus canadensis; assembly: GCF_019320065.1. Lineage (NCBI taxonomy): Eukaryota > Metazoa > Chordata > Mammalia > Artiodactyla > Cervidae > Cervus > Cervus canadensis. Next base: position 88,093,443 of record NC_057387.1, on the reverse strand, counting down.
CTAACACCTTGGTCCCAGCCACCAGGCTATCTGTCATCATCTCCCCATGGCAGAGCTTTGCTGCCTCAGGGCCTGTGCTCAAGTTGTCCTTCTACCTATAGTGCATTTCTCCCCAGCTGCTGCCTCCTCCTCTGCTTGGGCCCCACTGCAATATTCAAGAAAGGGCAACATGAACAGTAAATGATTTACAAAGATGACTGAGGCTGCAGGGTGGAACACAGACCTCAGGGCCAGCAGTGAGGCTCGAGGGAGGAGATTCAAGGAGGTCATTGTGAGTCTTTAGTTTACAGAGAGTGTGTTTGGGGACACAGCAAGAGATGAATCTGCAGATGCCGGCAGGGACCCAATCACAAAGGATCCTGTGATCTGAGTTCGCACTTTATTCTGAGCCAGTAGCTAGGGCAGGATGTGTATAATATGACACAGATTATACACATGCAAAAGGACAACACACAACTGCTGGTATATATTCAAACTTATTTTCAGACTTAGGATTAGATTTTAGGAAGAACATCAAAGGTTTAACATTCCTGGCTACCCCATGGGGAAGGTCACTGTCCCCCAGGCCTATGAAGGTCTAGAACTTGGCACAGGCCGCCGCTCCTCCAGCCTGTTTTCAGATGTAAATAGGCAACTCTCAGGTACCTGCACTGTCTGAGCGGCAACACCTGTCTCTGGAGCTGCCTGGGCCTTCTCCTGGTCGTGTTTTCCAGCTGACACTTCTGCAGGGCCCCTGGTCCCTGTCACTGCACATCTCTGCCAGGGTAATGTGCTCCCTGGGGGTGGGGAGGGACCAGCATAGAGCCATGTGGGGCCTGGGGCTGAGGGTGTGACCTGTGTGTAGTGATGGACATCATTTCAAAGCAGGGTGGGGGTGACAGGGAGGATATGGGACACAGAGCATGGAAAAATACAGCTCCATGTGCAAGGAGAAAGGAGAAAAGCTGGGTTCAAGGCCAACTCTGCCACTGACAATCTGTGATTTTCCTCGCCTGGAAAGTGAGAGTGAGTCGCTCAGTCGTGTCCAACTCTTTGTGACCCCATGGATTATACAGCTCGTGGAATTCTCCAGGCCAGAATACTGGAGTGGGTAGCCTTTCCCTTCACCAGGGGATCTTCCCAACCCAGGGATCGAACCTAGGTCTCCCACATTGCAGGCAGATTCTTTACCAGCTGAGCCACAGGGGATTTCCTCGCCTGGAAATGAGAGCAAAGACACCTCATCTTCCTGAGGGCAGGAGCTGGGTTACAGGATATCTTGAGCTGATTTTTACCGAGAGTTGTGACTGTGACAGGTACCCTGTTTGTTACGACTGGAGTTTTTGTGTAACTGCACTTTAGATATTGATATGTGGGGGTTGTGTATACATGGGCCATTGTGTGTTGTCTCCACTGCACGTATATAGTCTGTTACATGTCACACCTCTCCAGGTGGGGGTAGGAACTGGTTGCATGCTACATGTGATGTGCTAACGTATGTGCTGTACATTGTACAGTTTGGGTGCTATGTGTGTCGGGTTTGCCAGCTATATGTTAATTATTGTAGCTTCTGTATTGTTATAGCCTATAGAGTAGGTATTTTTGTGCATCTGAATTCTAGGTTCCTATATCCAATAACCTGCACAATACTTCCGCTGAGATGTCTAAACAATTTTGTTAAATTTAACATGTCCAAATTAATCCAATATTCTCCCAAACCTGCTTTTACCATCTTTCCCAATGCCTTAAACAGCAATCCCTGTTTGGGATATTTCGTTTGGTTAAAAACCTCATGGTCACCTTTGATTTCCTTTTTTCAGTTTCACATCCTACATTCAATTCACAAGAAAATCCTGTTGCTTCAAAATAAATCCTGACCTTGAAAATATATTCACATTGTCTACTTTTCATTATCTCCATGCAACACCCTGGTTTAATCCACCATCACCTCTCTCCAGGCTGACTGCAATGACCTTTGCAGCAGCTCCCCAGCTTTCTCCCCTGCCCACGACGGTCTATTCTCAACACGGCCGCTAGAGGGAGCTGGTTAAAATGAAAGGCACCCTGTCCCATTTCTCTGAATCCACCAAAGCTTCCTTCCCCCTGACTGATGGCAGGAGTCAGCCCTTGTAACAGTCAAGAAGGCCTTTATGATCTGCCCCAAGTCACTTTGTGGGCTTCATCTCCTCCTATTCTCTTTGCTCCAGCTGCACTGGCTTCCTCTTCGTTATCTCAACACAGCAGGCACGCTGCTATCTTTGGTTCCTGCAGGTCATGCCTGGCTCACTCCCTCACCTCCTTCAGGTCTTTATGCAAATGTCACCTTCTCAGCGAGGGCTTTCCTGACCACTCTACTTAAAACCGTAAGCCATGGCCCCCTTGGACTTCTCTACTTTATATTTCTCCTGAACCCCAATCACCATCTGCCATGCACTGAATTTTACTTAGTTTTTTGATTTCCCGTCTCACCCACTAGAGTGTAAATCCTATAAGGACAGAGATTTGCATCTGTTTTGCTTACTGTTGAGTCTCTAGTGCCTACAACAATGTTAGGTGTTCAGTGTAAACAAATAAATAAAACAAGTGAATTCCATCAGCTGACCTGATGATCAGTCAGGTCTGCACACAGCCTGCCCTTTGTGTGGGTTGCCTATGCCATGTGTGGCCAGCATGGTCCAGCTTGTATCTGTCATGTGAGCACAGTCTCTGGGTGGCTCTGTGCAGGGTCAGTGTCGTGCGCACAGTTGCATTGTGTGTGTGCTATATATTGCAACTTCCTATCTGAGTGTGTGAGGGGTATGTATGCACACCACGCCTCACATGTGAAGCACGCTGCTTCCTGGACTCCCTCAGAGCTGCTCCCCTGCCCCCCACCTTGTAGTGTCCATACTGACCGACGGCCTTGCAGTTCTTGGTCAGTGTGTCCATCTCGTAGCCAGGGTGGCACTCGCATTTAAAGTAGCCCTTGTAATTGACACAGATCTGGCTGCAGGCATCTGGGTCCTCACACTCGTCGATGTCTGTGGGGAGGAGCAGAGGTCAGAACCAGCAGGAGGAGCTGCCTCTGCTTGAGGGGCTGGGGTGGGGGTGCTCACCGCCACAGGTCTTCTGGTCCAGGAGCTGGTAGCCTGCAGGGCACGTGCACTCAAAGCCAATCTTAAGGTCGGTGCAGATGTGGGAACAGCCACCATTGTTGTGCAGACACTCGTTCAGGCCTGGGGAGGGACACAGGCTCCTGAGGGTCCAGGAACTGAGACTGGGGTCGGGGCGGGACATGGATGGGCCTGGAGCTGAAGCAGAGACTCAGGGCAGCCTCAGCCTCCCCCAGAGCCTCATCGAGCCTCAGCCTCATTAGCCAGGTGACTGGGCAAGAGGAGGCTCAGAGAGGGTCCTTGCTCAAGGCCAGACACACAGACAGGACAGGGTGGAACCAGAACTCGGGTCCTTTGCCTCCCAGGCCAGGACTCTGTCCATCACCAGCCTGGAGGCAACCAGGCTGCCTAAGGTCTTTCCTTTCACAAACACATTTCTTACGTCTCCTTCCTCATGACCTCAGTATTGAAGGGACCTGCATGTACCATGTCCAACCCTCAAGTGCCTTAAGAATCCCCTGTGAAATGCCCTTGCTTAACCACCTCCAGTCTCGGGAAGCCCACTTCCCCCCGAGGCAGCTGGTGCCATGCAGGGTTGGCCAGAGTCCAATGGCTCCCTCAGAATTTCCTTAGAGCGCTGATTCCTGGTCCCCTGCCTTTCAGGTGCCTTGCTCTGGATGCACTCTCTGGACAGGGCCCAGAGCTAGTCTGCCACCCAGAGGGGTCTGAACTAATACAAGGGCTGCCCTCTACTGAGCTGGTGGTTATTTGAGACGGCCAGGCCTCTATCTCCATGGCGCTGTTGCTAAGTCAGTTCTCTCGCACTGTGAACCACGGTGGACTTTTTCCCCGTCCTCTCCTCTCAACACCTGTGTCTACTCCTACACTTGGTCACAAGCCTGGTCCCAAGATTACCGATGCTGCAAGGAATGAAGGGATCTGGTTCCCCCATCCTCCACTCCCTCACCACGTCTGGCAGGGTCCTAGAGGAGGTCAGAGAGGCCAGGACCAAGGCTCACCAAGTTCTCACAGCATCTTCTGGGCTTTAGAATCACAGAAGGTTAACTCTTCAAGCCAGGGGAAGGTGCCGTGCCCCCCTCTGCCCATTAGACCCCTGCCCCGCCACTCCAGCCAAGCCAAGCAGAGCTGTGCCGAGCCAGCCAGGGTCATGCACACAGCCGGTCTGAGCTCCCACCCCAGGCCATGCATAGTGGTGGGTGCCCCCGCCCCTAGCCTGAGCCATGCTGGGGGAACGTTCCCCTTTACCCCTGGGCCGCCTCCTGTTTCTCTGGGATGTTGGCAGAACTGAAAAGAACAAGACCATGGCAACCCCATGACTGGCGGGCTGGGGGTGACTCAGCCAGGCCCAACACTGGGAAGCCCCACCCCTTGGGGTGGGCTGAGCCACGGTAGCTCTGGGGTGGTCTCTGCAGGGCACCACCTCCAGGATCTTCCCGTCACTCCCAGCCCTCCCTGACGTTTCCCACACCACACTGCATACTGCTCCCTCTGCACCATCCATTCACTTGTTCACCTGCTCACTCATGGCCTCAGTCACCATCACTCACTTCCTCCCTCTCCTTCTGCAGGAGCGGCAGTTCAACCACTGTATTTACTGAGCACTGGCTGGAGTGGGAGGTGCAAGATGGCTCTGATGGGGGAAGGGGAGAGTGCCACGTGACTCAGGCTTCCATGAAACACAGAGGCAGAGTCCTCCGGGGTTGAGGTGAGTCAGGGGCAGAGAATGGGTAGACGGTCCCGCCAACCCTGGAAAGTCAGTACGGAGGCAGAAGAGGGGAGTCTCTGGGCCTTCCCAATTTGATCTACCCTGGAGGTGATTCTGCTGGGGGCCTGCAGCGGGGAGGGAGGGAAAGTGGTCCAGAGAGGCCTGAGGAGCATTTGAGGTCCCCATGGAAGGAAGGGGCAGTGTCCCCAGCACGAGTGCCCACCTGCATGCACACACCTACATGCACACACACACCAGCTCACATGCTCAGGCACATTCACACAGACATGGGAGCCACACAGAGACACATGATGCAACTCCCTTGCCTTCCTCCGAGAAGGAGTCATGGATACAGACACTGGTCTCTCACCAGCACAGAGACACAAACACATGCGTACATACGTCTCTTTGGAGTGTCATGCAAAAGACAAGAGAGAAGAGAGTTCAGCAAGTTAGTAGTATCCGGTAGGGCGCCTAGGCTCAGATGTTCCTGCCTCCCTCTCCTCTTTTCCATAACTTCCTTCTTCTGAGACCTTTCACAGCAGAGCCTGGGGGGAGTCTGTCACCTGCAAGCTCAGACTAAGACCGAGTGACCTTTTCCCAGCTTCTCTTCCTTCCCGAAATCAATTTCTTAATTTTTAACAGGGGCAAAGGTGTGTTGTTTCAGGAAGCTCAAGGGAATGATCTCCTCTGAAGGCCCAGGAGGGAGGGCGCTGGGTGGAAATGGGTCTACCAGGAAGGCAGGGGAGGGAGGGTCTGACCCAGGCTCTGTCTGCTCAGGCGTTCTCTGTCCACTCAGGCGTTCTCTGTCCAAGCCACTGACCTCAGAAATGAACATTTCTAGAGCCCACCCTGGGTTTCCCACATGCTCTTGGTGATGTCTGCCCACCTGCAGTCCAGGCTTTCCTGCTCCTTTTAGCCTGGAACCCGGCCTGACAGCTCTGGCCATCAGGACAGCCGCCTCCTTGCACTCCTCGCTCGTGTCCAGCCTGTGAGCCTGTTCTCCCAGAAAGTTCCTCAGGGCACAGGATGGTGCCACCCTCTGCTGCTGGGTCTGCCCTATCCTTACCCAGGCCTGGCCTGAGCCCAATGACTTTCATATCTGTGCCTTGTCTGGCCACCCGCTGGCTGTTCCCCACCTCTTCCACTGCAGGGTCCCCTGCTAGGGGGGCTGGAAGGCCTCAGAGGCCAGAGCCCTGGCTAGGATAGCAGGGCAGAAACAATGAGAGAGAGAAAGTTCCCGAGTGAGCACACACTCAGAGGTCTGAATCTGAAAGAACTGAAGACAGTCTGTGTTTATGAGAGGAAGCAATTTCTGAGCATTTGGAAAGGAAAGGCCCTTAGATTTGCAGAAACACAAAACAAGAGGCCCCAAAGGCAAAGAGCTCCGTCTGAGACCACGGAACAGCACATGGGTCCAGAGAGAGGGTCAGAACAGAACGTGTGCAGAGGGGTGGGTAAGGGCTGTGGCCTGAGGGCCGGGAGGGGGTGTGATGGGGGAGGTTAGTCCAGCAGTTGGACAGAGACAGGTACTATACCACACTCTTTCAGAGGCTCATCCGACCAGTCCCGGCAGTCCCTCTGAGCATCACACACTTTCCTGCCGTCCACGCACTCGCCACTCTTACACTGAAATCTGCGGGGACCCTCACATGTTGACTCTGTCGGGCCGGACAAGAGAGTGGACAGCACCTGTGAGACCTTAGGCAGGGAGGGTTGGGGTGGGCTGGGCCCATGGGAGGTGAGGAGAGCTCCAGACTCAGCCCCCACCGGCCTCCAGAGGGTGGCCCAGGATTGACAGCTGAATACAGGGCTGGTGGGAGCTCTGTTCACAGAAGGACAGGACCTCAGGGATAACCAGGATCATGGAGGTGGGCGGGGTGTGGGGGGTCTACATCTGATCTACCAGCATTAGGGACCTTGGAGGGAAATGCAGCCCCTCTACAGAGACCCTGGGGGCTGCAGGGACCATCTCCTGAGGGGGCCTATGCTCCAGTGGTCCTAGACTGGGGAGGCGACCTCACCGCCCAATCCTTGATCCATTTCTCCAGATGACCAGGTGTTCAGGGTCCCTACTCCTGCAGGGTGATGACAGCCACTTGAGAATTAAGGGGGCTCCCTGGGGAGCAGGACTCTGCCTCTGTCTGGTCCAGGAACCAGTTAGTAAAGCTGCTTGGAGGTGCAGATATAAACAAAGGGTGGGGGCTGGATCTCTTGCAGTGCCTTCACATCCCTTCCCCCAGGCCTCCTTCAGCTTTTGCAAAGTCCTTAAGGCTCCAGTTCTAGTGCCACAAGGACCCGCAGGGAGGGGGTCTGGGTGGTTTAGGGGCAAGTAATACTCTGGGGGAAGAGGCATCATAAGGACCAAGGGGTGATGTCTCCCAACTCCGCTCTCTCCAGGGAGCCAGGGGAAGCTCAGGGGGTGCTGTCCCCTTGCCGCTGACCACACTCACCCTGCAGGCAGCCAGCTTCGTCACTCCCGTCTGGACAGTCCTGCTCCTGGTTGCAGCGCTTGATGGCAGGCACACAAGTCCCATCCCCGCACCGGAACTCGTCTCCACGGCAGGTGCCCAGTGCTGCCAGGGGAGGGTGAGCGGACAGGGTCAGCGCCCTCAGGTGCTGGGACAGCTCTCCTCCCCCACCTCCAGCCCACATCCACCCCCGGCAAGAACAGAACCAGTGGCTGAGCTTGGGAGTCTTCGGAGGACACCGGGCCAAGGCACAAGATGGGGAGACTGAAGCTCAGAGAGGGGGAAGGCCTCAGCCAGGGTCACACAGCACTCTGGCAGGCAAAGCCAGGACTAAAACTCAGGTCTCCTGTCTCCCTCTCTACCGTCTCTCCCCAGCGCCACCCCTCCGGAACAGTGCTTTGGAACCTCAGTGCTCATTACTTAATGACCTCATCCTTTCAGCAAACCCTTCCTCAGCGCCCAGGATGTAGGGATGGGGGACACAGATTACTAAGAGCCCCCCCATCCTCTAACAGCTCAAGGGTGCAGAGCAGGTCTGAGGGGCAAAGGAGATCATTGTGTGGATGTGTTGCCAGACGAGGAGGCCAGGAACCTACAGGAGCTCAGGGGAACCCAGCCCAGCAGGACCCATCAGAGGAACCTGGGAGAAGCCTTGAAGGATGAGCAGGCCCAGGAGGTAGGGAGGATTGGGGTGGGGGCTCTTCTTTAGTGTACCAAGGTCTCTGGCATTGGGACCAGTGGGTGACTGCTTGGGCCCGGGGAAGGCAGGGGTGGGAGGTATGACAGGGGCAGGGGCGCGTCCCGGAGGGTCACAGGTACCTGTGAAGACCCTGAGCTCCGCAGCTTAGCAGCCATGTGACCACACACACTTCACGTTTCCCCAGTTCTGTCGCCCCCGTTAAACCAAGACTAGGGTCAGAGCAGGGCGAGAAGAGGCGGCCCCCTCCGCGGACGCTGGCGCACCCGCGGCCCAGGGCGAGATGGGGGCGGGCGGGGGCTTACGGCAGTCGGCCTCGTCCGACTTGTCCTTGCAGTCGCGGTCGCCGTCGCAGCGCCAGCCCAGGTGCACGCACTCGCCGCTGCGGCAGGCGAACTGGGCGGCGGCGGCGCAGGCGGCGGGCGCGGGCGTGGCGCGGGGGCCCGCGCGGCCGCACAGCTCGGCCGCCTCGTCCGAGCGGTCCTCGCAGTCGAACTGGCGGTCGCAGACCCAGCGCTCGGGGATGCAGGCGCCGCCGTCGCCGCCGCAGCGGAACTCGCGGGGCCCGCAGGCCGGGTCGGCGCAGCCGCGCTCGTCGCTGCCGTCGCCGCAGTCGTCGTCGCCGTCGCACACGAACACGGCGGCCAGGCACGAGCGGTTGCTGCACTGGAACTCGTGCGGGGCGCACACTGCGCGGGACAGAGAGCCGGTCGGCCCGCCGGACCCCATCCCCGGCGCCCCGGGCCCGCCGGTCCCGCTCCAGGGGCCCTGACCCTCACCCCCCGGCCTGAATGAGCCCTGCTGGGGGCCCCGAATGTGGACGGCAAAGGGGGCCTCCAATCCGGGTCCAGCTAGGGTCATGCTGGGCCGCCTCCCTAGCCTCACTGGGAGCGGGAATTCCTGTCCTTCTCCCTGCAGGATGGTGGGACTAAGAGCCTCTAAAGCTGCAGAGTGTAACCTGTCTTGAAGGCCTCTCCGGATGTTCCCAGGAAATGGTATGTAGCATGACATCGACCCTTCTAAGAATAAGGCCTGGACCTGCTTCCTTACAGCACAGTCCAGGGCCCTCCCCACTCCCGGGTTCGCTTGCACTATCCCCTCTAAGTCCCTTGGCCTGGCATCCAAGGCCACTGGCACGGAGCTACTGCTGTACCCCATCACCTCACTCTGGTCACACCCTGCTTCACGTCACACACTAGACCATCTGTACACTTTCCCACTTCCCCAGCCTTTACCCAGGCTGATCCATCTGCTGGACGCCCATCTCTTGCCAACCACTGTCTCTCTTTATCATAGTGATGAGTTCGAATCCTTCAAGGGTCCAAATTCTACCTCTCTCATAACACACTTCGTGTTCCCCTGCTTGGGAAGTTTCCACACACCTCCACTCTCCTTTCAGGTGCCCTTCACAGCCTGCTCAGGTGCCTGGGTCTTGTGTCCTTCTCTGTCTGCCCCGTGACAATGAACTGCACAGGGGTGGGCTCTGAGATTGACCCACTTTTTCCCAAAGGTCCAGTACAGAGCTTCCCGCAGTGAGAGTGCATGTGGTGTGGATGGAGGCTGGACCAGCCAGGTGTGAGGAGTAACTTAGGGATTTGCAATCATTATGGGCACAGGTCACTGGCACTGTCTGGGGCCCTGGGCTTCCTCTCCCTGGTGGGTTGCTCTGAGCTCAGAGGCTGGGCGGAGAAGGTAATGGCACCCCACTCTGGTACTCTTGCCTGGAAAATCCCATGAACGGAGGAGCCTGGTGGGCTGCAGTCCATGGGGTCGCTAAGAGTCAGACACAACTGAGCGACTTCACTTTCACTTTTCACTTTCATGCATTGGAGAGGGGAATGGCAACCCACTCCAGTGTTCTTGCCTGGAGAATCCCAGGGATGGCGGAGCCTGGTGGGCTGCCGTCTATGGGGTTGCACAGAGTCGGACACAACTGAAGTGACTTAGCAGCAGCAGCAGAGGCTGGGAGAGCCTTAGAGACCACCAACCCCACTGCCAGTTTACAGATGGGGAAACTGAGGCCCAGGGAGAGGAGCAACATGCCCAGGATTACACAGTCAGTCCGCGGTGACGAGGGGTCCAGAACTCAGGTTTGGGGCTCTTACTTCCTCCTCTGACTCCTCTGAGCTTTCCAGTTTTCTTCCCACCCTTGAGTTCAGGCTGTTTCTAGAGTAGCGACCTGACTTCCTCCCTCCTTCATTCCTTATACAGAGGCCAAGAAGAGGCCTGGAGCCCCAGGCCAGGCATGGATACAGGGGCCGCGTGTACATGCATGCTAAGTCACTTCAGTCGTATTCGACTCTTTGTGACCCAGTGGACTGTAGCCCACCGGGCTCCTGTGTCCATAGGATTCTCCAGGCAAGAATACTGGAGTGGGTTGCCATGCCTTGCTTCTGGGGATCTTCCCCATCCAGGGATCAAACTCTCATCTTTTATGTCTTCTGCATTGGCAGAAGCACCACCACTAGCGCCACCTGGGAAGCCCGGTAACTTGGTGGTGGCAGCACCCTATCTTTCCACGTGGGGGCGCCAATAGTCTGTGTTTTTACTTTCTGTTGGAAAACTGCCTCTTTTCATTGTTAGTGAACATAAAATAGAACTGATGCCTTCAGTTTCACAAGGTAGGCAGCTCATGTCATGTGTGGCTGACGGCTCTATCAAGTTTCTGACAGATGCATTTTTTTCCCCTTCTGGGCTTTTGGGATGTTGGGGCCTTGGTAGGAAATGCACACCCTACTCTGTGATGTCTGCCCCTCAAGATTAAGCTGATGCCTAGATTAGCCCTCCTCCTCCCTGTCCAGACAGGGAGGGAGGACTCACTACGATCAGAGTTCTAGGAGGAAGAGCTGCTTTATCGTGAGCTTGCTCCAAGTTTTCAAAGCTGACAGCACCTTTAAGATCTACATCATCAGGCCCGTGTTCAGGGACCCCTCCCAGTATTCCTGAATGGAAGAAGCTTTGAGGGATGAGAGAAGGGAGTATTCTTTTTCCTTTGCCTTGGTGATTGGGAGCTGAAGCAGAGAAGCCCAATAGGACCTTTGAACATGACTATCTTCTATAATTAACAGGGAACAGCCCTGCCACAACATGCCATAGTTAGAGCTATTCCCACTCCCAGCGATAGTGGCTGATAGCCTTGATGACTGCGGAAACATCTGATTTTCAGGAGGTATGGAGGGGAGAGGATTCTCACTGGCCAGTGAGGCCCCATAGAATTATTATCACAGCTGCAGAAATGAGGCAGTGTACCACTGGGGCTTTGCAACTGCTGATCCCAGCCAGGATCTGCCCGCATACCCAGACGCTTCCAGCTTCAGAGATATCCAAATTCCAGAGACTCACGTTCTTAGAGTGCTGTGATCTAGACGCCTCCAAAGGAGGTGGCACTTCCCATAGGCCAGGAAGGATGGGTAGGATACAAAGACAGAAGCTGGCAGAGTGAATAGGGTGGGAGACAGTGGTGGGCACGTGCTTGGCAAAAGTCCCCGAGCGATTGCCCGGATCTCTGCCCAGCCTCACAGCCTAGTTCCAACAGCCAGTCTGTCTCCCCCATTCATCATGAGCTTCCGAAGAGAGGCCTATAGGATTCACCTTCTTGTCCCTTCCAGAGTCTGGCACACAGTAGGTGCCCATTGCATATGAAACATGCCCGGCCAGGCCACCTTCCCCACTGGCCCAGGCCCTGCTGGCCTGCCCCCTGGGAAGGAGATAATCCTGTGTTTGAAGCCCACTGATGTGGAACTGCCCCAGTGACCACTTCCATCTGTCCCTGCAGAAGCCTGCTGAGAATGTCTTCCTGCCTCATGACATTGGTGCTCAGGTCTGAGATTTCAGCAACAGTCCTCAGGAATCTGTTCCCTTCCCCCGACACTGCCAGTGTCCTCGCCCAGTCCGCAACCATCTCTCACTACGGCCCCCACTCTGGTCTCCTGCCCCTGCTCAGAGATCAGTATAGACTTATGGAATGGATGAGCAGATGTCAGGCATGGTTAGAACACACGTGGACTTTGCTGTCCGGACCTGAAGTTGAATCACTCAGTTCCGTCACTTAGCTGTGGGCATTTTTCCTCGCTTGTCTGAGCCTCAGTTTCCTCACCCACAAATGGGGATGATAATGGCTGCTTGTGAGGTGATTGTGAGGATGAAAAAGAATGTCTCTTCAAAGTGCCCGGCCATTACTAGTGTCCTGACCGTTCCCCTTTCCTCTCCACCTCCCAAGCTCCCTGGAGAACCTGGCCCTCCTTCCCCACAAGTGACCACTGCTGCCCAAGGCTGCCTGACCATGACCCTGGGGGACCAGACCCTGGACTCACATGTGGCACATCCAGCCTCATCCGCTCCGCTCTCACAGTCCTTCTCCCCATCACAGCGCCACGAGGCCGGCACACACTTGTGGCTGGAGGGTCCGCAGCTCAGCTTCTCTGCAGGACACACCTGCTTGGCTGTGGAGAGAGACACATGTCCACAGCTCAGCCAAGGAGGACATAGGGCATGGTGCCAGTGAGTCCTACTGCCTGACTCCAGCCTCATGGCCTGAAGCCCTGGGAATCCACCAGGGCCTTCCTGTCTCAGCTTCTTCGTCTAAGAAGAAGCTCCTCTGCCCCTAAGACTTTTTTATTCATTTATTCATTTTTGGCTGGGCTGGGTCTTTGTTGCTGTGTGCGGGCTTTCTCTAGCTGTGGTGAGCGGGAGCTACTCTCTAGTTGTGGTGTGCGAGCTTCTCGTGGCCGTGGCTTTTCTTGCTGTGGAGCATGGGCTCTAGGGGTGTGTGAGCTTCAGTGTTTGTAGCATGTGGGCTCTGTAGTTGTGGTTCTCAGGCTCTAGAGCATGGCTCCATAGTTGCAGCGTGTGGGTTTAGTTGCTCTGCAGCAGGTGGAATCTTCCTGGACCAGGACTTGAGCCGGTGTCCCCTGCATTGCAAGGTGGATTCTTAACCACTGAACCACCAGGAAAGTCCTGCTCCTAAGACTTTCTGAATCCTACAGTTGGCCCTGTCACTGCCCTGCCTAACACCCTCTCATGGCCCCCTGGTCCCTGGCCCTCAACACCCTCTTCAGTTGAGCCAACCCCTCCACCTGCCTGACCGGCCTAACCTCCCACCCTTCCAAGCCTTCCCTTTAGGCTCCAGCAATATGGAGCCACCATGCCCTGCATGCTCCTCTGCCATTTCCAGCTGTGTGCCCTTGGGCAAGATACGCCCTGTTTGGGTCTCAGTTTGCCTTCCAGATCAGTGACTCTGTGATCCGAACCTGCAGATAGGAAGGGCTCACCACAGCCCCAGCAGCTCCCTCCAAGCCTGCCTGCCCCCGTTACTGTGCCGAGCCCGCTGCTGAGAGCAGTCGCCGTGTGCCAGGGCCCAGCGGGACCACACAGCTATAATTACTGCAGCCGCAATCAGAGACTGACTCAATCAGGGGCCCGGAGCTCCAGGGCTGATTCTCAATTTGGAAGAAAGAATGAGAACCCTGATCCAACCTGGGGATGGCTCTCATCCTGAGCATCCCGGGACGATCCACATGACAGACCCAGCCGAGGCAGAGACATCTCAGACCTCCGTGGCTGGCTTCCTCACCCTGCCTTCCAGGGTGTACACAGGCCAAACTCAGTGATCTCTAGGATGTGCCAGGAGCAGTGCTAGATGCTTCCATTGTATCTTCATAGTACTCCAGCAAGGTATAGGTTCTCTTGGGGCCTCCAGCATGAAGGTTGAGGGCATGGGCTCTGGAGCTTGGCTGCCTGGGTTCAGGTCAGTCACTTGTTGGGTATCTACCTTGGCCATCAATCCTTATCTCTGTGCCCATAAAGTGGGGATAATACTATTCCCAGTCCCACTGGACTGTTACGACAACTACGTTAATGTCTGTAAAGCATTTAGAATGCCCAGCCAGTGCTCACTCATGATACCTACTATTATTCTCCGCACATAGCAGCTGAGGACTTATCTATTCCCTCAGTGAGTATCCTGCTGTGTACCACACATGGCACCCAGCGCTGGGTCCTATTCACACAGTCGTGAAGACCCAGGTGAGGGTGCAGTCAGCTGTGTCTCATGCCAGAGGCTGAGAACAGTCCACGGCACCCTGGAGGCAGTGAGTTACTGGTACTTTACCCTCAGTTCCTCTCTCTAATCTCAAACCATTTTCCCTAACCTCTTACTTCCATAGCTGGGATGAAAGCCCACAAGAGATGGAGAGGACGACACAGACAAGATGAGTTGGGGGCAGGTGTCTGAGCCAAGACCCCCAGATACTACTACACCATGGGGAAGGAATACCTTGGACCCCCCAACTGTGGACCCCAAAGTTATCCCTAGGAATACATTTCATAAATATAAGGCAACCTGTTGGGAATACAGGATTCAAGGGATTCGTTTTACAGAAATTTCCCTTTACAAATACTGTCGGACAGAGCCCTGGAAGCACTGACACTCAAAGACCCTTTATACAGGCTTCCTTGGGGAGGTGGTACAGGTGGTGAGGGGCCTGGGAGTCAGGGGAGGGGCCCAGAGCACCTCCATCACCCACACACTGCAGGAACTGAGAAAGTACTTCCCACACTGGGCCCAGCAGAACACGAGGGGACTGCAGCAACCAGCATGTCCCAGATAAGGGGTGGGGTGGTGGGTGGTGGGCGCAGGTTCTTGGGCCCCAGCTCACACTAGACTGAATCCAGGTTTCCAGGGCAGAGCCCAGGCATCTTAGCAACTCCACCCATCCCTGCTTGCCCTGGTGATTCTCAGGCACCCCATTTGAGAACCCCTGGGTTACCATTCTGCAAATCCAAAAGATATTGGAGATTTCATGTCTTTTAAATCCACTTCCAGAAAAGTGATAGAGCAGGCGCTGTATGTCTGCAAGCCCCTGACACAGAGGGGACAGAGGGATGAGGCAGCATCTGTGAGCCAGGCCTCAGGAAACAGATGCTCAAGGGGAGTTGTTAGGGAGCCATGTTACTGAGCACATACTGTGGGTCAGGCTGCTTCATGCTGAGGAGTTGATATTTTCCCTTGTCATCCTGACCCTCTCCCTGCCACATAAGCAGGCCCTGCAGGCTGTGAGTGGAAACTCCAGGGGCACCATTCACAAAGATCATCATATTAGTGGCACCCCTAGAACAGAAGAGGACACTGGTCCTGCAGGTAAGCACTCCATTTTACAGATAAGGAAACCAAAGCTGAGAGACCCAGACCAAAGCTCAGAGTAACTGGCCCCAAACACACAGCAGTGAGAGTCAGAGTCTAGATTCCTTTGACTAAACCCTGCCCTTTCCATCAAACCCCTCACCCTCCTATGGGTAGGGTAGTGGCCCCGTTGTTGTTCAGTTGCTCAGTCGTGTCCAGCTCTTTATGACAACACAGACTGCAGCATGCCAGGCTTCCCTGTTCTTCACCATCTCCTGGAGTTTGTTCAAACTTATGTCCATTAAGTTGGTGACGCCATCCAACCGTCTCATCCTCTGTCATCCCCTTCTCCTCCTGCCATCAATCTTTCCCACCATCAGGGTCTTTTCTGATGAGTCAGCTCTTCACGTCAGGTGGCCAAAGTATTGAAGCTTCAGCTTCAGCATCAGTCCTTCCAATGAATATTCAGGGTTGATTTCCCTTAGGATTGACTGGTTTGATCTCCTTGCAGTCCAAGGGACTCTCAAGAGTCTTCTCCAGCACCACAGGTCAAAGCATCAATTCTTCAGCATTCAGCCTTTTTTATGGTTCAACTCTCACATCCAGACATGACATAGTGGCCCAGAACCAACCCCAAACTCTCCGCTCAAAAGTCCAGGTGATTGAAACGGCCCTTGACCCATCTGTACCATCTCCAGGGGCCTGGTTCGGCATACCCCAGTGCAGCAGGCAGCTGCTTGAACTTTGAATGAATATTTATACAGTTAATTGCATAACCTTTCAGCAAGGACAATGATTAAACAATCCGTCTGCTTCCTTTCTTTATAATTAATAAGACATTTGCTGTGTCCCTAAATAGACAGCTCTAATTACAGGCTCTCGAGGATTCAGCAGTGCCTGACACCAGCCCTCCTACCCTCAAAGAGCCAGGGAACCTTCTTGGAATGTGGGGGACACAAGAGGCCTTGGAGGTCACACTGAGGAGCACTGGCTGGAGTGACAGGAGACAGAGGTGAGAGAGGGGAAGCGACCTGCCCGGGGTCGCTGGACTCTGGGCATTACAACTGCTGCCTCTCCCGGAACCTCGCTGTCTCTGTTGTGATGCAGCTATTTTCCAAAGCGGGACACGGACCTCACCCTCTGGGCTCCTGGGTCAGACCTCTCACTGCTCAGCCCCGGAAGCTGGTCTGGGGAGTGTTGACGTGCAGCATCTCCTCAAGTGTGTGTGCTCAGTCGTGTCCAACTCTTTGAGACCCCATGGACTGTAACCCACCAGGCTCCTCTGTCCATGAGATTCTCCAGGCAAGAATACCAGACTGGAGAGCCATCTCCTTCTCCAGAGGAATCTTCCTGACCCAGGGATCTGTGTCACTTATGTCTCCTGCATTGCCAGGCAGGTTCATTACCACTGCACTATCTCCTCATGAAGTGAAGGCTATTATTACCTTCATTTTACAGATGGGGAGAGTGAAGCCCAGAGAGCGTAAGTTGTTTGCTCAAAGTCTTGTGAAGAGCAGAGCTGCAAAATCTTCCCCAGGCCCCTCAACCCCAAAACTCTTGTTAACTTATGGCACTTCATACTGCATAGCGGGGGAAAGTAGGACCCGATGGTCTCCTGGTGACCCTGGAGAGGGTCACTGGAGGGAGGAGGCTCACTGGGCCTTGGCTTAGGCAAGTCTGCAAGATGGGAGGTGGCTGTCTAACACCCACTTTCAGGATAACTGAAGCTAGAGGCCCCAGGCAGCATAGCGCGGGAGATAGACCATGGGTTTGGAGTCCACATCAAATTTACTAACATGAAGGCCCTTCAACAAGTCACTTAACCTCTTTGCACCCTGGCTCCCCTCACCTGCACATGGGGTTATATCATCTCCCAGAGCTGATGGGTGGTTTATATGAGGAAACATGGAAATGCCTATACAGAACCTGGAGCAAATCTGGAACTCAGCAAACGGTTGCCCATGTTTTATTTCATGAAATGCAAAGGACTGGGAGGGCCCAGGTCTCACCCCTGGGGATGGACATCATAGCTTATTCGAGTCCAGAGGGCCCTCCACAATGCAGCACCCACCATTGAACTGAACACTTCTCCCTCTCTCTCCATCTCTTTCCCTCTCCCGCTGTCTCTCTCTCAGAAACAGATGCCCCAGGGAATGCCTCTGGCTTGCTGTCCAAGTATCTCCAGGTTCTCAGGGGCAGGAATGAGGAGGCCCACTTCCTCAGACATCAGGAATCCTCCAAGTCACCAAAGGCCTGCCACTGTACTCCAGAGTGGCCACAGGCATTTATAAATTCCCAGAGAATCTTGTCTTAGAAATCCAAATCCAACCGTCCTTTCTCTAATTCAGAAGCTTACAAATTAATAAAGAGGAAGATGTCTGTTGACTGAAGGAAGGAAAGTGCCTGACGGCTTCTTATTGAGCAAGCATATCAGCAGTGCAGGTCATGGGAGGTGCAGGGCCAACAGCCTCCACTTGGGGACTGCCAGCTCCCAGGGGCCAGGGGCTCAGGCAGTGGTGAATATGGGGTCCAGCTGCTGCCCCAGGAAGCATGGCATGGACGTCCCATTGCACAGAAGGGGGCAGTCACACCAAGCTCCTTCTCACGGGGTCAGCAGGGTGGGCCCCTGACTTGCTGGATGAGCTCAGAAAATCTCTGATAGGAAGGTGCACTTGGTTAATCAGTGAGGTCCCCCTTCCAGATGGGAAGGCTCTAACATGCATGAATAAAACCTCATTTTCAATAAGCAGCTCCCAGAATTGTAACTCACTCACCTTGAACCAGCTTCCCCACCCCCATGCCGCACACCTCCCAACAGATGCCTGAAGGTGGGTCACAAACATCCCCAATCAAGGGAGCTATAATTAGAGCTGAAATGCTACTTTCATTAGGCAAATGTCCGGGCCTTCCTGCTGTGACTCCTGGCTTAGTGTGACAGCCACAGAATCCAGAACCAGAAGGAAAGAGATCTGGGAGGAACCCCAGCCAGCGAGATGCAGATTATATAGAGGGGAACACAGGAATGGGAACCTGCTCCCAAATCCCTCCCTACTCCACACAAAGCGTCTTCACTTAGACTTCTAAGATTTTAAATCGGGGAGAGGGC
Organism: Cervus canadensis; assembly: GCF_019320065.1. Taxonomy (NCBI): domain Eukaryota; kingdom Metazoa; phylum Chordata; class Mammalia; order Artiodactyla; family Cervidae; genus Cervus; species Cervus canadensis. The sequence goes on along the minus strand of NC_057387.1, from coordinate 88,075,252 downwards.
CTAACGTCAAAACATAATGATAAAAATCACACTGCCATTTACTCCATCATCGACACTGTGAGTGCATTTTTTTCACTTGGTCCTCACCACCCCTGTAAGGTAGGTACCATTCCCCTATTTTGCAGATGAATGAACTATGGCTCAGGGAGATTGGCAAATTGCCTGCGGTCTCACAGGTTAAAGTACCTGAACCTGAGTATACCAGACATCAAACCCACTGCACTTGACTACTGCCTATAATCTTTCTTTGCAGGTGGGGAGGGGGCTCTATCCTGGAAGCTGGCACAGTCCCCAGGAACCTGGTAGGCTGTGGAGGTTGCTATGACAACGCCAATCAAATGGGCAGTGAATTGGCTGCTGGGTTCTCACTTGGTCAGGAGGCTGTGAGCAAGCCTGTTACCAGGTCCTGCTGCCCCCAGTTCTGCCTGGCCCTCAAGGTCCTACACTGGCTGACCTCCTCCAGGCAGCCCTCCCCACACACAGGCCTTGCCCACCGGTGACAGATGTAACTGCACAGAAAGTGGGATCCTGGCCTTGTGCCCAACTGGGTACAGGCAAGGCAGAAAAGGGCCTCAGACTCTTATGAGTCCAGGAGTCTTAGAATCATGGTCTCTGGGATTCTGGAATGTTAGAGACTAGAGCTCAGAGGGGGCGGGAAAGTATGCAGGACTCACACTGCATCATGGGAGAGCCCCCTGACTCCCAGGATGCAGAAGAGAGAGCTGGGCCCCCGACTCCCCTGGCGGCAGCTCCCACACAGAGCTCTGTCAAGCCCCAGAGAGACTTCAGAGCCTGCCTTTTGTCATGGAAGGCAGACCAGCCACGAGCAACCTGTGTGTCTTAGAAGCAGGGCCCTCAACATCTCTAGGCTTCCAGTTACTCAACTGCCTGATAACTGCTTTACAGCTGAGCCCAAAGCAGGCCTGGGGAGGCAGGAGGTGTGAGGCCAGAGACCCCCGCCCCCCACCACCCTAGCCCAGCACAGCCCAGAAGATGGAAAGGCTTGAGCAATTGCTGAGAGGGGCAAGAGGCGGGAAGACAGAAAGAAACACAGGCAGGATGAAGAAAGAGGGTAAGGGGGAAGGGGAAGAGGGGACAGGCAGAGAAGGGAGGCAGCCCAAGTGCAGGGCTGGGCAGGAGGGAGATGGAAAGGAGCACCACTGCAAAGAGACAGAGATGTGGGGAGGAGCAGGAGCATAGTTCTTAGGCAGCAGGACAGACCCCAGTAATGACTGTGATGACGCTCCCCTCCCCTCCATCTCCAGTGTCCAGGGTAACTGCAGGCATGGGGTCTGGATGGCCGAGCTGGCTGACTGCCAAGGCGGTCACAGCCCCCCTCCCCAAACACACACTCCGGGCTGTACACGGCTCTGCCCTATGTTAGCTAGGCCGCCTTGGGCAAGCAGCCGAACCTGTCCCAGCCTCAGTTTCTTTCTCTCTAAACAGATCCACCCCTCGCCCAAGCTGGCCCTGAGGAGGAGTCACAAGTGGGCGTGGCTGGGCTTTGTTCTCCGGAAGCTCAGGACAAAGCGCTGGGCGGCCCTCCCCAGCGTCCAGCACCTCCAGGACTGCATGGGGTGCAGGGGCTGCTGGGTGGAGTGAGCGGAGGGTAGGGCTTGCCGTGTGGCTGGGAAGGCGAGGCAGCTGTGTAAGGAAAGGAGGGAGTCCCTTGTCTTGGGCGGGGGTGGCTCCTGCTCTCCCTTTCTCTCTCCCGTTCCCTGTTTCTCATGCGGAGACTGGGAGCTCTGTTGCTAGGAGACAAGGAAACCCAGTTATCACCAGCCACAGCCCTCGATGGGACGCTGGCCTCCACTGTCCCCACCTCTGCCTCTGGGGTGACTGTGACCCCTGAGGAAGATCCGGGGACTGCGACTAGCAGGCCCCCGCCAGCCCTACCGCCCTCCACGTGCGGCCCCTCTCCTGGTCTTTTGTCTCAGGCTCATTCTGCTGAAGCTCTGCCTCTGGGACCACCGGGTCCTTCCCCGCCCCCTTCTCATCTCCTTTTTAATTTAACAAATGTCACGGAATGACCTGCCCAGTGTACGTTTGCTTTGAGGATTAGGGCCTGGAAAAGAAATCACAGAGAGACAAAGGCTGAGTGTGGGAGGCGGGCCTGGGGCTTGGCTTCGGCCTTCATCTTGCCCCTGTTGCCTGTTGCCATCTGGGCCAGGCTCCTAGGCTCAGTCCGCACAGACTGAGGACAGAGCTAGGGCCTTGAAGACCCCAGCTGGGTGGCCTTGGGCAAGTCACTCAATCTCTCTAAGCCTCAACTTCTACCTCTGCAAAAGTCAAAATGTGACAGTACTTATCTCATGAGGCCACTATGGGAATAGAATGAGTGAAAGCACAGATAGCGCTTTGCATATAGTGAATGCTAGATGAGTACCAACTGCCATTAGTATTATTAGAATTATGATTAGAATCCTCAAAAAAAAAAAAAACTAGCGGGGGAGACTCAGGGGAGGCCTGGAGCATGTGTGCTGGCTACTTCTCACCATCAGGGTTCAAAGGGGCTGCTTTTAGCTCCTGGAACTCTAGGAGCAGGGCCCAACCTGCCAGAGGGCTGGGAAGAAAGCCCAGACACAGGTCACCAGATACCAGCAACTAGAAGCACCGGAGCTCATGAGTGCTCAGCGCAAAGTGCTTATGGGGCTGTGGGAGACGGATCACCTCACCTGAGCCTCCAGCTTCCCCACCAGGAAGACCTAACAAGGAAACTGAGGCCCAGAGCCAGGCCCCACCCCCAGCCCAGGGGCAGGACTCACTGCACGTGGCCTCCGACTCGTCGGAGCCGTCTGAACAGTCCTCCTCGCCATCACACTTCCACCGCTCTCGGATGCAGTGGCCGTCATTACAGGTGAAGTCGCTGTCTGCACAGGTCTTCTTGGCTGCGGGGCAAGGAGAAGAGCATGAGGGGCCTGGTAGGCACAGGAAGCTTTTCCAGAACATACAGTCAGGTGGCTGCAGGGCGACCAGAATGTCCTCCATCCACAAGCTGGACCACGTGACCTCCCACGGCTCCAGGAGAGAAAGACTTATTCATTCCACACCAGGAGGAGACAGGTAGTCCCTGGCCCTGCTCTCCAGGTTCAACAAGGGTGACAGCATCCAACCACCAAGTGAATGCCTCTTCCCATCACACGTCTCTCTTGCCCCCAAGTCCGGTTCCACTGTCACAGCCTCTAGGAAGCCTTCCCTGATCACATACAGTAGTTGCCTTAGCCCCTTCAGCCAGTTCACAGTTCTTTTACCTACCTCTCCTCCTCCCCCTGGCCAGACTAAAGTCAAGGCCTCTTCTGCAAGCACCAGGGAGCTTATTATTTATGATAATAAATCACAAAAGTAAATGATCACCTCGTGGCAAGATTAATGAGGTGCATTTTGTTCAGCGTGAGGGAAAGAGACTCTAGACGTCCAAATCAGTCTCCGTCCTGAAGGCCTTTACAGCCCGGAGGGGAGGCCTCCACACTGCGGGCTGGAATCCCAGCTCTGCCTCTTTCTATCTGTGTGACCTTGGGGATGTTACTGGACCTCTGAGCCTCTGTTTTCTTATCTATGTAATGGGGAGAAAGAAACAAAGGGTTCTGAGGAGAAGTAGCAAGAAGTTATAATGTATGAAGAGCAGGCAACAGAGACCCTGGTACACAGCAGATGCTCGGTAAGCTGCAGCTATTGCTGTTTTTATGGTTCAAGTCTTAATTAGAAGCAAAAGAAGTTGGGTGTTCTACGCCCTCACAGGGGATATATGTAACAGGCTGGGCTCTCACAGCTGGGAGCAGAACTGAGACCAACTCAGGGACCAATATGGTTTGCTTTTCCCCCTGTCCCTCCACTGGCCCGATGCTCCTCCAGTGTGGATATTACATTAGATTCGACACAGGACCCAACTCAGGGTAGATTTCAGTGGAGGCCATTGAACCCAAGGGAAACATAGCCGCTGCTCCCACACCTCCAGCCAGGCCAGGCTCCAGTTCTTCCCAGGAAGCGCCTTCCCAGTGGCCAGCCTTGGGTTATATAAATCCTCCTACAGGCCCTCTGGCCTCCTCTGAAGCCACATGACTGCTCCCTCTCCCTGAGCAGCCAGACAAGGATTTGAGGACAGACACCAGGGCTCCTGAATCCATTCCATTTCTGCCTTCCTTTTCAATGAAATCTTTGCAGTGCATCTGCATTCTGGGCTGAGCTTTCACGCTTTCCTTAGAAGAACATCTCTGCCTTTGCAGGGTGGGAAGAAACCAGAGCAATCAGAGTCCACCTACAGATGGGGGCCTGAGGCCTAGAGACAGAAAAGGGCTGGCCCAGGGAAACACAACACCTCAGCGATCAGAACCAGCTCACTTGCCTCCCAGTCCAGGACCCTGAAAAGCCCTCCCCGAGCCCTGCACTGAGGGGTTGACGTGGGTAACAGATACCAGTGTTGTTGTTCCGTCGCTAAGTCGTGTCTGGCTCTTTGTGACCCCTGAACTGCAGCACAGCGAGCTTCCCTGTCCTCCCCTTTCTCCCAGAATTTGCTCAGACATATCCATTGAGTCACCACCTTTTGGCAAATCACAGTATGACACACCAGAGTAAGTAGTTATGAGCTATGGCACCTGAATATTTCCAGAGTGCTCCCTTCAGAGGAAGCTCTGCATCCAAAAAAGAGACATCTATTCCCATGCTTTCTTTTTCCTGTTCTAACATTCTCCAAGTGCATCCTTTGTGCCAGGCTCTGTGCTTAACACTACCAGGAAACCCCAAGACTAAAGGCCTGCTGTGGCCCTCACTTGACACGTGGGGAAATTCAGTCCCAAGGTGTTAAGTTACACACCCAAAGTCACAGCTCGGGGGCAGCAGAGGCCACAATTTGACCTCACTGTCAGACAACCTTCTTCCCCACCAGGGCTCTCCAAACAAAATGCCCAGTGGCATCAGATATGGAACAAAAGCCCTGGAGTAGATGGGAAAGACCATGGAAGCTCCAACTCGGTGCTCGGTGAGTGTGTATCTGTGCCCTGAGCACACAGATTGGGAATCGGCCCGGCCTGTGAGTGCAAGTGCACAACCAGCAAACCCCAGGAGAGAAGGGGCCAGGCTGACCGACAAGGTGATGGAAGGGCTCCATCACTGGGCCTGGGCCAGCCAGATGCTCACCAAGGTCCCTCTCCTCCCTGGCATTCTGAGAGTGAGCTTGGCCTCCCACAGTGTGTGAAGTCCTGGCGGGCCCCAAGCAAGGAGGCCAGAGCAGCCACAGGCACCATCACAGTCCTGAGGGTAGGAAATGGCAGACTCAGGGTGCATGTCCTATGGCGGTGTCTTAGGGAACAGATTCATTCACTGTCATGACCAGTTTGAACATTTTCCACCCTGGCTCTGCCCTGGCACCTTTCACTCAATATCCCAGTGATGACTTACAGCCCTCCTGACAGCTGTTGTTAATTCCATTTTACAGAAGAGGAAATTGAGGCTCAAAGAGGTAAACGTGGTAGGTGGCAGAAGTGGGATTTCAATTCCAATTGTGGCAGCTGCCAAAGCTTGGGCTCTTTGTGCTAAGTCCCTTAGCCACCATGGTACTATCAGGCTAAGAATGAGGACCCCAGAGAGGCAAATGCAGTGGGACTAGATCCCATGGGCTGCAGGACAAGGCAATGTGGAAGATCAATCATAGACCAGAGGCGCCTACATTGAAGGGCTCCCCTGGCACGTGCCCAGAAATGTGCAGTAGAGTAAACCTGGGCCTCAACGACTTGTGCTTGGCTAGTGGACCACCCTGGGGAAACTGAGGCAGCATAATCAATGCAGGCGACTAGACTAAACTACCTGGGCGGGCCCTGTCTGAAGTGTAACCACGTGGAAGGATTTGGAAACAGAGCTGTCTAAATCCTGGCACGGCCACCTCCACTCTGGGTGACGCTGGGCAAGCTCCTTCCCTCTCTGGGCAAGTGGCGAGGGTGGCTCCCCCAGGAAGCACTTCCACAAGGGCAGAAGGCAAAAGGGGATCTGAGCGAGCATCCCAGTGTCAGGGCTACATCAGCCCTGCCAAGAGAGGAGGGCTCGGCAGTCTTGTGAGGCTGTCAGAGCAAGCCAGGCCAGCCCCAACTCTCCTGGCCTTGGCAGCCTTGGCTCCAGCTCCCAGGGTGATTCCCAAGCTGGGCTCGGGGCTGTGGTTCTCTATTTCCAGGGATTTATGTCCCTCCGTGCCAGTCGCCCCTTGGACAATGCCCACCTCTATGAATCTCTGTACTCCAACGGCCCAGGAATGGTACACAGTCATCCAGGGTCTGCAACATCATAATCTGGTGCCATGGCAACAGATGGCCTACCACAAAGGACTCGGGATTCCAAAGGGCAGTGGGGAGGGGCCAACCCCAGGGCAGAGTGGGAGAGAATGGGAAATCCAGGACAAAGGAAGTGAGAGCCGCTATTTATAACAAGAATGCAGACCAAGGAAAGTGTCAGGCTGCTCACAGTTGATGGAACTCTGTTCTGCCACTTGTGGGCTGTGTGACCTTTTGCAAGTTACACAACTTCTCTGAGTCTCACTTTTTTCGTCCACATTCAGGGGTCATATCCCTGCTTTACCACACAGGGTTGCTGTGAGAAGCAGTCGGGCTATATTAGATGGTGTCCAGACTTCACGAAAAGCAGAAAGGTGCGAGTCTGCGATGTGTGAAGTCAGCAGCCTCAGCTGCTGTGTGTGTCACACTGGCTCATCCACCTCCTCATCTGGTACGGAGGTGTGGTGCTGACTGCATCTTCAGCCCCTCTCTGTGCCCAGAGCCTATGATCTTGTGAAATTGTTATGATCACTCAGCACCTCCCAGCTCCTCCGCCCCTTCCCCGAGACAATGTGCATCCTTCATGCTGTTATTCCCCACCCACGCTCATCCCGCAGCCCCAATGCAGACAGGGGGCTTCAAAACAAAGATTAGTCAGTGTGCTGGGCAGAGCTGCTCGGCGTGGCTTCATCTGGGCAATCACACTGCTCCCTCCTGTCAGAGCCCAGGGCCTTGAAGTCCCCTCTCTAGCTCTCCTTCTAGAAGCAAAAGCCAAGCCCAGGGAGAGGCATAGCACATGTGCACCTGAGCCCAGGTATTCTGTCTCCTGGGAACACTGTGTGGCCAGGAAGTCAGGGGAGGGCTACCCAACCATCCCAGGGGTCAGGGAAGGCTTCCTGGAGGAGGGAACCGTGTTCAAGGAAGAGAGGTGAGCCAAGCTGTGGGAGTAAGGAGAGCGGAGAAGGGCATTCAAGGAGAGGGATAACGGCATGGGGTGTGGAGGAGCCAGCGGAGCGGCCGTTCGGGGTTCATTCGACACTTGAGGAGGCAAGTGGCAAGGGGCCTGGCAGCTCTACTAGGCCACGGGCCAACTCACCCTGCCTGGCACCAGGCTGCCCCTCAGAGGCCCAGTGTAGGGGCCTGGCTTTCCCTGAGCTTATCCAGGGACTCCCCCCCACCCCTGCTAATCACAGGACAGCCAACAAAACCCACAGCGCCAAGCTACCAGGGTCTCCTTCAGGACTTGGGGGTGGGGGTGGGTACGTGGACCATCAGGCCCTAGCAGGGGAGGAGAGAGGAGGGACCCCGACAGACAGCTGAGGGACATCCATTCAGATGTTTGGCCTAAGCTTTATTCTTTTCCCTTCGGGAGATTCTTGATGCCCACTGGCTCACCAAGGGCCTTGAAAGGCCTACAGGAAAGATATCAGATTGATTTTGTTTCCTGCAGTACTTCCCAAATTTGTTAAGCCAAAGACCATCTTTGTTGGATGCCATGTCTACTGATTTCCCAAGAAAAACCAGTGCAATGAACCACACTTGACGAAACACTGCTATAGTACGAGCCCTGCGTCCTACAGATCAGGAGATGAGGTCCAGAGAGGGGACGGACTGGCCTGTGTGACTGGTCACACAGCAGAGGCTGGTACCCAATCCTGTGTCTCTGGGCCACCTCCACCAAGCCATGAAAAGCACAAAAAGCCGTTCCCAGAGCATTTGGCCCTGAGTGAAGCTGAGAGTTTCAGTCCTAAGAGCAGGGACATGTGTAGAGGTGAGCCCAGGATGGCTGGGGGGTGGGGGGCACTGATACCAGACCACACAGGACAGGGAGATGAGAGAGACGAGGGCTGTGTTAGTCCTCAGGTTTCTGCAGACAGGTCGCGGGCCTCAGGGAACATTTTTTGGTGGCAGAGCAGAGACCCACAAATAAGATGATTCCAACTGAGCACTGTTGCTCAGCCACTTGGGGCAGGTCCCTTCCCTCCCAGGGCAGCTGAGAGTCTGGAGGAGCAAAGATGTAAACCCCCACCTTGGAGACTTGAGCACAGAGGGGACTCATCTGTTCCCGTTTCCTCTCCCAGGCCTGGACCAGCCCTGAGTGTCCTGGCTCTGGCCCTGCAGCCCAGCCCGAAGGTAGCTGGGCCACTGGTACCCGGGTCGGGCAGATGAAAGAGCAGCTCCCCCTATAGTTACCCTTCTGCAGAGCTCGCCAGGCCCCGGCGTTGCCAAGACGACCGCTGCCAGCTGAACGAAGATCCGGGGTGGGGGCAGGGGGCGTACCAGCCCGCCCCTGGCCTACTAACCTGGCAGGCAGATTTAAATGACAGCCCAGGAAGCTACTATTAAACTGTCACCCCAGTCAACAGGACGACAGACCCGGAGTGTTCTCTGGCTGCAGCAACAACACAGCAGGAGTGAGAGGGGGAGGAGACGGTGGCCCAGAGCAACCTGCACCCCCTCCCGGGAGGCCCAGTCTGCCTGCCCGCTCACCCGCCGGCCAGAGCCACCCTCAAAGGCTGCGGCGGTTGTGGCTCAGAGCCGCGGCACAGCGCAGGCCTGGAAAACTTTGTTTTCAAGCAGAGGAATGCTTTGTCTAAGTGAAACCCCAGCGTATAAAATAGAATAAAGTGGAGCTGCGCTACTGAAAGCAGGCCGAGAGGGGTCCACATCAGCCTTTGCCCCATCCCTCCCTTAGCAGCCCTGGTGGGGCCATAACACCCTGGGCTCACAGCTCCCCCAGCATTGGGTTCAAACCCAACCCTGATCCCATCCCAGACACATGATGTTCCTAAGAACCCTCAGTTTAAAGAGGGTTCTTTAAAGGGTTCTTTAAAAGGGTCCCGTGAGTCAGGGGTACGGGGGGAGATCCCATGAGTCTAATATAACATTTAGAACAGCTTCTGCGGGTTCATGGTGCTCACTGTCTGAGAACCCAAGGTTCTAAGACTGTGCCACCCTGATCCACACACCTCAGCCTCATGACGGGACTCCAAGATGGTCCCTGCACGAATCACATAATGCCGACAAGCTGTGAATGCCCCCCGACCCTGTCCTGTGAGGGGCTGTCTCTGAGTCCACACTGACAGTCAGACCCAAGGCTCCGGTGCTGCCAGAGAGGCAGGCCGTTCCCACAGTGTCCCGACACCCACGGGGCACGGGGGGAGGGACTCAGCTCGCAGCTTTGTGCTGCCCAGCAGGCTCCGGGGCTCAGGCCACCACCATCCATCAGCAGGTGACATCTGAGTCCGCTTCTCCTCCACCCTTTCATCCCACCTGGGGAGACAGAGGAAACACAGCGGCAGATGCTGGGGGGTGGGGGCAGGGAGGGGTGGGCATGTGAAGGGTCTGAGAGAGAAGATGAAAGAGCGAAGCGGGGAGTGTGGGAGGACCACTCTTTGGGGAGGGCTCTTTGTTCTCAAATCGGACAATGTCCTCAGCGGGGTGTCCCCCTGGCCCCACACGCCAGCGCCTGCCAGCACTTCCTTCATCTCAGTGGCCCCCTCACACAGGATCTGACGCCAAGCAGGTGCCCAAAGAGTACCCCTGGCCCCACCCCCCCGACAGACCGTGCGATCCCTTCCCACTCGGCCTCAGCTTCCTCGGGTGAGCAGATCTGTGAGGACCCCTCCCGCTGACAGTCTGGGTCTGACACAGGTGGGCTGCGCTCCCCCGCGCTGCTCCAGGGGATCTCCCTGGGCCTTCCGGCAGCCAAGTCCCTCTTCGTCCCTCTTCTGGCCCCAGCACATCCCAGCTGCTCTCCGACGCTGCCCCACCCGGGCCCCGCTGTCACCAAGGGAGGTCCAAGCCATCACTGGGGTATGTGGGACTCCTGTCGCCACAGGGAAGATGCGTGTCTCCAAGGGACAGACGACAAAGGGGTCTTCCTGTCACGGTGATTTGTGGACGCAGGGTATTGAGCCAGTGACAGCTATGAGGGGGCGGGGGGCTTGGGTGTGGGGAGCGTGGATGGGATCAGCAGGGGTCCCTGGCGGGTGTCTGCACAGGACGAAGCACCACGCAAGCGGTGCTGCTCAGAGGAGCTGGTAGCACGGAGGGGATAGCCACTCCCTGCCCAACTTCCAGGCTCAGGACTGCCCGCCCTGGGTCTGGGACACCCCCTTGACACTTGGATTTGAGGTCCCAAGGAAACAGCTAGAAGGAAACTTGCTCTATCCTCAGAGTGGACGCCATCAGAAAGCAGAAGGCGTGGTCAGGAAACCCTCCTTGACCTCCAGCCAGGGCCCTGCCTGGTTCCCACCCACACGCTGTCCCTCCACTCAGCTGAGAGCACATGGCTAGCCCCAGTGGGGACCCAGCCTCCTCTGACCTGCGGACCGTCCCGTCTAACCCCATCAGTCATGGCTCTGCCTCCCACGGGCAGACCTCAGAGCCTGCCAAGGATCCCACCTTCCAGGCCCTGTTCTCCATCACCAGCCCCAACAGGAGAGGGACAGGTCTTCTGCCTCCTCTTCCACAGCTGAGGGAAAGGCTCCGGGTCCCATTGCAGGGGCTCTGCCACCAACAAGCTGGGTGATACTGGCGGGCCTCTCTGGGCTCTGTGGCTTCCACCCCACTGACTTGGACGAGGAAGCCCAAGGCTCCGTAGACAGAGCTCTGCAGCAGAGGGCGAGGAGGCCAGGCCGGAGAGGCCTGAGAAGTCACCAGGGGCAGATGACACCTCAGTCAGCAGCCTGGGTCGTGTTTGCTAAGGGAGTGGGAACCAGGTGGGACTTCCCAGGTGGCACTAGTGGTAAAGAACCCCCCTGCTAGTGCAGGAGACGTAAGAAACACGGGTTCAATCCCTGGGTCAGGAAGATCCCTGGAGGAGGGCATGGCAATCCACTCCAGTATTCTTGCCGGGAGAATCCCATGGACAGAGGAGCCTGGCGGGCCCTAGTCCCTAGGGTCACAAAGAGTTGGACATGACTGAAGTGATTTAGCATGCACGCAGGAACAAGGAGGCCAGCTGTTCCTATTCAGAGGTCACCAGGTGGCACAAGGAAGTGAATGATGGAGTGATGACCACCACCTGTCTCCTCAACGCTGCCCTGCCCCATACCCACAGGCACCCTCTGCCCGTGAGGCAGCTGCTGGGAAACAGTCCTTCAAGAGTGGAAAATGAAACGCTTTCACCAGTTAGGTGGTAGGAGAAGCATTTTGAGAGGAGCCTCGCTGGGTTATGGGCTTCCCAGATGGCTCAGCAGCAAAGAATCTGCCTGTAGTGCAGGAGACGCAGGTTCACTCCCTGGGTCCAGAAGATCCCCTGGAGGAGGGCACGGCAACATACGCCAGTATTCTTGCCTGGAAAATCTCACGGACAGAGGAGCCTGATGGGCTGTGGTCCATGGGATCGCCAAGAGTTAGACAAGACTGAGCACAAACGCACTGCTGGGCTATCCTAGTGATAAATGGGTAAGAACGCCCTGTTATCGGGAAATCCATCTCCTGGGATTGGGTGGGCTGCGGCCTCTCTGGGGCGTCCCTTCTGTGTTGGCCGTGAGTTTCTCACCCAGGAGGTTGGTACGAGCTCTCTGTCACCCTCAGCCCCTTGCTGGCAATCCAGGAAGCCTCTGCCTACTGGGTGCCCCGTAGGAGGCCTGAGGGTTAGGACACTGCTCTGCGAAGTAGTTGAGGCCTGTGCCTGGATGGCTGCTGACTTTTATCTAGAAAGAAATTAAAACCATTTTACTGTGGATGGGGTTAGCAGTAGGCTGTCTCTAACCCCTGGCCTGGGGGCCTGGCTCCAGTGTGTGACCTTGTGTAAGTCCTCTGCCTTCTCTGCCTGGCTCTCTTTCTCCATGACAGGGCTGGATTAGATGAGATGATCTCTAGCTTCCATCTTTCTTTTTTAAGGTATGGTACCACTATCACCAGGTCCAGCGTGAGGCTGGCAAAGGAGGGGATCCATGGTTTGGTCCCCAGGCCCTCCCAATCTGCCTCCATGGCTCCAGGTGGGGGCTGGAGATCCACAGCCAGCAGTCACTGACCTGTTGAAGGCCCCTCCATCATCAGAAAGCCACCTTTCCTGGTCCTCTTGGGTTCCCATCTCCCCTAGAACCTGACCGAGGGTCTTACCAGGTGCTCAGGGACACTTCAAGCTGCTCGGCTAACTGCTCTCGCCCACCCCTGGCTACCACTGCCCCACACCCACCCAACGGTCAATTACAAACCGTGGGCTTGCCTACCTGGTGTCTATACTTGTAGTGTAGCTCCACCTGCAGGAGGCGCTTCCTCATCTCCACCTGGCAAACTCCCCCCACCCCCACCCAGTCCTCAAGGCCAGCTCAAGCATCAGCCCTTGACGTGTCTGATGACACCCTCTACCTCCAACAAGGCCCACCCAAAGGAGTGGAACTCCAGCCTGGGGCCCAGAGCACCAAGGGTAGAACATTAGCCGGCTCAAGTCTCCACAGGCTGCTTCCTTTGCTGCCATATTTTTGGCAGGCCAGACCTACCGGGACAGTGCTCTCAGCCAGCCTTCCAGGCTGTGCCCACCCTGGCCATCAGTGCCAAGGTGAAGCTCTGCAGCCCAGCCAGACGGCACTCATCCTGTTGATAGCCTGGAGGACTTGGGAGGCTCCACCCGACCGGAGCGGCTCAGTGAGTCATCCCAAGGCCCAGCCAGACTGTGCAGCCGGCCTTAGGGAGCGGCAACCTTCCTCTCCCATTGTAGCTGGGCCCTTGGGCCCTTGGCTGCAGGAAAGCCCTTCACAGGATTATTGGGAGGGAGTTCTGCAAACCCAGGCCCCAGTTGGGAGGGGTGGGAGAGCCTCTGACTGGTCTGAGCCTTAGAGCCTTAGCACTACTCCAGGTTGCCCCCAAACCCCTTGCCTTCCCCATGCCTCAATCTCATCAGAGGAGAAAACAGTCAGGTTTTCCATGTGCTTCATGGGCCTCCACCCTCCAGGTGGAGAGAGGAAGGGACAGAAGGAGGGCACTCCAGGCATGCAGGCAGGGCTGCATGCTGCCAGCCTGCGCGGTCAGCACCCGCATCTAGAGGGGAGGCAGTGTGCGGCTGGGTGGCGAGGATGGCAGAGCACTTGCGTGGCTCAGGGTGGATGCTCCATGAAGAGAGGGCAAAGGCCCTGCAGCAGGGGCCACCGAGGAGCAGCTGTGGGGAACTATGGGGCTGTTCTGGGGACAAGGAGCGTCTCTGGCTGGAAACTCAGCAAAGGCTGAAAGAAATCTGGCAGAAGTGGGATCCTGAATGAATGTGGTGCCGAGTAATAGATTCGTGACCTGAGACCCCCACCCACCCCACTCCCCGCCCTTCAGCAGGGGTCTTCATAGCAGCTCTGTGAGGCGGGGGAGGGAGGCATCACTCCCTTTGAGAGATGAGGAAGCAAAAGCCCTTGAAAGGCAACAGACTGTCCTAAGGTCACAGAGCTCAAGGCAGGACCAGAATCCAGGTCCTCTTATCCCTAAGGCTCAACAGGAAAGAAAAAGGTGAGAGGTGGACCTTCCCTCAGAAATTAGAGCCAGGGTGAGGAGACAAGAATTCAGATATAACCATCCCAACCCAGAACAAGATTAGATGGTCCTGATCAGAATCAAGGGTGGTGATGCTGTGTGGCCTCAGGCAGTCATCTCCCTCTCTGGGCCTCAGCTGCCCCAGCTGAAAACAAGGATGCTGAACTCAGCCCTGGGGAAGCTCTCACCAGCGCCTCTCCTCTCTGTGGGTGAGGCATGCTTGGGGGGCAAGGGCGATGAGATAGGAGCCTTTTGAGTTGGACCTCAAAGAAGGGCTGATTTGGCACCAATGGGGAAGCGGTAGGGGCTGAGGCAGCCCGCCCTGAGAAATCTTGTTTGATCCGGAAGGAAAAGGTAGATTTTAAAAGCAGATGAAGGAGGCGGTTTCTTTTCTGGCTTCTTGGTGCATTGGGAAGGAAACGAGGTCCATTCTCTGAAGCCTTTCAGCATCTCAGCGGGGAAGTGTGAGCACATGGGTGGCGACCCCACCCAGCAGCAGATTCCAGGGAGAGATACCCCCGGGTCCCCTCATCACACTGACCACCTGGGGCTGCTCATGATTCGTTCAATCCAGCCGGCATGTGGCTGGCAGCTATGCAGGCAGCAAGCAACTCAGGGTCCTGGAACTACAGGTGAGTCAACTTCTCAGAGCCTCAGTTTGCTCATCTACAAAATGGGGCTAACAATCAATAGTTACATCCTTCAGGGGCAGGATGTACAGGAAATGATAGATGTTGAAATGATATAGTGAATTGTATATACTTTGGCCACCTGATGTGAAGGGCCAACTCATTGGAAAAGACGCTGAAGAGAAGAGAAGGGGATGACAGAGGATGAGATGGTTGGATGGCATCACTGACACAATGGACATGAGTTTGAGCAAGCTCCAGGAGATGGTGAAGGACAGGGAAGCCTGGCGTGCTGCAGTCCATGAGGTCGCAAGAAGTCAGACAAGGCTTAGTGACTGAACAACAATATCAACAATAGCCCACAAGGGCAATGGAGCTCTTGTCAACGATATGGTTTATTTCTTATTATTACTCCCAGTGGCTTTCCTGCTGGGACTTTGGAGGAGAGCTGAGTTGCCTTCCTGCTGGAATGGGAGAGGGCTACAGGCAAGTGGAAAAAGGATGTGGCTCAGATGGAAAGACTCCTGGGTTCCCTGAGGTGCTGTGGGGTGGCCAGCGCTGATGGCCTATGTGGAGAAGGCATGGAAGGAGGCAAGGGGCTGCAGGCAGAACACACCTGCAGGGCTGGACCTGGAAGCCATCTGATGCAACCCTTGCATTTCATAAATGCAGAAACTCAGGCCAGAAAGGCACTTCCAAAGCAGCCTCAGCAAAGCTTACACTCCCTCCTGAGACCCAGTCACGGAGCAGAATTGCAGCTTAAGAGGCTCATGGAATCGTAAAACAGCCTTAGAATCACAGAACAGAATCTCCAGTTCCAGGAGAGTATCTTATTAGAATCTTAAAACACACAATTTAAAAGTACTTAGGCCCAGGTGGCTCAGTCAGAACCTCGGATTCACAGATTCTTTCCAACTTTGAAATCAGAGAAAATCTTAAACTTACAAACAACAGAACCCTAGAAGCTTCCAATCACAGCATCTAATTTAGGCACCAGGAGTGGCAAAGGCCTGTCCCTTCCCCCACCCCTCCCCTGAGCAGTGCAGGAATCCTCTGTTCCCACCGCTGACATATGGCCATTCTGCCCTCTTGAATGCTCTCGGCGACAGGGGACTCAGTCAGCTGTGCCGGCTGGAGGCTGGACACGTTCCTTCCTCTTGAACAGGGAGGGAAATAAGTTCTCAACAGGAGATCTCCACTTTGTACAAATGGATTTTTCACCCCTCCTTGTTCTTTGGCTCTGGTCGGAAAGATTCCCAGGGAAGTGGCAAGGAGCCAAGAGCTGCCACAAAATGACTTTAACCAGCAGACAGGCTGGTAATGGGTTTCGGTGGGAAAAAGGAAGGAGAGGGGCGATTAATTCCAACTTGCTATGCGATAAAGGAAATTAAGGCATAATACAGAAAGGCAGCAGTTCTGTTAACCTGTGTGGAATACCAATTACTCAGCCTCCTCAAAATTGCTGGAAATAAGAGAGAAAATCCCCAAAGAGAATGTGATTGTGGTCCAGGGCTCATCTGGATTAGGCTGTTTGTTTGCCCTGGCACCCTAATGATGGGAATGAGGGAAAATTCCCCGTTTCCTGGGAGATGGCTACACCAGAGTCAAGGAGAAAAGGCAGGCCCACATATTGCCACGGGACCACTTGGCAAGTTTTCTGGACAGAGGCGTCCTTGGCCCACTTGAGGGAGAGCTGGGTGCAGTCAAGGCCCAGTGTACACCCTTAGTCCTGTGTTCTGGGAGGGACCCTGGGAGGTCAAGCTTCTGTTGACCCCTGTTCCAACTGGAAAGTCTCAAGTCTCTGCTGCAGGAAGCTGAAAGAATCAAGCAGGGGCCCTTGGGTGCTGAGTACCCAGATAGGTACTGGCAAGCCCTGCTGTGAGGCCAGACCTTCAAAGGTGCCACATCTCAGGTACTGGTCCTGCTGGGCTGGGACCCCAGGCTCTGGCCAAGGCCGCCCACCTCTCTGCA
This sequence comes from Cervus canadensis, assembly GCF_019320065.1. Taxonomy (NCBI): domain Eukaryota; kingdom Metazoa; phylum Chordata; class Mammalia; order Artiodactyla; family Cervidae; genus Cervus; species Cervus canadensis. The sequence continues at coordinate 88,058,925 of NC_057387.1, read as the reverse complement.
GCTGATCAAGGGGCAGACAGCATGGGCAGAGTTAACAGCCACAGGCCACAGCTCAGTGCCTCCAGCCAGGGGCCCAGCAGGACTTCCGTGATGGCCCCCGACCAGACCTGGGCAGAAGGAGACAGTCGTGGCTGTGGGAGGTGAGCTGAGGGGGGGCGGTGAGGCCGGTGCCCAGCAGAACCTCAGTTCCACTGCCATCCTGAGACCCCTGCCACTGCACAGAGCCCTCAGACAGGGGGCCGTCACCTAGGGGTTCTGAGCCAGCGTGGTCCCCCTACCAGATAGGTCCCACCACAGCTTGGATGAAAGGGAAGCTGCCTCTTAAAGAGCCTGCTCTGTGGGCATGCCCACCGCCCATGACAATTCCACCCTCCTCAGCCTTTTCTTTGCGTGGACATTGTCTCCCAGTATAGAGATTTGGAAGATGCTAGTCTGCAGCCCTCTGTGGCCCTCCTCCCACAAGGAGCAAGTTAAGGAACCAGGGCTCACATCCTGGCGTGGCCCCTTACTGGCTGTGTGACCTCAGGCAGGTTACTTGACCTCTCAGAGCTTCCGTTTTCCTCATCTAAAACTGTGAGGCTGAATCCTGACTTGCAGGATGGTTGGCTGTAAGATCAGTGCCTGACAGAGTGATGCAAGGTCCTCTCAATTTTTTTTTTCACACTCCCACCCCCAGGCTCTGTACCTAGTAGGCCCTCAGGAAGTTTTTGTTAGAATTGTTAAATGATTAGCCACCAGCATACCCTGCCATTCTCCACCCATGGCCTCACACTGGTCTCTCCTGAGCCCCAGAGAGCCAGAGTCCTGCAGGCCAGCTGTGCACTTGCCAAACCCACCACTGTCCCACCTGTGCACGGCCCACCCCCCACCCTTCTGTGAGCATCACTCTGTCAAGAGGGGTGGAGAGGCTGAGCCGTCTCTGCACACAGCCCAGCTTGACTCACTGCCCCCAGTCAGGCCTGGTCACCGGCGCGTGCTCAGGCAGACATGCAGACCCACGGGTGCAGGCACACAGCACATGCACATGCAGATGGGCACATGTGCACACAAACGCACACTGCCCGCTTGCACACTTGGATGTGCACCACACTGAACACAGACACACATGCCTCCCTGTGCACACACCGCAGCACATGGGCCACACACTCACACATGCACAGGTGGCTTCATATGACGCTCACACACTCCAGACAAATATGCATAGATTTTCCTGCCTCTCCTGTGACAGCCAGATGGTGGGATTCTCCCAGAGGGCTACCATTTAATGCTCTAATTAATTTTTTAAAATTCTATGTACCCAGAGTCTGGGTTAGTTCCAAATGTCCCAGGCATGGTCCCAGTCTGAAACCAAAGGAAGGAAGGAGATCTTAGGGAGAATGATGGTGGGGCTTCCACTGCCCCCAGGAGAGCCTGCATCCTCACTGGAAGGCTATGACACCTAGCCTAGTAAGGGGGTCTGGGCTCAAAGTCCTCTTCCCTGGTTCCAAGAGCACCCTATAACCTAGGACCAGGAGAGAGCCCTCGCAGCATCCCTGGCAGGTTGTCTGGCCCTACCTGCACGTTGGTCCCTTCAGAGGCCACTGGGCTCCTGTTCAGACTGCACTGCAGGGGAAGGTGTTTACAGACACCTGGGTGGGCTCTGGGGCTCACGTCCAGATCCAAACGTGCCCTTTACAAGCCCTACTGTGTGACTCCAGGGCACTGTCAGTGGAAACGAGGCACAGAGCCAGTGCAGTCTGCTGGGCGAGAGGGATGAGGCGGGAAGATGATGGACCAGCCCAGAGGGACTTGCGGTGCTCCCTGCCTTCCCACTTGCATGCCTCCAGTGAGGGGGAGCTCACTCCATCTCCAGGCAGCTCTGCCTGGACCAGATCACATCCTCACCAGGTTCCCTGGTGAACCCTGGCTGTTCTCTGGGCCACGGTCCCTGGTGGTTCAGGCTGGCAGGAACCACGCAGCACTCGCCCTCCAGGCCTTTCCTCTGCCTTTCCTGGGGGCACGTTCTTTGCTGCTGAGTGTTTGGGAAAACGCAGCAATAAATTTACCGCCTCACTTATGAGTAATTTGCTGTCAGGAGCTCTGCGTAAGCAGAGGGCTGAATTAACGAGGCTTAATTAACATTAATGTTGTGACAGATTTCAACCAAGTCGGGAAATCCCCCATCCTCGCAGCCCAGGCCTTCGCCTGCCGCTTCTGGGCTCATGTGGGAGGTGAGAAGCCTGGGGAGGGTGCTTAGAGCTGCTGATGGACGTGACCGGGAGCCACCTCTTTCCCAGGATTAGGAGGGATTTGGGATCTGGGGGCTGGAGGTTTGCAGATCAGCACAGGAAGACAGGAGGCTCTGCATCACCAGTTCCAAAGGAGCTTTCAGGCTAAGCCCTTCGTCCCCTTCGCCTGGCTCAGTGGCGCCTGCATGGGCCTCCAAGCCTGAGAGCCCAGGGTTTGGATCTGCCACTCCCAAGCTGAGGGGCCTTGGGTGAGTCACCCCACCTCTCTATGCCTCACCATCCCCATCAGCAGAGCAACAAGACAAATCCCCACTCTCAGGGCTGTCAGAGGATTCCCTAGGTCATGTGTGGAGAGCAGAGGGGCTCTGACATCTGCATCTCCTTTCACATCATGAGCGGAAGAGGAAACACTATTGAGTGATTACCATGCACTAGGCTCATCATCTCATTTAATTCTCCTAACAGTTCTTTGAAGAAGAAACTACTATAATCCCATTGTATGGATGAGGAAACCAAGGCACTGAGGGGAGCTGATTTGCCCAAGGTCACATGAATAGTCATGGGGGGGCAGTGAGGGGACCACAGTCATTCACTATGCTCACTGAGCACCTCTGGGAGGATCTAAAGAGCCAAGGCAAGGGGTGAAGTCAGGCAGTGGGGCCATGAGGGGTGGGCACAGGGCCTGGGCCAGTGGTGGAATCACTCTGTGGATGACAGAAGAAGGGGAGAAGTGTGCCCTCTGCCAGTAGGTGTCCCACCACACAGGTACCCGGTTTTCAACCACTAGGACTTTATTAAACTGCCCCCGAGGGCCCAGCCGTGACAGGCTCTGGGGGAGGAGACAAATGCAATAGAAGGTGCACACCCTGCTCTCGGGATTGGTCACCTCTTCTGCTTCTCTTGGTTTTCCCCCAGGGTACCCACCAGCTCTGGTAAGGGGCAGGCATACCATCATTTATCATCAATGATTGCCATTATTAATATTAATGTGGAGGACAGCTCCAACCAGGACCACCTCTAAGGAGAGCAGGAAGGAGGCCCAGCTCCCACCCACCCATCCAGACACCTCGGGCTCTCAGCCATCACCCTGCACACTTCTTAGATCACCAAACAGGACAGGCCATGTCGAGGTCCTGGGGCTCCTCCCTGGGGCACCCCCAAGGGGGACAGGAGGGACTCTGGGCCCCGGGTCCCTAGGGCTCACCTGAGAGACGACCAAGTTGGGGTCTGGGTGTCATGGGTGTGTCTGGGAACTGTGTAGGAAGGAGGGAGGGGACAGCATGTGGTGTGGGGCCAGATCTACCTCCAGGGAGTAAGGCTCCTCAGCCCTGCCAAGCCCCATACACCCCCAAGTCCTGTCCCAGGAAGCCTTCCCCTCCCCGCAGCCCTGCCCCCACCTCCTGACTCAGACACAAGCTACACGACCTTGGGGAAGCCTCTCCTTATCTCTGCCTCATCTCTCTCCCCTGCATGATGAGGGATAAAAACAGTGCCATCTTATGGGGCTGATGGGAAGGTCGAGTGGCAGCAGCTCAGTAAATGATGGCTATGATTACTGACCCTTGGAGGTTAGTGGATGCCAGGGTACCACCAAGGAGTGGGGTGGGCTCAGGGGTTTTCCAGTCTCTACAGGGCCACTCTCAGGCAGCAGGATCAGCTGGGGGGCTCTGTACGGCCCCTGTGACAGGCCAGGGACCCAGAGTGCCTCCAGGGGGCTCTGTACAGCCCCCAGGACAAGGCCAGAGACCCAGGGTGCCTCTCAGGGCAGAATCAGAAAAAGCTCTGCTTTTGGAAATAGAAAGAACTGCCTTATAAGGAAGTAAGACCTCCATCCCAGCAGGTTTGTGCAAGCAAGAGATCCATTCATTTATTCAACTAGCATTCACTGGACCCCTCCTTCTCAGGGCTGGGCCCTGCATTGGGCACCGGGAGTTGGGAGAGACAGAAAGAGACCCAACCCCTCTGGGGAAATCCACCATCTAAGAAAGCAAGAGATACTGAAGGTGCCAAACGGATCCCAGGCCAGGTCTGCCCAGTCCTGTTTATGTGTCAGAGACTGGAGAAAAAGCAAGAGGACCTTTGGCATGAAGGGGGCTTTGGGACCACTTGGGATGGCTCAATGAATGTGCTCTGGCCCTGCAGATGTAAGGGCAGGCCCCACCTTCTCTGAGCCCCTCAAGAACCCCCATCATCACGAGGGCCTCCTGATGCCCACACTCTCCCTGCCCTCGTCCACCTTGACCACAGCTCAGTGCTGGTCCCCAGAGCCCCCACCCAGCCCGATACCCAGTGAGGGGTGGACAGGAGGTATCCTTGGGGGGAAGGTCCTGCTGGCAGCCGGGAATGGAGGAGAGAGGGGTGGCTGTCTCTGCTGGGACAGGGACAAGGGCATGGCTGGCCCCAGGCAAGGGGGGGCGCTCACCCCTCACCCACTTTCCCGCCCCACAGCATCCATGACTCCCCCGTGGCCCCAGCCATGGTTCCCTGGGGAGCGGGCTCCAAGGAGGCCCAGCAGCCAGACCACCAGCTGCTGCCCCGTCCCCATACAAACCCTGGCCACAAAGCACTCTCCCCCAGCTCTGCCCGCCTGCGGTGACAGCCTCTTGGCACCAGTTTCCCCCTTCCCTCCATCTGTCAGGAGTCGGTGCAGACAGACTGTGAGAACCGTAAGAGGAAGTAGCAGCACTGCTTGGACCCCTCCCTCCCCCTGCCACCCCAGCACTACCCCCCACCCCACGTCCTTCCTCTCCCCACGCCTGTGTCTACCTTTCCCTTGCATCTGTCTCCATCTTTTCTGACTGACGAAGACACTGACAAAGTGGGAGTGGAGAGGAGAAGAACAGCCAGCCAGGGACCCCCACTTACTGGTAACCACCACACATCACGGCCACCATCCTTGAACTTCTCCTCGATCGTTAAGGAGTTGAAATCCTGTGGGCCTGTGGGCTCAGTGTCCCCATCTGAACAACTGGCAGAGCAAATCCTGCTGAGCCCACCTCTCAAGGGATAGGAGGATAAATGCCGTGAAGAACATAGAGGGTAGCAGGAACGCATAGGCAGGGCCGTCGAGGTAACGATCCTCACCTTATTGATGTGATGTTATTGATGTTATTGACATGAGCTGAGCAGGGCAGGGCTGGGGAAAACCAAGTCTCAGAGAGAGCCGTCACTCAGCTGCATCAGAGGCAGGGTTGGATCAAAGGTCAGGCATCCTGGCTGTGTCCACACCAGCACCCCAACCAGGATCTCAGCCCTGGCTCCTTTAGACCTTCCAGGGAGCTCTATGTCTCCCTGAATTCTGCTGAAAGGTGGGGGAAAAATCAGCTTTTGTTCTTTATTTAAAGTGAGCCCTGCCCAACTAGCAGCAGAATCCACAGGTAACGGGGAAGCCCTGTTGCAGAGCCTGGGGGAATGGTTGCAGGAGTTGACGGCTGCAGGAGTTGAGTGCAGGCTGGCGGGCCAAGTGTCCCATTGGACATGAGCTTTTGTTTTAAAACTGGGGCGGTTCCAAGCAAACGAGGACAAGCTGGTCACCCTGCGTGGGAGCAAGCTCTTGGTAATGCCAAAGCGCTGGCCAACATGGGGGCGGGCCTTTTCAACCAACAGAGAGCAAAACCCCTGTCCCCCTTGATCCCAGCAAAGCTTGGCCCGAGGCCCCAGAGGCCCCAGGATGGGGGGCGGGGAAGGAAGTTCTGGTCTAGCTGCCATCTTGGGACCCTGTGGGGCCATGTGTGACCCCGACCACAGCTCAGATGTGCCCAGGGAACAGGGGAAGGAGACTTGGGTCCTCTACCCCTTTCACCTCCAAGGAAGCTTGAGGTTCAGAGAAGCCGACTGCCCAAGGTCACATACTGAGTTAAGTGACCAAGGCCTGCTTTTCCATCTGCAGATCCTCCCTAGGTCCTGGCACAGAGCAGGCCTGCAGTGAATGCTGGAGCTCAGACTTGAAGACCCCAGTCCATGCCAGGTGCTTCTCCGGGGCTCACACGTGGCTCAGGAGGATGCAGCACAAGGAGCAGAAACACGGCCTGGGAGGAGGGGACCTGGGCCTATGCCAGAGGTCCCCACCCACTCTCCTCCCCTCCCCATCCTTGGCAGGCCCTGGCCAGGCCTCCTGCCCCATCCTCCTGAAGCCTGAGTCTGTGAACCACAGACTCTTAATCAGACCATCTCGGTACAACATGGCAAGGATGGAGGGAAACACAGGGACAGGGGAGCCCAGAGCAGGCCCTGACCCAGCCAGGGTGGGAAGGCTCCCTGGAAGTGGAGACTACTGAGGCAAAGTGGGAGTGGACAAGCAGAGGAAGGGTCTTCCAGGCACGTGAGAGTGTGAAGATGCCCCTGTGACATCACTCACATTGGGGGTGGGGGTGGGGCTGGAGCACAGAGCCGAGGGTTTAGGGGGGCAAGAAGATGGTGAGGTCCGGGGCTGGACAGATGCCAGGTGCGTGCTGGGTCTCGAAGGGCCCTGAAGGCCAGCCAGCAGACTGTCCTGTGAGTGGTGGACCTCCCTGTAGGGCGCTGAGCGAGGGCAGGACGGTGCTCTGAGAGTTTGAGAGTACTCGGCTGCAGAGCAGAGAACAGACAGGAGGGAGAGAACAGAGACGAGCTGCTGCCCTGGTCCAGGGAGGCCGCAGTGGGAGTAAGGGCCTGGGCCCATGAGCGGGGGAAGGATCAGGCCATGGAGGCTACTAGTGGTAAGGGAGAAAGGGGCTACAATGACTCCCAGATTCCTAACCAAGACACGGCAGTGTCTGCACTGTGGACTGGTCTCAGGGGCAGAAGAGGTTCAAGCACCACCCTCCAGTGCCTGGCCGCAGGTTCTTGCAAGATCTGGGCACTGTTGCCTTGCTGACCAGGAGACAAGCTGTCTATAGGTGTCACCGTTACCTCTGGACACAGCACATCTGTCTTCAGCACCCGCTTCATAGGGAGGTAGGTCACAGTTACAGAAGGCAGCCAGTGTTTATAGAACCTGAGAGTGTGCAGCCCACCAGGCCCCAAGAAATAGTGACCCGAGAGGGAATAGGCCTTACTCGAGGTTACATAGCATGTCAGCTGTCACAGGCCAAGAAGGGATACTAAGTAGGCTTGAGGTGAAAGTAGGGGGCAGAGTCTGTGAGCAGAGGCCCCAGAAACAGAGGTGAGACCAGGACAGGACAGGAGTGTCACAGGAGGCAGATTTGAGATTGAAAGGAAGATAGATTCTCTAACAGGAAGAACTGTCTGGGGACAGAAAAAGCTCTCAGTTGCTGAGTTAGCTCCCTGTCCCTGAAGGTATTCAAGCAGACACCTCCCCCACCCCCACATCCAGCCCCTGGAGTTGCTGGAGGGAATTCCCACACTGGGGATGAGTGTGGAAGCCTGCTTTGGCCAAACGAAGATGTTTCCCCCAAGAGCCACAGCTCACTGAAGTCATTCACCCCACACAGAGTCACCAAGGCTTGCTCTGTGCCAGGCCGGGGACATCAGGGGCAGGTGGAACAGAACAAGGGAAACCTTCTCAGTCAGTCTTCCTCATCCTCATCCAGGGAGATGAGGCCAAAGCTGGGCAGGGGGCACAGGGTGGAGGCCCTGGCTGCCCAGGCTCCATGTCACGCATCTAAAGGACTGGGCTCCCCTATTTTCCTGGGCATATGTGGGGCACAGGGTCAAGGGGCTGGACAGGGTCAGACACAATACAAACTCCTCCTACACCCCACCCCTCCTGGAGGTCCCCAAGGCTCTGGGCTCATTTCCTAATGAGGTCCCTGGAAGGACTCTTCCTAATTAAATTAGGACAGTAAGTTATGGCCTGGGGCCACCAGGAAGAAGCAGGGACAAAGGAGACTTCCGGGGGGCGGGGGGCTCTCCAGCCCTTCCTATTCTACCCAGCAGTGAGCATCCCTGCGTGGGAGGGGACACCTAAAGGACAGATGGGAGACAGAGGTTCAGAGGAAGAGGTCAAAAGAAGCCGAGCAAATCATGTGCAGGCACTGCTCTCAGGGCTTTTCTTATATAAACTCACATAATCATCCAGCCACTTAGAGGGTTAGGTGTTGGCTCCATTTTAGATACAAGTGAAGTCACTTGCCTAGGGCCCCACAGTTAGGAAGTGGGGAAATAAGGACTTGCCCCCAGGCAGCCTGGTTAGAGGCCCTGCTATTCTCTACGTCACAGTGGGGTTACTCACTGATGCAGGAGCGGTCAGAGGAAGGGGGCCTGGGGGGGGTCTTTATATCTACGGCTCCCACCTGGCCACAGAGCAAGCAAAGGTTTGGAGTCAGACCTGGATGAGGGTCAGGGAATCCGAATTTCAAAAGCTGTCCAAAGTGACTCAAGCTCCTGATGCAATCCTCACAGATGGGAAAACTGAGGCTCAGGACAGGTCAGAGACTCACCCAGGTCCCTCAGTAAGTTGGTGACAAGGGGAGGCTCCCTGGCTCCCGGTGTGGTGGCACTGAAAGCCTGGGGGGACTGGCTTTCAACAGGACAACACTGACAAGGGTTCAGGCCTCTGCCCCCAGGGGGAGAACTCAGTGCAGAACCACATAGCCATCAGACCTCGGCCCTGGTGTAGACCTGTGCCCAGTGCAGGAAGAAACGACTGGTTCTGCAGGGCCCAGTGAGGCTTCAGCTACTATACCAAAACCAGGAATTGCTCATTATCCACGTGCATGGGCTTCCCTCGTGGCTTACATGGTAAAGAATCTGCCTTCAATGCAGGAGACCTGGGTTCGATCCCTGGGTTGGGAAGATCCCCTGACAAGGGAATGTCCACCCTCTCCAATATTCTTGCCTGGAAGAATTCCATGGACAGAGGAGCCTGGAGGGCTATAGTCCATGGGGTCGCAAACAGTCGGACACGACTAACAGTCGGAGCGACTAACACTTGCACTTTTTCATGTGCATGTGCAGGAGTCTGAGGTTCAGGTTTGAGGGACTTGTCCCAGGCCTGCAGCTAGGACATGGAAGGCCTGCAGTGGAAACCGAAGTCCAGCTGACACTGGGCGGCCATACGAGTCCCTGTCACTCACCTCTGAGAAGCAGGCAGTTGTTCAGGTTGGGGAAGGAGAGCGTGGAGACAGGAGAGCATCACGTGTGCAGCAGATATAAAGCCTGGGGCTGCAGGTATTAAAGATTCGGCCTAGTCAGACTCAGCAAAAAAATAAACAGGCAGAAACTCCCAAGTGGAGGCATGTTCTGCTAATAAACAGTTGGTTCCAGCTTTGCATGTTTGGTTTAGGCCACATCCCCTGGGTTGGGGGTGTGAAGGGTTGGATTTCACACCCCTTGCTCTGGGCCTCCTGGGCCACAGTGAACAGGGGCAGCTCCTTAGACCCCCATACCTGGGGCCTGGCCATAGCAGAGCTCCTGTGAACTCCCTGGTTCTCAGGGGAAGAGAGAATCCCAGAGATTTAGGGCTGAGAGTGGCTGGGAGATGTCCCACTCCTAACGATCAGAGATCCAAGAGGGTCAGGAACCTGCTGATGGCCAGTTGGTGAGGTAGGAACAGGAGTGGAGCTGAGGTGGGCCGGGAGTCGGGCCATGACGTTTCTATCAAGCTCAGCCCTCTGGGGGGTGGGGGGTGGGGGGGTGGGTGCAGACAGTGGGCTGCAGGCTGAGGCTTGGAGGCGGAGAGAGGCTGCCATGGCAGGGGGCAGGCTGGGAACAGAGACTGCTGGCTCCTCGCCAGCTACAAATAATTCCCCGCCACAAACAGCCCAGCGGGGGGCTTTGGCTTCTGCTGGGCTAGGCGGCCTTGGCCGGTGTGGGAGGAAGAGAGTCACCTTGTCCCTGCCGCCTCTGTGTGTCCGGAACAGTCACCTCCCTCCTGGTGCACACCCCTCTCTGAGATGCACACCCCGTGCACATGCACATGTACTGGGACACATGGCGGAGAGGCGGCTGAGGGTGACGGGGGCAGCAGATGGCAGCTCAGAGTCTAGGAAGTAGAAAGGCAGGTGGGCGGGAGGAGCGCTGGCCTGAATATCTCTGGATCCATGCCACCAGGAAAGCCCACCCTGGGCCTCCAGCTATTCAGTCCTGCAGCTTAACCTGGGCCGATGGGCCCTTCTTGCCTCTCATCAGCTTCCAACTCTCTGATGTTAAATGGACCCACTGGGGAACCAAGGCCCCCTCCTAGATAACTATGCCAGGCCCAGCTGGTTAACCAGGTCTCCTTGTTTCTCTCTGCTTAACCAACTCCCCCAGGCCACCCAGGAAACAGCCACTATGGGGCCCCCAGTGCAGATGGCAGTGGATGAGATGATTCCTACAGTCCCTCCCAGCCCAAGAAGCTGCTGTTCTCCCAGGCAGCCAAGTCCTCCCAACTGGCCAGCTGACCTACATCTCTCCTGCTGCTATTTCAGCAGCTGCCCTCTTGTCGTGTCCTTGGTGGAGGAGGAGGAGAGCTGCTGATGGTCCCCTCTACTTAGCTGTTTCCTGTGCGGAGATCATGGGCCTGGGAGGGGAAGTGGGGTGCTCATTTCAGGGCCAGGTCTGGACAGAACACTTTATATCAGCCTGCATACCTCTGAGAGGTAGGCTCATTATCCTCATTTCAGAGACCAGAGATCTAAAGCTCACAGCATAAGACCCATACCAGGAACCCTGGCTGGTGGGTCACACGGCTGGTGGTCTACCCCGTATTTCTCCATCACTCCACAGCATCCAATCCAATCACAGGCACAGGAAGAAGGCAGAAAGAGAAAGCAGCTCAAGGAACCTGAGCCTTAGGGCTAAGTTCTGGAAATGGACCCTAAATAGTCCAGCTACCCTCCATCAGCCTGCCTGGAATTATACCCACAAAGCCAGCTACACTCCCACCGACCCTCACCAGGCATCAAGGAGCTTGAGGGCCACAAGTCCCCTTCCCCCAGGCCAGGACCGGCCCTGAGCCCAGCTCCAGGGAGAGGTAAACTGCTCAGAGGGCTGGTTACAGTGCAGGTGGCACATGGACCAATGGGGGAAGGGAGATGAAGTTCAGAGAGGGAGAGCCCCTCACCAGGGGTCACACAGCAAGTTAGGGGCAGGGGCAGAATAACTTTTATAATGCTGTGGAGGAGACAGACTCTACAAACACCTTGAGAAGAACGAAGACTGGCTGTGTTCCCTCTTGTGTTCTCAGGGGTGGGGCGGGGGGTTGTTCTCCTTGGGGCCAGAATACACTTGTCCTTTCTCCTCACTTTGCTTTGTGAGGCCTGGATCTGGCTGCTTTGTCTGCCCCCTGAGACTGTGGTGAAGTGACCTTGTGCTCACGGAAAATGGAGGTCCTGTGGACTGCCCGCCTGGCGGGGAGGGGCCACAGGGGGTCAGGGTGTTTGGAGATAGGAAACCGTCTCCTTGAGGGAGAGCGACAAGGTGAGGATGAAAACACATATGCTCAGCCCTGTCTTTCCCAGGGCTTTCTTCTTCTTAAGAGAAGAACCAGAAAAAGGCACAAAGGTGTAATCCTGATATTTACCCCAGTACTGTATAGACAGGAAAAAAATAGAACCAACTAAATACAAGTCTATCCATAGGAGACTATGTCATTAAATCAGAGAAGATTTATGCAGTGGAATGCTATCTAGCCCTTTAAAACGATGATCAGCATCTACTGTTACTGACACAGAAAGATGTACATGTTGTAGGGAGAAAACAACTGGCATAACACATGCTCATTTTGTAAAAAAAAATAAAAATAGTACATGAACTCGCATGCAGAGAATACAAGAACATCTCTGGAAGGACAGGCAGCTCCCACGGTGGTATAACCACATGGGAGACTCCTGCCTTCCTCTTTTCACTTTTCTGAATTGTCTGGGTGTTTTCATTTTTTTTTTCAACAAGTATGAAACTATCTTTATATAATCAGAAAAACTTTCTTCCATTGGAAAAATAAATGAAATCAATCGAAGTGAGTTTTGGCTTCAGCACCACCAGTAACAGGCTGCGTGGCCCCGGGTGAGCCCTGCACCCTCCCTGAGCCTCGGTTTCCTCATCAAGAAAATGGGAATGATAATGAACTTCTGCACCACCTTCCCCACAGAGCAGCTGGGAGGCACAAACTGGAAAAAGCCATAATGTGGTTCTAACAGGCTGAGAGGGCCAGAAACTGAATAGTCTGCGGAGTGGCTGGTGTAAAGTCCCTTGTGGATCTCAGAGCCAGTGACCAGGGGAGGGCGGTGACCACATGACCATTTCCATGGACTCCCAGACTGGCAGACCTCAGGGAGGCTTTGAGCTGCCATATCCAAGGGGCGGGTGTGTGGAGGCTGAGAGGGGTCATGGGAACTGTGTGGACCTAGGAGCCCATGGCCCTGCTTCTCTGGGTGACTCTTCCAGTCACTAGAGGGTGTTGATAAGCTGGGCTCTGCAGCCCCGAAGCACTTGGCTTGTGGGCACCTGGCCTGGGCTCTGCCAGGGACAGAGAGGTCAGACCTGGTGCAGGGGGTGGGGGAGCTCACAGTTGGGGCCCCTCCTGAGCCACTCCAGCCAAGGGGCTATTCCTAGGGCCTATGACATACACGGCCTGTAAACGGAGCCAGGGCCACACGACTGGTGATGGAAACCTCAAATGCCTCGGCTCTGGGTCAGGCCCTGTGTGCCCCACCTCGGATACTCCCCAGCAGCCACGAGCTCCTACAATGGGCTATGACAAGGGTCGACAAAGCCATGGCATCCAAACATGGGAGAGGTTAGATCACACCTGGAAGACAGTGAAGGCTTCGTGGCAGAGGTAATGAGCTGGGTTTTGAAGGATTCGTAGGAGACAGGGTAGGACAATCCAAGCAGAAGGAAAGTATGTATGAATACCCAGAGTCGACGAATTGCATGGGAGTTAGAGAACCAAGGGCTTCCCTGGTAGCTCAGCTGGTAAAGAATCTGCCTGCAATGCAGGAAACCCCCATTCAATTCCTGGGTCAGGAAGATCCCCTGGAGAAGGGATAAGCTACTCACTCCAGTATCCTTGGTCTTCCCTGGTGGCTCAGATGGTAAAGAATCTGCCTGCAATGCAGGAGATCTGGGTTCAGTCCCTGGGTTGGGAAGATCCCCTGGAGGAGGGAATGACCCCCACTCCAGTATTCTTGCCTGGAGAATCCCCATGGACAGAGGAGCCTGGAGGGCTACAGTCCATGGGGTCACAGAGTCAGACAGAACTGAGCGACTAAGCACAGCACAGCACAGAGAACCAAAGTCAACATTTTGGATGACTTGAGTTCTTAGCCTTTTCTGGAGGACAGACCATGAATTGGAAATGACGCTCTTTGAGGTTACCTGCATCAGTGACATATCACTGAGGCCTCAGTTTCCCTATCTGTATAATGGAAACAGTAACCACCATCCCCAGGCAATGGCCAAGGAAGACCCTTGGAAACTATGGAGGGTCACATTCAGGGGAGGCTATGTGAGGGGAGGACCTTATGTTGGGGCTCCGTGCTGTGTCCAGAGAAGAGGGTCCCTCCCAGACAGAAATCTGTAATCCAAGGAGGCATCACTGGACACTGCAATCCCTCACCCACTGCTTCCACACCCTCTGAGTCCCAGGCCCTCTGACCTCTACAGGGTAATCAGAGCTCGGAAAGGAAGAGCCTGAGAAGTCCAGGCTCCAGAGTGGACAGGCCTGGGTCAAGTCCCAGCTCTAGCACTCAAACATCATGACGCTGGCCAAGTCACTTCTCTTTGAGACTTGGTTTCATCATCTTTAAAATGGAAATAATAAGAAAACAGCCCTCCAAGGGTTGTGAGTAGCAAAGCTACTAAATGCAGATTGTCCAACATGGTACTAGGCATGGGGTAAATAGCCTGTATTGATTGTTAGTAATTCCCTTGAGGGAGTTGTTTTGGCATATTCTTTGCTCAGCACGAGGTTGGCAGGACAATTTGGAGAAGAAGGATCTGGGACCAAAGGAAGAACAGGGACAGATTATGGGAGCTCAGGGACCAGGGAGCAAAAGGACAAGAGGTCAGGGCAGGCCACCTGGAGGAGGTAGCATCTCCACCAGACCTTCAAAGACTGGGCGATCGGAGCATGTGGGCAGGTATTATCAGTGCTGCTTAGATCCAGGGCCCTGAGGCTTGGCTGCACAGCCCCCACAGCAGGGCCCCACACCCTACCCTCAGCCCAGGACTGGCTTCCTGGGGGTGGCACTGGCCTACGGGTCTGACCTGGGCCAGAACACTTACTTCCATTTGCTTATAGCCCTGAAGGGCAGCGCAAACAAGTCCATCCTCTCCTGCTCCATCAACCCTCTCTGTCCTCCCTCTCTTCACCCTCTCCCTGGGGGCATCTCTCTGGCTTCACCTGCTGCTGCTATTTCCCCAGGGAGGGAAAACTGTCAGGCCAGTTTCCTGCAGACAACTGAGAGGGCTAAGAGGCCTACTGCACTCAGAACCCTCAGCAGGCCTGAGTGAGCCCAGGGTGTTTCCAGAGGGGAACTCGGTCCCAGGAGAGCCCGCAGGAAGGCCCATGGGAGAGTCTTCAGCAAACACTCCCAAGGCCTGCTGGGACCAAGCCATGGAGGCACCATCCTGGCCCTGGGGAAGGGAGACGCTTGGGGTCTGCCGGGGGCCACAGGGCTTCCTTCCCTTTCCAGGGAAGGAAGGTCATAAACCAGCCTTGGGACAAGCATTTGGCCTCAGGGAAGACTTCCTCTGCCCCTCCCAGGGCCCCAGACACTCATTCATTGAGACCAACCAGGCCAGTTTGGTTCACTTCCCTCAGGCCCTCCCTGGGTGACTTTCTCCATTCCCAGGTCCAGCTCAGGGCTGAATGGCCTTGGGGCTACCTCCACTGGGGCTCAGCAACCCTGTGGCTGGGGCAAGTCTCAGACGTGAGAGCCTTCAGACCTCTGGCTAAGCAAATAGGAGCAGGAGAAGTAGGGGCCTCTTGGCAGACGGAGATCTAGATTCTTCAGTGAACTCCTCCATAGCAGACAGACCCACTGCCATCCACTGAACACCTACTGCTCATCAGGCACATTATCTCACTTAATCCTCACAACACCTTTGGGAGGGAAAGACTAAGGCCATTTAGCCAGAGGTCACAGTTGGGATAGGAAACCAAGAGTGGCTAATTGAGGGCCACACTGAGTTATTCCAACACCAAGTCTCTAAGTCCCCTCTCTTGACTCATGTATCTCAGCCCGGGGGAGAGACGGTAGCAGGGAAGGCTTTCTGAAGGAGATGAAACCTGCACTGACAATTCTAAGATGACAAGAAGAAGGTTGCCAGGTGAGGGAGCAGAAAGTGTTCCATACAGATGGAATAGCATGTGCAAAGGCCTAGCCATGAGAAGCAGCAGGAAAGCTAGAACATGACAGAAGTCTGGTGTCACAGGTTCATTCACAGGAAGAGCAGGAAGGGGCTGGAGGGCAGTGGCCATCAGGAGCTGGTCACCGAGGCCCATCATGCAGAGGAGTCTCAGCTGACCTTATGCTATGGGGACAAGGGAGCTTCAGGAGGACTCTGAATGGTGGAAGTGGCAGGTCAGATGAGGAAACCGAGGTTCAGAGAGAGCAGCACTGTCTGTCAGATGACTCCATCCAAAAAAGGACACGAAGCTGGGCCTGGTGTCAGGGGTGTTAGAATGGCTGAGGTCAGGTGGCACATCGAATACCAGATGTACAGCCCCAGCCGGAAGTGGTGGCCAAGCTTTAACTATTTACAAGGCCGCTGCCCATCAGGCTTCAGCACTCCTGCAGCCAGGCCTCGCCCAGCTAACAAACTCCAGGCCAGGGGAGACCTCACTGCAGCCACTGCTTATTAAACTTGAAGTGGAGCGGTGACGGAGGCTAGGAGAACAGGGCAGCCTAAAAGAGCCTGAATAGGTAGAGAAAACTGAATATACAACCGGGCCGCCTGTCTATGCAGCCCATCCACACAGACAAGCTGGAGGGGGTTGTGAGGGAGAGGCTGATGTCCCCTCAAGATGAGGAATCAGAGGCCTGGCAGGACTTGCCTGAGGTCACCAGCTAGTACTTGATGTGGCACATGTTCCATAGTTGGGTGCCTGCATTCATACCCCAGCAGTTTCAGTTTTACTGAAAAATCATACACCCTTGAGCCTGTTCCTTAACCTCTCTGTGCCTCTGTAAAACGAGGATGATGCAGGTGACTTCATAGAGGCACCCCGTTTTGTAGACTCGAGGAGCATGAGGTGATGCATGTAGAATCCCAGCACAGCTCCTGGTCCACAGCAAGGGCTCAGTAAATGTTCACTGTTCTTGCTGTTGCTGCTCTGGGAGCAAAGGGCTGGCTGGAGACCAAAACCCCTGTCTCTGCCCCAGACACTAAGGAGCAACAGGAAACTGAGGCCAAGACGCCGGCTGGTCTATGCGGCCCAGGTGCAGCCAGGAACCCCACCCCTTCCCTTGGCTGGGCTGCCCCTGAGCTTCCAGCCCCTTCCTCTACTTTGAAGGCCCTTTGAGCTGGGAACTGAAGCCCCATGAGCCTTTCCCCTTCCCATCCTGCCAGCTCTATTCAAAAAGCCAAGTCCCATCCGTTGTGGCTTAAGTTTCAGCATTTAGAAGGTCTTAGTTTGAGCTCCAGCTCCAACCATGAGGAGCTGTGTGACTTTGGGGGTGTCATGTCACCTCTCCGAACTCCAGTTCTTTCTCTATAATGGGGGGCCTGTATCATCTATTTCTAAATGCTAAGTCCTAACGAAAGTGAAAGTGTTAGTCATTCACTTGTGTCTGACTCTGCGATCCTATGGACTGTAGCCTACCAGGCTCCTCTGTCCATGGGATTCTCCAAGCAAGAATACTGGAGTGGGTTAGCATTCTCCTCTCCAGGGGATCTTCCCAACCGAGGGACTGAATCCAGGTCTCCTGCATTGCAGGCAGATTCTTTACCATCTGAGCCACCAGGAAGGCATCAAGGCTTGAGGGAATGGCATTAACTACCATCTTTCAAGGCCTGACTCAGCTGTCTCTTCCTCCAGAAAGCCTTCCTTGCCTTCCTCCACAGACAAGCTCCCTCCCCCCAACCTCCATCAGCTCACGGAATTCATGGATGGCATTCTAGCCCCTTTGGGAGCTTGAATTCATTTTGCCACACACAAACTTCACTTACAAATTGCAATCCCCAGTTTACAAGCTAAGAGGTACAGAGGTGGAGTGGCTGAGGTCCTCTCACAGTGTGGAAGGAGTGGAATGATTAAATATAAGGCAGGGAGGAGAGTTCCAAGCAACGCAGTTTGGGCAGGTGGCCCAGAATGGAGGGAACTCCCCAGATGGGGAAGGGAGAGGTGACAAGAGACCATTTTCCAACACCTGGCCCCATACAGCCACTGAAGCTTGCAACCCTTTCTTCACCATTTCTCTTTGTGACCCCTAGGAGTCCCTTTCTAAAGACCTTGGTGGTGTGAACACGCATCCATTCCCTTCTCTTCACCAGCCCCCTGTGAAAACTTTCTAGGCTGTGGTAAAGGAATGGCTACCCTCATTTGGCAGATGATGAAACAAGTCTGGGAAAGTCCAGTGTGTAGGATCAATCCTCAATACTAACAGCCAAGGCCTCAATGTCAGTTGTTTTTGTTCACTAACCCTTAGTGAACAACAACAAAAAACCCTTAGTGAACCCTTTTGTTCACTAACCTCTGACCCCACCCCAGCCATCTCAGAATGAAAGCAGGAGCCCAGAGTGGCCATCAGATTGGCCCTCTCCCCGCCACCAGCTACTTCACTCTTTCATCTTGCCCAGAGCCTTGCATGGAAATGAGAAGAACTGGGATCACCCTCCTGGGTCCTTCTTCACCACACTCGCACCACCACCACCACCACCACAGATAATACCCCTTAGGAGGCAGGCGGACACCCTGACCAAGTTCTGTCACTCTCAGCTGTGTGACCTTGGGCAAATCACTCAACTTCTCTGAGCCAGAATTCTTATCAACAAATGAGAATGACAAGAAACATTTTTGCTCTTCACAGCCATCCTCACAAAACTGTTGCTATGCAGACTCAGGGAGATAAAGTAAAACCAGCCCAGAAATGCAGTTTCTATTTCCCCACCTCACCCTCAGCACTCCTACTAAAAGGAACAACTCCCAGCGAGGAGATTCACTGTCATATTTTACCCTGGCCTAGGCATTTTCAGATGGCAACCCACTCCAGTACTCTTGCCTGGAAAATCCCATGGATGGAGAAGCCTAGTAGGCTGCAGTCCATGGGGTCGCTAAGAGTCGGACACCACTGAGTGACTTCACTTTCACTGTTCACTTTCATGCATTGGAGAAGGAAATGGCAACCCATTCCAGTGTTCTTTCCTGGAGAATCCCAGGAACGGCGGAGCCTGGGGGGCTGCCGTCTGTGGGGTCACACAGAGTTGGACACAACTGAAGTGACTTAGCAGCAGCAGTAGCAGGCATTTTCAGAATTTCAACAGCATTGGGAAATGGTCAGGATCATAATTAGGCTAAGAACTCTGGAGTCAGATGCTTAAATTTAAGCTCCTACTTAACAGCTCAATAGCTGTGGGGTAAGTAACTTAATCTCTCCAGTGCCTCTTTTTTGTGTTTTGGGGTTTTTTTTTTTTTTTTTTTGGTCTGTAAAATAGGACTGTTCTGAAGATTAAAGGAATTTATATAAGACACAGTGGTGGACTTGACACAGTGGTGGACACACAGCTAACAGTCAGCACACATTAGTCACATCCCTTTAAATGACATTTCTAGAACTGGTCCTCAAAAACAGGGCAGGAATCATTAGCCCAAGTGGTCAGGAGAGGAAACAGACAGGAGAGAAAGATGTACCCATGTCACACAGCCAAATCTGGGATCAGTTCAGTTCAGCTTGGTCGCTCAGTCGTGTCCAACTCTTTGCAATCCCAAGGGCTGCAGCGTGCCAGGCTTCCCTGTCCATTACCAACTTCAGGAGCTTGCTCAAACTCATGTTCATCGAGTTGTGTCATGATGGTCTGAGAATGAACCTGGAGGCTGACTGGCTGGCAAACCAAGGGGGGAAAAAAAAACTAGAACTCAACAGACAATGCCAGCCCAGGTGGTTCCTCTACCCCTTGCCACTGTGTGGAGCTATGGGCCAGCTGCCCTCATGTGCTCCCTGGCCTGGGGGGTGGGGGGTGGGGTGGGTCTGCTCTCCAAACTGCCCCAGTGCCTGGCAGCCGGCAGGCGCTCAGTAACGATGGATGAATGACTACCTGTGTCTGTGTTTATAAAGAGTCTTGTTTTTCTGTTCCTGGAACTACATTCCTTCCACTGTGACAACTGCTTGCTAACTGGCTTCAGGTTCCGCAGACATCAGAAACCGCGTGCACCTCAAGAAAGAACTTCCAAAGCTGCTGCATCCGGTGCCGGTGAACGCCACACTCAGCAAATGCGGTCGGCCACCTCCTGTAGCCCGCGGTTCACGCACAGCCTTGGGATCCTCACGCCCCGTTCAGGAAACAAACTCTTCCTTCTGGCCCCCTTCTTCCTGCTCTGCCATGACTCACGCCTGGGCCTGGCTGGCAGGAGACCGCAGTCGGCCAACCAGGATGGCACAAGAAAGGTTTTCACCGTGACTAGGCAGAAAAGCAGCGGGCGCCAGAGCCTGGCCTGCACCTTCTACCCAGGGGATGCGCGGGGGTGTGGCCAAGGCGGGGCCAGGGCAGGGCCCCACCGCCCCGGGCGCCAGAAAACTGCACACCCGTCGGCCCCACGATTGGCCCGCTCAGACCACAGAGACCTATGGGGTGGTCCTCCCACAGCCAATCAGGGGCCCCGGGGAGCCCATTCATTCACAAACGCGGCAGGAAAAGAAGCAAGGCTAAGCCCAGAGTTGCGTGGAACTTTGAAACACCCGCGCGTTCTGTGGTGTCTAGGCTGGAGTTCCGGAGGGCCGGATCGCAGAAAGCTAGACGCGTGTAGGGGCTGTCCCTTCGCCGACTACAGATCCTTCCCAGCAATCTGGGCGTGGCGCACCATCCTCCCCGGCCCCGCAGTGCCAGGTTCCGCTCCGGCCCCAGCGGGACCCGCGGGCCGCCCGGAACCGGCCGGGTCCCTAAGTGCCCAGAAGGAAGCGGCTCCTGGGCGGGTTCCTGGCGTCAGCCTCCGGCAGTAAAAGCCCAGGCAGGTGGCCCGGCGGAGGCTGCAGCCACGTGGGCGCTGAGTAAAGCGTCCCCCCACCGTTCCCTCCTTCCCCGGCCAACCACTCACGGCAGTCGTCCTCGTCACTGTTATCGGAGCAGTCGTCGTCCTCGTCGCACCTCCACACGGAGGGGATGCAGCGCTCGTTTCGGCACCGGAACTGGTTCTCTTCGCACTCCTTGACCGACCCTGGACCGGGGGAGAGGAGGCGTGAGCCGGATCCCCTGAGCACAGAGGTCCTGGCCGCGGGGAGGGGTCTACTGAATGAAGGAAAGGGGGCGACGCTGAAGCCAAAGCCTTGAGGCCTCTGGCACCCTGGATCAGGAAGGAGGGCAGGATGATAAGGGTTCCAGGGATGACGGGCTGCTCTGTGGCACGACGAGGCCAGGCGCACACACGGTGTCACACCATTTAGATACACTCCCCATTCAGAACACTCACACTGCCCATAATGAGAGATCCACGCAGATACAGCCCACAGGGAGCCCCCCGAACACGCCGCGACACGCGCACTAGGCGCTGTGGGCACATCCCCCTCGCACGCAGCCCCTCTTTCTCTGCAACACGCAGGGGTCGCCGGAAACGCATTGTCAGCCGGGGTAGTCTCCCGGCTCTGCTCATCGCCGCCGAGGAGCGCGCGTGTCAAATTAACCCCAATGGCAAGAATTACACAGCCCTCGCGAAACCATCAGTGACCAACCCAGCAAAGTTCCTGGCCCCCACGGCGCCCATCCCCCAAGAACGGGTGCCGGAGGGCAGAGCCCACTACACAAGAGAGCCGCGAGGGTGGGGGTAGAGGGCAAATTAACGGAAATCTGGGTCCCCAGGAGTATATACTGCATAGGCGCCCCCCTGCCTGGCCCAGGCTCAGGGACCCAGGCGCAACCCGCCCGTCGGCCGCCGGGCAGTGCTTTGTTGGCCGCTCCAGCGGCTCAAAGCCGGGCCGGGCATCGGCCGCACGCACCTTGGCCGCCGCGCAGTGGATCCGCTGCCGCCGCCGCGAGATGCTGGAGCTGCAGCAGCAGCAGCAGCAGCGCCAGCGGCCGGAGCGCGCCCCGCTCGGGGCGGCCCATCGCGGGCCCCGGGCTCCGGCCGCCGCGCCCCGCGCACCCTGTGCCGCCGCCTCGCCTCAGCCCACCGAGTCCTTGCCGCGGCGCCGGGGCTGCCGCTGCCCCCTCCGCCGCCGCCGCTGCCTCCCGCCCCGGCTCCTCCGCTGCATTTCAAGCAGGTTCCGTGACGCTCGGCGGCGGGGCGGGCT
Source organism: Cervus canadensis (assembly GCF_019320065.1). Classification (NCBI taxonomy): domain Eukaryota; kingdom Metazoa; phylum Chordata; class Mammalia; order Artiodactyla; family Cervidae; genus Cervus; species Cervus canadensis. Next base: position 88,037,387 of record NC_057387.1, on the reverse strand, counting down.
CAGGCTGGGCGCGCGGCCCCGGGCCTGGGCTGCTGCCGCCGGCGCGCGCGCTCCCTCCCGCCGCCGCCTCCGCCCCACGCTCCTCCTGCTGACGCCTCCTCTCCCTCCTCCCTCAAGCTCTTGGTCAGCTTCTCTGTTGGTACGCTCTCAGTGACCCTGCTCAGGGCCCCCCTCGTGCTGGGCGTTGCAGACGCTGGGATGAGCCAGGCAAGACCTCTACCCCCAGAGGTAACAGATGGCCTAGGGGAAGCAGCACAGTCTGCCTGGAGGAGGTGACAGGCTGATAGGAGGCTGAGGAATGCCAAGGAGTGAACCTGGGCGGGAGGGGAGACGATGTTCCCCGGCTCACAGGCCTGAGAATGTGCTCATGGAGTAGAGATGGTAGTAGATAGGGGTACCAGGATTCATGTGATCTGGGAGAAACTGGGGGAGCAGGAATGAATGGACCTCTGCACCCCTGCAAGGCTCCAACCCAGATATTACACATCCTTGTAGCTGGTTAACGTGCCCATGCTGCATTCTCATATGAATGCGGTTTGTGAGGCCAAGGATGAGAGGCAGGTGGCTTGGGCCTGGTGCACAGACTTGATTCATTCATTCTCACTGGGTCATCCTGTTGGGCCAGGCAGAAGGGCAGACAATCAGGGGGACCGGCAGGGACAATGGGGTTGTCTTCACTGTGATGGTGAAAGGCAGAAACTGTGCGGCCCCCCAGAAGGGATGCCTCATCCCTGCTAATGAGGGACTCACACTCAGGGCTGCTGTCCACCCCTGCTGGCATGAATAACACCCCTCCTCTGGAAAGTCTCAGCCCCACTTCACTCATTCCAGGGTGCAGGTGACTAGATTTTGCTGGTAAGCAAGCCCCAACTATCACAGCCTTTTTGGGCAATGAGTTTTGAGTGCACTGGCCACTAAAAGAGCCAGACTTGAAGGTGGTTAGGCCTGGTGTGGGTCCACCTTCCCCTCCTTTCTTGCTGTCTCACCTCCATGGCAGGGATGTAGAAGAAAGGGCTTCAGGAGTTGTTAGCCTCAGGCCTAGAAGTCACTCTGTCTCATCAGCAGTCCCATTACTGAGCCATATTCCTTCCCACAAAGGGCAGCCCACTGGCAGTGTTTGTGGCCACCCCATGAGAGAGGGTTGCAGACCCCAGAGACCCCAGCAGGTGCTGCTGCCATCACCTCTTCTATCTTTTGTTCATTCAGTCATCCAACAAACACATCCCAGCCCTGCTCTGTGCCAACCCTGGGCCTAGGAGTGCCAAGGTGAATCAGACACTCTACCAGCTTCTTTGGTGGGGAGACAGACCATCAACCGACAGACAATGAAATGCAGGCATACTTTCAACACAAAATTATGGAGCACCTACTATGTGCCTGACATTGCCCAGGGAGACATTATAGAAATAGATGACATTCCTCCTTGCCCTCCTGCACCTTAAATCTTAGTTGGGAGAGAGAGACATAAAAACAAGACAACAGAAACAAAAAAAATGATCATAATTTCAGATCATCATAACTGCTATAGAAAAAATAAAGTAGGATGATGTGAGAGTAATATGAGGTAACTTTAGAGAGGTGATCAGAGAAGGCCTCTCTGAGGAGGTGACATTTCACTGAATGGCCAAGAATGAAACTACTGTAGATTGAATGTATCCTCCCAGAACTACATTAAAACCTAATCCTCAGTGTGAAGGTATTTGAAAGAGGTATCTCTGGGAGTTGATTAGGACGCACATGAAATTAGTGCCCTTAGGAAAGAGGCTCCAGAGACATCTCTGGCCCCCTCTACCACATGAGGACATAGCAAGGAGTAGTCGTATATGACACAGGAAGTGGGCTCTCACCAGACGTCAAATCTGCTGGTGTCTTGACCTTTCAGTGCCTTGACCTTGAACTTCTCAGGCTCCCAACAAATTTCTGTTATTTTCAGGCCACTTAATCCATAATATTTTGTTATGGCATCCCCAGTGGGCTGAGACAGAATCCAACCCGAGGAAGATCAGCTGCAGAGGCATTGCTGGCCAGGAGAGCAGCAGACATACGCCTCCAGGTGGGCTGGAATCTGGTGATAAGGAGAAGTTGGGGGAGCAGGTGAGGTCAGAGAGAGCAGCAAGGTTCTGATCGCATGAGGGCTTTGTAGGCCACGGCAAGAGGTTTGGGTTTTGTTCCAAGCATAATGATGCCTACTGTGACAGCAGGATGCGTGGAACTGGAGCCCCTCCTGCAGTGGAGACTGACCACTTCAGCCTAGCACCTCCTTCACTGTGTGGTCTCAGGAAAGTCAGTCCCCATCTGTGAGCTTCAGTTGCTCATCTGTGAAGCAGAAATGGGGAATTTCATAGGTTCATTTTAGTTTTCAGACTGTGTGGATTGAAGTTCAGAGGCAGCAAGGTAAAGAGATTAAGAGCATGGGCTCTAAGGTTAGGCTGCCTGGGTTTAAGTCTGTTCCTTCTCTTTCTAGCTATGTGATGTTGGACAACTCACTTAACCTCTATGGCACAGTTTCTTTACCTGTAAAATGGGAATGATGACTATCTCACAGTGTTGTGAGGATTGCATTAGAGGAGATTATTTATGCAGAGCATGCAGTGTACAGTAGGCACATAATAGCTACTAGTTTAGTTGTGAAGTGAAAGTTGCTCAGTCGTGTCCGACTCTATGCAACCCCATGGACTATAGTTCGTGAAATTCTCCAGGCCAGAATACTGGTGTGGGTAGCCATTCCCTTTTCCAGGGGATCTTCCCAAACCCAGGTCTCCTGCATTGCAGGTGGATTCTTTACCAGTTGAGCAACCAGGGAAGCCCAACTAGTTTAGTTAAGTCAGTCAGTTCAGTCACTCAGTCGTGTCCGACTCTTTGTGACCCCGTTGACTGCAGCACACTAGGCTTCCCTGTCCACCACCAACTCCCGGAGTCTACTCAAACTCATGTCCATTGAGTCAATGATGCCATCCAACCATCTCATCCTCTGTTGTCTCCTTTTCCTCCCATCTTCAATCTTTCCCAGCATCAGGGTCTTTTCCAATGAGTCAGTTCTTCATATCAGGAGGCCAAAGTATTAGAGTTTCAGCTTCAGCATCAGTCCTTCCAATGAATATTCAGGACTGGTTTCCTTTAGGATTGACTCGCTTGATCTCCTTGCAGTCCAAGAGACTCTCAAGAGTCTTCTCCAACACCATTATTCAAACATAATTCCTCATCAAAAACCTCTGATAACTTCCTAACACTCAAAGAATAAAGAACTGAGTCTTCCTTGACCTCCTCTCCAAGAGGGTTTTTACTGCTACTGCCTGACACACATTCAGCTGCCAAAGTGGGCAACTCATCTCTCGAAAAAACCCCTACCAGAAGTTCTCCAGGCTTCTCTCAGCCCCCACCCAATCGGGGCCACTTCTCTCTCTCCCTAGTCAGCCTGCGACCTTCCCAAGGACAGGAACCAGCTCTCCTGCGTGTCTGGGTTTCTGGCACAGGGCACATTTGATCAGTGTTTGTTTGTAATTGCCTTTACTCATGATTTCTGTATCTTTAGGAGGACTATGTCATATTCACCCCCGTTTTCAGAGCATAAATACAAGCCTTGGTATGTAACAAGCATTAGATAAATGATGTTTAAATCCTTGAAAAGATTAGAAAGAAAATCATGTCAAGTAATAATGATAGCTAATGCTTATTGTACACTTGCTTGGGGGGAGGTGGTCAGGCACTGTCCGGGTATTTTAAATGCTTTAACTCATTTGGTCCTTACAGCATCTCTATGAAGCAGGTTTTATGTTGATCCCGTTTTACAGATGAGCAGGTAAAGGGTGGGGAGGTCATACAGATAATAAATGACAGGGCTAGCAGTTGAGCCCAGAGGACAGATCTGGGAGTTTTTCAGGGCACCTAAGGTGGTTAATTCCCATGAGGGACAAATGGAGAAAGCCAGCGCTTGGCACCCACCAGACACCAAATGGACACTGAGCTTCTTGTACAGTTTGTGCCCAAGTGACTTCTTGTCCTCACCTGTCCTCTCTCTCCATCCTGGGCTGACTCAAGCATACAAGGCCTCACCCAGTCCTGGGGTTTCCAAAGAAAACCCTCAAACCCAACCCCAAGGACAGTGAATTTTCTGTGAAGCAGAAACAGGTGACATTCCACCTGCTGTCAGCATGTCACCTTGCCTCTCCCAAGTCTCTGTGTCCTGCCTTCAGCGCTATCAGAGGCCCAATGGCCCACCCATTGCACTTTCTACTCCCACACTCTGTCCCCCAAGACAGCCTCAGTCCTCTGCCAGGCTGTAGTCTCTGCCAAGAATACCCTTGCCCTGGCTGACTTCTGTGCATACTTTGGGCCTCAGCTCACAATCCTCCTCCTCTGGGAAGCCCTCCAGCCTCCTCTGGAGAGGTCCCCCTCTGCTTCTCTAGACTCCCACAAGACTGTGTGTCCCAGTCTCTCTGATCACACTGGGATATCATTGTTGGATTCCCCATCCAATGAGGAGCTGCTCAAGTCAGAAACTGGGTCGTCCTGGTCCTTGCTGTGTCCCCAGTGATGATTTGTTAAAGGGTAGTGTGATATGAATTCTCTCCAGGGCCAGGGCCAGAGAGCCTTCTGCATAGACACCTCCCCCAGCTGCTCCAACTGGCTTTGCGCTAGGCAAGGAGCACAGATGGGCAAGACTTCATCCCTACCCTTGAGGATCTCAGGTCTAGGGGCAGACAGCGACAGTGCAGGATGATAAGAGCCCCGGAGAGGGGGTGCCGAAGGCATCGCATCCCCATCCTCAGATACCTAAGGCTGCGTCACCCATCCAGCCAGGGTCAGAGACTAGTGGCCATGAGCTAATCACAGCTGAGCTGCAAGGGCAGCAGAACTCTCCCACTGTCTGCTGCCTTCTCTTTACATAAGTCTAGCCCAGTCTGTCATGTGTACTAGAAATGAATTACCGTTTTCTCTTTGCCACTGTCCTTACATATTTCCCTCTCTCTCCTCCTCTCTCTCTCTCTCTTTTCTAACAGAGTATCTTCATTTCCTGTAATAGAAGAATTCTCATTTATTACATGAACTATACAGATCCAAACTGCCATGGTTTAAATCATGTGTTAGCTGTGTAACCTGGGACAAGTTACTTGAACTTTCTGTGCCGCATCCCCATCATAACATGAGGATGACAACATTACCTAATAGCATTAACTACCTGCATAGCAAAATAACTTAAAACTTAACAACTCAAAACAACAACAAATATTTACTATCCCTTACAGTGTCTATGGGTCAGAAATGTGGAAACAACTTAGTTGGGTCATGATGTTGGCCAGGCTACAGTCTTCTGAAGGTTTAGCTGGGGCTGGAGGGTCTTGGTTGACTCGCTCATGTGCCTGGCAATTTCATGTTTGCTGTTGGCAGGAGGACTCAGTGTTCCAACAGACAGATTTCTCCTTAGGACTGCTTGAGTGTCCTTACAACATGGCAGTCAGCTTCCCCCATCCAAGAGGGAGAAAGAGAAAGCAAGGAGGAAGTCACAGTGTCTTTTATGGCCCAAGTAGGGAGGTCACTCCATCATTCTGGCAGTATCCTTTTGATTTCACATGTCAGCCATATTCCTTGTGGGAAGGGACTATGTAGAAGAATGACAGTCAGGAGGCAAAAATCACTGGGCCATCTTGGAGACTAGCTGCCACATATCTCAGGATTAGTGAGGATGAAACATGTTAATATAAGTAAAGTGTTCAGAAGGGTTTTCTATATATAGTACATCTTATATATGTGTTTGCTGTTATAATTATTGCTGTTTTTTTTCTGGTACATATTAAGGACTCCATAAGGATTATTTACAAATACCATAAACATTATTGCTATTATCTACAGAATCCTATTCATCATACATAGGAAGACACCCAGGAACTGAGAGGATAAAAGCATTTCAGGGTTTCAAAACTGACCAGAGCAAAGCAAAACAAAGCCAGACTTGGTTTCTTACCTCTTGGCTGTGTACCCCCAAGAGAGTCACATCTGCTTCCTTCACTGTCTTGCTGGAGGACACTGGGCAGGTCCTTTTCCTCTCTGACCTTGGGGTGAAGTCTCTCAGTCATGTCTGACTCTTTGCAACCCTGTGGACTGTATCCGTGGGATTCTCCAGGCAAGAGTGCTGGAGTGGGTTGCCATTTCCTTCTCCAGGAGATCTTCCTGACCTAGGGATGCGGGTCTCCCGCATTGTAGGCAGACGCTTTACCATCTGAGCCACCAGGGAAGTCTGACCTTGGGGTACCCATCCCTAACATGAGGGTTGGACTAGGTCAGTATTTCCTATGATAGATGAGTCACTCTTACCCACTGGGAGTGATTTTCTCCATTTCCACTTACCTCCTCTACTATCATCCTAGTATTTTCCTTTAAGTCCTTTCACTTAATGATAAACTTCACTTCATCCTAAGCAATCCTAAACAGTAATCTCCATAAAATCACAGGTTTGATATGTTAATCATATTTTCCAATACACATTAAAATAAATGTGTGCTTATTCAAATAAACAAAACTCTTCCATCCAGCCAGATGGCATCTTGCTTCTCTCAGGGCCACCAGCTCCTCGCCCCCACTTTATCTGAAGAGAATGGAGTATAGGAGCCCTGACCATTCTGCCCATGACAGCAAACTTCTCAAGGTGACTCAGGGGCCACCAGGGTGCTGGTCACCTGAGTCAGAGGACCTACTAGGGGAGGCTCAGCAATTTTCCGTTTGCTTTGTTTTGGTTTAGTTTTCATTTTATTTTTTTCTTATTAGAGTTTCACTTCCCATACTTTAAAGAATCAAATACTTCTGCACGCTTGTCATGAGAAACTTAAGTCGTTCACTCCCCACCTCCATTTCCTTCTCCCCAGAGGCAAACACTTTCAAATCTTTTAGCTGATTCTTCTGGTATTTACTTTCCTATCATTAAATAATACACATTTCTGTTTCTTGATCTTTCAATTTCAGGCACTATCTTTTGACTTCCCACCATGAAGACAAGGATTTAGCTCTCTTACCACCACCCCCTGCAACCCCAGAAACGTAAACACATAGACATCCACACAGTCACTCTGAGTCAACTCTTGGCCATCCTTCCAATATGATTGTGATTATTTGATTTTAAAAGGTGTTTTAAATTTTTAATTGTGGTAAGAAACACATAACATAAAATTTACCATCTTAACCACTTTTAAGTGTACAGTTCAGTGGCGTTAATTACATCCACATCGTGGAAAAACCATCACCACCAGCCAGCTCCAAACCTCTTTTCATCTTGCAAACTGCAACTCTGTACCCATCAAATAACTCCCCATTCTCCTTTGTCCCCAACTCCTGGCAACCACATTATAACTTCTGTCTCTATGAATTTGACTACTCTAGGTACCTCATGTAAGTGGAGTTGTACCATATTTTCCCTTTTATAATTGGTTTATTTCACTAGCATAATGTCCCCAGTGTTCATCCATGTTGTAGTATATTGCAGAATTTTCTTGCTTTTAAGGATGAGTGCAAAGAAATAGAGGAAAACTACAGAATGGGAAAGACTAGAGATCTCTTCGAGGAAATTAGAGATACCAAGGGAACATTTCATGCAAAGATGGGCATAGGCACAACTAAGGACAGAAATGGTATGGACCTAACAGAAGCAGAAGATATTAAGAAGAGGTGGCAAGAATGCACAGAAGAACTATACAAAAAAGATCTTAATGACTCAGATAACCACGATGGTGTGATCACTCACCTAGAGCCAGACATCCTGGAGTTTGAAGTCAAGAGGGACTGAGGAAACATCACTACGAACAAAGCTAGTGGAGGAGATGAAATTCAAGCTGAGCTATTTCAAATCCTGAAAGATGATGCTGTGAAAGTGCTGCACTCAATATGCCAGTAAATTTGGAAAACTCAGCAGTGGCCACAGGACTGGAAAAGGGCAGTTTTCATTCCAATCACAAAGAAAGGGAATGCCAAAGAATGTTCAAACTACCACACAATTGTACTCATCTCACATGCTAGCAAAGGAATGCTCAAAATTCTCCAAGCAAGGCTTCAACAGTACATGAACCAAGAACTTCTAGATGTTCAAACTGTATTTAGAAAAGGCAGAGGAACCAGAGATCAAATTGCCAACATCTGTTGGAGCATAGAAAAAGCAAGAGAATTCCAGAAGAACACCTACTTCTGCTTCATTCACTATGCTAAAGCCTTTGACTGTGTGGATCACAACAAACTGTGGAAAATTCTTAAAGAGATGGGAATACCAGACCACCTTCCCTGCCTCCTGTGAAATCTGTATGCAGGTCAAGGAGCAACAGTTAAAACTGGACATGGAACAACAGACTGGTTCCAAATTGGGAAAGGAGTACATCAAAGCTGGATATTGTCCCTTTGCTTATTTAACTTATTTGCAGAGTACATCATTCAAAATGTTCGGGTGGATGAAGCACAAGCTAGAATCAAGATTGCCAGGAGAAATATCAACAACCTCAGATATGCAGATGACACCACCCTCAGGGCAAAAAGTGAAAAGGAACTAAAGAGCCTCTTAATGAAAGTGAAACAGGAAAGTGAAAAAGCTGACTTAAAACTCAACATTCAAAAAACTGACATCATGGCATCTGGTCCCATCAATTCATGGCAAATAGATGAAGAAACAATGGAAACAGTGAGAGACTTTATTTTCTTGGGCTCCAAAATCACTGCAGATGGTGACTGCAGCCATACTATTAAAAGACATTTGCTTCTTGGAAGAAAAGCTATGACAAATCTAAACAGCATATTAAAAAGCAGAGACGTCACTTTACTGACAAAGATTCATCTAGTCAAAGCTATGGTTTTTCCAGTAAGACATGTACTGATTTGAAAGTTGGACCATAAAGAAAGTTGAGCACCAAAGAATTGATGCTTTTGAATTGTGGTGTTGGAGAAGACTCTTGAGAGGCTCCATCACTTTGGCCTCCTGATGCAAAGAACTGACTCTTTGGGAAAGACCCTGATGCTGGGAAAGATTGAAGGCAGGAGGAGAAGGGGACAACAGAGGATGAGATGGTTGGATGGCACCTTTGACTCAATGGACATGAGTTTGAGCAAGCTCTAGAAGTTGGTGATGGACAGAGAAGCCTGGCATGCTGCAGTCCATGGGGTAGCAAAGTCGGACACAACTGAGCAACTGAACTGAATTGAACTAATAAGGATGAATGATATTCCAGTGTGTGTATAATTCCATATTTTGCTTATCCATTTATCTGACAATGGTCACATGGGGTTGCTTCCACCTCTTGGCTTTTGTGAATAATGCTTCTATGAACATGGGTGTACAAATATCACTTCAAATCCCTGTTTTCAATTCTTTTGGGTATATACCAAAAGTGAAACTGCTGGGTCATATGGTAATTCCATTTTTATTTTTTGAGAAACTGCTATACCGTTTTTCATAGTGGTTGCACTGTTTTATATTCCACCAATGGTTCACAAAGGATCATGCCCTTTACAATATTTGTTATTTTCTGCTTTGTTTTGTTTTTTATGATAGCTATACTAACAGGTATCTCATTGTTGTTTTGATTTGCATTTCCTTAATGGGTGATATTGTGAGTCATTTCATGTGCTTACTGACTGTGTATTTTCTTAGGAGACATGTCTATTCTAGTCCTTTGAACATTTAAAAATTAATTCACATCTGTTTTGTTGTTGTTGTTGGGTTGTAGGAGTTCTTTATATAGTCTGGATGTTAATTCCTTATTGGATACATGATTTACAAATATTTTCTCCCACTGTGTGGGTAGTCTATTCATTGTTGATTGTGTCTTTTGATACACAGTTTTTATTTTTGATGTAGTCTAACTCATCTATTTTTTCTTTTGTTGCCTGTGCTTTAGTGTCATTTATTGAAAGGGTTTTTATGTGATCATAATAAAATAAATGCTATTCACGGTGTGCCATGATTAGTATTTTTTCCTGAATTATTATGTTTTTCCTGGAATTGGTAATGGACATTTATTTATTTGTCACTTTATTTTTTGCTTCATTTCTAAGTATTCACTCGTTATTCCCAAACTCTCCATCATTTGTGTAGACTTCTCTTAATGCAATCACACATGATAGCATTCTACCCACTTACTTGTCTGGGAAGTCCCTGCAAATTTCTGACGAGTTGACAGCACTAGGTCAGCTGCTCAGATCTCAGTGGGTTTTCCCTTCCCCATCATCTGGAGGTTTCTCTGCACATTTCTCCTGTGTCGAATCTCTTGTTTCTGACATCCCATGTCTTCCTTTTTCAATACTCACTATCTTATTTGGGGGAACATCTGTTCATAGCTTTCTTTTGTTATTATTGAAATATAGTTGATTTAAAATATTGTGTTAGTTTCAGATATACAGCAAAGTGACTCAGATATATATATGAAGGAAGGAAATGGCAACCCACTCCAGTACTGCTGCCTGGAAAGTCCCATGGATGGAGTAGCAACATAGGCTACAGTCCATAGGGTCACAAACAGTCGGACACGACTGAGTGACTTCACTTCACATATATATGTGTGTGTGTGTGTGTGTATACACATATACATATTTTCTTCAGATTATTTTCCATTACAGGTCACTATAAAATACTGAATATACTTCCCTATGTTATACAGTAAATCCTTGTTGCTTATCTATTTTTTGTATAATAGTTTGTATCTGTTAATATCATACACCTAATTTATCCCACCTATCTCCCCTTCCCCTTTGGTTATCTCAAATCATGAAAACAACCCAAGTGCCCATCAATAGACAACTGGTTTAAGAAGACTGTATATAATGGAATATTAGTCTTTATAAAAACAATGAAATAACACCATTCGCAGCAACATGGGTGGACCTAGAGATTATCATATTAAGTGAAGTAAGTCAGACAGAAGAAGACAAATATCATATAATATCACCTATATATGGAATCTAAAATATTATACAAGTGAACTTATTTATAGAACAAATAGATTCACGATATAGAAAACTTATGTTCAAAGCTTTCTAAGAGGGGGTATTTGAGGTAAACTTTTTGAGAGCTTGCCTAAAAGTGCTTCTCATTTAATTGGTAGTTTGATGAGATATAGAATTCTAAGTTGGAAACAATTTTCTTTCTGAATCTTGAAGTCTTGCTCCATTGTCTTCTCTTTATCGGGAAAGGCTGCATATTGTCACCCTGCTTATTTAACTTATATGAAGAGTACATCATGAGAAACGCTGGGCTAGATGAAGCACAAGCTGGAATCAAGATTGCCGGGAGAAATATCAATAACCTCAGATATGCAGATGACACCACCCTTAATGGCAGAAAGAGAAGAAGAACTAAAGAGTCTCTTGATGAAAGTGAAAGAGGAGAGTGAAAAAGTTGGCTTAAAGCTCAACATTCAGAAAACTAAGATCATGGCATCCAATCCCACCACTTCATGGCAAATAGATGCGGAAACAATGGAAACAGTGACAGACTTTATTTTCTTGGGCTCCAAAATCACTGCAGATGGTGACTGCAGCTATGAAATTAAAAGGCACTTACTCCTTGAAGAAAAGTTATGACCAGCCTAGACAGCATATTAAAAAGCAGAGACATTACTTTGTCAACAAAGGTCCATCTAGTCAAAGCTATGGTTTTTCCAGTAGTCATGTGTGAACGTGAGAGTTGGACTATAAAGAAAGCTGAGTGCCAAAGAATTGAAGCTTTTGAACTGTAGTGTTGGAGAAGACTCTTGAGAGTCCCTTGGACTGTAAGGAGATCCTACCAGTCCATCCTAAAAGAAATCAGTCCTGAGTAGTCATTGGAAGAATTGATGCTGAAGCTGAAACTCCAATACTTTGGCCACCTCATGTGAAGAGTTGACTCATTAGAAAAGACCCTGATACTGGAAAAGATTGAAGGCGGGAGGAGCAGGGGGCGACAGAGGATGAGATGGCTGGATGGCATCACCGACTCAATGGACATGGGTTTGAGTAAACTCTGGGAGTTGGTGATGGACAGGGAGGCCTGGCATGCTGCGATTCATGGGGTCGCAGAGTCGGACACGACTGAGCGACTGAACTGAACTGAACTGTTCTTTCTCTCTAGAAACATTTAGACATCTGTGTCCTCAGAGTCTCTTTGAGTAAATCTGTTTCCATTCAATGTGCTGAACCCATGCTGGGTCCTTTCATCCTGGAAACTCATCTTCAGTTTGGAGAAAGTTTCCTAGAGTGATCTCTATAAAATAACAATTTCCTCACGTCCATTTTCTGGACCTCCATTTCCTTTACTTTCTGGACCTCCTTAATTATTCCAATATTGGCCCTTCTGAACTGGTGTTCTATGTTTCATATATATACGTATGTATGTATATATATATATTTCACCTATTTTTGTTCTCTATCTGGAAAATTTTTTCAACCTTCTACAGAGGTTTTTGTTTTTATTTTTTCTCTGATCATATTTCCAAGAGCTCCTCGTTTTTTTCACTGACTATTCCTTTTTTATAGTACCTTGTTCTTTTTTCATAATGCAATATTTTCTCTTATTTCTTTAAAGATGTACATAACATTTTGTTGTTGCTTCTGTTAAGGTATTTATACCCTGCAGAAGTCTCTGCTTCCTCCACATTAACTTTTCTCTCATCGTTTAAAAAACTAGCCACAAACTGGAAAAATATATTATAGCACAAATAATGAGTGAGGCATTCTACCCAGATACATAAAGAATTCTAACAAACCAATGGGACGAAGACAAACAGCTCAATTAAAAAAATAGTAAAAGGGACTTCCCAGGTGGTCCAGTGGCTAAGACTCCATGCTCCCAATGCAGGGGTCCCAGGTTGGATCCCTGGCCAGGTATCCCGCATGCTGCAGCTAAGAGTCTGCATGCCACAACTAAAGACTGGAGATTCCTTGTGCCACAGCCAAAACCTGGTGCAGCCAAATAAATAAATAAAATATATATTTTTAAAATAGCAAAAGCTATGGACAAGCATTCTAGAGGAAATATGAATGAAAAATAAACCTGAAGAAAAAAAGATGCTGAACCTTACAGAAATCAGGAAAAAGTAAGTTAAGAACACAATGAGATTTTCTACAGAAAAGGAATCTGACAGTGACAAGTATTGGTGAGAATGTGAAGCAACAAGAATTCTCCTATGCACCTAATACAGTGAAAATTGCTGCAGCCACTTTGGAACTCGTGATTTCATTACTAAGGGTAAACACTAGAGATATGCATGCACACAACCATCAGGAGACCCATACAAAAATGTTCATAGTAATGCCATTTATAATGGCAAAAACCTGGAAACCAAGCTAACGTCTTTAGAAGAAAAATGAATTAATAAATTATGCCATCTCCATATAATGAAATCCTGTATGGCAGTGGAAATGAAGCAGACAACAACTGCAGTCAACTATTCAAGGGAATCTTAGGAACATAATGGAAGCTTAGAAACAGAACGCTGAGGGAAAACAGCTTATTGCAGAAGACTTTAGACAACACAATCCAACATTTAGAGGGCTCAAAACAAGCAAAAATAAACTGTATTGTTTAGGTTTTCACACATATGTGATACAAGTTTTACTGAGGAAATGACTCAACAAAATTCGAGATAATGGTTACTTCTGTAAGGAAGGCAGCTTGGAAATGGGATAAGGAAGAGGCCCACAGTGTTAATCATGTTCTCACATTTAAGTTGGGTTCAAAGGTGTTCATTATGATCCCTTATTCCCAGGGTTGCCATACATCCGGTGTTTCCAGGATAGTCCCGGTTTATAACTGTTGTCTCATATAATTATTCACTGCAATTCCTTTCTTTCTCAGAAAGTTCTGATTTGGATAATAATGTATATGACTACTCTATTTGTTTCTTATGAAATGCAATATGCATCTCTTTTGTATATAACTTTTATTATGTCATACATGTAATGTTTAATGCCAGGGCCACAGCCCGGCCACGATCTAAGGGATTGTTTGTGGTTTGGCCCTGGAATCCTCCTGATCCAGCCTGGGTATCTGTCCTCAGGGCCCCAGATGACCCCTGCAGGCATTTGGATTCCCCAGTGCCTGAGTCCTTTTACCCCACCCCACCCAGGGTCCCACTCCCCCATTCCCATTCACTTGTCACTCTGTGTGGGACCATCCTCCAGTGTCCCTGAAACCTTACCTGCAATCAAGGGTCACTGACATCCCCTTGGTGCCAGGCCCTGTGCTGGTCAACACTGGGCTCCCAGCCCAGGCCCTGCCCTAGAAGAGCTGTCAAGGTTCAGATGGAGATGGAGATGTGATAACCCAGGGGGCCAGAGGAGAGACACAGCTCCGGGCCACATATGGCACTGCAGGAAACATGGCCCAACCTGGAGACCCGGGGATGGCTGCCTGGAGCTGAGCGAGCTCACGGGAAGGTGGGGAGAGAGCTCCAAGCAGATAGAAAGAACGCAGAGAGAGCCACGCCGTGGCAACGAGCGGGCTGGGTTCGGGGAAGGCCGTTCACATCCTTCGATCGAAGTAGAGCAGAGGGCACAGGACAAGAGGGCAGAGCAGCGGCGGGAGGCGGGATCGAAAGGGCACCTCCTGGGGGCCCCGAATGCAGAGCCTCATCTCCAACTGTGTCCCCAGGGCGGCAAGGAGGCCCTGAAAGGATTAAAGTGAGGCAAAGAAAACTGAGACGTAGGGAAGAGAGGTATCAAATGAGGTTAAGAAGGAAATTGGGGAGAGAAAGTCAGAGAGACAAAAGGGGACAAAGCAACAGAGAAGTGATACCATTCTGCTTAGTCTTGCATCTTGGCCTCTACTTTATAGGTGAAGATACTGAGGCTCAGAAAAGTGTGAAGCCTGCCCAAGGTCACAGAGTCAGGGTATAAGACCAAGTCCAAGCCGCAGCCCGTGGCTGTCTAAATACAGAATCTCAGGACGTCAGAGCTGGGAGACCCTAAAAGGGGGCATCTTGGAAGTGGGATTTTAGTCACGGAGTTCTTTCCTCAGTAAAAATATATGTGCAAACTCAAGATATAAAATCCATCCAAGAGAAATATATTAGCCATGCGAGTCCAGGCTCTGCTGAGGTGACAGATAAACTCTGAAGTCTCAGTGGGGGTAACACAATAAAAGTTTATTACTCACACAAATGTAATGTGGGTTAGTGGCTCTCCTGAGCATCTCTCCTCCGCCTGATGACTCAGGGGTCGAAGTTGCTTCCATCTTGCATGTGTGCTAAGCTGCTTCATTCGTGTCTAACTCTTTGCAACCCCACGGACTGTAGCCCGCCAGGCTCCTCTGTCCATGGGATTCTCTGGGCAAGAATACTGGAGTGGGTTGCCATGGCCTCCTCCAGGGGATCTTCTTGACCCAGGGATCGAACCCATGCCTCTTAAGTCTCCTGCATTGGCAGGCAGGTTCTTTACCACTAGCGCCACCTGGGAAGCCCTGTTTCCATGTTACAATACCCCTATAGATCATGTAATTTCAATACATTGTCACGATGGGAAACAAACAAAAGAGCCAACAGTGTCACACTGGGGACTGTACCTTGCTTCTGCTCACACTCCTTCCAAAGAACTCAGTTACCGGTCTTTTTCACCTTGGCAAGTTAGGTGAGAAATGCAGTCTTCTTGTGGATCCAGAAAGGAAAAAGAAGACTGGTGAGCCTGCAGTCACACTGAGTGCTTCCGCTGAAGGGTGTGAGGAGTCCTAGAACCTCAAAGCTGGCAGCACTCCACCTAGGCCCCTTTGCCAAGTGGGGAACATAGTTCGAAAAATCTCCACTGGAGTCCAGCAACCGAGGAGGATCAGAAGAGCAGGTTCATGCTTCCACTAAAGGTGATTTCTGTCTGCTCCTGGCTGTCTTGCCTAATCCTTAAAGGTAATCAGCTGGCATGGAGGTCTCATGTGTGTGTTTATGTGTGTGTGTGTGTGTGTGTGTGTGTGTTAGTCACTCAGTCATGTCCAACTCTTTGCGACCCCATGGACTGTAGCCGGCCAGGTTCTTCTGTCCACGGGATTCTCCAGGCAAGAATACTGGAGTGGGTTGCCATGCCCTCCTCCAGGGGATCTTCCCAACCTGGGGATTGAACCCAGACTGCTGCAGGCAGACTCTACCATCTGAGCCACCAGGGAAGCCCCATGGAGATCTCTTAGCTCTAAGCATTTCCTGGAGTAATCTCTGAGACCCGTGGCACCAGCTCCAGCTGTTCCCTTGCTGTGCCCACAATAGCCTGAGATGCTCAACCCCTTCAGGGATGAGGGGCTTCATGTTCCCACAGGAACCTGCACGGTTGCTGGCTCTACCTGGTAGCTGGGTGACAGTCTGTTCAGACCCAGAAGTGGGGCTGGGAGTATGGGCCTGGAGCCTGTCTCCTGATATGTCAAGGAGTTGACCTTCCAGAGGCAGAAAGGCCAGGCTGCATCCCAGCAAATTGAATCTTATTGCCTCCCCAGACCCCTCAAAAAGACTCCACCCTGGCCTGGGGTCTCCCAACTCCTGCTTCTTCCCTTGAGAGTAGGTGAGGGGATCCAGGGCTATCCTGGGAGCCCAGGGACCAGGAGCTCCCTTTGGGAAGGCTGGTCCATTTCTGCCCCACCACTCCCTGGCTGTGTTACTTTGGGGAAGTTCCTTCACCTCTTTGATCTGCCATTTCCATGTTTATTTAAAATGGGCAGAATAATCCTACATGTCAGGTGTCAGAAGAATCCCTCCCACTGGTGTCAGTGAGAGCTGGGACCAGTGTGATCCCCGTGAGGCCACTGGGGCGGTGTTCTCCCAGTTCGGCCCTGTGGTAAGCAAATGCTGATAAATCCTGGTTCTTTTCATTTAAGGACAAGGCTACTAAGGGCACCTGAGGAACAGCTTGGGGCCTAGCTAGAGGGCAGGGGCTTGCTGGTCTGAAAGCACAAGTGGCAAAAAGGAAACAGGAGCCAGGAATCAGCCCAAGAGCATCCCTCTCACATGGGACCGTCCACCCAGGAGCCCAATAGACATGTCATTTATCTTCCCCTCCAGATGTGAGCTCCAGCAGGAGGTGGTGGCCTGGTTTCCCAGGCCCTGCTACCTGGGCTCCAGGTTGTCTCTGAGGAGACATCCTCCAAGCCTCAGGTCAGAGCTGGCCAGCCCACCTGGAGAGTGACTCCAGTATGGATGCAGTTTGACATTTCCATGTGTGGGTGATGTTGCATGTTTCTGCATGATTGAAACTTCATGTCTGTGTTCAGGATTGTAAAAGCTGACTATTTCTGCAGTATGTGATTCTCTGTGGGTAGCTTGGCCCTGTGTACTTGGATTGTGTGCTGTGAGTCTGTTTGTGCCTCTGTATGTGTGTGCCTGTTTGGGTGTAAAGTCACAGATATTGCCTTGTTGCTTGCTTGAGTGTAAGCATGTATATGGGTGTCTCATAATACGTGCATGGGCCTTTGGATGTGTGGATGCCCCCTATGAGAAGAGAGTGTATATTTCTATGTGCTTGCATGTTTCTGAGTCTGTCATAGTGTGTTTGGAGGGGATCGTGTGCTTATGTAAAACTATTAGGTGAACAGGCCAGGGACTGCAACAGACACATACACCATCACAATGGTGTGTGATGAGGCATGAGAGAGGCCGTGGGGACCATAGGGTTTCAGAGGAATGTGGGACATACTGCTTACAGGGAAAAGGAGATCTTCCCATGGGGTTGTGAGAGTGCTCAGGCAGAGGGAGTAGCCAAGCAAAGGCCCGGGAATCGGAAAGGGCACGGTGAAACAATGTCATAAGTGTCCTCACTCAGGAGGAGCTGGAAGGAGGATACAGGACAGGAGAAGGCAGTGTGGTCACGGCTCCCCGTCGTGGGGCCTGCTGCAGAGTTCGCTGTTTAAGCTCGAGGAACCAAGAGCTGGGAGCCCAGGGAGGTGGGAGGACAGGAGAAATCACCTCCCCGCTCCCTGCATCAGCTGGGCCAGCACTGATTTGGGTTTCTAGGGAGACAGATGTCCAGGCTTCTGCATTGTTCTCAGGCTGTTGATTCTCTGTCCTGGTGGTTATGGCCTGTGTACCCTACTAGACCCTGGGGTGGGGCTAGGGTGATGAGGGTGGGGAGCGGCCTGGGACAGGAATCCCAGGGGCCTACATCTTCATTGCTAGCTCTGCAGCTGACATACTGACGATGGAGCTGGTGGGAAGGATTCCTGTGGGTCTGGGATTCAACACACACTTTATGCGTGGTGCTCTCTGTTCACATCATAGTGGGTTAAAGCAAGAACTCTGGAGCTGGAAGGCTTGGAGTCAACTCCTGGCTCTACTCCTCACCAGCTTGTAGTCTTGGGCATGTTACTTAACCTTGCTGTGCCTCAGTTCCCTAATCTATGACAGAGAGGTGATAACAGGAGTACTGTCTGGGTTGATGGGTGGGTGAAACCACTTAACTTGGGCAAAATATTTAGAACAGCCCTGGCACAGTAATTAAAGGCTACAGAAACTTTAACTACTACTTTATTTATTTATTTTTTTATGTTCTCACAATGACCAAATGAGTACTCATCACTTTTTTCATTTCAAGAATTCAGGCTGTTAACTCACCCAGACCTGTCTCTGAACCCACCCTGAGCTGTGTGACCTGGGGAAAGACTGAGCTTCCATCCGCTAAGCTGTGAATCAGGGCTGTCGTCAGGAACACAAGGAGGGATGCATGGAAGCTCAGAGCCCCATCGCGAGAAGTCATGTGTCTACCCATTCAAGAATCTTCTCCAAGCCACTTGCTCTGTGACCCTGAACAAGTCCTAAGCCCTCTCAGCTTGGGGTGCTCATCTGTTCACCAATGTGAGATCACTGTTGTGAAAATGCCTGGCTTATGTGTCAATGGTCAGTACTAACTGAGCACCTGCTGTATACCAGGCTCTTTTCCAGACACTTTAGCTTCATTAATTCAGTTAATCCTCCCACCAACCCTGGGAGCGGCATACTGTTCCCAGTTACCTTGTCCTCCCCAGGATGGAGAAGTCCCACCTCATAGACCATGGCAAGGGGCAAATGAGATAATGGAAGAAAATTAACTTTGGCCAGGACTAGACACCTGGTGGGCTTTCCAGGTGGCTCAGAGATAAAGAATCCACCTGCCAAGTAGAAGATGCAGGTTGGGTTCCTGGGTTGGGAAGATCCCCTGGAGAAGGAAATGGCAACCTACATCAGTATTCTTGCCTGGAGAATCCCACAGACAGAGGAACCTGGCAGGCTACAGTCCATGGGGTTGCAAAGACATGACTAAGCAACTGGACACACACACAAACACACACACCTGGTAAGTGCTACATACATATTTGTTGTTGTTATTCCTGGAACTTCAAAATTTATAAAATGCAAGTACCTCCTTGTACTCCTCTGGGAAACTGTGGGACAGGGAGCAAGCATTATTATTGTCATTTTTGCTGTGTTCATTTATTTACTTATTCATTCATTCATCAACCCAGCACCCATCCAATGACCAGGGCTGGGCCAGGAGCTCTGGGGACCCTGAGGCACGAGGCTAGGGACTCCCAGTTTGACTCAAAGGTAGAAAACCCACCAGCTTCTAAGGGTTCCCTGGCCTGTAAGAATTGGGGAATGACTCACTCTAATGGACTATTACCTGGCTGGCGTGGGAACCCAGTGAGCCCAGATCTTCTGATTTTTAAAGAAAATCTGAAAATCTATCTATCTATCTATCTATATATATATATATATATATTTTAATGAACTTTCCTAATCTTTTGTGTTTTAAATGTTGGCAACCAATTTGATTTAAAAAAAACTACAGTACATGCTATGTCCTGCCCTAGGAATGTTTGAACCCTCAGGAAATTGAGGCCCAGAGATGCAAGGGAACCTGCCCAAGGTCACACAGCTTGGGGGAGAGCTAGGACTCAGACCCAGGACTCTTGAGTCTGCATCCCCTTCACCAGGTCTGGAACATGTAGAATTGGTGGAGTGGACTTAGGTCTTTAGCCCTCCAGTAGGGATTGGCCACCTGAGAGATACCACTGAGACTAAAAGGGAAGCTGCTTGTTAGATAGAACCTGAGGCAGTGGGGATGGACAGGCAGCCCAGCCCTCAAATCACGTTAAGAAATAAGATGCCATGGCCCCACCCACACTTCTGGCTTGAACACCTGTGCAGGCGTGTGTAGCGTTCCAAAGCCAGTATTGGAGACGGCACTGGGAGTCAGAGGATTCCAGACCCCTGGTTCCCTGAGAAACTCTGGCCACAGGCATGTGTGCCATAGCTAGGGCAATCATGGTGGCCAAGACAGGGCTGGGCCCAGCCGACTAGACAGTGGCCAGAGCCCTTGGACGCCACTAAACAATGCGTTTGGTCCAATCCTCCAATGGCACAAGTGTGACTTGGGCCAGCCCCATTTCCTCTCTGGGCCTGGTTGGTTCCACTATGTGATAGAGAGCAAGAAAAAGTGGCAGCCCCATGACTTTTCAGAGTATCCGGTCCATTCTGAGGAAGGGGACTTTGCTTCCGGGAAGGGCGTTTGTGGGGACCTGGGGCAGGGGCAAAGCTACCCCTCAGCTCAGACTGTCCATTCCTGTGAAATACCTGGCTGGGGTGAACCAGAAGACAGCTCACCCTTTCCTCCCCTCCACAGAGACACTGTCAAGCATTCCCTGGGTCTCTAACTGCCTGGGGCAGGCCATTCACCCCTCCCCAAGCAGCCCCTCCATTGCTGGGCTGGTGTGTTGATCATAAATTCCTTTTCTGTGTGCCTTCCGTCTGGCTTCCTCTCAGAAGGCAGCATGGTAGAGTAGAAAGAGCTCTGCTGCCCTGTGACTCCAGCAGGTTACTTAGCTTCTCTGGGTCTCAGTTTCCCTATCTGTAAATTGAGGGTGCAAACCTGCCTTGCTGTTTGTAAGGATCAAATGCATATAAAGCATCCATCCCACGCCTGGCACAGAGTAGGTGCTCAATCAGTGATGGTTCCCTTCTCCCACAAGGCTGCACGCCTGAAGCCTCAGGAGCCACGCATGTGGCATCAGCTGAGCTCCCCCCAGTGGGGAGTTCCACACGCCACACGGCAGCATGAGGTGAGCAATGCAGCTGCAGGTTCCTCCCATTAATGGAGGCATATGTGCCTCCCTGGAGTCCAGAGAGGCAGGGCCAGGCTGGGTGCCCTGGCTCCCTGCCCCTCATGGGGCAGCCCTGTGGGGTCAGGCTGACCAGGCAGAGCCGGTCGCAGGGGATGCTCACCTCTGCTGCTCCCTCCTGCCGGTCAGTGCCTACCCGGTCCAGGCCTCCTGCTCACCCTCCAGGTCCCACCACAGCCCTCCCCCACGTGCCCACCCTCCAGTTTGTCCACCCTCTCTTGCCTAATTTCATGTCCTCCTCACTGTTCTCTCTGATCCCACTCTCGCCCCCCTCCCCCAGTCCTTCCTCTCATCCAGCCAGAAGGGTCTTTCTAAGCCCACATGTGATCCTATTGCTCCCCCATCTAACATCCTACCAAGCTCTCACTCCCCTCTAACCTTCAGTCTAGCATTCAAGATCTTTCTCAGTTTAGGCCTTACTACCTTTTCCCGCCTCACCTGGAGACCACACTCGAGGAATCCTGCATGTGAATTCCTTTCCACACCCTTCCACACCTCTTCCTTTTCAAACCCTTTTCACACCTCAGGCCCCGGCAGATGCTGTGCCGCCCTCCTTCTATTCATTCTTTGTTTAATTAGCATTTGAGACTACTGCACATGGGCGCTGCTTAGACACAGAGATAGAAAAGCACCCCGAAAGGACAAAGGCCCTCCCTCAGAGAGCTTACTTCTAATAGCAGAGCCAGAAAATAAATCAGCCAATTTAAAGCACATCAGATGGCAATATGGGCCATGCTCAAAGAATAAAGCAGAGAAAGGGGACTGGAGGTGCTGAGGTGAGGATGATGCTGGCATTTTACACAGGGTGACCAGGGATGATCCTGCTGGGCCCAGCCCAGGACCTTCTCACCTTGGGAGAAACCTGTGTCCCTGGGAGTTAGAGGGCTGCATTTGAGCCGTTCTAGTAGGGCTTCATGGGGGAGGAGTCCTGGTGCTGACCTTGAATCATGGGTGGTTACTACACGATATGAGAATCCCAATAGGAGGCATTCCTGCTGGAGACTGGGGATTGATTGGCTCCTGACCCACTGGAGGTGTCAAAGCCCCAGGCAGGGGGCAGCCCTCACTCAAAAACTGGGCCTTGATCTGGGACTACCGTCCCAGGTACCTCATGACTAGGAGCATCACAACTTCCACTAGACACTGTCCTGGATCAGGAGCTGTGAGGTTGAGCCAGTCAGGGAGAGCATGTCAGGTAGGAGCATGACCTGAGCAAAGCCCTGGTGCTCAGGGTCCGTGTGGCCTGTGGGGAGGGCAGGTGGACATTGTAGATACTGGGCTGGGCCTTCCAAAGGGCAACCTTGCCAGCCCCTCGGCCAAGGTGGCCAAGAAGCCCAGTTTGTGACCACATTTCAACAGCCCTCTCTGACTTTCTTTATGAACTTAATTTGTCTCATGCATCACACTGACAGCTCAGAATGAGGCCGCTGCAGGGGTCCCTCGACTGGTTCTTCTGCTACAGTTCTGCCTGTGCTTAGGTAAAATGGGCCCTGTGGTGCTTCTCTACCGCTAATCTGTGCCCAGGGCCTCTGGCGATGAGGTGGTTCATAGTTATTTGCAGAAGGACCCTGGGGACTGGAAATCTGACCTGGGATAGTTTCTTATCCTTGGGCTCAGAACAAGCTCCCTATCGCCATTTTATAGGTATGGAAGGTCAGGTTCATCAGAGTTCCACAGTAAGTCTGGGGCAGAGAACCCAGACCTGCTGGGTCCCAGCTGGAGCCCTTTCCACTGCCTCATCCAGTTCAGGATTTTGTCAACAAGGCCTCCCAGGCAAGAGGACAATGTTCCCATCGCTCCATAGGTAGGGGATGGGGGTGGAGAGTGAAGACTCCATGGAGCCCCAGAGGCTGAAGGGAAACTGGGATCTAATTCGGAAATAGGCACAATGGGGGTCAGGAGAAAGCAGAGGGGCCTTGCCCTCCCCAAGTCCCTGGCAGGCACAAACTCCCTCTCATTTCCTAGGCAAGTTACACTACTGCTTGAAACAAACGTAAGTCCCAGTTTGAGGGATAACATAAAGTATCACACCAGTGTGAAAAGTCTTGAAAGAGACTCTTCGAATATGGTTATCTTTCAGAAATGTAGGGACTGAGATCCCCCTCACAGAGGGCATGCAAGTAGAGGCTGGGCTGGTCCTAGTGAGAACACCAGGCCTAGACTCTGAATCTGAACCCCAGGCCACTGATTCATTCATTCATCTGCTCATTCAACAACGGTTTACTCAGTGCGTGCTAGTGTCAGGCTCTGTGCCAGGCACAGGGGTGTAGCGCTGAGTAAAAAGGGCTGTGTCCTTGCCCTTATGGAGTTGACAGACTGGTGTAGAAAACAGTGTCATGGTTTGAGGAGAAATTAAGCGAGTTGAGTGAGGTGGGGACACTGTAGCTGGGTGATCAGCAAGGCCCCTCTGAGAGAGACATCTCAGCAGTCACCCACTTAAAGGGAGGGAAGGTGCCTCCAAATACACAGGAAGTGTATAGAGAACAGCCAGTGCAAAGCATGTCTGCACTGTCCTCCCTCCCTTTCCAGGCTAGGTGGAAAATCCCCAAGATGCCCCTGCCTTCCCCCACCCAGGCCCCAGGGACTCTCCCCACACAGCTCCCAGCCCTGCCACCAGAGGGAGCTAGTGAGTCTGGGTCACATCCTTGCTGCAAACAGTGTGGGGGCCCTTGGAGATTCCCCAGTGTGTGGCACTCCTGTCCAAAGGGAGGCACAGGGTGATTTTTTTCCCACAGTAATATATTTTATAATATATTTAGAAAAAATAACAAGCACATCAAGCCTGGCATTATTGCCAAGGACACATGAGGAAAGATTTTGTTTCAATTCAAAGTAGAACACGCAGAGGTAGATGGAGAATGTTAGCCATCATTAAATCTTGGAAAAGGACATAGGGTGTTCATTTTCTAGTCTTTCACCTCTTATAGAGGAATTTCAGAGTACAAAGTTGGTGGGGGGAGAGTAAAACTGAAGAGTGGGGGACATCCCTGGAGGGCGCTAAGCGAGGGCAGGACAGAGCTTGGTGTATTTGAGAGCACTCGGCTGCAGAGCTGAGAACAGACGGGAGGGAGAGAACAGAGATGAGGCTGGTGCTGCTGTCCTGGTCCAGCGAGCCTACAGCGGGATGAGAAAAGAGTCTGTTTTCTCTGCTGTCAGTAACAGGGAACAGCAATGCACAGCCAAGCCCAATAACAGAGCACAGCCAAATGTAGGCTTCGGAGCCTGACTGCCTCCATGTGGCTCTGTCCTGTGGCCTTGAACCAGTTCTTTGACCTGCCTCAGTGTCTTCATCTAAAGACTGAGATAGTAACAGTACCTCCTACCTCATCAGGTGGTCCCCAGGCTCTGACAACTTAGTAGATGTAAGATATCAAAACACTGCCCCACCAGAGGCAGCATTCCATCAACACTGGCTGTACTATGCCGGCTCATTCCTTGGTGGACCCTTGGCAGTGCACTCTTGATGGAAAACTGCCTGGTGCCTGGTGATGGCCCTGGGGAGAGCTTCATATACTGCCTCCTCTTTTGCCTACACACACACACACATCCTAGCCAATTCTGCATGCAAAATGCATTATATAAATCAACCAGATTTATTAATACGTCTATTGAGCTGTTAATTTTTTATTTTAATTTTAAAAATTTAATAACATTGTTTAGTTTTCAGTGTTCATTTTTAAGATTAAAGTCTACTTGAGGCAAGTCATGCTGATTTCACTTGCAGGAATAATGAAAATATTTCCTTTTAAAATAAGTTTGAGAGTCGGTCGACCTCTGAACTATCTTCACAATATTCCTGTAAATCTAAAACTGTTCTAAAATTAAAAATTTATTTCAAAAACTCAGATTCAATTTTTTAAAAGTTTGGACAGAAAAGAGTTGATTAAAGGGAAATATTAAGTACTGGCTCTGGAGATTTGCAGGGACCAATGGGTGGAAAACTCTTCTTTGCTGGGAACCAGTTTGATCATCCTGCTTTCCTCCCAACCCTGATCAACTGTGTCCACAGGGCAAGGTGTTGGGGGGCAGGGAGAGGGAAGAGGAGGAATTATTGGTGATACAACACAGAGCTCTTTGGGGCAGGAGCCGCCTTCTAGAGGGGTCTCTGCCAGGGTCCCTCTCAGAATCCTGATGGAAGTGAGTTTAATGACGGATTCAGGGGTGATGAAACACCCTGAACCTACAATAGTGGGAGCAGTCAGTGCCTGCAGAGCTGTGCAGACAGCCCTGCCCAGGCCCCTGAGGGCGGAGGCTCTGGGGAGAGTGCCACCTGACTAATGGAGGGTGCAACCTGGCCCGGCAGGGAAGGGGTGGTAACAAGTCCCCAGTCTCTTTCACCTCCACCCTCCAAGCTCCTGCTGTTGCTTCCCATGGACTGAAGCATGGAAGCCAGAGGTGAGGGGGCTCAGGTGATATCGTTGGTGGAACCAAGGGCAAGGCGGAGGGTGAGTCTGTAGGGCCAGGGGAGCACACCTGACTCCATGCTGGGCAGGTGGAGGCGGGAGGGTGGCTGCAGGCATTCAGCAGGTTTGTGGAATGAGCCGGGAAGCCGAGTCAAACTGCCTGGGTTCACACCTACCGAGTGATACCGGACAGTCGCTTCCCCTGTCCGTTTGTCCATCAGAGTAGTAAACGCCCCCGGAGAAGCTGAAGTGAGTCTGTGTAGACTCTGTGCAGTGGGGCACACGGTAAGCTTGTTGGTCAAAGAAGAGTATCATCTGCCCTTTCCAAGAGAGGACAAAGCCTCTGCCATCTCCAGCCACCTAGCTCCTCACAGCCACTCCAGGGCCTGTAATGCCCTCAGCTCAGTTCCCGGATGGCCCTGCCACTGCCAGGCCTGCTTGCTGTCTAAAGCCCACCACGCTGCTTCTCCCCTTGTCCCCTCCTGGTTATAGACCAGGAGCCTGAGGCCCAGAGAGCAGAGCCACATAGTAAGTTAGTGACGGGTCAGTGGATTTACAGGGGCCTGGTTGGCCAGTTCATTAGCCCTTTCCCAGGAACTGGCTTGATTTCCTGACCTGGGGGCCTCCCCAGGAGGTGGGAGAATCATGGTCAAGGCTTCCGGCTGTCTATAATTTTCCAGCCTAATTACACACCTGCAAATCCATTTGCTACTAATGATACAGAGTGAGCCTCAGGGAATATTTGGAGGGGGAAAAAAACCAATCATTCAAATTCAAAGAATAAATAATTGCAGTTCTGCAGAAGTGTGAGTGCCAGGGGAGGTTTGTTGATTTCAATACCCTCCATCTCCATCAAGTCATCCCATCCCTATTCTTTTACGAACACCCTATGGCTTCTTGGTCTTAAGTAGGAGATTGCAAAAGCACCCCCCCTCCTCCCATAACCTCTCTTGGCCCAGCAGGAAAAGCCCTACAGTCCCTATCCGTGCCGTGTGACCTTGGGTGTGCGCCTGCCCTACCTGGGTCCTGGTCTTTCTCATCTGTATGAAGGAATCACAGTCTGTCTCCTACTGTCCTCATCTGCCAGTCTAGGAAATGAGAAAACCCGCAGATTCAGCCATTATTATAACTCTCCCATCTTCTGACAGCCCACTATGCTCCAGCCACACTGGACTCCTGCCACTCCCCAAATATACCTCGTGAATGGAGGTAGATTAGATTTTGCTATGTAACCTCCCAAATTCAGTAGAGCTGTTTTTAAAAAAAATAAGCATTTACAGGTCAGCTGGGCTTATGGCTTCACCTCAGTCAAGACAAGTTGATTATGAAACAGGCCCCAGTTTTCCAACCTTGTTCCCATATCGATGCCCCTTGCAATGTTCATCTCCCATAGAAAGGGAGAGGTTATTTTTCTACCCCTGGTCTTATGACTTGCTTTGCTCAATAGGATGTGGCAGAAGTGACAATGGGCTGGTTCTGAGCCTCGGCCTTAAGAGGACACACATGTCCACTCGCTCTCTTGGACCCCTGTCGTTGCTGCCGTGAGGACAACCTGGGCTAGCCCACTGGAGGATGAAGGGCACTGCAGAGAGAGGTCCCGTCCACCCTTACCCAGGCCCGCCTAGACCTGACAGCCCCAGTCAGCTAGGGCGACCCACTCTTCAGTTTGCCCAGGATTGAAGGGTCACCTGGGATGTGGGTCTTTCAGTGCTATAACTGGGGCAGTTCCAGGCAAACCAGGATGGTTGATCACCCTATAGTTGATTCACCAGCTGACTCAGGTGCAGGAATAAGCCCATCTGAGTTCAGAAGAACTAGCCAGCTGACCTGTAAATGCTTATTGTTTGAAACAAATAAAGCGTGAATTTGGGAGGCTGAATTTGGGAAGCCATTTGTTAGACAGAGAAAACTAACAAGGGCACCTTCTCCATTTCTGTGAAAAACTCAGAGTTGCCCTGAACAACTGCAGGGGGAGCCAGGAACAGAGATTACCTTGTGAATGGCAGCACTTGGAATTGTACGATAGAACCCTAGATAAACTTCAAGGCCCCAGTTCAAATGTCACCTCTTCTGTGAAGCTTTCCCAGACTCCCCTAGATCTAGAGAAAGGGAGTCTTTTGTGCTAAAAATGATAAGGATAAGGTAGGATAATTAAATAGTTAGTTTAGAAATCCCACTAGGGGATTAAAGACAGAAAGGGAATTTTAAGGGAGTTTGAGAGACTGTTGTAAGCTAATGACCACTCAAGAAAAGAATCCAGTAACCTAGCAGCAATCTACACCACCTTGAAGCAAGACCAGGTACATCAAGTGCCAGGCACAGTCAAGCCACAAAACCTGAGAGTTAAAACACAAGACAATAGATACAGGGTCAGAATCTTGTTACATGAAGTCAGGGAGTCAATGGTCCTTGAAGAGTAGCATTTCTGCGTGTAACCAAGACAGGAATATAGGTGAAAGATTTAAAAAAAAAACTAGGGGAGGGACTTCTCTGGTGGTCCAGAAGTTAAGACTCTGCCTTGCAATGCAGGGAATATTGGGTTCAATCCCTGGTTGAGGAACTAAAATCTCACATGCCACAGAACAACTAAGCCCAGCACCGCAACTGCTGAGCCTGGACTCTCTGGAGCTCGTGTGACACAACTAGAGAATCCGTGCATCTAAACGAATGATCCCATGTGATGCAACAAAGATTTTGCATGCTGCAACTAAGGCCTGACACAGCCAAATAAATAAATATGTAAAAAAAAAGGAAAAAAAAAACCACAAAAAATCTAGGGAAAAGGGGATATTATACCAGAACCTGAGATGAATTACTGTGTTTTAGTAAGTATTACAATCCTTTTGCTAATATACATATGATTTAAATAGCACCATGACAGTCCCAGTTAGACCATATAGGGTCAAAGGAGGAATTGATGTAAGCCTTGACATCTGCCCAAGCATGAGGAAGAAGGTGGTCTTCTCCTTTCCCCATTTTTCTTTGATTACAAAAATGTAACCCCCTTTGTTCTTGGAACTGTGCTTCCATGCTGGCCTGCTTGTATCTCTCACAAGCAACCTATGATAATAAACTCATGCTTTACCTATTGCTTTGCCTCACGCTGAATTCTTTCTGCAACGAGGCAAAAGAACTTCGGCTTCAATAAGTTTTGACACCAGGTGAGCAGTTTCGATTAAAAGACAGTGAGTTTTCCTCTATGACCCACCTCCCAGAATATTGGAAATAAAAGCAAAAATAAACAAATGGGACCTAATGAAACTTAAAAGCTTTTGCACTACAAAGGAAACTATAAGTAAGGTGAAAAGACAGCCCTCAGATTGGGAGAAAATAATAGCAAATGAAGAAACAGACAAAGGATTAATCTCAAAAATATACAAGCAACTCCTGAAGCTCAATTCCAGAAAAATAAATGACCCAATCAAAAAATGGGCCAAAGAACTAAACAGACATTTCTCCAAAGAAGACATACAGATGGCTAACAAACACATGAAAAGATGCTCAACATCACTCATTATCAGAGAAATGCAAATCAAAACCACAATGAGGTACCATTACACGCCAGTCAGGATGGCTGCTATCCAAAAGTCTACAAGCAATAAATGCTGGAGAGGGTGTGGAGAAAAGGGAACCCTCTTACACTGTTGGTGGGAATGCAAACTAGTACAGCCGCTATGGAAAACAGTGTGGAGATTTCTTAAAAAACTGGAAATAGAACTGCCATATGACCCAGCAATCCCACTTCTGGGCATACACACTGAGGAAACCAGATCTGAAAGAGACACGTGCACCCCAATGTTCATCGCAGCACTGTTTATAATAGCCAGGACATGGAAGCAACCTAGATGCCCATCAGCAGATGAATGGATAAGGAAGCTGTGGTACATATACACCATGGAATATTACTCAGCCATTAAAAAGAATTCATTTGAATCAGTCCTAATGAGATGGATGAAACTGGAGCCCATTATACAGAGTGAAGTAAGCCAGAAAGATAAAGAACATTACAGCATACTAACACATATATATGGAATTTAGAAAGATGGTAACGATAACCCTATATGCAAAACAGAAAAAGAGACACAGAAATACAGAACAGACTTTTGAACTCTGTGGGAGAAGGTGAGGGTGGGATATTTCAGAAGAACAGCATGTATACTATCTATGGTGAAACAGATCACCAGCCCAGGTGGGATGCATGAGACAAGTGCTCGGGCCTGGTGCACTGGGAAGACCCAGAGGAATCGGGTGGAGAGGGAGGTGGGAGGGGGGATCGGGATGGGGAATACATGTAAATCCATGGCTGATTCAAAGAATAAAAAAAATAAAATTAAATTAAAAAAAAAAAAAAAAAGACAGTGAGTTTGAGTCCCCTCCCAAGTAAGGAATTGTGGGTTCAAGCCCCAGTCTGAGTTTTGGTTGGGTTTGAATCCCATCCAAGGAGTGTAGTTTCAAAAAGAACCAGTTTTGGAGTCAGGACTGATTCAAAGTTTCTTCTACTTATATCTTGGCAAGTCAATTTAACCTCATCTGGAAAATTGAGATGACAAAAAGTAACCATTATCTTCTGGGATTGTTGTGAGAAGAGAGTGCACAGCGCCCGGCAAACAGGGTATACAAAGTTGGGGTGTGCTTCATAAAAGAATGGAGCACAAGCCTTTTCCCTCTTCACTTCTGAATTCTCTCCTCCCTGTCCCCACCGTGATGCTCCTTTCCCGGGTTCTAAGAATTCATTTTCCCTTAAAATGCAGTCAGCTCCTCACTGACCTCCTGGAGGACCAGGCTTGCTCTGTATTACGCATTGGAGACAAAAGGACACTCTTTTTTCAATTTTTTATTTTTTAATTACCATACAGAAAAATTTACTTTTATGTACAGTTATATGAATTTTAAACACATGTATAGGTTTGTGTAACCAACACCATAATAAGGACACAGTTCCATCATATAAGGGAATTTATTTTCAAAATATGAATTATTTTAAAAAACTGGAATAGATAATACATATACTCGGTAAAAAATATATTTAAAAGTATACAAGTTACTCATTGAGAACTGTCTTCCACCCCAATCACTCCCCAGGTGCGATTTCTAGTTTCTAGTGCCTTCTAGAGATATTTTATGCGCGCGCGCGTGCACGTGTATGTGTGTGTGTGTGTGTGTGTGTGTGTGTGTGTGTGTGTTAGTCTTTGACTCTTTGTGACCCCATGGACTGTAGCCTGCCAGGCTCCTCTGTCCATGGAATTCTCCAGGCAAGAATACTAGAGTAGGTTGCCATTCCCTTCTCCAGGGGATCTTCCTGCTCCAGGCGTTGAACCTGGGTCTCCTGCATTGCAGGTAGATTCTTTACCACTTGAGCTACTAGGGAAGCCCCCTTTTATGCATATGCAGGCATAAATACCTTCAACTCTTCTCCACACCCTGATTTTTTATTACTGCATCTTGTTTTTTTGTATTTAATATGTTAATACAGGTTGTTCAGATTGGTAATAAATACAGTCTATCCATACGGGGTACTTACCATGTGCCACTCCCTGGGCTTCCCTGGTGGCTCAGCAGATAAAGAATCTGCCTGCGATGCGGGAGACCGGAGTTCGATCCCTGGGATGGGAAGATCCCCTGGAGAAGGGAAAGGCTACCCACTCTAGTATTCTGGCCTGCAGAATTCCATAGACTGTACAGTCCATGGGGTTGCAAAGAGTCAGACACGACTGAGCGACTCACTTCACTTCACTCCCTGGTCTAAATACCACAAGACCAATTTTACTCATTTACTCCTCAGCACAACAATTTAAGGTGGTGACATTATTATTACTGATACTCATCCCATTTTAGAGGTTAGAAAACTGAGGCACAGAGAGGTTAAGTTAGGTAACTGGCCCAAAGTCAGTCCCACAGCCAGTAGTGGCAGAGCTGGGATTAGGACTCAGGTATTCTGGCTCCAGAGTCTATGTTCTAAAGACCACATTAATCTACTTCAAGCAGTGTCATGAAATACCATTACATCCAGACATGGTCATTTATTTAACCAGCATCCTCTTGATGGCCATTATTTGCCACTGCAAACAAGGCTGCCCAGGATATCTCCGTCATTCATCTTTCTGGACATGTGGAAGTGCATCTGTTGAATTAACTCCTAGAAGTTGAATGCCTGGGTCACAGGGCATGTGCAGTTTTATATTTGATAGATATCTCTAGATTGTCTTCTCAAGAATTGTAACAATTTTTACTCCAGTCAACAATGCACCAGAGAACTTGCTGCCCTACACTCTCACCAAAACAGCACATTATCTAAAATTTTGGTCTCTGCCATCTACTGGGGGAAGTGGTAACTTTGATCCAGTTTTTGTTGGCACTTCTCTTACTATAACTGAGCATGGACATCTTTTCCTCCTTTCAGAAACCATTTGTATACACTTTCTATGAACCATTTGTTCATGTCGTGTGGCCATTTTACATTATTGATCTTTAAAAAAATTGACATGTGACCTCTCATATATATATATGTGTGTGTATATATATATATGTACTCTCATATATGTGTGTGTGTGTGCTAATTCGCTTCAGTCATGTCCAACTTTTTTCTTTGTGATGCTATGGACTATGGCCCGCCAAGCTCCTCTGTCCATGGAATTCTCAAGGCAAGAGTACTGATGTGAATTGTCATGTCCTCTTTCAGGAGATCTTCCCGACCCGAAGATAGAGCCCACATCTCTTATGTCTCCAGCATTGGCAGGTGGGTTCTTTACCACTAGCACAACCTGAAATTTTATTTGTGGTATTTTTTCGAATCGGACACATCAAATTTTATTGGTTATATTCATATTTTCTTCTGTGGCTTCTGGGTTTGAATCAATTTGGGAAAATCTTTTCCTTTCCTAAGCTCAGAACTACAAAAGAATTATCCATGTTTGTTTCAATACTTTCATGGTTTCATTTACTTTTAAATCTTTGATCCACACAAAGTTAATATTGATGTAAACAATAGTATGTGATTCCAACCCACTTTTTTCAAATTACCTCAATATCACTTACTAGATAATCAATTTTTACTCATTCACTTGAAACAATACTTTATCAATTTAAAACTCTTATGTGTTTGTGTCTAATCCTGGATTCTTTCTCTTATCATCCTCCCAGCTCTTCTTTTCGTGTTTTTGTGTGATATCATTTATGTATAATAAAATGCCCAGGTTAAATGTGTTCAGTTCACTAAATTTTGGCAATTGTGTACAATGTATAACTACCATTCAAGGTAAGACAGAACATTTCCATCATTCCAGAGATTCGCTCATGCTCCTTTCCAATCAACCTTCATCCCTACCATCCCAGAGGCAGCAGAATATACATTTTCTTCAAGTGCCCATGGAATATTCTCCAGGATAGATCACATGCTGAGCCATAAAGCAAGCTTGGTAAATTTAAGAAAACTGAAATCATATCAAGTTGGAAGTGCTCATATTATTTTCTCCATAGATGTTGTTCAGTCACTCAGTCATATCCAATCTTTGCAACCCCATGGACTGCAGCATGCCAGGCTTCCCTGTCCATCACTACCTCCTAGAGTTTGCTCATGTCCATTGCTCAAACTCATGTCCATTGAGTCAATGATGCTGTCCAACAATTTCATCCTCTGTTGCCCTCTTCTCCTCTTGCCTTCAATCTTTCCCAGCATCAGGGTCTTTTCCAATGATTTGGTTCTTTGCATCAGGGGGTCAAAGTATTGGGACTTCAGCTTCAGCATCAGTCATTCCAATGAATATTCAGGATTGATTTCCTTTAGGATTGACCAGTTTGATCTCCTTGCAGGCCAAGGGACTCTCAAGAGTCTTCTCCAGCATCACAGTTCGAAAGCATGAATTCTTCAGTGCTCGTCTGTCTTTATGGTCCCCTTTATGGTAACTCTCACATCCGTACATGACCACTGGAAAAACCATAGCTTTGACTATATGGACCTTTGTCAGCAAAGTGGACCTTTGTCTCTGCTCTTTAATATGCTTTTTAGGTTTGTCATAGCTTTTCTTCCAAGGGGCAAGCATCTTTTAATTTCATGGCTGCAGTCACTATCCTCTGATTTGGGAGCCCAAGAAAATAAAGTCTGTCACTGTTTCCATTTTTCCCCATCTATTTGCTATGAAGTAATGGGGCCAGATGCCATGATCTTAGTTTTTTCAGTGTTGAGTTTTAAGCCAGTTTTTTCACTCTTTTCTTTCACCAGCATCAAGAGGCTCTTTAGTTCTTTGTTTTCTTCCACTGGGGTGGTTTTATCTGCATATCTGAGGTTATTGATATTTTTCTCAGCAATCTTGACTCTAGCTTGTGATTCATCCAGCCTGGCATTCTGTATGACATTTTCTGCATGTAAGTTAAATAAGCACGGTGACAATATACAGCCTTGTCACACTCCTTTCCCAATTTGGAACCAGTCTATTGTTCCATGTCCAGTTCTAACTGTTGCTTCTAGACCTGCACACATATTTCTCAGGAGGCAGGTAAGGTGGTCTCCCATCTCTTTAAGAATTTTCCACAGTTTGTTGTAATCCACACAGTCAAAGGCTTTAGCATAGTCAATGAAGCAGAAGTTTTTCTACTCCATATATATTAAAATTCAATATTCATTGCTGATTTTTAAAAGCCCTATTTCCTGAAAGAACTTGTGTAGAATTGGTATTATTTCTTCCTTTAATGTTTGATAAAACTTATTAATGAAGCCTGTCTGGGCCTGGAGTTATCCATGTGGGAGGGATTTTTATTACAAATTCCATTTTTAAAATAAATATGGGGATGTTTAAGTTTTCTATTACTTCTTTTGTCAGTTTTTCTACAGTCACATTCTTAGGGATATTATCCATTGCATGTAAGTTGTCAAGTTTTGCATAAAACTGTAATGTTCTTCATGAATGTTTTTCACATGAACTTTCGAATCTCAATTTTCCCATGACAAGGAGTGCTTTACACTCACTTCTATTTTCTGAGCACTCACTACATAGCATAGCTCTTCTTGTGATTAAATGTGATCATGTGATAGAGTTCTAGCCAATGGAATTCAAGTAGAAGTGATGTGTATTAATTCTCTGACTGGCTCTTAAAAACTTCCCATGCTTAATCATTTATATTCCTCTGCCAGCTTCAGGCAGATGCACACAATTACCTTGGAAACCATGTGTTGAAAATAGTAAACCCAAAGATTAAAGAAGTCTGATTGAAAGACACACACATAGATGCCCACCAATCAGGAACATCTATTTTGGGCTTTTGTAAGCTAGAAATAAGTATCCATCATTTTCTATCCATTACATACTCAGAGTTTTTTCCTTAAAGCGATTATCCTACACTAATTAATACACACTCCTAGGAACTGTGGCTTTATTTTTATTAGAAGCATTCTAAATGTATATAATAATATAGGGAAAACTGACTTATATTTACTGTCTTCTTACAAAGTATCTCTTTCCATTTATTCTTGTTTTGTTTTAGAAGTCCAGTAGCATTTAAATTTTTTTCATGTGTATCTTGCATTTTTCTTATTTAATGTGTTGCTAGATATTTTATCTTTTTTGCTATTTTCATAGATGGGATTTTTCCTTTAAGTATCTTTTATAACTCACTGTCCATGTATAGGAAAGTTATTGTTTTTTTAATGCTTTAATTTTGTACCCAGTTATCTTACCAAGCTATATTATTTATAATAAATACTCTATTTTATCTTGCTTTTCAAATGCATAATACCATATATGAATAACAATACTTTTGTCTCTTTCCAATATTTATGTTCCTCATTTCTTATGAAATTATAACAGTTAATATCTGCAGAGTAATGTTAAACAAGACAGGTGAGAGGGGACATCTTTTTCTGGCTCATGAATTTAAGTGGGATGCTTTAAACCGCTCACCTTACACACACTGATGGATTTTGCCTTGTTATACATGATCCTGGGCTTCCCAGGTGGCACTAGTGATAAAGAACACACCTGCCAATGCAGGAGACTTAAGAGACACCGTCTCAATCCCTTTAGTCAGGAATGTACCCTGGAGGACGGCATGGCAACCCACTCCAGTATATTTGCCTGGAGAATCCCATGGACAGAGAAGTCTGATGAGCTATAGTCCATAGAGTCGCAAACAGTTGGACATGACGGAAGTGACTTAGCACACATGCATACATGATCTTATTAATTAAGGAAGTATCCATCCTTTTCTATTTTATCAAGAAGTTTTCCAAAATCAGAAATTAACATTGAATTTTATTAAATGCCATTTCAGAATCTATACAGAAAATAACAATATTCTTCCTCTTTTTGATCTATTAATCAAGACATTCTATAATATTACATAATCTACTTTACTAGGTTTTTAAAAATTAAACCATGTAAAGATTAGTTACAGATGTGTGCTATTTTCTTAATGTGCTTCTGGATTCTAAATGATATTTCTGATTAGTCAGGGTTTTCCAGAGAAGCAGAATCAATGAGATATGTGTACATATGTGTGTGTACACACACACACACATAGCATTATTCTAAGAAATTGGCCCATGCAGTCATGAAGGTAGAGAAGCCTAGAACCAGGAGAGATGATGGCATAGTTCTAGTCTGAGTCGGAAAGTCTAAGCCTAGGAGAGATGGTGGTGTAAGTTCTAGCTCTAGACCAAGTCTGACAGTAGGATAAGGTCAGTGTCCCAACCCTAAGACAGTCAGGTGGAGGGGAAGAATTCCCCCTTTCTCCACATTTTGTCCTACTCAGGCTCTTAGCAGACTAAATGACACTTCCAACATCAGGGAAGATAGTCTGCTTTGTTCAGTGCACCAACGCAAGTTAGTCTCATCCAGAAACACCCAGAATAACGTTTGACCAAATATTCAGACACCCTGTGGCCCAATCCAGTTGACATATAAAGTTAACCATCACATTTCCTATAATTATTATTTTACTTTTTGATAGTCACTCCCACAATATTTATGTGAGGTTGATTTATTGTTTTCTATGTTGTGCTTGGCTATCCCTGTTAAACAGTCCTCATGGTAATAATGGGAAGCTTTCCTTCCTCTAGATAGGGTATTAAAAAGCAGAGACATTACTTTGCCAAGAAAAGATCCGTATAGTCAAAGCTATGGTTTTCCCAGTAGTCATGTATGGATGTGAGAGCTGGACCATAAAGAAGGCTGAGCACTGAAGAACTGATGCTTTTGAACTGTGGTGTTGGAGAAGACTCTTGAGAGTCCCTTGGACTTCACAGAGATCAAACTAGTCAATCCTGGACTGGACTTTCTGGACTTGAAGTCGCTCAGTCGTGTCCAACTCTTTGCGGCCCCATGGACAGTAGCCTGCACCAGGCTCCTCCACCCATGGGATTTTCTAGGTAAGAGTACTGGAGTAGGTTGCCATATCCTTCTCCAGGCAATCTTCCTGACCCAGGGATTGAACCCAGGTCTCCTGCACTGTAGACAGACGCTTTACCATCTGAGCCACCAGGAGTCTTTTCCTAAAGGAAATCAATTCTGAATATTCATTGGAGGGACTGATGTTGAGGCTGAAGTTCCAATCCTTTGGCCACCTGATGCAAAGAGCTGACTAATTGGAAAAGACCCTGATGCTGGGAAAGATTGAAGACAGGAGGAGAAGGGAATGACAGAGGATGAGATGGTTGGATGGCATCACTGACTCAATGGACATGAGTTTGGGCAAGCTCCAGGAGATGGTGAAAAACAGGGAAGCCTGGCGTGCTGCAGTCCATGGTGTCGCAGAGAGTTTGGCACAACTGAGTGACTGAACAACAACAAAAGGCTTAGAAGTCCCTGTAAAACCTTTAGAGTACGGTGATTTTAGAGAATAGCTCTTTAACAATGTCCTTTGTTTTTCCTGTGCTATTTGACCTTTTCAAATTTTCTTTCAGGAAAAACAAATTTGATCCTATCACACACCTGCTTAGTCACCTGCACTGACTGTTCCTCAAGGTAAACTAGTAATTGACAAGGGGAAGTTTCTCTTTGCAGAAATAGTCTAGCTGAGAGATGATATTGGGATAATAGAATATCTTCATTTTGCAAACCCTAATGAAATGATGGGCTCCCTGGCGGCTCAGATGATAAACAGTCTGCCTGCAATGTGGGAGACCTGGGTTCGATCCCTGGGTTGGGAAGATCTCCTGGAGAAGGAAATGGCAACCCACTGTAGTACTCTTGCCTGGAGAATTCTGTGGACAGAGGAGCCTGGTGGGCTGCAGTCCACGGGGTCACAAAGAGTCGGACACAACTGAGTGGCTAAGTTTCACTTTCAATGAAATGATGGATCTAGTCAATGTTCATTGATGACCACTAATATCAGGAAATGCACAGATGGGAGGAAGCCCACCCTGACCAAGCCCAGCCCAGTGCTGCCTGGTGCTGTGACTCCTGCCCCTCCATCTGGTGAATCACCCCCTCCCGTCATTCACCACTGGTAGGTCTCAGCCCTCCTCAGCTCCAAGCAGGTCTGGGGCTCCTCTGAGACTGCAGCTGCTGGGTATCTCTCAGGGGGTGGGGGGTGGGGCATCATCTCTAATGTGTGAGCTTCCTGAGGGGGCCTATTCCGTATCCCAGGCCTGTGGGGATTTGTAAGACGAGCACATTTTTCCTGGCTAAGATATTTGGGGATACAGCTTGGAAGCATCACCCCCACCCCCACTCTGGCTCCCAGACATCGCACTCCCCTCCAGGCTCACTCAGAACCAAGACCAGGCCTCCCTCCCTCTGTGGTTCCACACTTGGGCTGGGATGGCCCCTCTCTTTCTGGGAGGATTAAGGAAGATTAAGGTGATAAAGGGATTTCACAGAGAGCAGATGTAAAACTCTGTGAAGGGGAGTTTTAATCTTAATAGATTAAGATCCAGGGCCAGACTCCTGGCTCCAGACTCAGAGCCCAAATCTTTGCTGATCAGGGCTGGCTCAAATTCAAGGAGTTTAAGGAGTACAACTCCTTCCAGGCAGTCAGTCTGAAACAGAGGAATGATATTGTTCATGTTGTACAGATGAGAAACCAAGGCTTAGAGAGGTTAGAACCCTTTAAAGTGGCTGAGGTGCAATTTAAACCCAGTTTTGATCCAAACTGCCTCCCAGGAGAACTGGGGCCCTGAGCTGAGCCAAGCCCTATCTCTGCCTCGCGGCACTCACTGCCTAGTGACTGAGACACATGGGGAACTCAGAGGAAGAAGAGGTCACAGTGGGCTACAGCAGTCGGGGGAGGGTTCCTGAAGTCGGTGGAGAGACACCACATGAGATGTCTCTGAGAGCTTAACACCACTCTCTTCAGGAGAGGGCGAGGGTAGCTTTCAGCTACCTTGTGAGCAGAGCCATCTGAGCAAAGAGGTGGAGGAGAACCAAACGTGGTGGACTGGGGTCTCCACGGAGGGTCTGGCAGAACTGAGGTCCTAGCAGGGGACCCTGAGTGAGCAGCACACAGGCTGCAGTTTGCCTTGGTCATCTTGGCCAGGGGACCTCCGGCCAGGGGCAGCTCAGAGACCCTGGAGGAGACCATGAGCAGACAGGAGGCTCTACTCGGGGCTCTGAGGAGGAGCAGGAATCAGCTCAACTGTGGAAAGTCATGGGATCAGACTTAGGTCATCCAAGAGCGGCCAAGGAGATCTGTTTTGACAAACCTGTTTTGACAGAGTTTGCCCTGCCAGCTAACTCCCAACCCTTGGCTCAAAGGTCTGCAGAAATCTATTTTCAACATGCAGACCCCTTCCCTCCCCATCCAATGCTTCAGGTGGGAGTGGACCCAGAAGTCCTTGAGTCTGTCATCTCTCACCTCACACTGCCCAGACGCCAGGACAGAGTTACAGAGAGGAAGACAGTGGCCAGCAGGCCCCAAGGCACACCCATTTGGTAGATGGGAACACTGAGGCTGACAGAGGGAAGGGACTTACCTCAGGCTATGCAACTAATGAGGGGAATGGCAGGCCAAAAATATTGATCTAAGGTGGGTCATTCAATTCTCTTTGGGGAGAGGGGCAGTTTGTGAGCAAACACATGTCACACATTTTGACTATTGAGAGTGACATCCAAGCTCAAAGAGGCTAAGGCTCCTGCCCAAGGGCACACAGCTAGAAAGTGGGCAGGTGACTTCTTGGCCAAGCCTCGGTTTCTTCATCTGTGCAAGGTGGGAATCCAGCTGGGAGAAGGTCCCACGGAGAGAAAGGAGGAGCTCAGGAACCTGTCCACACTTGTCCATGAGAAGCAGCTCCTGAAAACCAGGGTTCCATTGACACCAGGTCCCGGTGCCAGGCCAAAATCTCACTGTCCCTGGGACAGAGGCAGGGAACAGCCTCTTCCCTCCTCAAAATACCCTCCAGCAGTCAGTGGCTGCCCTTGGGCTACTGTAAAACATTCCTGTTATATCAGGAAAATGACATCCCCCACACGAAAACTTGAATCTTCCAGTCATCCCTGCTCTCCTGGGCTACATCGTCATCTTACCAGGACCCAGAAACCCGATCAGATGTGACCCAGTCCTCAAGCAATTCACACGCTTGCATGTGTGTGTGTGTGAGTGTGTGTGTTGGGGGAGGAGGCACATGCATGCATGTGGATGCGGGTGGGGAATGGAAGAGGGCAGGGAGTGCAGAGGAGAAGAGGGAGGAAAGAAACGGATGGTGACTGTGTAGGTGGGTCAGCACCAAGGAACAGCGGTGAGGAATCACGAAGGAGGGAACCTTCCCAGTCTGGAGATCAGGGAAGACTTCCTGAAGGAGGGGCTAGGAAAAGCAGGCAAAGGGCAGGAGAAGTGAAGGGAAGAACAACGGTGGGGAGATGAGGGCCATTCTGCTATGTCTGGGGAACTACAGGGAATTTGGTGGAAGCTCCAGGCTGAAAAGCAGGATGGGGAGAAAGCTTTGGTGGAATGAAAGGACCCCAGGCTAGGGATATGAAGTTACTCAGTAAATGATGGGAAGCCACTGAAGTTTAGTATTAATATTTTTTTAAATGCTTTATTATAGATAATTTCAGGTCTATATACAAATAAAGAGAGTAGAATAATTCACCCCCAGGTACCTGTCTTTCAACCTCAACACTTATCTGCTCACAGCCAAGTTTGTTTCATTTTCACCTCGACTGCCAACTTCCCCCCCAAACTGAATTATCTAAAAGCAAACCCCAGAAAGCATACCATTTAATGCATTCAATTTCGGAATAAACTATTAAAAGATATGCATTCTTCTTTGTACAAATTCCTTTAAAAAATAACATTAATAATAGTCACATAATCACAACATTATGGGCTGAATTATGTCTCCTCAAAGCTCATGTGTTGAAATTCTAACTCCCACTACCTCAGAATATGGGCTGTATTGGTGATAGGGTCTTTAAGGAGGTAATGCTGTTAAAATGAGGTCAGTAGACTGACTCTAATCCAAAATGACTGGTGTTCTCATAAGAAGAGGAGATTAAGACCCAGACACATAGAGAAGGAAGAGGATACAAAGACACAGAGGGAAAAGGGCCAGTTACAAACCAAGGGGAGTTCTCACAAAAATCCTACCCCGTCGGCACCTTGATCTTGGACTTCTAGCCTCCAGTTCTGTGAGAAAATGCAGTTTAAACAATCCAGTCTATAGTACTCTGCTGTGGGAGCCTGAGAAAACTAGGGAGGATGTTGTATTTATTTATTTAGGTGAAATATTATTATAACACCTAAAATATTCATCAGAAATATTTAATATTGTCAAATATCCAACTCTATTAATAATTAGCTCATAATTTTGGTTAACGGTTTGAAGATCCAAATAAGGTCCACACAGTGCATTAGATCCTGAGATCTAGTAAGCTTCTTAATGTAAAGGTTCTCACCTCTTTTTCCTTCTTCACCATCTGTATTTTTATTTGATTACCAGTAACATTATTTAACATGTCCCCCGGTCCCCTGCAGTTCAGGTAAATTGGTGGTTAGATCTAGAGACTTTATCATGTTCATGATGATTTTCTAGAAAAAAAAAGATAATTCATAGATACTAACTATTGCGAACTTCCACCAGCAGGAAACTGCAGTCAGAGCAGTTTCAAGCTCTGTAGTCACTATTCTGAAGTTCTTAATGATGTTTGAATGAGGGGCCCTACCTTTTTATTTTGCAATGATTTTCCAGAGAGATTTGATTTAGTCGCTCAGTCGTGTTTGACTGTTTGCCACCACAAGGACTGTAGCCTGTCATATCCTTCTGTCATGGGGTTCTCCAAGCAGAAACACTGGTGTGGATAGCCATGTCCTCCTCCAGGGGATCTTCCTGACCCAAGGATCAAACCTACATCTCCTGCGTTGCAGGCAGATTCTTTTACCATCTGATTCTTTTACCATCCCTTACCACCAGGGAAGCCCCTTATTTTGCACTGGGTCCTGCAAATTATGTACCATTCCTGTGAGGGGTGGGGATGGGGAAACAGCACCCCACAGAGGAAGGGCAGGATTGGGGCATGACTTATCCTGATGCTGTGGACTCAGACAAGTCCCTCTGCCCCTCTGGGTCTCAGGTTCCCCATATGAACAGAGAGGACAACTAGATGGTGAGACTTGAGAGATTTAGAACAGTGAGTGGTGGGAATAGGAGCGTTCAGAGTGGAGGACTTTTCCTTGCCCACTTTCTCTCCCCACTCATTTTTTCATTCCTCCTGGGAGATAATCCGATTATAGAGTCCTGTGGAATGTGCCGATAGTGCCAAGGGAGCCTCATTTTTCCTGCAAAAACCCTGTTTGGAACCATTCTGGGGTCTTCATTCTTATAAGTACGAAGTTGCCATACTGGAAGATTCCAGTCCCCTACAGGCTGGTGGGATAAAGCCCCCTCCCCAACCTTTTCAGTAGCTGCCCCCAACCCCACCTCTCCTGCAGCCAACCCTTCCTCAGAAAACCAAACTTTCTTTAAATATCTCACCCTCCCTGGTGGTCCAAGACCTCCCAACCGGAGGCTGGTCTGAGCAAGCTTTGGGTGACCTCCTCCCCGCTCCACCAAGCTTAACCCAGCCTAGAGACCCTGGATCCCTAGGCTGCTTCCATAGGGTCTGGCACACAGATCCCATGGGTCACACAGCAGCCATCCTGGTGACCCTGCAGAACTGGGAGAAGTCCAACACTCCTGGTGTGTGTCCCTCAACAGAGGTCCTCCAGAGTCGACCCTCCACATTCAGGCAGGAGCCTATGTACCTGGGTAGGGTTCCAGGCAAGTAGAGAGGAAGGTGGGTGGCTTCAAAAGGTGCCAGGGGGACCATCAAAGGAAGATGGACCATTCAGGATTTAAGCTCCAACCCAATATCCCACCATACTCCCCAACATACTTGGGGCTGTTTGTTATGCAGACAGCCTATGCTGACCGAAATAGGCCATAAATGGAATAACTCATCCTCCTGAAAACCTCCTCCTCCTCTGATCCACATCTCCAAGGGGCACATCCACACATCAAGCACCCAAGCCAGGCGCCTGGATGTCAATGTAGACTCCACACTCTTCTCTCTGGGCCCCCTCCCGCCCTTCTCTACCCTGCTCCAAACTTGCTTCTGGCTTCCAGGTGGGTTTAGCCAGTGGGAAGTGCCCTCCCCATCTGCAGTGGGACTTGGGGGAGGCAGGAGTGAGGGTGGGGTATTTGCTCCCCAGGCTCCCTCTTGGCCAGGTCAGGGGCAGGCTGGCCCCTGTGAGCCTCATTTCCTATCAGGCACCCTCTCCTGCAGCTGCCCTGCCAGTTCCAGGACCTTGCCCTCCCTCTGCCTCCCACATGCACCCAACCCGACTGTGGAGCCACCCCTGGCTGGCCTCCCCTTGTCCTTCCTGGACTTGTAAGCTCTCCCTTTATTACACACTCCTCCATAGCCTGCTTTGAGGGCACTATCAGTTCCCTGGCACACCCTGTGTGAAACACCCCTCCACCAAAAAGTCACCAAGTCCTCTCAACTGTACCTCAGGC
Organism: Cervus canadensis; assembly: GCF_019320065.1. Taxonomy (NCBI): domain Eukaryota; kingdom Metazoa; phylum Chordata; class Mammalia; order Artiodactyla; family Cervidae; genus Cervus; species Cervus canadensis. The sequence continues at coordinate 87,994,000 of NC_057387.1, read as the reverse complement.
TGCACCATGCTAAGTTGATTCAGTCATGTCCGACTCTCCATGACCCCCTGGACTGTAGCCCGCCAGGCTCCTCTGTCCACGGGATTCTCCAGGCAAGAATACTGGAGTGGGTTGCCATGCCCTCCTCCAGGGGATCTTCCTGACCCAGGGATGGAACCTGTGTCTCTTACATCTCCTGCATTGACAGGTGGGTTTTTGTGGGGTTTTTTGTTTGTTTGTTTTGTTTTTATGACTAGTGTCACCTGGGAAGCCCCAGCTGTACCTCACAAGTAATCCCAAATTATCTTCTCCTGCCCTTCCTCAGCTTGTCATCTAAATACCCTGATATCTCTGAACTGGTCTCTCCATTCCACTCTGGTTCCCCAAACTCTCCCTTCACAAACAGCTGCAATGCAGCCTTAAAATGCAAATCTCAAAAGAAATAGTCTTAATATTAGAAACATTTTATGGAGAAAGCAGTACTGGCTTATTGTGCAAAATTTCAGAGAAGTGTACAGTGAAAAGTAACAGTCCCCCTCCTCCTCTGCCCCCAGAACATCCCTTCTTCCTGAATCACCATGGGTGATGGTGCCTTGTGGGTCCTGTCTCACATTTTCCATTTCTATGTGCATATATAAATGTACATCCTTTGTACTCATGCAAATAGCATCATATCATGCATATGAGCCTGCGAGTACCTTTTTTTCACTTATAATTCATCTTGGAAAATTTCACGCTTCCACACATGCAGATTTAACTCATTTATTTGTTTGTTTGGTTGCACCAGGTCTTAGTTGCAGCACCCGGGATCTTCAACCTTTGTTGTCTTCATTGTGGCATCTGTTTTTTGTTTTTGTTTTTCAGTTGCAACATGCAGAATCTCATAGTTACAGCATGTGTGATCTAGTTCCCTGATCAGGGATGGAACCCAGGCCCCTTGCACTGGGAGCGTGGAGTCTTAGCCACTGGACCACCAGGGAAGCCCCCACCTGTTTCCTTTTGATGACTGGTATTCTGTGAGATGAATCTCATTCTCTCATCCATTGCCCAGTCAATGGGCGCTCAGTTGTTTCACGTCTCCGGTGGCTACCAATAGTGCCAGGCGTCTCTGCACCTGTGGATGGGCACATCCGCAGGGCTGACTTGCTAGATCAAAGGGTGAGTGCATCTAACAAGTAGATGGATGTGTCACACCATCCCTCCACAGCACTGTTCCGATCTTCACGTCCACCAACAGGGTGTCTACTCTCTCACATCTTTGTCAGAACTGGGTTTTAAGAAGAAAATCTGATAGTGAATTTTCTGTTTAAAACCTCTCATCTTGGGACTTCCCTGGAGGTTCAATGGTTAAGACGTCATGTTCCCAATTCAGAGGTCATGGGTTGGATCCCCAGCCAAGGGACTATGTTGCAAGGCATGACCAAAAGGGAAAAAATATATATATATATACACACACACACACATATTATGTATATTTCAAAACCTTCACCTTCAAGGAGGTGAAGCATGATTCCCCCACCTCATAATGTGGGTTGTGCAGAACGACTTCCTGCTAAAGAGGACAGTATGGAAAGGAGGAAAAAGAGTAACTTCACAGTTATAGTGAGGAAACCTGACCAACACTGCCTCAGCCAGGGGGTCAAGGTCAACAACAATGGTGTTAAGTCCTGTTGGCAGCAAGTACTCTTATTACATCATGAAAGTGGCCCTTTATCTCTGGGCTTTTCCTCCCCCAAACCCACAACCCCAGTCTAATCACGAGAAAAGCATTAGACTGATTCCAGTTGAGGGGCAGTCTGCAAAATACCTGATCAAGTCTCCTCAAAACTGCCAAGATCATCAACAGCACGGAAAGACAAAGAAACTGTCACAGCCAAGAGGAGCCTAAGAAGACATGCAGCTAAATGTAATGTGGGATCCTGGAACAGCAAAAGGGTATTTGGTAAAAAATAAAGAAATCTGAATCAAGTGTGGACTTTACTTAATAACGTACTTAATATTTAGTTGTAACAAAATACCATACTAATGTAAGATGTTAGAAATAGGGGAAGTTGGGTGTATGGGAACTCTCTATGCTACTTTCAGCAATTTTTCTGAAGTTTAAAACTGTTCTAAATTATAACATTTAAAAAAACGAGCTTCATGTGGGCACCCAGTGACTTCTGCGATTGGGTCCTTGCCTCCTGAGTTTCTCTCCTCTCTCCTCTAGGAATTTTCTACCTCCATGATATTTACAAGTTGAATTTTCTGGAAAACACTGCTTTTCAATTCTGCAGGCTGCTGCAAACCATGTTTCTCTCCCTGATTTGTCTTCTCCCCTCCCTTCCTGAGGAGTACTTCCTACTCAAGGTCATAATCCAAGATAGACAAGACTCCCTCTATAGAGCCTGCCTCCTCTCTCCTGACCCCCAGCCCAACTTCAGGGACCTCCAGGGATTTCCTGGAAAGTTTCTCCAAGCTTCCAACTGGATACGAGGCCTGTGCTCCCTTCCTGCTACTGCTGCACCAAATTACCACAAGCTGAGAAGCATAAAACCACAGAAATATATTTCCCTTCAGTGTGGAGGCTGGAAGTTCAGCATCAAGGTAGGACTACACTCCCTCTGAGGGCTCTGAGAGGCTTCATTCTTTTCCTCTTCTAGTGGCCATGGCTTCTTCGACTTGTGGCCACATCACTTCCATCTTAAAATCACCTTCTTTTCTGTGTGTGTCTCTCTTTGTCTCACTCGTTCAAGGACACATCACTGGATTCAGGGCCCACATGAGTAATCCAGGACAATCTCCTCATCCCCCAATCCTTAACTTCAATGTCTGCAAAGACCCTCTCTCAAATAAGGCAATACTTGCAGGTCTTGGGGTTTGGGACAAGGCTGTGTCTTTGGGGGCTACCATTCAGCCCACTGCTTCTCTGGTGGCTCAGATGATAAAGAATCTGCCTGCAATGCTGGAGACCCTGGGCTGGGAAGATCCCCTGGAGAAGGCAAGGCAACCCACTCCAGTATTCTTGCCTGGAGAATTCCATGGACAGAGGAGCCTGGTGGGCTACAGTCCACGGGGTCAGAAAGAGTCGGACATGACTGAGCAACTCACACACACATTCAGCCCACTGGGCGTCCCAGGTAGATCCAGTGATTAAGAACCTGCCTGCCAATGCAGGAGGCACAGGTTTGACCCTGTGTCAGGAAGACTGCCTGGAGAAGGGAATAGCAACCTACTCCAGTATTCTTGCCTGGGAAATCCTATGGACAGAGGAGACTGGTGGCCTACAGTCCATGGGGTCACAAAAATCAAACATGACTTAGGGCTAAACAACAACAATTCAGCCCACTATAGGGCCCAGTGTCACCAGTTCCACAGGCCCCTCCTGGCTCACAGATTCCCCATGTTCATGGGCTCCTCCTTGCTCCTCCTTGAGCCTTTGGAAGGGTGGGACTTGAGAACTGGCCTCTGGGGTCATGCTGCCCACAAGAGCAGTCTGTGGGCACAGCAAGGACTCAGCCATGCTGTTTGGAATGTAAATGTACCTGTTGCAGATGGGGTTGTCTAGGAGCAGACCCCCAGGTGGAGCCTGATGTGGAGGATATTTACTAGGGATTAACACCTGGGGGAGGGAGGCGGTGGGAACAGGACTAGGTCGAAAAGCTAAAGGGTAATGCTGGTCCAAGAGAACTTCAGCCACCCCTAGAGCAGACATGACTCATTTAATTATCCAAGATGGGCTGAAATGTCTGGATCTTTACATCCTAGCCATGATCAGTCACCAGTTTGCCCTTCTGTGAAATGGGGGAAATGACAGCTCCTACTTCCTAGGTTGGAAGGAAGAAATGAAAGGCCCTGGGTTCACAGCTGCCATCTACAACCCCTTAAGGCAGCTGTTTATTTAGGGAGGGAGAAGCCAAGGTTCAGAGTGGGCAAGCAACTTCCAAGGCCACACAGCAAGCCAGGACTCAAACCCAGATGTGTCTGATGCCAGCGCCTGAGCCCAAGAACACTGGTCCAACTGAACCCAGGATCCCTGCCCACAGTGCCTCCCTTCACACCCAGTTCTTCCTCTCCTACTTCTCTGTGCCTGTGCCCTGTTTCTCTTCCTCCCAGCCATTTCCCATATGCCTTCCCTCCTCCAAACCTCAGAGAGGCTTCCACTCCCCAGGGGACCCCACCAGGGAACCACCTTGCCTCCTCCCCTCCCTACTCTCATGGCGAGGGCTCCAGCCTCCCAGGAGACCCTCACAGTTCTTGGCGTATCACCCTGACTTGCTCGGCCTTCAGGCCTTTGCTCCCACTCCCCCTATGCCTGGAATGCCCTCCTCTTATCTTGCCTTTAAACTGGTACTCAAGCCCAGATGTCCCCACTCACACATTCTCTCTCCTTCATGACGTGCTTTTGATTGGCACTCTCCCTCCTGTCTCTGTCTCCCAGAGGAGTCTGTATCTCAATCACCGCTCAGTTGCTTTGGGTCTGGTATGAATCTGTTTCTCCCAACAGACTAAAAACTTCGAGGAGGGCAGAGAACTGCTGTTAGCTCTGACACAGCCAGATGCATGACCCTGGACACCTCCTTCTTTCTGAACTTCAATTTGCCTATCTATAAAATGGAGCTAAAGGTCCCAGTGCATCACCAGGCCCGAAACAGGAGCTGAGCAAATGCTGACTCTGAGTCTTTAGCCTGTGGGCAAGCTTGCATCTCCCCTGCAGGGCCTGTAAACTCTCCATGCTCAGCTGCCCCCTTTGCTTTCAGTTGCGTGTTTTCTGCCCACAGTCTCTAGCCCTCAGTTCTGTTCTGTTAACTGGGCGGTCACACGATTGCACACTGCAGGTTGTTGAGAGGATGAAATGAAGACGAGGCAGTGCTTTCTAGGGTCTGGCCCAGCAGAGGTTTGGGGGGAGTTCTGCTTCCTTCTTTTTACCCTTCCAACTGGGAGCCAGGTGGGCCCCGATGGCTCAACCTCCCACGTGGCATCAGCCGCAGGCAGCCCTCCTGGGGCAGCAGCTGCTGTTGCCTGGGAGCAGTTGCCGGCTTTTGGCAGGGGCGGGAGGCGGCCCCAGTGCGATGATGCGTATCTCCTCCTGAGTGCAGAGGGAGGCAAGGCTGCTGCCGCTGTCGACCATCTGTCCTCTCCCGCCACCCCCAGACCTCCCCCACTTCCTTCTCCAACAGTCCCACCCACAGCTCGTGTCCTGAGTCCCTGAGTTCAGCCTCCTCCAGATTCCCTTTGAGGGGAAAGAGCAGAGCTCACCACCAGGCTCTGGGACCTTGGGCAGGTCCAGCCAGTGTCTGGAGATTGAAGGTGGCCAGGACCAGCTTTGACACCCCAAGAACTTGGAAAGCAAATCCTCCTCTACCCAAGCACGGTGTGATGGTTAAGAGTGTTGACTCTGAAGACTGCCTTAGCCACTTTTGGCTGTGTCTTTGGGCAAGTTATTTGTGCCTCTGTGACTCCATCTGTAAAATGGGATCATAGTTCCTACCATACAGGACTATTGTGCAGACTAAACGAGATGTACATGTATGGCTTTTAGGGCAGCAGAGCCCTAGGAAAAACTCGATAAGGATGAACTATTATTATTTATATGTGCCCTGTGAGTGGGCAGGGCAGGCACTTTCCCCTCAAAGTTAGGAAACTGAGGCCCAAGAAGGGGCCACAGTTTCCTAAGATCACACAGCATCATCTCAGTCCTGGCTTCCTCATTCTCTAGACCAGCACCTCAAACAGCACACCAGCTCTCTATCTCCCAGTCCTCTGGGTCTCAAAACACATCCTATGAGCTGAGGGCTGGAGGGACTCACCCCCAGCCTATGTAGGGCCACAGAATGAGGGGCAGAGTGAGGGTGCTTTACATTAAGGTTACTGATGGCGGATGTTCAGAGGATTCATAACACTGGTCCAGGGTCACAGTTGGCACATGGCAGCCAGGTCTTGAGCCCTTTTCTCCCAAATCGTCTTGCAAACAAAGCTTTTCAGGGATACAGAGTCCACCAACTAGGCACTCACTTTTCCTGACACTTAGAAACTCAAAGCTTAGGTACCCATTTCCCAGCCAAAAACCGCCTTCTCCCACCATTACTCCTGCTCAGGGCCTCTGAGCCCTCCCTGCCCCTTGCAATCACCAGGCCACTCTGTCACCCACCTTAGAGCAAAGGAAGAATCTGGTAGCCCCCAGCATGCTGCTGCTACTGATGATTACAGAGGACATGAGGATCATGTGAGATACAAGTATATATTTTTCTCCTGGTATTTCTCCCCTCTCTTCTCTCTTTCAAGCAAGGACTTCATTAACCTGGCTCAGGAAAGGCTTATAATGGGGCTCTTCTCTTCCTGGCTTGGATTTCAAAAGCTCATTAGGGAAATTACGGTTGTGAGGGGCCCTCTGAGGGAAGCTTGGGGAGAGGCGAAGGAAGGAATTTCCCCCAGAAGGAAAAGACAGCAGCCCTCACTGGGGGAAGATGCAGGCCCTGAAATAACAGGATCTCATGTAGGACAGGGTACATGGTTTCAGCTCCTCCAAAGACAGGAGAACCCACGTGGTCCAGATTTGACGAAGCCTCAGAGCCACAGGCCTGCCAGCAACAGGGGCTGGGGACAGTACCACCGGGCAGCGACTGGTGGGAACAATCTGTCCTTTAGCCTAAGCCACAAGGCCCTTCTTCCCACCCCCTGGGGCAGACTAAGCTTTCCTGGAAGGAAACAGAAGGCGTTATACACCTGGGCATGTGAGCTTGATCCCTACTCCTACTCGGGGTCACCAAGCCGTTTTACGTCACCTCCCCACATTCGGTGACCTGAAGGGGCTGTGCTTTTATCTTGCCCCTGAGAGAAAGCAAGCAACCTGCCTGATGCCCACTTACCTGGTTAGTACCCCTGTCCAGTCACGTGGAAGGATGCTGGCATCCCACAGGCCCACCTGGGTCCCCACAGTGACAACACAGGCTCCTGAAAGGCGCACCCTTTATTTCTGCCCCCAACTCAGAGGTGTTTCCTCAGACAACAACCACATCCCTGAGGCCCTCCACTCTCCACAGGGCACCCCGTACTCCCACTTCCCCCTGCACCCCTCCCTGCATGCGATACCCGCCAGCCATTCCGGGGCAGGGGCTCCCTGCCCCAATTCCTGCCTGTGCCAGGAACCTTTTCCTGTTTGGGGGGCTTCTGAGGGGTTCCTTCTAGTCCTTTCAGCCTATGACCCCAGCCTGTTCTCCCTGCCCCAGGGTTCTTTCGTGGTTCTTTGAAGCCAAGAGTGAGACCATCCCCAGGCCGCCGCCTCCCTCGCCCCGCTGGGGGGCAGCAGGTGTAATTAACACGCTAATGCGGACGCCAAACGGCCTGCAGGGGGCGCGGGGCGAACCGCCACGGCCTGCGCAGGAGCCCTGAACCTCCCCTTCAGCCCCCGCCCGGTTATCAGCCGCGTTTCATCCCCGCCTGGCGGAAAGTCTCTTAAATAATTTATTCGGACGTTATCAGAAACCCACTCCTGGCGCAGTGGGAAGCGCGTGAGCGAAGGAAGCCGCGGCCGGAATGACAAGCAGGGCAGGCAGGCTCCTGGACTGAGAGCGCTGCGTGCACCTGACCGCGAGGAGGGGCCGGCCCAGAGTGCTGGGGGAGGGGGAGAGCGGGGTCTCTGAACCCCCGCCTGTCTTTAAAGAGGCTCGCGTGTAACAAGGTCAGAGACACACCTGCCCTGCTCCTCTCCTGAAATAAAGAGACCTCACAGGCCCGAGCACAGTGGGTCGTGGTACCTGCAGGGTCCTTCCCTCCCCGCCCCCCAGTCTCTGCTTTCTAGGCACCCTCAGCTGTGCCCCCAAGCCCACCTCAAAGCCGGCACAAAAGACCTGCTTGATCTCCCCCCCTCCCTCCCTTCTTTCTTCATCAATGCCAGGCCTGAGTGTGAACACTCAGGGTACCGCAGTAAACAAGACAAGGCCCTGTTCTCATGGGCTTTGACCATGGGAGTGAACAACAAACGAGTAAATTATTTAAATGAAATGATTTATTGAGAAACACAAGCAGGGTGATGGGGTAGAGGAACCCCTAGTAGGGAGGCCACCTCAGGTCAGGCCTGCCAGGGAGGGTTTGTTGAGGCGATGCTGAAGGATAATGGGAAGATTTGAGGAGGGGAGTTTCAGACAAAGGGAACAGCAGGTGCTACTAGAGAGACAGAAGACATCAGAGAGCTAGGCCAGTGTATTACTCAGGGCTTTGCAGGCCAGGTGAGGAGTGTGATTTCTATTCTAAGTGTGATGGGAAGTCAACGGAGGATTTAAGGTAGAGGAGTGATACTCTGCCCCTCCTAGCGTGTCTGATGAATGAATGAATGAATGAGAGAATCAGTGATTGTGGGTGTGAATGGGTCTAGTCATACAGATTCAGCATTACTGTTATCACCACCATGATGAACACCAATATGAATAAATTCATACACCCCCATGATTGTTTTCACAGAGTGATAGTATTCTTGGGACAGGAGACGTGGTGTTACAGAGAGAACTGGGAGAATGTAGGGACCAGGATCCATCTGTCAGAAGACTGCCCAGGGCAAAGAGGTAGTGACCTTAGACAGACCTGACAGGCGGGACTGGCCCCTCCCCTTTGCCCCTGCATAGGGTAGACCTTCACTCTTCACTGGGGTGCAGCACAAGCCTGCTCCAGGGGGGCTCGTCTCAAGGTGCCAGCTCGGTATTAATGTCTCATGGCTAAGTGTGTTCCTGAGGGCCAGCTTTCTGCCTCCTCGTCCATCACCATCCTCTGCACTATATCATCCCTCAGACATCCCTGCAGATCACTTCTGTTCCCCTTCCAGGCCCTTGTCACTCAGGTCTTGAAGCTCTATTAGCAGTGAGAAGCTAGATGTCAGCTTGAGGGGTGGGCCCCCCTCTGTGAATACCACTGTCTTCTCCCCTCAGGGCTATGCCTATCCACTAGCCTGAGGAATTCATCTGTCCCTCTCCCCCTGTAGCCTTGGAGCAGGTACCAGAGACCTGGGGCTCATGCCACAGCCAGGGGCGGGGGGAACCTGGATAAACAAGCATGGCGTTCCAGGTAGCCCTGAGCCTAGAGCTAGAGCCGGGGCATTCATGTCCAGTTCTAGATCTAGAATGAATTGTCAAGGTCTGTGGCCAGCCTCCTGTATCCTTACCTGAGTCTTTGGGCCTCTGTTTTCTCATCTGTAAAATGAGAATAGTGATTATGCCTCCTTCATAGAATTGAGAAAATAATTAATAATAACAAAGAAATAATAACATTTCTTTGTTATTGTTATAATAGCTAATCCTTTAAAAACATTATGGCTAGGCACTGTTCTAAGTGCAATTAAAACAATCATTACAAAGTGCATAGCACAGAGCTTGCTACTCAGTAGTTGCTTAATAAGTGGTGAGTGAATGAACATTCTTAGTTTCTAAGGACAAATCACTCACTCACAGACAAACATGCGTGGGGGCCTAGTGTGTGCCAGGCCTTGGCTAGGGGTCATGGACCCCTGCCTTTCCCTCCCATCCAGATGGCAGAATACTATTGCAGGCTGTCAGATGTGAAGTATAAAAAGTGAATTCTGAGACTGTGGTAATTAATACATGTCTTTATTGTTTTACCCTGTCTTCTCCACAGTGATTCACTCTCCATAGACAACTGACCAGACAACTATCTTAGGGTAGCCAGGCCTCATGCCGCTTTGGGTGGTGCGGAAGGGAAGGAGGGTCTCATTTACTCCGAATATGGCTCACTGACAGCCCAGCACACACTCTGATCAAATATTTAGGTCCTCAAGAGCCCTGCCTGCAATATTAATGTGGCGAACTCGAGGCAGTGGATTCAGCCGTGCTGAGGCTGGGGCTTCAATAATGAACAAGGGCCTAGCCCAGAGAAACATAAGCTGTTCTGGCTGTGAATAGGACAAAGACACCACAGGAAAATATCTGAAATGAGCTTCCCTCACTCAATACACACCCAGAACCAGTCCAGTTGCAGACGTCAATATGGCATTTGGTAACAAGCATCCAGAGACTTTTCTTTAAAAGTTTGTACAATGTTACCCCTGGGTTTTCCTTTCTTGTCATCCACATGAAGGAGATAATAAAAAAATCTGGGGAAAGCTTTATGTTTAAGAATATTCATCTATTTTTTATAATAGTAAAAATTGAGAAGTATCCAAAATTCTAAGGGATATTCAAAATTCTAATTCTAAGGGATTAGTTAGAGAAATAAGAACATGCTCTCTGGCAAGAATATTCTGTAGCCAATTAAAAATTGTGTTTACAAGTAGTTTTAATGACACAGGGAAGTAATCATAATATAGTTAAGTGAAAAGGGCAGGATAAAATTGCCATGTCCAGTACTAACAAAATTGTTACAAACATTGTCTGACCTTGGGAAAATTTCTTCACCCCTCTGGGCCTCTGTTTCCTCATCTGAAAATTAGGTACGGTACAATACCCTCCACAAGGCTTGTGAAAAAGAAGAAACTGATATTTAGAAATGGTCTATGACAGTGTCTGGAGTAGGCAAGAAATTCAGGATTCTTGCTATAAAAACTTTTATAAAAGGGACTAGAAGACACTATCTCCAAACCCATTAATATGACAAGCTGTGTTCAAGTGGTAAAACTGTGAGTAATTTTAATTTTCTTCTTTCTTTTCTGCTTTCCATACTTTTTATAACAAGGTAGATTACTTAAGACAGTTAAAACATTTCTAAAGACTTATGTTACTCATTCAGCAAATGTTTATTGAGTGCTTCCAATGTGCCAAGTGCTGTTCTAGGCTCTGAGATCCATGGATGAATAAGACAGAAATCCCTGCCTCTGTGTTGCCTAAGCAGGGGAACAATGAGCAATAGACACAATTCATAAGCAAATTAGGGAGCTGGCGGAGGATACAAGTGAGGAAAGAAAAGCAGGTGAAGGAGACTGGGTATGCTGCAATGGGGCGGCGGGTTGCAGTATTGAAGGGGGCGGAGGGTGTTCTAGGCAGAGGGAACAGCCAGGGTGGGAGTGTACCTGGAGAGCTCTGGAACAGACAGGCCAGTGAGGCAGCAGAGTGAGCAGGCGTGCACCAGGGGGAACCAGAGAGGGAACACGGCCAAGTGAGGTGGGGCCTGAGGACCATAGGAAGGACTGTGGTTTTTGCTGGAGTGATCTGGGAGCCATGCAACATTCTGAGCCTGGGGTGGGGGTGTGATCTGACCTGGATTTGATCAGGTTCATTCTGCACCCTGGTGCTGGAGAAGATTCTTGAGAGTCCCTTGGACTCGCAAGGAGATCAAACCAGTCAATCCTTAAAGAAAATCAACCTTGAATGTTCATTGGAAGGACTGACGCTGAAGCACCAATACTTTGGCCACCTGATGCAAAGAACCAAGTCATTGAATAAGATTCTGATGCTGGGGAAGATTGAAGGCAAAAGGACAAGGTGGCGGCAGAGGATGAGATGGCTAGATAGCATCACCGATTCAATGGACATGAATTTGAGCAAACTCCGGGAGACAGTGGAGGACAGAGGAGCCTGGCGTGCTGCAGTCCATGGAGTTGCAAAGAGCTGGACATGACTTAGCAACTGAAGAGCAACAACAACAATTCTCAACCCTGAGCTGAGAAAAGACTGCAGGGAACACGGCAGAATCAGGAAAAACAATGACCAGCTGCTGTGACTGTCCCGGCCTGAATCTGGGAAGCTCAGCCCAGGGTGGGAGTGTGGAAGATGCTGGAATCTGATGGAAGAGCCCCCAAGATCTGACAGACTGGATGTGGGTGGGAGAGACAGGGAGTCTTCCAGGATGATGTCAAGGTTTCTGGCCTGGAAGGGAAAGCTGTCCCTGCAGGTGAATTAGGAGATGAGGAAGGAATTGAGTATATTTAAAAATAAAACTGAGCATAGGGAGAAGCATTTGATGTGCAAGGCTTCCGGGGTGAAAGGAGCCGGGGGAGGAGTGGACCTTGTGTGCGTGGATCTCGCAACAGGTGACTGGGGCCTGGTGAATAATGGAGGAGGCCAAGCCTTTGACCAGGAGAGGCTCCTGGAAGCTGGGGTGGGAAACAGCTCTGCGTGGAACACTCAGAAACTTCCAGGGGACTCCGGCCCCCTGGGGTGGGCCGCCTCTGTTAGGGCAGGAGTGATGCTGTGAATATTCTAGAAGCCTGGAGTCTCTCTAACACATCTCATCACAGTTCTCCTGCAGACCATCCCTGGGCAGTGGGGATGGGGTTGGGCAGCGGGGTAGGGGGAGGTGGGAGTGGTTGCAGGCAGAAGGGGAGCTCTTCAGTGGTCAAAGTGGAAGGAAGTCAGCCTTCTCTACTGTTCCTGTCCCCACCATTTCCCCTCCCTGGAGGCCCACCCAGGCTTCTTGGAGACACTGGCCAGATAAAGGCCTCTCTTGCCAGTGACTAGGGGGCCGAGTGAGGCCCAGAAAAGTCTCCTGGAGAGTCCAGGAGAACTCTGAGCTCCGGGGATGAGGCCTGATTCCACCTTTTGTTGGTAACTTGTGGCTTAACCTGTACCCTCCTGATCCCATCCCTCACCATCCACCAGCTCTCCACACCCTACTTACTTGTCTGCCTATTGGCATGTGCAAGACCCATCTCATTGTCTCCTTCCCCCATCCACCACCCCACCAGACAGAGCAGATCTGAGTACTGACTTGGCCACCTCCTAGGCTTGTGGCTGGGACATGCTCCCTGCCCTCTCTGGGTCTCAGTTTCAACTCCTGTGAAATGAAGATCTATCTACCTAGAGGTGGTTGTGGGGGCATCACATGACACGTTGTGAAACACCCAGTGCACATCTGGGGACAGCTGGCACTTGTGGGGGACATTCCCCTCCCCCTATCCTCCCAGGGTAAAATAGAAGAACCAGCCCTCTCTGCGGCACCCCAGACCCCCTGTCCTGATCCTTCCCTCAACAGGGAGGCCCCTGTACCATCCTGCTCCTCACTAACCTGCCACAGCAAGGATGGAAGGAGACGGCAAGGATCAGAGGAGCCGGCATCTGTTGCTTCTCCTTCTCGAACATTCCATCCTGGAGCACACAAATGCTGCCCGCTGGAAAGGGGCGGCAGGAGGGAAGCAATAAAGGATTAGGATCAAGGAACTAATGGTAGAATTTTAGGCAGGAGTTCACAGGTGAGGAGAAAATATTCACCAAATTGTATTCCTGGCAAGGAAAGGGCCTTTGTCAACTGTAACGTGCTGCACAAATGCAAGCATTGCTATGATTGCTGTAACTTGTTTGTCTGATCCTCAGAATAATACAGTGAATTGGGAGAGACTATTGCATTCATTTTAAAGAGAAGGAAACCAAGGCTCGGAACCAGCAGCAGGCACCTGGCACTGGTCTTTCCAGGGCACCCTGCCCACCTCCACCCATGTCTCTCCTGACATCTCCTCAGTAGAGCCCCACTGGCTGAGGCACTTAGCCCCAGGCCAGGGCCAGGATCCAGCAGCCCACCATTGCCGCGGGCCCTCCGTGCAGCCCTGACCCTGCCTGCATGGAATAAAGATTGCGCCTTACGAATGTCACTCGTCACCAGGCAGTGGCTCCCCTTGGACTGCCTCCTGCCTGAGTTCATGAAAAGCAATTTACTATGTGTCAAGTGGCACAGGAGATACGAGGAAGGCCCCGCCCTGTGCCGCCTTGGGCATCCGGCTGAGACAGTAGGCTGCCGAGCAAGCCTTTGATTAAAGCTGGGAAGAAAGGATGCCCACAGGCCCAGCTGAGCCGGTCCAAAGGGGCCCAGAGCCTCATTCCAGTCACTCTTGCCTGCAGTCCACCCTCCCCCGATGCTTCAGCTCTAACTGCTGAGCCCAGAGCAGAGCTCCAACATCTCCCAGGGCCAGCCCTCCCTCCGTGGGCCACCTGGCTGTGCCCAGCTCAGACGGGGGTGGACTGGCCTGGCCACAAAGGTCTCAAGTGCTAAGTAAGGATTTGGGGCTGAATGAGGCAGAACACGCCGAGGGCGGGGTGGAGTCTATGCAGTCCTGCTGAAGATCTGGGTAGGTTTAGGAAGCATTTAGGGAAATTATCTAATGGTGGGTGAGTGATGGGTGACACAGGAGAGCAGGAAATGTCTATTTTGAGATAGCCATCAAGGAGGCCAAACATGGGCCTTCTCAGATCTCTGCTTTGATGGTCTCTGTGTGAGAAATAGAAACTTTTCAGACATCCTTCCTTCTAGCTATTCACCTGTCTATCCATCCACTCCTCCATCCATCCATCCAATACATACAGAGTCCATCCTCTGTGTTTGGTGTGGAACTCTGTGAACCTAGGCTTAGAGGGCATCTCAGATAGGCCCCAGGGCATCTCAGATAGGACCTCGGAGGGAGGTCCATCATACTGGACAATAACTATGTTACTGTCATACTCAAAGTATTAACTTGGTACCATGCTAAGTGTCAGACACATATTCTCAGTATGGCCTCCCCACAACCACTGCATGGAGTAGATCTCATTAGCCCATTTACAAACGAGGCACTGAGGCTGAAAGAGATTAGTACCTCTTCCAAATTCCCATCATCCATAGATGTTGGGGTTAGGACGCTCATCTAAGTCCACATGACCCCAAAGCCTGTGCTCCCAGATTGTTCTAATGCCTAATGTGTGATGGGGCTTTGGAGAATGGTGGCGGGTATGGACTTGTGTGCAGACCATGTGTTGAGTGCCTCCTCTGCCAGACTATTCTCTTGTTCAGTCTCAAGAGCAGGGCCACAGAGTAAGGGATGGAAGCTCCCGTGGGAACCAAGCCAGGTCTTGAGAAAGACTCTGGGCATATCATAGTATGAAGTGGTTCTTCAAGCAGCTGGATTTAGTGTTTCCCGGGTTGGAGGAAGGCAGACACGGCACATTAAAAATGACTGTGAGGAGTGTAAATTATCAGGCACGGCTGCTTAGGTTTATGCACTTTGTATTTCTTGGTCTGTTCCGGTGTGATCTGAAATGAAAAATAGGCAAACTGTGCCCATTACCGTGGGTGGGCCTGGCGTCTTCCGGCTTATTTATCCCTTCTAATCCCCTTGGCAATTTATGGGTCCGCCAAAGAGCTGCCAGCCTCAACACCTCCTGAATTTTTTCAGCCAAGGATCATCCTTCCTACCTGCCTGCCATGGGACAGCAAACGGAGGAAGCCAGGAGTTCACACCAGTGATGCAAGGAGGCAGGGCAGAACAGTGCACAGCAAACTCTGACACAAGTTCTCTGTGGTCAGCTCCCTCTGTGTCTAAGAGCGAGGGTTCTGGAGATTAACTTGCTGAGTGACCTTTGGCGCCTCTGAACCTCTCGGAGCCTCCGTTCCCCGTCTTTGAGATTGGACTTGGTAACACCCATGCCAGTTCTAGTCCACTGGTGGGGCCACCTGGCACAGAGTGCAGACGCTGACTCAGAAGTGTCCCAGGGGTTCCCTGATGGCTCAGCTGGGAATCTGCCTGCCAATGCAGGAAGCATGGGTTTAATCCCTGATCCGGGAAGATCCCACATGCCAGAAGCCACTGCAATGAGAAGCCTACGCACCGCAACTAGAGAGTAGCCCTTGCTCTCTGCAACTAGAGAAAAGCCTGAGTGGCAATGAAGACCCAGCAGAATCAAAAATAAATAAACTTATATTTTAGAAAAGGTGCCCCTGGTTCACGGGGAAAGATGCCTGTCTGATCAGTAACGTCTACTCCGGTCATTTGATTGGTGATGCTGCACATGACTTGTATTTACAGTTCCTAATAGATGCCTCTAAGGGCCTTCCCTTTCTGGCACTAGGGCTTCTATTGTGCTCCTCTGTTTAATGGAGGTGGTAATACCGATCTGTTTGTAAGCTGAAGGGTTAGGCCAGGAGAATCAAAGTTTTCCTCCGTGCTCCTATAGCATTTTGTACAGGCTACTGTTGGCTGATACATTACACAAGCTATACTGGGATATTTTGAGGGCTGGCATCTGATTTATCTCTGGGTCCCTGGCATCCAGCATAGAGCTTGGTACAGCGCAGGCACCAGTGAATGTCTGACAAAGGGATGGAGAGACGAGTGCGTATGTGGAAAATGGATGAATGAATGCACAAATGCATTCCAACCTCATAGAGTGTTAGTGAATATTAACTCCGTGTTGTTAGGGTCATGGGAATGGGGGAGGGAAATGGAATGTGAAAGATAAGATGTCTAGAGTATCCCGGGTGAGCAAGAAGAACAAGGACACAGCAGAACAGGGAGGGGTTGTGCACAAGCCATCACCCTGCCTGGGAGATAAGCAGGCCTGGCCTCCATAAGAAGGCCAGAGAGGGGGTGGGCACTGCCTCCATCTGAGGGCACTGGGGCAGGACCCAGCGCCTGGTGTTTTCCATTTTGTTAAGCAAATGGGATTGCCCTTGTAGCTTTCTCTGATGATCTACATAATGCATTCTCCTGGTAAAAACATTCACTCAGAACAGAGAGGAAACAGAAAAAACTAAAAAAAAAAAAAAAAAAAATCACTCCAATCCCACCACTGCAAAGTAACCACTGGTAAGATTTAGGTGATCTTTTTTCAGACATCTGTGCACCTAAATACATACGCACAGGCATATATATTAAATATGAATACAAAGCTGCAAAATGAGACACTACATGCTGTGCCATAACCTAATTTTGTCACTCAGCAGCATGTTGGAACATACTCATCTGTGTCATCATTTTAAAGGTAAAGAAATTTCAGCTCAGAGATGTGAGGCCCTTGGCCCACACGTCTGCCCTTGGGGTTTTGTCTTTGCCTGTCTTGTTTCCTTCTCCTTCCTCCCTTCCTTTGTTTCTTTGCTTCTTAAAGGAATTGATTCACTGGAAGCACAGACACAAAGAATTATAAGTCTTGGCATAGAGTATGTAAATGGATGTTATTTAAATGCTGTTTTTTTATTTGACTCTAAACCCAAAAAGCAGTCTGCCTGGAACATGCCGAGCTGCTGTGCTGATTATGTAGATCCTTGTCTTTTCTCTTCTTCTGAAAAGCCCAAAGCCTTAATTGAAAGTGCAACAGTGCATCGCTGTGGCTGGGGAGTTGGCAGGTGTAGAGCAAGCAGGGGCTTGAAATGTGCTTGGCGGAGGTGGGGGTAGGGTGGGGCTTATGTGTCCCCACCGCTGGTGGGAAACGAACATGTCCCAGCTGGCCTGCTGTCCCGGGGGTGAGGAGGAGACCTAGGGGGCAGAGTCACTCCAACCAACTCACAGACTGGTGAGAAATAAATGCTTACTGTATTGCAACACCGTGATTGTCGAGGTCACTCGTTCTATGGCCGCGGTTGACCAATACATCAGGGATACACTGCTGAGTTACTCCAGCCTCGGGTCCCAGTTCCCTCATCTGAAATTCAGGGGTAGTGATGATCCCCCACTAGGGCTGTTGTTTGTGTGAGATGGGCTCCTAGCTGCACAGATGGTAGTGAGCACTCTGTTAGCATGAGCTGTTATTAAACAGGTGACCTTAGAGTGAGGCTTTTCAAATCACACAACCCCTTCATGGGCCGTGTAACCAACCAACTGTGTCAATACAGGCCCTTTTTTTTTTTTTTTGGTAGAACAGAAAGTTATCACAATACTCACCATTAGAAAGGGTAAATTTTTTCCTGTAGGATTTGTTTTAAAGCGTATGTATAAAACAGATTTCTCCGTGGGTCACAGTCCAAAGGACTGGGGAGCCTCTGCCTGAGCGAGGTCAGGCTGTTTCCTTCCCTGGAGGCTGGTCCAGGTTGATGGGGCAGGAGTGGGGGTCGGGGGATGCCAAGGGCAGAAACGTGGAGGCTGCCCCAGCCTGGCCTCCTAACCTCCTCTACCTCAGCAGCTTGTGGGGTAGGGGGGGATCCCCAGGAAGGATTGATGGGGACACATCCTCTCCAGGTTCTCAGCTGCCCTTTTCCTGGTCCTCCCAGAGCACTCAGGTATAGTCCAGAAGGGGCAGGATTTAGAGTCAGGCTGGATCGCAGAGCCCAGCTCTGCCCATTGCTGACAGAGGAAACTAGGGAACATTTTCCCCTTCGTGAAATGAGGCTGTGGGGTTCTTACCTCAAAGGCATTGGATAAGACAATTGTTACTATCCTCATTTTTCAACAAATATTTAATGAGCTCCTCCCAAGTGGGGAGAGGGAGTCAAGTCCAGCACACAGTAAGCACTTAATAAATGGAAACGACTATTATCATTATTACTGTGTAATTTCCAGTGTTTTTCCTGTTTTCACTTCAATGTTTCATTCAATTGCTTAGTCTACAAACGAGTATTGAGTGCAGCATACTGGGGCATAACAAGGATCCAGGCGTGACCCCCATCTCACCGGAGAGGCTGGCTCCTTGTTGACAGACCTACATTGCAGTGAGGGGTTAAGAGCTCTGAGTCTAGAACCTGATGGCTTGAGTCTGAATCCGGGCTTCTCTACTCACAGCTGAGTAACCTGGGGCTGTATACCCAGTCTGCCTCCTCCATGAAATAGGGCCCATTAGGAATGCTCACGAGGTTGCTGAGGAGCCAGGTAAGTATTCACGTAGACCGAGCACTCAGAATACTGTCCGGCCTACAGGAAGCACACAGCAAGCGTGTGTTGGCTGCTGCTACTGCTCTCCAAGTTCAAGTGTGTGACCTGGAAGGGGACCCAGGAGACTCTTCCAGCCCAGGGGAGGCAACACACTTCATCTCAGTGCCAACTGCCTGGAGTGCTGTTTTGAGAAGGATTCTGAGACCAGATCTGGGCTCAGTAAATAAGTAAATGAGTAGCTGGAGCTGTCAACGTGGTCAAAGGAAGGAAGAATGGGTGTGCAAATTCACATATTTGCCACCCCTGATCCAGCCTGATCTTCTGATTTCGCAGAAAGGGGGCTGAGCTCCAGAGAGGGGAAGGGACATGCCCTGAGTCTGAGCTGGCATTTGAGCCAGGACTTTTGACTCAATCCGAGGCTCCTGGTGACTTCCTTCTGCCCAGTGTGTTCCAGGAAGCTCTGGAGCATCTCTCCTCCACACCTCCTCTGCTGAGGTTCAGTAGTTTGCACCGGGCTTAATTGGGCTTGGGAACATTTGAGGCAAAATATAGGCCCGTGAAGAGTGTTCGCTTGAATGGCACTTTTTGCAGTGATGAATGTGCTTGTTTGGATTTGAATGAGACCGAATCAGCAGATACAGTATTGCGTTGGAAACTGAAGGGATGGAGAACTCTTCTTTTTTCCCTTGAAAAAGCATGATTTTTTTATATTGCAATTAAACAGCCCTTTGGGCTGATTTTGTTTCTCTGCTGCTGACATTGAAAAATGCCAAACAAAGATAGCAGCCCAGCTCTCCTTGAGATGTGCCTCCAGGGATGGGGAGGCAGCTGCCAAGTCTCTCGGGAAAGCTGAGTGAGGGATGACGACACCGTCTTGGGAAACGTGGCTTCCCAACCTGTAAGGAAAAGGCCCCGGGCATCCAGCCCAGCGGTCCCCAGGAAGGACCACCAGCCCGTTCTGCAAGTTGCCCATTCCTCCCTGAAACCCAGGAATGACCCTACTTGCTAAGGAGCCCAAAGTCTGTGTATCTCAGTCCCTACATGGGGGCCGAAGGTTTTGAGGACTGGATGTGGCAGACAGGCCTTAAAAGGAGCTATCTCCATCCTAGAGGGGCCGTGGGCATTTGAAGGTCACCTTGCATCTGAACCCTCTCCCACATGTGGGAAAATCTCAAGATAGTGGAGATGAAGGGCCATGCCGTTCTCTCTGGAAATCAAAGCAGGACAGATGGTCTCCTCTTTTCTCCCTAAAAGCTGGGTTGTGGACATAGCTCAGAACTATGCTGGGACCTTGGAAGGAGGGACAAAAGGCAGAGGAACCATCAGGAATGGTAGCAAGAGTGTAGGGTCTGGAAATTACCAGCCAGGCGGAATCCTGGCCCTTCCATTTACTGACTGTTAATATTGGGCAACTTGCTTCACCTTTCTGTGCCTCGGTTTCCTCATCTATAAAATGAGCAAGCACAGGTGAAGCATCTGACATGTGCCTGGACCTAATGAGGGCTCAGGGAAGGCTAGCTGACGCTGCCATTTGTGATGGTGGTGATGGCAGATGCTGGCTGATTGAGACACATCTTCCATGAGATCCCCAGTCGCGCTGCAGGGACACCCCATGCGCACAGATGCCAACGCATGGTTGCAGCTGGGTCCTCGGTGGCCTGGCCCCCTAGGCTCAAATCAATATCCTTTCAACAAGCCTCTTTTCTGCTCAAGTTGCTTACATCTTTTTTTTGTTGTTGTTGTCCTTAACCAAGACCCTAAAGGGTACATGCCATAATTAATCCACAGAATGATTTAGAGGAAGCTCCAGAATCTATTTGTGTGGTCAGGGTTGCCTCAGATTAAGAGTGTAATGTATGTTATCTGTCTGATCCTCCACACACCCCCCTGGGAGGGACAGAGCGCCTTCTGTTTTCTACTTGCTACATAAGTATTTGTAGATTCACAAATGAGATAAAGGATGTGAGGACTCTTGATAAATGAGGAGGAATCTTACCACCAGTTCATATTTCTGCAGAGTATGGCAGGATCTTCAATACACCTCAGTTTGAATCTTATTTCCTTGCACAAATCATCCCCAGCCCCCAAACCTTGGTCTCCTCATCAGTAAAGTGGGAAGAACAGCCCCCAGAAAATCCCAAAAGAGAATATTGTCATGAACCAAAATGCGAGTATTGGATGGAGAGACAATGGCAGATGTTCCTAAAGAAATTTCTGAGGGGGTGGGGAAGATAGGGAGAGGGGATTAAGAGGCACAAACTACTATGTATAAAAGCTACAAGGATGTATTGTACAACACAGGAAATCTAGCCATTGCTTTATAATAACTATAAGTGGAGTATAATCTATAAGAATTTTGAATCACTACATTGTACTCCTGAAACTAATATAATATTACAAAACAAGTATACTTCAATAAAAAAATTTGAGAACAAAAATATGTGATAATAGTGTAAAAACCCTAACAGTGTATCACATCTTTTTGCTTGTTAAAAGCATTCTGGAAAAAAAAAAAAAAGCATTCTGGGAAGCCAATCCCAGAGACCAAAAATACCCCTTAAAAAAAAAAATCAGAGACTTAACACTCTTATGCCTATAGTAAAATTGATTAGATTATGTAACAACTGCAAAGTATTAGATTAAACTGGAAGAAGACAAAAAAAGAAAAAAAAGAATTTTCTGGTTCTTTCAGATCTCAGGGCAGGGGAGGAGCTCTGGGACTTGGGGGACAGGGAGTGGGCATGCGGGCAGGAGAGGCCTGTGCTGGGCAGAGGGCCCACTCGCTCCCTCCAGGATGGGAGCGTGGCCTTTGATGGCTCTTGGCTTTAGGAGTGTTCAAGCCACTTATAGTCAGTTCCCAGGACTGCATGTTCCCAGGGGCTCAGCAATGTTCAGGCTATCCCAGCCACCCAAGCTCCGCTGGATTTGTGTGTGTGTGTGGAGAGAAGGGTAAATAGAGACTGGGGGGTGGGGTCGGGGAGCTTCTACTAGCTTAACAAATCATAGTGGTTAAAAGAAATGTTTTTGAAGTTTAAGTGTCCAGCTTAGAATCCCAGTAACACAACCAACTAGCTGTGTGACCTTAAACAAGTTAATTCACCTCTCTGACCTGTAATTTCCCAATCTAGCGCTCACAGAGTTTGGGGGAAGAGTAAGTATTTAGCACTGAGTCTTAATAAACAGTAATTACTATTACATTGTTGCTGAGTTTACCTTATCAGTCACTTCCCAACGTATTCTCGTTATCTTTGACCCCAGGTCTCTACCAGCACCAGAGGGGTGGAAGATCCGTCAGAGCAAGAGTTTAGCTACCAACAGATCTTGGCCTGCTCAAGGCTCCCAGGCGAGGCCTTCTTGGAGTTCACCGGTATTTGGAGCAAACCACAGCCTGGCTCCAGTGTCCAAGAATGTGTCTGGTGCACAGACAGAGCTCCCCAAATGTGAGCTATAGGTATTATTTTGGGCACAGGACCTCATTCAGGAAGTAGATGAGTTTAATTACAGGAAAACTGTGAATAATGTCATCCTTTTCATTCCTGTAACTGTGACTTCCAGACACCTGTTCCATTCAAGAAAAAAAATAGGTTTAATTTGAAAAATGCTTCTTTTGCAGTCCCTAATCACCGTCTTATTGAAGTTTGTGGTACAGAAGGTCTTCCATTGAGGAAGTGCATCAGAGCCATAGGGAAAGTCTAGGAGGGAAGATGGAGCCCATGATGTCGGAAGAGTTGTACCTTCTTTTACTTGGCTGGGATGGGCATTGTCCAGACTTAGGGGCAAGGTCAATGAAACTTGACCACATGCTTGACAGGATATTTTGCATCTCTCACAGTGACATCTATGGAAAGTTTACAAGTCCCATGAAAATGCTGATGTTAAACTATTGAGTGAGAAAAACAGACTATCCTGACTTCCGTTTTTAGGAAGTCAGACAAAAAAAACCCGACAAAATTTCTCGCATAAAAGTAGACTGGAACTTCATTTCTATATACTTCCCTTATGGCTCAGACAGTAAAGTGTCTGCCTACAATGCAGGAGACCTGGTTTCGATCCCTGGGTCAGGAAGATCCCCTGGAGAAGGAATGGCAACCCATTCCAGTATTCTTGCCTGAAAAATCCCATGGACAGAGGAGCCTGGTGGGCTACAGTCCACAGGGTCGCAAAGAGCTGGACACGACTGAGCGACTTCCCTTACTTATACTTACTTCACTTCTATACAAGCTGAAGTATCAATAAAGACTTACCCTCCCACACAAGACAGCTAAAACACTGGACAAAATATATGAAATAATGGATTTCAGACGTTGCCCAACAGGCAGTGCAGGACAGTCTCCCTGAGAAGTAAGCCTTTGATTGTCCCAGTTTCCTGTCTAGAGAAGCTTTTGCTTTGCTGCAGGAAGAGGAAGCTAGGTGGTGCCTAGTCCCGGGAGCTAAAGAAACAGAGTGAAAGTCTACAGAGCCAAGACAACAAAAGTTCGGAGGGCAGAGTAACAGAGGAGAGGGGGCTGCCCAGGAAGAAAGCTCCACAGATCTGCCTCACTCATGCCTTCAGCTGAGAACTGATCAGGCCATGAGTGTGAGGAAACTATGTGAGGCTGGGGAAGAGCCACCCAAAAAGGAGCAGGAGACACAACATCCAGAGCTCACACAACATAGTGAATTGTTTGTATTCTTACTAGTCATAGGTGCAAAATTCTTAACAAAATTTTACCAAATGGAATCCAAGTATATATAGAAAGAACAGCATATCATGACTAAGTAGAGCTTATCCTGAGAATGTAAGATTAGCTTCATGTTTGAAAACCAACAATGTAATTCACCACATTAACAGACTAAAAAAGAAAAACATATGATCATTTTAATAAAAGAAAAGAAGTTGTGACCAAAAAAATCTAATCTTCATTCATGATAAAATTGCTCTCAGCAAACTAAGGGAATTTCCTCAACCTGATAAAAGGCATCTACAAAAGACCAAATGCTTCTGAGGAGAAAGCTGAATGCCTCCTAAGATCAGAAACAAGGCAAAGCTGTCCTATCACTTCTGCACAACATTTTGCTGGAGGTGCTAGCTAGTGTAATAAGGCAAGAAAAAGCAGTGAAACACTTTTGGATTGAAAAGGAAGAAGCAAAAAATCTTTATTCACAGACGACATGATTACTTTTGTAGAAAATTTTAAACCTCCTACAAAAAAGCTACCAGAAATATTAAAAATAAGGGAGTTTAACAAGATTGTAGGATACAAGACCAATATACAATAATCAATTGTATTTCTGTATGTTAGAGATAAGGAGGCTTTCCAGGTGGCTAGTGGAAAAGAAGGCAATGCCAAAGAATGCTCAAACTACCTCACAATTGCACTCATCTCACACATTAGTAAAGTAATGCTCAAAATTATCCAAGCCAGGCTTCAGCAATACGTGAACCATGAACTTCCAGATGTTCAAGCTGGTTTTAGAAAAGGCAGAGGAACCAGAGATCAAATTGCCAACATCCGCTGGATCATCAAAAAGGCAAGAGAGTTCCAGAAAAACATCTATTTCTGCTTTTTTGACTATGCCAAAGCCTTTGACTGTGTGGATCACAATATACTGTGGAAAATTCTGAAAGAGATGGGAATACCTGACCACCTGACCTGCCTCTTGAGAAACCTGTATGCAGGTCAGGAAGCAACAGTTAGAACCAGACATGGAACAACAGACTGGTTCCAAATAGGAAAAGGAGTACGTCAGGGCTATATATTGTCACCCTGCTTATTTAACTTATATGCAGAATACATCGTGAGAAACACTGGGCTGGAAGAAGCACAAGCTGGAATCAGGATTGCCGGGAGAAACATCAAGAACCTCACATATGCAGATGACACCACCCTTATGGCAGAAAGGGAAGAGGAACTAAAAAGTCTCTTGATGAAAGTGAAAGAGGAGAGTGAAAACGTTGGCTTAAAGCTCAACATTCAGAAAACTAAGATCATGGCATCTGGTCCCATCACTTCATGGGAAATAGATGGGGAAACAGTGGAAACAGTGTCAGACTTTATTTTGGGAGGCTCCAAAATCACTGCAGATGGTGACTGCAGCTATGAAATTAAAAGACGCTTACTCCCTGGAAGGAAAGTTATGACCAACCTAGATATCATATTAAAAAGCAGAGACATTACTTTGCCAACAAAGGTCCGTCTAGTCAAGGCTATGGTTTTTCCAGTGGTCATGTATGGATGTAAGAATTGGACTGTGAAGAAAGCTGAGTGCCAAAAAATTGATGCTTTTGAACTGTGGTGTTGGAGAAGACTCTTGAGAGTCCCTTGGACTGCAAGGAGATCCAACTAGTCCATCCTGAAGGAGATCAGTCCTGGGTGTTCACTGGAAGGACTGATGCTGAAGCTGAAACTCCAATACTTTGGCCACCTCATGCGAAGAGTCGACTCATTGGAAAAGACCCTGATGCTGGGAGGGATTGAGGGCAGGAGGAGAAAGGGACAACAGAGAATGAGATGGCTGGATGGCATCACTGACTCGATGGACATGAGTTTGAGTAAACTCTAGGAGTTGGTGATGGACACGGAGGCCTGGCGTGCTGCGATTCATGGGGTCGCAAAGAGTTGCACACGACTGAGCGACTGAACTGAACTGAACTGAGTGGAGAAGAACCCACCTGCCAGTAGGAGACACAGGAAATTCAGATTCAATCCCTGGGTGGGGAAGATTCCCTGAAGGAGGGAATGGCAATGCATACCAATATTCTTGCCTGGAGAATCCCATGGACAGAGGAACCTAGTGGGCTACAGTCCATGGGGTCGCAAAGCATCAGACAAGACTGAAACACTCAGCATGCACACACACACACATTTTAGAAATAAACTCTTGATATTTTAAAAATAATATCATACTATAGCATCAAAAATATAAAATACTTAAGGGTGAATATGTTAAAAGACCTAAACATTGAAAATTACAAAACATTGCTCAGAGAAATTAATACCTAAATAAAATGAGAAATAGACAATGTTAATCAATGTCAATTCTTCCCAAATTGGTCTATAGATTCAATGCAATCTCAAAACCCAGCAGGCTTTTTCTTTTTTTTGGCAAGAGTGTGGAAATTAACAACCTGAGTCCAAAAGTTATATGTAAATACAAAAGACCTGGAATAGTCAGAACAACTTTGAAAAATAAGAATAAAATTGGAGAACATATGCTACCTGCTTTCAAGAATTATAAGGCTACAGTAATCAAGATAGTTTGGTGTTGGTATAAAAATAGGCAAATAAATCAATGAGACAGACAAGAAAGTCCAGAAAAAGACCCATACATACATGTAATGTGTACTTAGTTGTGTCCAACTCTTTGGAACGCATGGACTGTAGCCCACCAGGCTCCTCTGTCTGTGAAATTTTCCAGGCAAGAATACTAAAGCAGGTTGCTATTTCCTACTCCAGGGGATCTTCCCGACCCATGAGTTGAACCCATGTCTCTTGTGTCTCCTGCACTGTAGGCGGATTCTTTACCACTGCAACACCTGAGGGGCCCCATATGTATATGGTCATGTGATTTTCACAAGAGAAAAGGGCGCTCTTTTCTGCTAATGGTGCTGGAACAATTATATGATCAAAATGACCAAAAAATAAGTTTGGCTTTTGTCTCAGATCTTATACAAAAATTAACAAAAAAGATCATAGCTTTAAATATGAGAGCTAAAAGTATAAAACTTCTAGAAACAAACATAGAAAATCTTCTTGACCTTGGGTTTCACAAAGATTTCTTAAATACAACACAAAAACTACAAATTACAGAGGAAATAAATCAATAAATTGTACTTCACCAAAATGATAAAGTTTTGTTTTTCAAAAGGATATGATTAAAAAAATGAAAAAGCAAACTACAGACTAGGAGAAAATGTTTGCAAGCATATATCTGACATAGTGATGATCAATACACAACTTTGCAAATATATTAAACTGTATATTTTAAAAGGGTGAACTTCATGGTATAGGAACTATATCCCCCCAAAAAACTGTAAATAAAGCCAACATATATCCAAGAAAGAGCTTATATCTAGAATATATAAAGAGCTTTTAGAACTCGATAAGATGACAAAAACTTAATTTTAAAAATTGACAAAAAGTTTGCACAGAGACTTCAATGAAGAAGATATAAGAAGGGCAAATGAGTACAGGCAAGGATGCTTAGGGCTTCCCAGGTGGTGCTAGTGTAGGAGACAGGAGAGATGCAGGTTCAATCCCTGGATCAGGAAGATCCCCTGGAGGAAGGCATGGCAACCCACTCCAGTATTCTTGCCTGGAAAATGTCATGGACAGAGGAGCCTGGCGGGCTACAGTCTATAGGACTGCATAGAGTCAGACACGACTGAGGCAACTTAGCACTCATGCAAGGATGCTTAAGATTGTTAAGGTCATTCAGTTCAGTTCAGACACTTAGTCGTGTCTGACTGTTTGTGGCCCCATGGACTGTAGCATGTCATGCTTTCCTGTCTATCACCAACTCCTGGAGCTCACTCACACTCACATCCATTGAGTTGGTGATGCCATCCAACGATCTCATCCTCTGTCTTCCCCTTCTCCTCCTGCCTTCAATCATTCCCAGCATCAGGGTCTTTTCAAATGAGTCACTCCTTCACATCAGGTGGCCAAAGTATTGGAGTTTCAAATTCAAAGACATCACACCTACTAGGAGTTCCATTATGGTAGCTCCCAGGCAATACAGTCAATTTGACTTACCAGCTCCTGGTGATTAGATGACTGTCTGCCCCCTTTCTCCATCTAAGACTTTCTTCGTGGCACTCCAAATACTCACCTACGTGTTCGGAGTCACTTAATCTTGTTTGGGCAGGACAGTGTCTGGAACTCAGACGGGGGTGGACAAGGAGAGAGGAAAGGTGACTTCAGTCATCTTCAGAATAACACTAGCAGACCCTGTGGTCTAGGGGTTCAGGCACAGGGGCAAGCCTAGTCCCACTCCTACCTGCAGTTTTATCAGAGAAGCTTGGGGGCCAGAGGTAAATGGGTGAAAAAATGAGCCAGATTCAAGGGCCTGAAGTTGGAAAGGACTGAGAAAGAACAAAGTGGGCAGATCTGAGAACTTAGCAGACGGCCTCAAAGGCACAGTGGATGAAAAATTGGATTGGCGTGGTGGTGGTGGGGAGGGGACAAAGAGAGGATTGAGGATAAGCCAGGGAAACAGAGTCATGCTGTTCACCAAGGCAGAGAGTATAAGGAGAAAGAGAGGGTATGTGCAAAGACACCAGCTTCCAGCTTTGGAAAAGTGTGGTTTAGCTGCCTGTGGCACTTGGGCACTCGTCCAGTGGGATGCTGGCCGTGTGGGTCTGAGCAGGCACCGTAGTAGTCACAGTGGGAGCATCTGGGAGCCTTGAGAATAGAGCTGTCAGCCAGGGATGGGGATAAGAGAATAGGGGAGCCAGTGCCAGGCGCCAAGGGGCATCTATGGTAAAGGAAAACCAGGTTCTTGAAAAAGAAAAGGAAAGCCAGTGACCTGATTCCCTGCCAGCTCCTTCCTGGCTGGGACTTGAGACAGCATAAGGGAGAGAAGGGGAGTGGAGAGGACTCTGGCCCCGAAATTAGAGGCCCTCTCAGAGGTGCCAGACAAAGTGCCCACCCCAAGGAACAAGACAACCTGCTGTCCTAATGTCCCAGTCTGATTTTTTTTGGGGGGGTAAGAAGTTGGATGAAATTTCTCATTATAGTCATCAGCCCTTCTGTTTTTTCCTTTTTCATTTATTCATCCATCCTGCAAGTGTGATGTGGATACTGACCTCCCATCACCCGCCAGGCATAGGCTGGTACTGGGGATACACTGGGGAC
Source organism: Cervus canadensis (assembly GCF_019320065.1). Taxonomy (NCBI): domain Eukaryota; kingdom Metazoa; phylum Chordata; class Mammalia; order Artiodactyla; family Cervidae; genus Cervus; species Cervus canadensis. The sequence goes on along the minus strand of NC_057387.1, from coordinate 87,965,722 downwards.
TGAATCAGACACAACTCTATGAGGACACACCAGGGATTGAATCAGACATGGTTCCTGCCCTAGACAGGCTGATGGCAGCCAGGCTAATGAGGGGACTGGCAGGGACTCTGGTGGGGCCCTCTGGAGTTGTCATCTCCTAACTGTTTCCTCACTGTTTCCATCATTTCACCCTTCCTTGTTGTGAGTGCCCCTCGGTGCCTGGCCCGGCTGCCCTGTCCTCCTCTCCCCCTCTTTAGGCAATGGCTCCCCTCTCAGGCCTCCCAGATGCTCCTTCTACTGACTACCTCGGCGCCTGCTCAGACCCACACGGCCAGGAGCCACTGGACAAATGCTGGATGCCACAGGCACCCAAACCAAACATTTGCAAAGTAGGAACCTGATGTCTTTGTATGTAACCTCTCTTCCCGCTGGTTCTCTCTGCCTCAGTGAATGGCATGATCCTGGCCCCCTGGCTCATCCTCACTCCTCTTTCTCCCTCTCCCAACAAATCCAGTCACTCAGGGAGTCCCATAAGAGATGCCTGCTAAGTTCTTCTTGGATCTGTCCACTTCTCTCTTCCTATTACCTGTACAACTTCAGGCTCTTTCTGACTCGTTCCCTCCCATTCCCCACCTACATTCCTTTGGCCTTAAACTTCCCTAATGTGTAGCAGAGAGGAGATTTTTAATTGCATGTGACCTAAAACTAACTCAAATTGGTATGAGCAAAAAAAAAAAAAAAGTGAATTTCTTGGCTCATATAACTAAAAAGTTCAACTGTGGCTTTAGGCCTAGCTGAATCCTGGAGATTGAATGACGTCAATAGGACCCAGTCTCTCTGCTTTGTTCATTTTCATTAACAGTATACAGTTTGGGATGACCTCACTTTCTTACTTCATCAGGGCTAGAAGAAAGAGATGCCTTTCTTCCCTAAGACATAACAGAGTCCATTGACTGTCACGGGTCACACACCCACTCCTAAACTAGTCACCGGGGCTCAGGTGCGTGCAGTGTTCTGAGCATGTCTGGGTCCCAAGCTCACCCTTGAGATCAGGCATGCAGTCGAGCACTATCCAAACCAAATAGACTGCAAGCAAAGGAAGGAAAGTTCCTCCAGGAAAATCCATATCTCTGTCAGGGTGGGTAAGATGGATGTGAAATTGATGTCAACCCTGCTTTAGACAAGAAAGCCTAGCAAAGGACAGGAAATAGTAAAAAGGTTTGCTGAGCAAAAGCAGTGTTAATTATAGTCATTTACATAACACATTTTCTATTTCTGCCCAATTATCCCGCTATACTATTGCCTTCACACGTGTCTTTAAGTAGGTATGGGATTAACTTTGTTAGTATTTAATTACAGTACTGAACTCTGGTCATATGACGCTTATCTGCACAGTGCATTGCATGCTCCTGAGCAAGGCTGCCTGCTTTCACCCTAAAATAACTAAAGCAGGTCTCCCCCCAGGCCCACAGCACCCTCTGCCACCACAGGGTGGTTCTGGGATAACCTCGGAACAGACTTTAGGATGAACCTGACCTGAACCCTTGACCAGAGCCCGAACTGCCAGTGCAGGTGTCCTGAGAGTGGGGCTCCAAGATTCTGATACCCCTACTGGCGTGAAGAGCCTGTGGGAGAGATGGTTGACTGGACTCTAAGAAATGGCTCTGGTGAATGCCCTGGGAACCTCTTCCAATCACCCCCTCAACCTGAGATTATCTATCCCCCTTCTCAATAAAAAGGACTGACTAGTTATCTTGGCAAAAGTTTCTCCTGGTGGGGGGCTTTTCAAGGATCCCTTACTCCAAAAGACTGGGCTTGGTCTAGGGTTTCAGGTGCAGAAGGGCTTGTCTGAACACGATTTTCTGAAGACATTTCACCCTCTAGACTTCAGGGAGAAGAGGAAGAGCATAAACAGTAGTTTTGAGTCTATGCAGAATATAATTCCTGGGTGATACTGTGGTCGAGTCCAAAGTCATCTGTCCTGGGGCGCCCCCTCCTGGTCATCATTATGAATGACGTCCAGCTAAGCTCAGGCCTCCTCTGTGTGGACAGAGGCTCAAGAGGGCAGATGAAGAACTGCTCTGCTCATGTGTCCTGAGAACTTCCGGGCCTGCCAGGCTGTCCTCTTGGGCGTGGGCAGGTAGCACCCCAGAAATCTGTGACTGACATTTTCTCCTCTCCCTCTTCAGCAGGCAGAGTGGCTCCAGCCCAGACCTGCCACAGGATGACTGAGAGTCTCTTCATTGTCTGCTCACTTATGAGGCAGGGTCTGCACACACTTGTGGCTTTGGAGTGTTGTCTGAGGCAGGCCGGCAGAACTTCACATAGTTCACAAACTGCTTCTGTAGCTGTTGCTCAAGACAGTGCTCACACAAGCACCCTGTAAGAGCCATGGGTGTACTAAGTCGCTTCAGTCGTGTCCGACTCTTTGGGACCCTGTGGACTGGATACCACCAGGCTCCTCTGTCCATGGGATTCTCCAGGCAAGAATACTGGAGTGGGTTGCCACACCCTCTTCCAGGGGATCTTCCTGACCCAGAGATCAAACCCGAGTCTCTTATGTCTCCTGCATTGACAGGCAGGTTCCCAGGTTACCACCTGGGAAGCTGTAAGAGCCACATACACCCTAAATGTGTTGGCATGGCTCATGTATTAATAAATCGCCTGCCACAGGGACTTTTCTGTACAGTGGAAGTCTGATGAGGTTGCTCTCCTGGGGCCTGGCCATTGCCTTAGGAGAGTCCAAAGTCCAGGAGGCTCCCAAGCCTTCAAGACCTGGGAGGACCCTAACAAGTGGCCTCATTCCTTATCCTCCAGGAATAACTAGTCACTGCCCCCTCTGAGCCTCCTTACACAATGCTGAGCTGCCTCCTGTCTGCCCTGACTCAGGGTGTTTCCCTGGACTCTTCCCCCCTCCCTGCTTCTCAGCCCTGGCCCCACTTAGCCTGAATATCATCTCTGCCAGGAAGCACCTCTGACCTTCCATCAGGGCCAGTCCTTCCTTGGCCCCCACAGTTGGGGATTCCCTCTGTCCAGCCTGACATAACTGTGTGCAGTGATGTGTCTGGCCCTGCCAGACCCGTCACAGTCTGAGCCCCGCCAGGGAAGAGCCTGGCACCCAGGACAGGCTCAGCGTGGGGCGGGGGAAAGGAAGCAGGCTGTCCTCAGGAACCTAGCCAGGCCGTCTATCAGGCAACCTGCTGGGCAGAAGCCAGGGACCTGCCACTTGCCTTATCTATGAGAGCTATGGTCAGAAATGCCCCTCCTGGGGGAGCTGTCTCTAGACTCATTCAATCACACTGTGAGTGCCAGTGGCTGTGGAGCCTAGGGAGGGCTCTCCACAGGGCTGCCCCTCCCCAGAGACGCTGGAGGGACCCCTCCCACCTGCCCGAAGGCAGCGATCGGGACCCAGCAACAGCCAGTGGCTGCTACCCTCATTCATTCACTCATTTTTTTTTCCCAGTGATCAGCTGTGTAGAGGTATAATTCACAAACAATACAGTTTATCTATTTGACATAGTCTGAGAAATTCTGATAAAGTGTAGCCACCACCCCATAAGAAACAGGGCATTCCCATCATCCCCCAAAGTTCCCTGGTGACCCTTTGTAGTGCATGCCCTCCACCCCCAGCCCTGGCCACTCTAGTTCCTCTAATTCTCTCCCTATAGCTTTCCCTTTTCCGGAGTATCATAGAAATGAAATCATACAGTATGCATCCTTCTGAGATTGGCTTCTTTCAGGACATCGTTTTCAAGATTCATCGCTGTTGTGTGTGTTGACAGGTCACTACTTTTTATGCTGAGTTGTATTCTGTGATGAAGATGTGTTAGTTCAACCCAGGCCCCATTCGAAGGACCACCCAACCTCCTTCCCTCTTAAGGAAGAATAATTAAAGGTCTTAAAGCATTGTGTGGATGTGGTTCTGGGAGGGAAGGGGTGGCAGGGCCCCTTCCAAAGGGGAGTCAGGACAGGCCCCCCTCCTAAGAGCTTCTCTAACCAGGTCATCGTCGCCATTCCCAGCGGGGCTGGGGAAATGATTTTTTTCCTGGCTGCATTCCCAGATCTGATGAAGAGCTTTCCCCAACTAAAGTCTTTTGAACAGTGCATTCATTTAATTTTCTCTGTGTGGATGTTCTTTTTTTCAGCAGGCAGGTATTAAAGGTTATGAAAAAGCGGCCTCTGCTCTCCTGAATTATGCCTGCTCCTCCTGAGCGGGGCAGAGAAAGTGGGGCGTCAGCTGGGACAGCCAACATGTGAGGACCCCTGCTTGTCCAAATGAGCAGCAGCTGCATGGGTCCACTTCTTTCTCTGGCGGGGGTGGCCTTGGTGGGAAAGCCCCTCCACCCACAGTGACAATGTGTGGCCCTGGGGGAGTCCGGACCATGTGGATGAGATGAAGAGTCAAAGTGAGAGAGACAGAGAGATGCAGAGCCCTGGCTTGGGCCAGCTGTGCCCTCAACAGGAGACCTGGCTTCTCAGGGCCTAAGTTCTGGGGGCCTGAGTAGGAGGGGACTCACAGTTCTTAGTTGTAGCGAAGCTAGCACCTGAAAGACCAAGTTCAAGTCCCAGCATATATTCACTGAGGGACCCTGGCAAAGTCATTTAGCTCCTCTAGACTCAGTCTCCTCATCTGTAAAATGTGAGGTCACTCAAATGTCCTTTGAGCAGAAAAACAGGGGCGTCACTCCATACCTCCTGCTTGGCCCTACCCTTACTCCTTTTTCTGAACATCATTAAAATGGTGATAACGGGTACCTCACACACACACACATCAATTCAGTGTCCCCCGGCCTGTATCCCTTTAGGGATTAGGGAGTCAATACACTAAGAAGTCAAAGTTTAGATGACTGGTGCATTAACAAGAATGAGTGTGTGCAAAGTCGCTCCAGCTGTGTCCGACTCTGTGAAACCCTATGGACTGCAGCCTGCCAGGCTCCTCTGTCTATGGTATTCTCCAGGCAAGAATTCACAAACAATACAGGTTATCTATTTGATATAGTCTGAGAAATTCTGATAAAGTGTAGCTACCACCCCATAAGAAACAGGGCATTTCCATCATCCCCCAAAGTTCCCTGGTGATCCTCCACAGCAAGGAATCAGTTGCTGTGCCCTCCTCCAGGGAAATCTTCCCAACTCAGGGATCAAACCTGAGTCTCTTAGGTCTACCTGCATTGGCAGGCAGGTTCTTTATCACTAGCGCCACCTGGGAAGCCCCATTAACAAGAATATTCCTCTATTAATTCTCTTGCTGGCATCTCAACTCTCTCCTCTCCCTGAGCGTGCATGCAAGACTGTGAGCAAGTGACTTAACCTCTTTCTGCTTCAGTTTCTCATCTGTAAAATAGGGAAAATCCTAACACTAACCTTCACAGGACTCTTGTGAGGATTCAGTAAGATAGTCATGAAAGATGGAGGGTTTCAAATGTTGCCTCAGACAAGGCAAGCACTCAATACAAGCTTGCTGCAGTGGTGGTGATGATGATGATGGTGGCAGTTAGTGGTGGTGGTGAGGGGTTTGTCCTTCTGCCACCTGACCAGACCCAAGACAAGGCCTGCCGCATCATGCAACTACTTACACCTGGCCTACTGTGCAAGGCTGGAGGACTGGCCACCGGCCATAATGCAGCTATGCCTCTACCTGGTGCTGCCCTGGCGCAGCCTCTGGCCAGCCTCCTCACACCATCCGGCTAGTCTCTGCCTCCACTGGGGATGGTGGGTTTGATGATGGACTCACACCCTTCAAAATTAAAAGGACTTTGGTATGTATTCTAAAAGTCAAAAACCCAAGGAACAAAACATTTCTGGTGTTTTACTCCCTCAATGTCATGGTCTTTGCTCTGGATTAGTACTAACTTCCTTTCTTATCAAGCATCGTTGAATTTCTTTTCCAATATATATTTAATTATATTGTGTTTATTTTACCTCCTGCTCTTAAAATGCGTGTTTAGAACACTTTTCAAACAGTTAAAATTTGTTTGCTTGTGAGAAAAGACCTCCCTCCCTTGAGGGATCCCAAAACAATTTCTGGAAAGCTGGTGAGGATGGATCTCAGTCTGGACCCATGAATAAAAGAGACCCTGAAAAATCAGGATGCTGAGGTCTGAGTCAAGCCTATCTCTGTGCCCAGCATATGTCTCCTTTCTTCCTGCACAAACACACTTCCGGGAACCATGTCATACCTCACAGCATCCCGGTTGCCAGGTAATACTCGCCACACAGAAGGCTCATGGGGAAAGTGTGAGGAATAATCCTTTTCTCATTGCTACCAGCTACGGAGGCTCTACTCTGTCACGAACACTGCACTCTTTTTACCTCTCACCCTCACAGCACCAAGTTGTGGGTGTGACTATTCATTTCACAGTTATTATCCTCATTTTGCAGAAAACAGGCTCAATGTCCAACACAAGTCGCCAAGTTACCACCATGCTCAGGAGTAGCGTGGGAACTCAGGGAAACTCTGGACTCCAGGATCCACTGAACAGACCTGCGTGGGAATGACGGTGTCTGCCCCTCTGCTCTGCGCCTTTACATTTTACGTCTCAACACTTGGCACCAGGTCTTGGACACTTGACTAGATTTCTTAAACATAGAATCTTCTTTGATCATTTTTGTGTATGTAATTTGATGTTTTGGCACATGCATACCCTCTGAGAAACTATTACTCCATCTCGAGAGTGAATTTATCCATCACCACCACAAGTGTCCTCGTGCCCCTTTGAAATTGATTTCTTCCTGGCCCCTTCAAGGCAACCCCACCCTCCAAGCCAACACCAGTCTGTTTTCTGTCACTATTGCTTAGTTTGCACCTTCTAGAGTTTCCTACGCACTCTTGCTTTTATCTGGCTTCTTTCACTCAGAATAATGATTTTGAGAGTCATTCATGGTGTGATGTGTATTGATGGCTCATTTCTTGAAATCTTCCTTGAATTCCTGTAATAAGTCCTCCATGGTCACAGCCTATTATTCTTTGAATACTCTTGGCTTGCTAATAGTTTCCTGAGACCTTAAGCATCTGTATTCCTTAGTGAGGGTGGTAAACCAAGATTTGGACCCAGAAGACACTGGCCAGATAGCTAAGAGCAGCCTAGAAAAACCCTGACGGAAGCGTCAGTGTGCCAGCAACAAGAATTTAGGAAATGATGTGATTGCATGAGTCTGTATCCATGTGCAAACCCACATAGGCCCATGATGGGCTCCTATTGATGAGAAACCAGCAGCTTTGTCCCCTCACTGGCCACAGAGTGGACTTGTGCTGAATTAATTGACCCATCTCTGTGTGGGGCTTCCTTAAAAGGAGGAAATAACCAGTGGCTTTATTTTACTTTATTTTATTAATTCCATAGAGAATTCAGAAGGGTGAAAAGTCGAATAATCGTTATAAAATGCTTGGAAAAAGCAGACCCAATCCATGAAAAGTTTGGGAAAGAAAGCCATCATGTGGCCACTAAAGCAAAGCAGGGATTCAAGACTTTTTTAGGACAACTAAGAATCTTCTTCCTGCTTATCACATCTGAGAAAAATAGCATCCTCTGGGAAGATACCTGAGCAAGGAGGGTGGGTGGGAGAGGGGCCAGGATGAAGGGAGTGGAAAGTGAGGGGAGAGAGAGGCAGAGCAGAGAGACAAAACCTGGAAGCACAAGAGAGGGGGAAGGGGGAGAAAAGAGACAAGGAGATGGAGAGAAAGGGAACCAGGGAAAAGAGAAAGATGTTAGGCATTTAAAAAGGCATTGAAGGCGAGGGTGGAATGATCTGAGAGAACAGCATTGAAACATGTATACTATCAAGTGTGAAACAGATCGCCAGTCCAGGTTGGATGCATGAGACAAGTGCTCAGGGCTGGTGCACTGGAATGACCCAGAGGGATGGGATGGGGAGGGAGGTGGGAGGGGGGTTCAGGATGGGGAACACATGTAAATCCATGGCTGATTCATGTCAGTGTATGGCAAAAACCACCACAATATTGTAAAGTAATTCACCTCCAACTAATAAAAATAAATGAAAAAATAAATAAATAAAAATAAAAAGGCACTGGACAAGGGAAGCCAGTTAGCACTGTTGTTGCTATTGTTCAGTTGCTCACTCATGTCTGACTCTGTGATGCCGTGGACTGCAGCACTCCAGGCTTCCCTGTTCTTCACCATCTCCCAAAGTTTGTTCAAACTTATATTCATTGAGTCTGTGATGCCATCCAACCATCTCATCCTCTGTTGTCCCCTTCTCCTCCTGCCTTCAATCTTTCCCAGCATCAGGGTCTTTTCTAGTGAGTTGGCTCTTCACATCAGATGCCCAAAGTATTGGAGCTTCAGCTTCTGCATCAGTCCTTCCCATGAATATTCAGGGCTTCCTTTAGGATGGACTGGTTGGATCTCCTTGCAGTCCAAGGGACTCTCAAGAGTCTTTTCCAACACCACAGTTTGAAAGCATCAATTCTTTGATGGGCTCATCCTTCTTTATGGTCCAACTTTCACATCCATATATGACTACTGGAAAAACCATAGCTTCGACTTACACTGACCTTTATTGGCAAAGTGATGCCTCTGCTTTTTAATACACTGTGTAGGTTTGTCATAGTTTTCTTTCCAAGGAGCAAGAGTCTTTTAATTTCATGACTGCAGTCACCATCTTCAGTGATTTTGGAGCCCAAGAAAATAAAATCTGTCACTGTTTCCATTGTTTCCTCATCTATTTGCCATGAAGGGATGGGGCCGGATGCCATGATCTTAGTTTTCTGAATGATCTTAGATTTTTAGCACCCTCACTGAGGCTTTAAGCAGAGTACAGTAATGGTAACTGAGCAGCTCTGGGGGCAGGAGGGTAAGGGTATAAGGAAAGAGGATGTGCTGTGGGTTGAACTGTGTCCTCCAGAAAGATGTGTTCAGGTTCTACTTCCCAGGACCTGTGACTAAGACCTAATTTGGAAACAGGGTTTCTTTTTTTTCTTTTGGCTTTACCAGGAAACTTGCTGGATCTTAGTTCCCTGACCAGGGATTGAACCTGGCCCTGGCAGCACAGAGTCCTAACCACTGGATCATCAGGGAATTCCCTGGAAATAGGGTCTTTGTAGGTATATTCAAGTTAAGTGTGGTCACATTAGATTGGGGTAGGCCTTATAATAAGAAGCTTAGACACAGACACACGTATGCAGAGAACGCTGTGTGGAGAGAGACTGGAGTGATGTGTCTGTGAGCCAAGGACTGACAAGCATGAGCAGAAAACAGCAGAAACTGGAAGAGACAAAGAAGGAACCTCTTCTGGGCCCTCCAGAGAGACAGTACTGCCCTGCCAGCACCTTAAGTTCAGACTTCAAGCCTCCAGAGAAAATTAGTTTCGGTTGTCTTATGCCATGGAGTCTGTGGTAATTTGTTCTGGCAGCCCTGGGGAGCCAATACAGGGTCCCTATCAAACTGAAGTATCAGTAGCCTCTGTTCTGGTCTGAATCATGTCCCTCTAAATGTGTGTGTTGAAGTCCTAGCCCCCGATATTTCAGAATATGACTGAATTTGGAGATAAGGTCTTTAAAGAAGTAATTGCATTAAATGAGGTCACTAGGGTGAGCCCTGTTTCACCTTGTAAGAGGAGGACATTTGGACACAGACAGATGGAAGGAAAACCATGTGAAGACAGAGGAGGAGGCAACATCTAACAGCCAAAGATGGAAGAAACCAACCCTATCGACCTTGAACTCAGATTTCTGGCCTCCAGAATCACGAGGAATATACTTCTGTTGTTGAAGGCGCCCAGTCTGTAGCACCTTATCATGGCAGCCCTAGCAAATGGATACACCCCCAAACCCCAGCATTCACCAGTCCCACTATGGGGAGGTCAGCTGGAGCTTTTCCTGGCTGCTGTTATGAGTGGCTCAGATGGGGATGGGAGGGGGCCAAGCTGTGCCTTGGGCTCCACCTGGCACCTGCCCAGCCCTTCCAGGAGCACAGAGTCCTCACCTGGTGCCCAAGTGACCAGTCTGAGTGGGGTACACCTCTATGCCAGGCTCCCTGCAGTGCCTCAGCCTAGGCCCTTCCTCCCGTGGCCTCCACACCTGGGTAAATAGTTTTGACTTTTCAGTTCTGTCCTTAACCCTTCATTTTCTGCCAGGTCTGGGGATTCATCATTTAGAGCTGTCTGCTGTTGCTTGGACAGCACTCCTAAGAACATCAGAGCAGAAAGATTTACCTTCCTTCTGTTTTGTTTTTGTTTTATTTTGAATACATGAAGAAATTAAGGCTCAGAGAAGGGAAGAGACTTGTCCCAGGTCACACAGCTATTTGGTGTTGCATTGATCAGAACACCAGGCTCCTGAAGCCAACCAAGACCTCAGCGTGCTCAGCACAATTACCTTGTGAGTTCTCAGACAGTCCAATTCGGTCATTGTTTTTTTCTGCCTAACAGTCATATTAAGATTTGGGGTGAGCTATAGATTTTTTTCCCCCAAATTTATAAGCCCTTCAGCATCTTATTTATTATAGCAAAATCCACATCACTGTTAATAAACCATGGTTTAACAAAGGGCTTTTATTATAAAAATAATTTTCAGTAATAACTGCTCAACCAGACACTTTGCAATTAAAAATAAAACTGTGCAGTAAAGAAATGCGGTTCACACCAAACTAAATTGTTCCCTCTCCCTGCCCTCCACTTGCCAGGAGTCCTCAATATTGCTTCCCAATTTCAAACCGTTTGCTAGCATTAAGCTGTTTGGTACTGCTCCGTTCTCCGAATAATTGGACAATTTCATATTTTTAGCTCAGGATTGATTCCCCAACAGATAGTCACACATCCTTTCAGTCCGTAACAACCAGCTCTATCAAGAAAATAGGGAGCTGGCAATACCGACCACCACCACCACCACCTGCCCCCCAGCCTATCAAAGACAATAACGTCACTGTCTACACGGCCATTGAAAGTGGCTCTTTGCTTAATGTAACCCTGAATTTTGATCTCGTCACTGTCTAGGATGAAAGCTCAGATGGTAAGAACCACATTGTGTTTGTCTACTTGGGCTGCCATAACGGAAAACCATAGACTGAGTGGCGTCAGCCACAGACGCCTCTCATTTTCTCACTGTTCTAGGGGGTGTAAGTTTGAGATCATGGTCCCAGGTTGGTCAGTTCCTAGAGAGGTCTCTCTTCCTGGGTGGTAGACAGTGGCTTTCTCATTGTGTCCTCACAAAGCAGAGAGAGGAAGCAAGCTGTCTGGTGTCTCTCCTTATGAAGGCACAAATCCCTTCATGAGGGGCTCCAACCTCGTAACCTCATCTAAACCTAAGTACCTCCCAAAGGCCCCGTCTCCAAATACCATCACATTGTGGGGTTAGGGCTTCAACACATAAATTTAGGAGGGGATATAACTTGGTCCATATACCCATCTACTGGGCTTCCCAGGTGGCACTAGTGGTGAAGAACCCTCCTACTAAAGCAGGAGATGTAAGAGACATGGGTTTGATCCCTGGATCAGGAAGATACCCTGGAGGAGGGCATGGCAACCCACTCCAGTATTCTTGCCTGGAGAATCCCATGGACAGACAGACAGCCTGCCAGGGCAGGCTACACTCCATGGGAGCACCAAGAGTTGAACACGACTGAAATGATGTAGCACGCATGCGCGCACCCATCTACTAGAACAGTTTACTGGTTATTTGCATAGTGCTCCTGTGCAAATCTGCACTTGGAATCTTATTAGTGAGAATAGTTTTTTCTCTTGCATGTCTCTCATGCAAAAATGTTTTTTTTCTGGAAGCAATTTTCCCTTTGGGATGCTAGTGAGGACAATTGAAAAGGAATGAAGTATGTTTGAATCCTATTAGTTAAAAGCAAGTGGAAGGGTTAATTGCTGTTCACAGCTCTGGAACTGCTCTTTTTAGCTGCAGAGGCTCTGAACTACTCCCAGTAGGAGATCCCAGGGATCTCTGATAATTTCCCCCTGATTATTGCTGTAATAATTCCTCACTCCTCCAACCTTTCTGTAGTTTATGGGTGAAATAGCTTTCAGAGAAGTGAAAAAATTAAGCAAATGCCTTTGATCATAAGTGCAGATGATACACATCACACAGACTTTCCTTTGTGAGGGTTTTCTATACATATTGACACAGCTAATCTTTGCTTCAGCAGCACGTACATAAATATTAATCAAGATGACTGGCATATGGTACTGTTATGCATCTTTTAAGAAAACCTCCAAGTGAATCCAATATTTCCCATGTGGCACCTGATACACTGTGGGTGTAGGGTATTTATAGAGCAGTAATAATGATATTTGAAAACACTGTAATGTTTTAAGGCTTTATCTCACCGCAGATTTCATCTCGAAGGCTGCATTTTGCAGACATCAGCTTCTGCCAGCCCTTCACAGGGATGGCTGGAATGCTGAGCTTTGTTGGGATTCACAGATAGCCATTTTCTCTGAACCCCTCAGAAGGAAAGTCACCTGGTCAGGTGGGTGGGAAATATTTGCAGGTAAGGACTTGCCTCTTGACTTGACCTTCCAATGGGGGTCTTTTGCCCTTCAGTAGAATTACGTTTCAAATGCATTTCCCCTTAAAAACCTCAGTAGAGCCTCATGCTACACATAGTAGTTCAGGAGATTGTCAAATCAAAGAGTTATGATCAGATGATCTGTGATCTGGGGGTGAACGTAGTTAACCACTTTAATCAATTCTCCTTCCCTCTTTTTGAGCCAAGTAAGACATCAATTTGGTGACAGAGGTAGAATTGGGATCTTTTTGTTCCTATCCCAGTGTTCACTTCATCAATCCTGGTTTGTTTCTGTAGCTAATAGAATAATACATCTTACCAGATTCAGTCCTATTGCATTTAACTTTTAAAGTGTTTACCAGAAAGCCTACTAGGATATTATCTATTACTTTGAAGTGTCTGCTAGGTGCAGGCCCTTGCAACCCAGCATTTCATTGTTATCCAAATCTTACAGGGCAGGCATCATCATCCCCATTTTACACAAGACATGACTAAGGTTCAGAAACTTCAAGCATCCAAAGTCCCAAAACTAGTACACCACTGAGCCAGTATTTGAAGCTAAACTTATCTGACCTTGTAGCCCTGCTCTTGTCACCAGAGTTGAAGAGGAGTAAAAGATGAAGTTGGAGATAGAGTCCATCCACCTGAGCAGGGTATGTCATTCTGTCTGTCCAGGCCAGAGGCATGGGCACTGGGTATTCACATTGTAGCCTGAGCTCCATTACAAATTAGCCACTGACTGCCAATCTGTCAGGCTCAGGGGACCCTGCCTTGCAAGAGCACTCCAGCTATGTGGGAGACACCTGTACACAGACAGTAATAGTGCCTCAGGATCCAGACTAGACACAAGGACAATTCAGGGCTGTAACCCTAACCCTAGAGGTTGAGGGTTGCCTCCCCAGAGATGGAAGTGCAGGAGCTGGATCTGGAAGGATGGCAAGGAGTCAGTCAGTTGAAGAAAGGGGCTGTGAGGGGAGGTGGACTTGCCAGTCAGGAAATCCACAGAGGGAGGAACTCCAGAAGTCAGAAGGGTAGAGAGGGAGGACCTAGGCTAGAGTGGTTGGCAGAGACCAGATCCCAGGGGGTCATAATGTATTGCCAAAGCCAGGGTAGTGTCCACCCAAGGGGTTGGGGAAGCCCTGAAGATCATGGTTGGGGAAGGAGGTCTGACTTGCACAGATAATCCATTCAGTGTAGAAGGAGAACTAGAAGAGGGGGTGAGCCTGGGGTCAGGGTACCCGGGAGGCTAATGTGAAAACCCAGACCTCAGGTGACCATGACCTGAAGCAGAGAGATAGAGAAGGTAGCCCATCAAGACCTATTCAGAAGAGAGAATGGACAGCCTATGGGAAGGGAGAGGGGACTCAAGAGGACTCCCAGGTCTCAACCCAGTACAAGAGGGTGGTTGGCGGTGCCAGCAGTTTAGCCTGGGAACACAGAGGTTGAGATATCCCAGGGAGAGCTGGAGACAGGGGACAGGGGAGTGGACAGAAAGGTCAGGAGAGGAGTGAGGGGTTGAATCAGAGGTTCGGCGGGATGGGTAGAATGACAGTTCTGAATGTCCAGAAGTGCTAAGAAGCCAGCAGCACTCAGCCACCCAGGTGTGCATGGGGAAGGGAGATCCTTGGACAGTCCTCTGGTCTGGTTTGCCAGGAGGGTGTGAGGAGCACCAGTGTGTGGCTGGAATCTGGGCCTGATGAGGAGGGGGCATGGGGCCAGGACACACACACAGACCATGAATTTTCCAGGACCTGAGGGAAGCCACAGATGATGCTTGTATCATTTACTTCTCCAGACAGTAACTGTTGGCTCCGGGAGGACCCATGGTCAATCTTAGGGGACCCCACAGCCGACAGGGACAAGACCCCAAGGCAGCTGCTTCAAGCACAGCGTGCCCCTCTTCCTGTGGGAGGCTGACTGTGCTGCTGGACCAGCAGGAGAGCACATCCAAGCCAGTGTTGCCTGGGCAACCGCGCGCTTCAGGACACGCGTGCCCAGGGCCGTGTGGCGGACACGGGAACGCGGGACCTGAGCGCACACCCGCCACTCTGCCACTGCGCTCATCACCCTGCCTGTGACCCAGGAGATCCCTGAGGTTCCTTCTGGCTCTCTGAAGTCATTAATGCCACCTGTGAAAGGAGCGCACACAAAGGAGAGGGAATTTAAGAGAAGCGGTCATAGGGCAGATTGCAAGCTCTCTCACAGGGCAAGCTAAGCGCACCCACGATGGAGGTTAGGGCCACGTGCCAGGGCCTGGCTGGGAGTCTAAGCACTGTTGGAGAACTCAGGGAAAGGAGAATTCCCCCTGTGCTCGGGAGTCGGAGAAGGCCTCTCTCCCTGATGTCCGTCACTGTTTCTGATCTTAGGAGTCTCTTAAATGCCACACAGGCCAGCCTTTAAAAGATCTTGGCAATAAACAAGTCCAGTAAATAGGACCCCTGGAGGGTGCCAGGTGACATGCTAGGTGCTGTATATGTGCACTTAGCTTCAAAGCTACCTCTGCAGGTGAATACTATTCTCCCCCTTTAAAAAATAATTATTTATTTGGCCTCACTAGGTCCCAGTTGCAGCATGCGAGATTCTCCATTGTGGTGCACTGGCTTTTCTCTCTGGCTGTGACGCTCGGCAGTAGTTGTGGCCTGCAGGCTTAGTTGCCCCACTGGATGTGGGATCTTAGTTCCCAGACCAGAGATTAAACCCACGCCCCCTGCACTGGGAGGCAGACCCCCAACCACAGGACCCCCAGGGAAGTCCTCCTTGACCCCCGCTTTTCCTACAAGGAAATCGAGACTTGAATGGATTGGGGAACTTGCCCAGGTGACTGTGCTGGAATCGGAAGGCATGACTGTCTGACCCCAGGTCTGTCTGCCCACAAAGAGCTTCAGGGACCTTCAGTCTGTCCAGGCAGAAAAAAAGGATAGTTGCTATTGGGCCATAGAAGTTTCTGAGGACTCATGAGATGTTTAATTCACCCTGGCCGGCCAGGTAAGTACTCCCAAGAAACTTGTAATGTGAAGAGCGACCTTAGAGAGGTTTTAGGGAGACAGCTTTTATGGGGTTTAGACCCTTGGGAGAGGCGAGTCCTGTAATCAACCAGCAGCAGGGGCAGGCTTGCAGCTGCTGAGAGACTGTCACATCCTCACAATACATGACCCCACAGCAGCACCATGGTGGCAGCGTCTCAGCAGTCTGACCACCACACATCTGCTGGCCGCTCTGCTGCTGACAACTGGATGTGACAGATCAGCTGGAGGGCGTGGGAGCCGATGGGTCTGGGAGGGAGCAGCATGCGCTGTGTGTGGGGGGCTCCTCCTCTTCTATCACAGCCCTGGGCCCCAGGCACAGACCTCCATCTGTGTGGGCATCGCTCACTCCTAACGCAGCCTGGCAGGTGCTCTGCCGAGGGGAAGTGGGATAAGGGTCTGGCTGCAACCCTGACTCATTTTTGTGGCAGGAGATTGATGAGCTGTTCCAGGGTGACTGCCTGCCATCTAGTTCACCGCCTTTAGGAAAGGATCAAGCTGGTGGAAACAAATTCAGTCATTCCGATTTAGGGAAAGGCGTCTTGAGGCCTTTCCCTTCTTTTCTGTGTCACTCTTGGAGTCTTAAATCCTAAGGAACTTTTTATTCAAAACAAATTTATTTCTAAGGCATTGTCCCATTGTCATTTGAGAAACTTTACTCAGAGTGGAGTTGGCAGAGCAGGTCATATCTTCTAACCACACTTGGGCCTGCAAAAACATGGTGGGCTGTGTCCCACAGTATTTTGCTTTTAGAAGGATGACTTTAACGTTCAGACTCTACCTGACTGTAGTGCCCACTACAATTATGGATAATTGTGATGTCTTGCTGAGAAATCTCTATGGGATGGGGGCTCTACAGAAAACAAACTGACATACACATTCCTGCCTGGTGGATTGAGAATCTAAATGTAGCTGTGTTTAGAGTTCAGTCATGGCGTGAAACACAAAGAATTCTCTCATGCTGTGTGTGTGTGTGTGTGTGTGTGTGTGTGTTTGTGTACGCACAATGCTTGGGGGAGCGGGTGTCACTGAAAGTACCACTAAAGAAAAAACCCTTTCCCAACAGTGCAAGTAGAGGTAATCTAACCTAAAATCTTTTCGATTACCCCAGTAATCTAAAAGGAGGTAAGAAACAGGAGAAATAAAAGACTAAAAAATTAGGATATTTTAAGACTGAAAAGGAGGCTTTGTTTGTAACATAGAGAACATCACAGAGAGAATGTTAATCTTTCAATAAAGGCTGCAATTATCAGAGTGACAGGCTTCTGGCTCTCATTCCTTAATATAGGAAATATTGATCAAGATTCCAAGGGTGCCAATTTTTAAAAATAATAGAAATCCCTAAATGTCAAATTCTATTGCTGTACAAGTTAAAATCACTCACTGATAAGACACATTTAAAAAATATTAGGAGGATTAGATTTATAAAAGTTAATATGTTTCTTTACTCAGTGATTCAGATCCTGGAACAGACCCTCGTAAGGACAAACCATTTTAAAAATACTGTGGAGGGATTCGTCACATAGAATTCATCCTGGCATATTTGATGTCCTAGTGCACTTCCAGCATGGGCCACATACTCTTTTGAACCATGGTTAAATAAGAGAGGGGTCTTACATAAACAGACGGGGGTGAGAGCCTGGATAGACAAGCTGAACGAGGGAGCAGGTGAGCCTGGAGACAAAGCAAACACAGGAATGAGAGGAGGTTAGAGGAGTAACCTGGGTGAGCCAGCCAATATGAGAGAGGCTCATCTTAGGTGAGGTTTACACATAGCTTTCCAGGGCTCTGCAGACAGTGACTGACTTCTGTCCAAATCCCACGGTTAGGCTTGACTCGCAGTTCGGTGGCTTCCTAACTGCAGGGCCTTCAGCATGTTATTCAATTTCTCATGCCTCAGTTTCTCATCTGTAAATGGAGCCCTTTCTTATGGGCCTGTCATGAGGACTCAGTGAGTTCATTCATCTAAAGGGCCTGACACCATGGTCAAAAAGTGTTAGCTATTATTAATCAGAGGAGTGAGTGTATTTTTTCATTGCTTGGCTACCCAACTATTAAATATCTTCCTTTTGTGTGGGTCCTGGTGGGAGGTAGGCCTTACCCTGCATGTAGAAGGTGAAATGTGGGCCTGGGGACAGTCAAATGTATGTTCTTTCCTGGAATTTTAGTCCTGAGGGAAAAAGACAAAGGTTTAGACTATGCTTAGAGATGGATTGCAGAGCTGGTGGCCATGAGGAAGGGTTAGCTGGACCATGTGATGGGGCAGCCAGAGTTTGTCCTAAAGAAAATCAACCCTGAATATTCATTGGAAGGACTGATGCTGAAGCTCCAATACTTTGGCCACCTGATGCAGAGTACCGATTCACCGAAAAAGACTCTGTTGCTGGGAAAGATTGAAGGTAAAAGAAGAAAGGGGTGGCAGCAGATGAGATGGTTAGATAGCATCAGCGATTCAATGGACATGCATTTGAGCAAACTCCAAGAGACAGTGGAAGACAGAGGGGCCTGGCATGCTGCTCTGGTTCATGGGGTGGCAAAGACTCATACACAACTTAGTGACTGAACAAGTTGGCATGGCCCCACCTGCCTAGCCTGCCTAGCTCCTGCCTACTCTTCTTCCGATAAATACCTTTTCTGCTGAGTTAGCCAGAGGTCATCCTGTGGTTTGCAACCTAGAACTCTATGAGGAGCCATGGCCACCAGTGTTGTCAAATACTACTGTCCCTAGAGACTGGGGGAAGGAGCGCTGCCCTCTGCCATTGTCTCAGACTAGGGAGAGAAAACCAGCCCTCAAATCCACCAAAGAACACATGTTGACCTCACAGTCGCCCAACAAGACCCCAAGGCAGAAATCCTGCAGAGGGAGATCTTGCCAGACTGCTCTGAAGGGTCCGGAGCATCAGGGCAGAATGCCTAGGAGGGCAAGACAGGCAGGAACCACACACTGTACCTCTGAACTTGGAAATGGCATGAGGCCAGGAGGCCGGAGGTTAGGGGAGATGAGCAGACATTTACTCAGGACCTGAACCGTGGCTTTTTGGTCTCTAATCCTTTACTATTTTTCTGCCAGCTGCTTCTTTGCAGGGAACATGAGAATTTTCTGCAAGTGGGGCAAGGGTGTGTTTGTCAGTTTGTTGCAAATTACATGGTAAACACCAGCCCCCTGGTTGAGGCAGTTACTGAGTCTCTTTGTTAGATTAATAAGATTACAACAATCTGGGCAGAATTTCAAGTGTTTATTTTCAAACCTTATTTCAGAGGGTGGTAGTAACATAGTACCAGGCCTTTCTGGAATCTGCATGTTTCTGTTCTAAGCGACTATTTCTCCACATATATGGGGGGAGAAGGTCATTAATCTTCAACCTCTGACAGTTTATTGTCAGTGCCCCTATAGCCCGTTTTTTGATCACAAAATTAATGTTTAACACGTCCATGGTGTCATCCTTGTCCCACAGACTTTAAAGGGCAGACTGACTGTCCCTCAGTTTGTAACTATATGCATTTCAACAAAATTGACTCGAAGTGAAATTCTGTAACACAAACCCTATTTCCCCTTTGACTCATCTTACTACACTATGGATGTTGTAAAACATCCTCGCAAAGACAGAGCACCTCCACCCTCAGTGCCGTGAGGGAGAGTTCTGGGGGACACATGGGCATGGCTGGGTTGGTGGCCGGGGCGACTCTTCTCGCTGCACTTTGGGACCTCCTATCATGACCTGCCCTCCGGACTCACTGCCTAGCACCGTGCCCTGCATGCTGCAAGGACTGTGGTGGGAATAAGGGGTGACTGAAAGCCATCTCTGCCTT
This sequence comes from Cervus canadensis, assembly GCF_019320065.1. Classification (NCBI taxonomy): domain Eukaryota; kingdom Metazoa; phylum Chordata; class Mammalia; order Artiodactyla; family Cervidae; genus Cervus; species Cervus canadensis. Next base: position 87,946,440 of record NC_057387.1, on the reverse strand, counting down.
CATGGCAGTTCCCCGACGCCCTATGGAATCTCATGCTCCCGGCCCAGGTTAAGCCAGTTCTCAACCTGCTATGCCTTTCCCACCTCATCACATCCATCCAGACCCACACATAGGACTGCTCTTCTGGATCATCCCTAAGCTCTCAGCCTTCCCAGCTTCCACGTTCATACTGGTCCTGGAGTTCCCCACCTGGTTTTAGATGTGACTTCCTTCCTTCCTGCTTGATTCTCTGTGCTCTTTGGGAGCATTTCAAATTCATCTTTATATCCTCCATGGTGAGCTTGTTATTTGCTCAGTCGTGTCCAACTCTTTGTGACTCCATGGACTGTAGCCCACAGGCTCCTCTGTCCCTGAAATTCTCCAGGCCGGAATACTGGAGTGGGTTGCCATTTCCTTATAATGTACCAAAATTAAGAATTTAGTACATGGATGAATGAATGATAAAATGAGTGAGTTTGTAAATAGAGATACAAATAGTAGATAAAAATTTACAAACAGGAGATAAAATAGTAATTAGCTTTATCTAAGGGCTTTTCAGTTGATGAATTTCAGAAATTTCATACTCATCCATTTATATGATCCTCATGGCAAATTAGAAAGGTAGTTCCAATTGTTTGAATTTCGCAAAGAGGTTAAATCATGACAATAATAACAGCTTTAATGTTTGAGGACCAACATCCTCTGTTAATCCTAAATAACTTTACTGTACAAAGTAAACTGTCACCTTTTACACTTGGGGAAAATGAGTCTCAGAAACTTGTCTAAAGCCATAGCCAGGATTGGAACTCACATTTTGGAACTCCAAAACCTGTTTAGTACCTGACACAATATTGGCAGAGAGAGGATGGAGCCAGTCCCAGCCATATCAAGGGTCCCTGAGCTAACCCTTGAAGGACTGAAGTGAAGCTCCGTGAGGGATGGACAGCCTGGTCAGTGGGACTGACATGGGCAAAGGAAGGGAGGTGGAAGCGGGCGGGCCAGGCTTGGAGCCTGGGGCTTGAGGGACAGTGAGAGGGGTGGGCAGTGGCTTGGGAACAATCTATGTCAGGGGCCAGGAGGGATGAGCCATAACCAACCTCAGATGCTGGGGGTAAGGTGCTTGGGCTTTATGTTCTGCCCAGTAGAACCATTGTGGGTGGGATGAATTCTGCAAGGCCTTTGAAGTATTCTGCTATGTAACTGGGGGGGAGGAAGTTGAAGGTAATGAGACCAGTTTCAGGCTCTGGCAATAATCTCAACAAACCATAAAGTGACCTTGCGAGGGTAGTGGAGTGGATATAAAAAGGGGAAAACAGATACAGGAGATGTTGAGAATGTTTCCATATCTCTCCCCTTCTCTGTTCTTAAGCCAACGAAATGTCTCTGATGAAAAATTTGCCCATGTTTTGCTGGTTCAGTCCTCTGTGCTTCATACTTACTATTCCCTCAATCTCAGGTTCTCTCACTTCTCCACACCCCTCTCACCTGAAGAATACCTATTCATACTTCAAAGTCTTGCTCAGATGTACACTCCTCCAAAAATTGTTTCCTCACTTCAAGCGTGTATGACGTTTGTTTCATCTTTGTATTTTGTACACAATACTGTACGGGAATCGATGCCAATATAGTTTGTTTACACATCTGTCTTCCCTGGCAGACAGTGAACTCAGTGATTGGGACCATTTTCACCTTTGTGTTCCTGTGCCTAGGACAATGCCTGACATGCTCCAAGTATGATGTTGAATGAATGAATGCATGCATGCCTGAATGTGTGAATGAGTAAACGAAGAGTGAAGAAATTATCTCCTTCCTCTTTTCCAGCCATTCGTGATCGAATAACTAGTAAGCTACACTTGTCATTCTCTGTCGGATGAGGTACTTTGCTCTGAAAAATGCCTTTCATTTGAGCTTTGATTTTATAAAATTAATGAACATCTCATTTAGCAAGTTTGAAACACTCAGAACAAGCAAAAAATGATTAGAGGGTAGGGAAAGGAAAGAAGAGGAGAGAGGGAAGCCCAGTGGGGCCACTGGCCTGCAGCTGCTGTTCTCCTTGGGCACGATCAGGAAAAACAAAGCACCCAGCCCTGGGGTGTGTTACAAGTGACCTCAGGCAAAGCAAGGACTTTGCTTCACCTCCTTCCATTTGCTCACAAGAGGGTCCCAAAGGAAAAGACTTTGAAAATGTAGAGAAATGCCATGAAAGAGACATATTATTATTCTGCTTGGATGCTAAAATGTGGCGTTGTGAATGAAGTGCTGGCTTCCCAAGCTCATCCAAAGAAAAAGATGATTTTAATGTTAAATGTATTCCTTTCACTTACTAAGACATACATTAATTAGGGAGAAAGCATATTCCAAAATATAAACTTAAATCTGTTAATAAGCACAAATCTTCACAGAAAACTAAGAAGTACACAGGGACTAGCAGACTAACCTCAGACAGAAGCCATCTGTGACTTTAGAACAAGCATTTTTACTATCTGGAGGTGGCACGCTGTTGTGAAATGCTAAATTAAATACCACTAAACATTATTATGCCTTCAAAAAGTAGTTACAGGCTTCAATAAGCACACTTTTATCACAAGAACACACAATCTAAAGCCAAAATAGTTCAGTTTAACGTGCCAAAAATATGCTCACTCCATACATTGTTAGAAAGAGCAGTAGGAAAAGAATTCTAAAATTTGCGGCTAATTCATTTGACGGCAGCCAGTGTCTCCTATCTTCCTTGGCAAGAGGGCCAATTTTCTATGTTGTATTTTGCACACAGAAATCTGCATAGAGTGATTTGCATACCAAAAACACACTTGTGAAAGAAACTGTTTGCCTAGGAGCCAGGGAGAGATGGGGTTGCCACTGTTGGCTTCTATATACACAACACCCCCAGGCTACTTGCTTTTCATCTCCCTACATGCTGCATTTCCCACAAAGTGTTATGCATTTCATGATGCATTAAAAATTAAAGCAAATAAATCCTATACATAACCAAGAACAACCATAACAACAATCCAGCACAACGCAGGATAAATCTTTCTTAATAGCCTTCAACTCTTTACTAAGCATCTGGTGACAATAAGTGCCATAATACATTGAACTTTTGTTTTACATCAGGTGTTTTACATGAATTACTGCTAATTCTCACAGTCTTCAAGGTAGGTGCTGCAGTTCCCCATTTTCTGTATAAGGTAACTGTGGCTTGGGGAGGCAAGCTAACTTGTTAAAGCCATGAAAAGGCAGTGGTGAAGCCAGGTTTGGAAACCTGGTCTGACTGCTCAGCCCTTCCCTGCCACTCCTACCCTCCACTGCCTCTCTCCCCAGCCCCAGTTTTGCCGCAGACCATCGTCGTTCCATTTCCAAGGGTTGAGTCTAGCAGGCGGGGGTGGTGGGGACACACACTGAGAAAGGTGTATGTACCACTTTGGCTTCCTGCCATGGTTTGAGACTACAGCCTGAAAGCGGGACAGCCAGTGTCAAGTCACAGCAAAGGTGCCTGAAAAACGAGTTCAGTGACAGACACGGGGTGAATGGGCAATGGCCTGTGAGTCAGAGGATGCGGGGGAGGGGCGGAGCGCCAGATCGGTTGCCGCACAAAGAAGGTACATGGTAGTTGGGATGCAATGGAACCCTCCCGCTTGGTGCCCATGCGCTATCACCAATTCAGTGCCAGCCCAGCTGTATTCTTGGAAACAGAGAATGGTTTTGTGTGTGCTTAATTATAATGCTACTTACAGAGAATTTATCAGCAGCGAATTAGATGCTTGGTGTATTTCTTATGGAAAAAAAAATTGGTAGTGGCTCTTTGAAATCTGTTCATCTGATGAATCCTTTGCAAATTTTCCCAATATGCAGCATTTGAAAGAAAATTGGCCATTTCTGGAAAGTCAATGGGGGAAAAGTGCAGAGTAAAGACTGAGGATGACTGTAAAAAAGGTTTACAAACATTTGCTTTAAGTTGTTTCTGTGTGTGTTTTTCTCACCTGGTTTCTCTTTTGCCAGCCATGGTAGCAGAATTTAGATCTAATCATATTTCGTTATCCATGGACCGCCATTGTCCAGGCTCCTGGCTTTGAGACTTCATTAGGGATTAGTCACTGTTAGAAAGCAGTTTTACTGACACTTTCAGTGATAAATCCCTTGTGATATAATCTAGAGCAGCTCTGTCTCATAGCAAGTTCCAGGCTAAAGCAAGTAATGTGATAGCAAACTGTTTCAGAGGCAGACAAATCTGGTTTGAATCCAGGTTTTGTCAACTATAGTTTTACCTTACTTATTTAATCTGAGACAGTTTCCTCATTTGTTAAAAAAAAAAAAAGGAAAAGAATATAAGGGCCGACCCTGGTTGCCTCCCTGACAACCATTTACCTCATCCTTGCTGATGACAACAACAGAAAATCTTGATTTTGTTCAGGTCCCAAGTGCCTAACTCCGAAGTTTTATCACATTGGTCTAAGCCATCTGTTCTTGTCAGTGATTGGTTTATAGGGTCTACAGGAAAGCACGTGACCTAATTCTGGCCTATAAGATCAAAGGGGAAACCAGCCAGAAGCTTCTGAGGAAAATTTTCTTCTCTGATAAGAGAGACATGTGAAGAGAAAGCCCATCTGCTTTTGCGTGCCTTGCTTCCTGATCCTGATGCTGTTGATGAGACGTGATGTTTGATGTTGTGGCAACCATCTCTTGAACACAAGGGGAAACATCAGGACACACAACAGATGCCAGAGGAGAAGGACCAACCGGAAGAGCCCAAGTCCCTGGGGACAACACTGATGCGCTGAACCAACCTTGGTCCACTTGTCTCCAGATTTCTTGTTAAAAACCAGTGTCTTTATGGTTTAACCTGTTGTGTAATAGATTTTGTGTTGCTTGCAGCCAAAAACAAAAACTCCTTAATTTATATAAGTAAGAAACTCACAAAATGATTCTAAATAAATGATACATTGTATGTACTTAGCACAATGCTTGGTACACTAAATGGTTGCTAAAAATATTGGTAACAGCATTTATCAGACATAGGTAATGACCTGAAAAAGCAAAACTTTCAAAACACCACACAGATAAATAAGATGAATGATACTGATTTAGCACAACCAAAAAGCTTCATATTCTTGGTAAGGGTCAGGGGAGACATTAAGGTATAAGACAATGATTACACCAACAAATCCTCATATCTGGGAGTAAGATGTAACTACAGCCAGAATTCAAGCACTATTAGAGATGAAAGGACCATGGTTCTTGGCCAGGTTTCCATCCATCCTCTTAAAAACAGACAATCACCCTGTCAGCAGCTCACGATTCATATCTGAAGACTAACAATTACGTGTACGTGAATTACCAGCCTTGCAAAGGGGCAGAGTTCTTTCAACTCACAGAATCTCTTTCAGAATACCAAATTTTACTATTATTTTCTGAAAACATGTTATATTTCTTTATGGTAGGAAAGCTAGACATACATATATAAAAACATAATTTAGAAATATCATTTCCTTAGAAATGTTGTTGTTGTTTAGTTGCTAAGTCATGTCCGACTCTTGCAATCCCATGGACTGTAACCTGCCAGGCTCCTCTGTCCGTCTCATGATAGCTATTTTTTAATGAGATTAAATTCATTTAACACACAACCATCTATTTTAACTTTATTTATTTATTTATTTTGGCCATACCTTGTGGCATGTGGGATCTTAGTTCCCCAATCAGGGATCAAACTCGTGTCCGCTACATTAGGAAGACGGAATCTTAACCATTGGACTGCCAGGGAAATCCCAACGATTAACCATTTAAAATTATACAATTAAGTGGCATTTAGTGTATTCACAAAATTCACAATGTTCGACTCACTCCACTTTCAAAACTCTTTTACCACACCCCTGGGAAAAATACTCCATGTCCATTAAATAAGCACTTCCCATTCCCTTCATCCCAACCTCAGTTAATCATTAATCTGCTTTCTGTCTCTATGGATTTGCCTATACTACATAAAAGGATTGTATATTACAATCATACAATATGTGACCTTTTGTGCCTGGCTTCTTTCTCTCATCCAAGTAACAGCATGCATCAGTATTTTGTTCCTTTTTATGGCTGAATAATGTTCCACTGCATGTGTATATCACAGGCAGTTTATCCCTTCACCCCATCCACTGATAGACATTTGAGTTGCTTCCACCTTTTGGCTTCTCTTGGTATTTTAACATACCACTTGTCATCATCCTAGTCCAGGCTACCATTCTGTCACCTGGATTACAGCAACATTTTAACTAACCTCTCTTCTCCACTCTATTTCTTTCCACACAGCAACTTGAAGGCCATTCCATGCTTGTAGTCCTTCAGAGGTTTTCCAGTCGCTCAAAGAACACTCTGGGTTCAAATCTTCAACAAGAACTCCAGAGCCTGCAGTGAATGTTTACCTTTCTTGTCTACATTTTTTCCTATTTCATTTCACATCACCCTCTCTGCAACTGAATGGTTCCAGCTAAAGTGAACTTCTCTCAATTTCTCAAAACCATCAATACTTCTCTTTCTTCAAGAGAAGTGCACCTACTGTGCTGTGTATCTTCTCTTTGCTGGACTGACTCCTACTTATCCTCTAGGTATCATCTCAAACACCACTTAGATGCGGACTCAATGGATATGATAGATAGCATCATGACTCAATGGATATGAATTTGAGCAAACTCCAGGAGACAGAGAAGGACAGGGCAGCCTGGTGTGATGCAGTCCATGGGGTCACAAAGAGTCAGAAACAACTTAGCGACTGAAAAACAACATACAATACCCTATACTTCTTTGCAGCATTTGCCCAACTGTAAATTATTTTTTCTACTAGACAGTAAGCTCCACAAGGGCAGAAACCATTTGTTGTGCTCCTCATGAGAACCTTTCTGCCTAGCACAATGCTCGGTACATGGTAGACATTGATCAATAGTGTTACAGACTGGGGCATGGGCAGAATTAGCAAACTGCCTCTAAAATTTTGGATACTCTCTGAAGGTCTCAAAGTATGTCAACTAAAATGGACACACATACAAACAAACTTTTAGTTATAATTACATTGTTCATACCCTCTCTACATACCTTCCCATCTAAATGGTAGAATTCAGGAAAACAAGACAAAGTTTTATAAATATGGAAATACCCTTTCAAACAGTTGTTTGTGATTTAAAAAATAACTGATATTTAAGATCACCTAAAACAAGCATACTATAATTGAATAGTTGCCTATCAAAATGTGATTCTCTGACTTCAGTGATTATTCTTGCCTTTGAAGGATCTAAGGGAAATGTTCTAAAGACACACTTGTAGAGCAAGGAAAAATTCTCATAACATTAATACTTTCATTCTTTCCAGTCTTTATCAGTGTGGTTTAACATGTAAATACAGCTTTTGTTTTTCAAGATTTTACCTACTCTCTTTATTCATTTCTCAAAAGACAGATCAATGGATGAGATTACAGCTCCCTATCATGAAATTAATTTCAGATACTTGAAAAAGCTACTTTTTAATCACCACCTGGGGGAAAAGATAAATAGCCCAAGCCAGCTTTTTAGCTGTAGGTACTAAAGATTAGACGGGAAAAGTAGAGAATGTGATAGAATAAAACCTCTTGCTGAAACTGCAGTACCACAATATTTTTTAAAAGCACTGTTTTTATGATTGTCAGTCCCTTTAGGTTAAGAGCTCAGGCACTGAGTTGGTGCAGGAAATAATGTAAATATTAATTTAAATACATTTAAGTATTTTACAATTTGATTGAAAGTGAAAGTGAAGTTGCTCAGTCGTGTCCGACTCTTAGTGACCCCATGAACTGCAGCCTACCAGGCTCCTCCGTCCATGGGATTTTCCAGGCAAGAGTACTGGAGTGGGTTGCCATTGCCTTCTCCGTTGCAATTTGATTACTTGTAAGCAATTACACCGTAGGTTTTTCACAACTGAGACCATTACAGACTTTTCATTAGTGCAAAATTAGGAATGTTTTATAGTACATATAAAAGATTTAAAAAAATATTTTTGAGGTACTATGAAAGCAATTTATGAAAAGGAGAGTCATTGGTTTTGTTAAGGTGCTGAGGTAAAGCAATGAAGAACATGTGGACTCCGATTCAAACTATATCAATTATTAGCTGTATGAGCAAGTTACATAGTTTCTGAATCTGTTTATGCATAAAATTGACTACTTCAAAGACTGAGATTATGTGAAAAATGAATATAACATTTCTAACAATGCCAGACATACAGTATGGCTTTTTTTACCAGATATGCACGATTTCACAGAGTGGTAATTACAGACAAGGTAAAACAGTGAATAGAAGTTTAAATAGTTCCAAAGGAATAAAAAACTAGGAAAAAAAACTAGGGAAAAAAATGCCTAATGACTCTGCATTCACATTATCTTTCTCAGTTTGAGTTTTATTCTCTATTGTGTACTACCATGGCCTTTATTTAGTAAGATGTTTGTAAACTACCGCAAACAATAACAAAAAGGCAAATAGAAATCTAGGGACTGAATATGAAACCTGCTGATCCAAACTAAGCAAATCCATCCTCTTGACCATGTCCATAACAGTAAGAATCATGCCAAACAGTTCTCCTTAGATTATACTTGTCTAAACATGCACATTGTATATTACAGAAATTGTCTGGTATTGTCAACAGAAAAACCATCAAATACCACAGATCAGAACAAGTGGTCTCTTATTATATTGAGGCTCCATAGATTTTGTAGCAATTCCTTAAATTATATTACATTAGAAAGCAATTTATTTAATAAATTTAAAAAATTATTTGACTGTGTTGGGTCTTAGTTGCAGCATGTAGGATCTTTGCTATTTCATTGTGGTATGTGGGATCCAGTTCCCTGACCAGGGATCTAAACCCTGCCCCTTGCATTGAAGTGCTTAGTTTTAGCCACTGGACCACCAGTAAAGTCACAGCAATTTACTTAAAAAACTGTTGACCAAAGAAACTTCCCACAAACATTTTGCAACACTAGCCAAAAATATGCTGTTTCTGTGCAACTCTTTGCGACCCTATGGACTCTAGCCCATCAGGCTTCTCTGTCCATGGGATTTTCCAGACAAGAATACTGGAATGGGTTGCCATTTCCTTCTCCAGGGGATCCTCCTGACCCAGGGATTGAACCTGTATCTCCTGCAGTATGGGCAGGCTGATGCTTTACCACTGAGCAACCTGAGAAGCCCAAACCAAAAATATATTTGTTTTAAAATTTTGCAGAAATGAACCTGCACAATTTAGTTCCTCAAAATTTATTATTTCCCTTCCTTGAGAACTTTTCTTTTCCACAAACCCGGAAACTAACTTCCTAGGAACTCAGAGTCTTAAAAATACATTATGATCCTTTCACTGCATCTCCCTAACAAAATAGAAACACTAAATTTCACTGCATCTCATTCACAAGTTCTGATTTTTTAAATATAAATTTCATTGCATCTCATTCACAAGTTCTGATTTTTTTTCTTCCAAGCTCTTTATTATCCAATCAAGACAGTTCAAACGTATTTAGACACATTTTAACTTCAGTTAACCACTGAACAGTTTACTATTACATAGTTAAAACATTAACATATCCTAAGTTTGTGTTTTTTAATACAACGTGTTGGGGCAATTGTGCAACATTTTGGTTAATCATATCAAATATCATATTGGAGTTTCTTATTCACATTCTACAAACATCTCTAATTCACAGAATTTCACTTATTTTATAGTTTCCTCAATCAGAGATGTGAAAGCTACAGAAAACTGAAAATGTGCTTTATAACTTCAATAAATTTTAAGAACCTCAACCATTGCAAAGATCAATGAAATATCTACCAAGGTAAATGAATGACATACCAAGTTAAATGAATGACATTTGTTACATTAAAAATGAGATTTTTCTTTCAAAGTCACCAAAACCATTAATATTCAACCAAAAATTGTTGGAATTTGTAGGGTTTCATGTATGTCTGTGTTTAAATGTCAGGGTGGTATGATCTTCTTTGGATGTAAGGCTGTTGAAAGCTGAATTGTACAAAAGAAATCTTTAGAGAACAGAGACTTTTCTTTACATATTTATTCTCAGAGCCTGCCCTTCATCTCATCTTGGTTTTCCACATTGATCCAATTGTAGCACTTCCTGGAGCGAGCTATGTTCTAATCAGCAACATCAGGAAGAGAATAGGACAAAGCCAAATGAGAAAATGCAGATCTCATGTCACGCTCTTTGAAAAGAGTGAATGCTTTCTAAGCTATCAGGAAATGTAAGTCACAATTTAACTTTTAATAATTTTTATCTGCAATGGACATGAACAAGAAATGTGGAACGAATCCTTCATCTATTCAATAGGTGCATGATTTCTATTGAGATGAGCACCATGTAGCAGAATTTTACTTTGTTCTCTGTCCCATATAGTTGGGCTGACCTTGAAACCTCATCAGTAGGCTCTTTTGTAGTGATGCTTGGATAATCTCCACTGAATGGTGAATCAAAGGAGAGACAACCTAGAGGCACTAAATCACCTAACATTACTTCCTGTTGAGAATTTTTTCCCCTTATAATGCTGAAAAGCTATTGAGTTAAAGCAACCATGCTGACTCCCCAAAGACAATGGTCCAAACCCCCAAACGGTTGCAATTCTCTTGGATTGCCAAAAAGCAGGAATCAATCACTTAAAGAAAACTAGGTCTGCACGTTGTCACCTCCCCATAAACGTTAACATCCTACGCACTAGTATTATTTGAACATAATCCCCCACGGAATCGGAATACTGGCCAACGGTGGCCACAGGAGTCTTCCAATCCATGCCTACTTTCGGGATTTGGGCGCTTGAGGGACTGGAGGGCGAGGCAATTTGAAATAGACCTTGACAGAGTCGTAGATGAACCACTGCAGGGCAGTCAGGGTGCCAATCATGATGATCCGGGCGAACAGGCCTTTCCACACGCCCTTGAACCCCAATCTGCGGAGAACCTCAAAGGCCGTGCTGCCTTTCTCCTTGTTCAAAACGGACACGACGGAATCCGCAGGGTGGGACACCACGGCGCAGAAGACGCCAGCGATGTAGCCGGCCACAAAGGTCACGGCCAGCTGCTCACTTTTGGTGCACTGGCTCTGCGGCTTGGGCACCACGTACTTGTAGAGCGCCTCGACCGTGCGCTCGAAGCAGGCGAACTTCATCATGGTGTAGGGGATCTGGCGCATCCAGAGTGGCGCCACGCCTTTGTAGAAGGCCCACAGGCCCTCCTCGCCGTACATCTTGGGGGCCGCGGCCCGGAGCGTGCGGGCATAGCCTTGCTGCGTCTGCATGCGAACCTTCACTGCTTCCATCGGGGCCAGGGCCACGTCGGCGAAGAACTCAGCGCTGGCCGAGGCGGCCAGGTACAGCCCGGTTCTCCATTCATAGGCCTTCTTTTGGCCCAGGAGCTCCGCGTAGCGGATTTTGAAGACCTCGTAGAGGCCAAACTTGAAGAGGCCCTGCATGGAGTAGCCCAGAAAGGTCGGGGCCCAGCCTCGGGCCAGGCCGCGCAGCCCATCGTCCCGCAGTGTCACGCCAAAGCCGCTCAGAATGCCCTTGTACTTGCTGGGGTCCACCTGCATGCGGCACTTGACCAGGTCCAGGGGCACAATGGCCGTGTGCGTCAGCCCGCAGCTCAGCATCCCGCCCAGGCCGCACAGCAGTAGGTACTTCGTGGAGCCGTACTCGTAGCTGGACTCCTCAAAGGCTGCTGCCCAGGGCCTGCCCTTGAGTTGGCCTGCGCTTCTCCCCCGCAGGGCTCGGTAACCGCCAGCATCACACATGGCCGCGCTGGGTCTAGGCACACACTTCGCTCAGCCTGAGCTCTTTCCTCCCTCAGGGGCCCCAGTGCACTGCGCATGCGTCTGAATTCCCCCCTCCCCCACCCCCCAACGTGAGCTTGCTGACCCAACGGTCTGAGCGAGGGACGGGTCCCGCCAGAGCCCAAAGGACTTCGACCGCTCTCTACCGACGCCTGCACACCCACTACCGGCTTGGCTGCCTTTGGATCTCAACTGGCTCCTGAAATTTTAAATAGGGGCGTCGCCCCGCCCCTCACCTCCGGAACGGCCCTTCTCCCTGCCCTCAAGCTTTTGGGCGAAGAGGCTTCTGGTAACAACAGGAACCCCTCCCCTGAACTCTCCTCAGCTTCCTCCTCAGCGATCCCTAGGTCTCACCTTCCGTGGTAAGGCTTTCTGTGTCTAGTGCGTCAAGTGGCTTCTGTCCAGCTCAGCAGTTTAGTCTTCTACAAAGATGCTAAAAAAATAAATCAACAAGTACAAACATGAGTAAACACATGAATAGGCAAGTAAGTAGATGAGGAGATGAGTGACAGGGTGAAGAGTCGCCATGCACTCTTTCAGGAAGAGTTGCCTTCCTGAAAGGCCTTTCTGGAGTCCTCACTCAAACAGCCCGCTTATGGTAATAATCATCTCCATGACCACAGAATGTTCTATGGAGGGAATGCACAGAGAGAACCAGGAACCTGGCATTAGAGGACCAGTCCCTGAGCTTCCAGCCTTACCTAACATTCTTACAGCGCAGACAGGGAGGATACCTCTCCCCCAAACCCACACTCCACTCATTTCCCTCCAACAGTTATTGTGGGGTCTTAGGAAGGATGGAGGTTCTCCCTAGATTGAGAGAGGGATGCTGATTATTTTCATTCATTCGATGTTGTTTCATTGACTACTGAATCCCTGCCATGATTTTGGAGATTAGGAAAGTCAAAAATCCTCTTTCCTTTTAAGAGAACTTGTAGTCTCATTGGTCTGGAAAATGAGAACTAAATGATTCTACTTGTAAATCAGTAGCATATATTCATACATTTGCTCACTGTGTGCTGGGCCCTATGCAGGGTTAGGGGTTTAGCAAAGAGTCAGGCATATTCTTTAAGTGTGAAGTATTAGTCACACAGTCGTGTCTGACTTGTTGTGACCCCCATGGATTGTAGCCTGCCAGGCTCCTCTGTCCATTCGGTTCTGCAAATAAGAATACTGGAGTGGGTAGCCATTCCCTTCTCCAGGGAATCTTCCCCCACCCAGGGATCAAACTAGGCCTCTTGCATTGCAGACAGATTCTTTGCCATCTGAGCCACCAGGGAAGAAATATTCTTGCTGACATCTAAATGAGGAGATTAAAAAATCAATATTGTGTGATAAGTAAAATATCCCATGATGATGAAATCAGGGCTTCCCAAATTATGTTCCTGGGAATATTGGTCCACTTGAAAAAGGTCAGTGGTTCAACAAGTTTGAGGGACATTTCATACTAGAGTATTCATTCTCAACTGAGGTAATATCATCCCCCAGGAGGTGAAAATTGGATCTTAAAGGGCAAAAAAATCTTAGTACAGTGGTTTGTGACCTTCCAAAACTCAACTCTACCCAACAAAATCATATTCCTTGTTATTTAATTTCCAGCTTGGGAGAGGAGCTCAGGGAGGGTCAGGGAGATAGAAAAAGGCCATTAAGGAAAACAGTCTAAAAAGGATCATGGGGAAGAAAGGCCAGTAATGAATAAAAGGTTAAGGAACACTAGAGCTTCTTCCTGGAGATTTCCTTATTAAAGAGAAGTTCCATAGTAAGAATTTTGTTTCGTTAACTTAGTGCTCTCTAATCTTACTGGATCTGAGAACCCTTTTTTTATATTACTCCTATTCACATTGCACAGATGTAGACTTCCATGGAGACTATTTTGGGAAATGCTGGACTATAAAAAAATGAAGTTTAGAGAAAACAAGGGATAAAGAGGACCAGAGTAATAATAGCAGCTACCATTTACTTAGGCTTCCATTTCCTAAAGATACAACATGTATGTTTTGCTAACATGTAACACAGGTCACCAGTTATTTTATGAAAGCTGAGATTAAATCAATTTATCTCATTTGTATGAGATACTTTTTCTTTACCATTAAAATACTGCAAAAGAAAATGTACAAGTTGAAGAAACCAATCTAGAAATCCTCAGGGCCAGAATTTTCTTAGACATTCTCAGTTCAATAACTAGGCCATAAAGTCAGAAACAACTGGAAGTAGACTGTAAAAATATTTTGACATTATAGAGCATACAACCACTATGAAGTTGATCTCCTTGGTACTTTTGTAATCCAGGCCAACATTTCTGTCTTGAAATCATTATTACACTTTTGCTGTGTTCTCCCTGCTAGCTTGAGTTGAACAGTAGGTCTTTCCACAGGGCCAGATTTAGACTTTTATGTTCTCTTATTTGTTATACTTTAAAAAAGTTAAAATGTATTCATTCACCCAACAGATTTTTACGTAGGTTCTGTTATGTGTCAGGACACAGTTTGAATTAATATACCAAAGCAGAGTTAATGACCCACATTGTCCCCAAACAGAATTTTCATAAGCTCTAAAACAGAATCACAGAGTGCCCAGATAAAACAGGAAACACTTCTTGAATACCTGCTCTTTGCCAAGTGATTTAAATATCTCTAATCCTTACAAGGACAGTACAAGATATTCTTCCTGTTTTACAGATGTAAGTGGCAGACAGTGTGAAGAAAGTGAAAGTGAAAGATGCTCAGTCATTTCCAACTCTTTGCGACCCCATGGACTGTAGCATGCCAGGCTCCTCTGTCCATGGAATTCTCCAGGCAAGAATATTGGAGTGGAGCCATTCCCTTCTCCAGGGGATCTTCCCAACCCAGGGATTGAACCCATGTTTCCTGCATTGCAGGCAGATTCTTTACCGTCTGAGCCACCAGGGCAGACACTATAGTCTACTCAAAAGTCGATAGCCTATTTCTCTTTGCTACAGAACTCTGTTCAGGTATGTGGCAAACATCCTTTGAATTCTACATCATATTTGCTCACTCATGACATTTCTCATGATATTTTAACTTGGATATAGGGTATTTGATTTTTGGCCATAAATACTCAGGTCCATTGATGGTTTCTCTACCCCAATTACACAAATATATATCTGAGCACGATGTCCTTACCCCTGTGTCCATGTCTTTATGTATGTCTTTCCACTTTCCTCTTTTACTTCATGTCATTTTTCAGAATCAGGGGCAAAGAATGTGTGCCAGAAAAACTTTCCTTTATTAACCCACCTTCTTTGTGTATTTCTAGTAATTACCGTTTAAGGTAGTTTGCCAGATATTCATTTGTATTTAATCTGGACTGAAAAATTGCCATTTTTAAAAACTATAGGAAATACTTCAGACAAGACTGTAAGAACAGTGCTTCCTTTGTTTATGTATCAGGTCATGGTTCAGTGTCATATCCGGTCTCTGTGGGTGTTGACCAACTCAATTATCAGTGAGAGTGAACTGGAATAGCTGCTTGAATCATTTTCTTAGCTTTAACACATATGGTGAACTTCATCCCCCATCATGAATCTCTATATCCATCATAAACATTTAGAGAATATAGTTTTGGGTATGTCATTTTTTTAAAAAAGCACATGAAGGACACTGAAATTAACAAATTTAAGTTCTTAGGAACTAAATGGGAAGGGCAATTGAATGTTTATTAAGCACTACTATGCATAAGACATGTATAAGGGGGAAAGTCACATGCTTTGGGCAGAAATAAATTCTGAGTTAACCTTTTTTTTAGTTATGTGAACTTAGACAAGTTATTTAGCCCTTTTCTGAGCTCCACTTCTTTATTTATTTTAAACATCTATAATTAAGACTAATTATAACCTTTTAGAGTTGTTATAAGAAATAATGCACACACACACACACACACACACACACACACACACACACACACACACACACACACACACACACACACACACACACACACACACTAGCCCAGCGCCTGTGAATTAATGAGCATCCCATGAATGTCAGTTCCGTTACTCCCCTCTGCTTTTCTGGCTCTCCTTGATCCTCTCAGAATCCATGTTTCTGTGAGGTCACGGACTCTGCTCTTTCCCCTCCACTTGAGTGGATGATTTATTCATTTAACTATAATAAATTCCAACTGACTTAGATGGTTTAGGACAGGAACTGAAGAAATCCTAAGTGGCAGAAATGTGAACTTCTTTGACAATGCCCCAGGATGTGTGAGGCCATAAAACAAGTAGGACAGAGACTGCTCTCCTGTGGCTCAGCAGGTTGGGCCGCAGAGAGGAACAGAAAACTGGACAGCCTTTCTCCTCTTCCAAATTGATTCTTCCAGCCTAGGGCCTTATTCAGTTGAACTCTAGCTAGGGCTACCAATTCATCCCAGTTTGTCCCAGACTTTCCTGGTTGCAGCACTCAAAGCCCAGTGTCCCCAGAACCCTCTCAGTACCAGGCAAATCAGGACAGTTGGTCACTGTACTTAGAGGAGTCTAAGTTGTTCCTGTGGCTTCCAGCCGCTGCCAGTGTGCTCCGGTATAAGAATCACTGGCCTTGGAGCCAGGCAGCCCTGGGCCCAAATCCTGGCTCATTCTACTTCTAGCTATGAATCTTGTAAAAGTTATTTCTTGAACCTTAGTTTCTGTATCTATAAACTTCATTCTATTCTTTTCTGAATTTGTAATGAACTTTATGTTATTATTAAATTAAATGATAGCACAGTGCTTGCAATGTTATAGGCCCTCAATGAATGTTAGGTTTTTCCTTCCTGACTGACTTCCATATACTTAAGGTTTCATTATCCCTTGAGGCACCGTGTCTCTAAAACTCCCTGATTCAAGGAAGGGGGTGGCCATTGGACAGTAGGGGGCACTGTTGCCACTATTCCTATCTTTCTACCCGCTTCTCTGCATCCCTCCATCCTCATACCAAAGCAAGGAAGTTTTAGTAAACCACTGATCAAAGACGGCCAAGCTCTAAATCCACACTTGGTTTTAACTTATCTAAATGCATCCCACATGCCTGCAATAATGTTCAGGGTGTATCTGGACCATTTTAAATCTTGTACATTTAATTTATAATCCTTCTCACTCCAGGAGGTTTGTGACATGCCAGGGGGTCAAATGTTTATTCTTAGAATTATTTAACTCCAATCAACTAATTATTCTGATGAATTGTATACTTTTTCCCCTTTTTTGCTTGACCAGATTGGAAACTATGACAGGCATTTAACTGAGATTTATTTGTAAAACTCCAACAGATTGGGAATTACGAAGTTCTTTAAACTGTCTCTTAAAATAAATATTTCTGATTTATCTGGCGAGTTAAAGGGGAAAAAGCAACAATCTCCAAACTCATTAAACCAAGTAAGTCTAACTATGTTTAAAGAAAGTGTTGTAGGAGGTAATAATCCCTATATGTTTGGATGAAAATTGTTTATTACAAATCTTTATCCTTTTCTTGTTTTTGGTTTGTGCAAAGCACAAACTAGAACTGACATATCTAGACATCTAGTCCCAGTCCTCAGTTTTTCTTCAGAAAGTAGAACAATAAGTAATTAGGACTCACATAGGTATTGCAAGATTGAAGTGGAATTGAGTGAGCTTTTCTTTGGGAAAGTTGTTCCAGGTGGGGCACACACTGGAGGCCAGTCATGGCTCTAGACTGGTACTATGCTAGACAGGGCTGTTCCTCCTAACCCTGGGTCCCTGGCTGATTCATATCTCCTAGGACGCTTAAACAGACGAGGCACAAAGCAGCAGCAATGGAAGACAAAGGAGCAAGAGAAAGGAGATGAAATCAAACAGCAGCTGAAGAGGTTGTGTAGATAAAGACCAGAACAAACAATTCTATGGAGCAGATGAGAAGTACAACATCTGAGCAGAGAGGGCATGCTCACAGGGGCATTGGTAGCTGAGTAAGACCCAATAGTACTGATATTTGTTTTGTTTTTACTTGCTAATTTGATGGGGGAAAGTATTTTTACATACAGAGAAATTTTCATGGTATATATAACTGATTACATGTAGTTTTGATAGTACTATCAAATTTTCATAAATTTTGGGAAATTTTTTGTCTTAAAAGATGACATGTTCCTATAAATACAGCATTTAAAGGGGCTAGTAGCTTTAATACCTCTGTCCTTTGTTAAAATGCAAATTTGGTTTAACACAACATGCATGAATTAATGCCAACAGATGCATGGTTTCCTAGTAAAATCAGAGTAAAAAGAAACAAAGGAAACACTAGAAACTAATATGACATTGTAAATCAACTATACTTCAACTTTTAAAAAGAGAAAAAAAGAACAAAGCGAAGAAAGACTTAATCTTTCTTTATATGTTCCTTGTCTAGTTTCTTAGAACAGTAATTCCTGTTTATCCAAAAAACAAAAAAACGCCCAGAATTTCCCCCTGTATTCTCTTTCTGTGAGAATGGCAAGCAAATATCAGGAATTTATCTCTCAAAAGACCTTTTCATTTTCTGTACAGCATCAGTACAAATTTAGCACATATTATAACTGTAAACAGATGGCAAGAAATACTGCTCCAGAGATAGGGAAATTGGGTTGAGAAGCTGATCTCTACCTATTAGCTGTGTTACCTTGGCTGTCATTTAACTTCTTGGCACCTCAGCAGTAGTAGCAGTAGTAATACTGTTTGTGTAATCGCTGTAAATTCCAAAGTGTCGCATGTTTTTCCCATTTAGTGATATCAAGATTTAACGATGAAGTAAGTCAGAAAGAAAAAATATCAAATATAAAAGCACATATATGGGATCTAGAAAAATGGCATTGATAAACTTAGTTGCAGTATAGGAATAGAGACACAGACATAGAGAATGAACTTGTGGACACAGTAGGGGAAGGAGAGGATGGGATGAATTGAGAGAGTAGCATTAAAATATATACATTACCCTGTGTAAAACAGAGAGTTAGTGGGAAGTTGATGTATAATACAGGGAGCTCAGCCTGGTACTCTGTGATGACCTAGAAGGGTGGGGTCGGGGAGGGGTGGGAGGGAGGCTCACAAGGAAGGGGATTTATGTATACTTCTTCCCTGGTGGCTCAGAGGTTAAAGAGTCTGCCTGGAATGTGGAAGACCCCGGTTTGATCCCTGAGTTGGGAAGATCCCCTGGAGAAGGAAATGGCAACCCACTCCAGTACTCTTGCCTGGAGAATCCCATGGAGGAAGGAGCCTGGTAGGCTACAGTCCATGGGATCGCAAAGAGTCGGACACGACTGAGCGACTTCACTTCACTTTCACATGGCTGATTCACATTGTTGTAAGGCAGAAACCAACAAAACATTGTAAAGTAATTATCCTCCACTTAAAAATAAATTTTAAAAATAATTTACACATTAAAAAGCATTTTTAAAAAAGGAATGAAAAGGACCAAAAAAAAGAAAAAGATTTAACAAGTACTTAAAACTTTTCAGGCAATGCAAAATGTGGTCTCATTTAAACCACAGAACAACATTTTTAAGGGAGATACTTT
The DNA here is from genome assembly GCF_019320065.1 of Cervus canadensis. Lineage (NCBI taxonomy): Eukaryota > Metazoa > Chordata > Mammalia > Artiodactyla > Cervidae > Cervus > Cervus canadensis. The sequence goes on along the minus strand of NC_057387.1, from coordinate 87,927,132 downwards.
TATTTTGTTCATTTGACAAATGACAAACTGCAGCTTAGAGAAATTAAGAAATTTCTTACCCAAGGTATACAGGAAGTGTCAGAAACATGTATGAATAACCTCCAAGTCTATATCTTAATCACTGCACTATACTAACATCACTTAGTTATTTCATTTACTCTATCAAGTAAGATCTCTGATTCTTGCAGGATTAATGAGATAATGAATATCCAGCACAGTGTCCAGTGTCTGGCAGATGGTTAGTATGCATAACATGATGTCAAGGAAGAGAAAAGAGGGTGATGGAGAATAGGAGAAAGTAGTAGTATCTCTGACTTACCCAAGGCCACCTCCAACTAGAAGACTCAACCTTTGCATGGTGTCAGGCTCTTCAAGAATGGATTAAACCCAAAGTGTCTAATACCATAGCTTTGACCCCATGTGGTTATTAAGAATTTGAACTGTGGCTAGTCCAAATTAAGATGTGCTGAAAGTACAAAATACACATCAGATTTCAAAGACATAGTATGAAAAAGAGACTATAAATATCTCGATAATTTTTGAAGATTATATATTGAAATAATGATTTTTTGATGTATTGAGTTAATGTTATTTTTTAATATTTTTTTTAACTTTTTTTAATGTAGCTACCAGAAAATTACATGTATATCTCACATTATATTTATATTGGACAGCCCTAAAAGAGAGATTTGTCTGCTCAATCCAACTTCTGCTTCGGAAGACTAGGTTTTCAACAGCAGCTCAACGCCAAGCTGTTTTGCCACTGTCATGGGGTGTACACCACTTTCATACATCCCTTTCTCATGCTGGCTGCATTACCTTCACTAATTTGAATGTACTCCTGTCCTTTAGGGCCATTCTCATAGGATCAAAACACTCATGCTTTAGAATTAGAAGCATTTATCTGACTAATAGAATATGTTAACTTTTGTTGTTGTTCAGTCACCAAGTCATGTCCGACTCTTTGCGACCTCATGGACTGAGCACACCAGGCTCCTCTGTCCTCTACTATCTCCCAGAATTTGCTCAAATTCATGTCCACTGAGTCAGTGATACTATCTAACCATCTTATCCTCTGCTGCCCCTTTCTCCTTCTGCTTTTAATCTTTCCCAGGATCAGGATTTGTCCAATGAGTCAGTTCTTTGCATCAGGTGGCCAAAGTATTGGAGCTTCAGCTCTAGCAACAGTCTTTCCAATGAATATTCAGGGTTGATTTTGAAAGGTTGTTGCTGAACCACGAAAAGACGCTGGGATTCCTGGCCTCTGGAGGAGAAGAATTCAATCTGGGGCCAGAGACGAGCCTTGATCACTCAGAGCTTTTCTGTAATAAAGTTTTATTAAAGTATAAAGGAGATAGAGAAGCTTCTGACATAGGCATCAGAAGGGGGCAGAAAGAGTACCCCCTTGCTAGTGTTAGCAATGGAGTTATATACTCTCTAATTAGATATTACAGTGAAGCAAAAGAATGTCTGGAGGTTGTAAAGACCTCACTAGACCTACTCCCATAATTTACATTTTAAGATAACAGGATTAACCAGAAGGTTTTTTCCAGAGACTGTCCTCAAGCAGGATACATTATTGTTATATAATCCTAAGGAATGTATCGCGCCGGCTTCGACAGGCCACGCAAAAGCGTGGCCGTGAGGAGCTACAGCTCGCCCAAGGTCAGGGGCGGCGACCGAGAGCACCAGGCTGCGACAACACAGGAGCGAAACAGAGGAGCTACCCCACGTCTGAGGTCAGGGGCAACAGCCGAGACGAGCTACCACACGCCCGAAGTCAGGGGCGGCAGCCGAGAGGAGCAACCCCACCTCCAAGGAGAGGCTGCTGCGCGGGCGCAGGAGGGCCCTGAAGAGCTACTCCACGTTCAAGGTCGGGAGGGGCGGCCGTGAGGAGATACCCCTCGTCTAAGGTAAGGAGCAACGGCTGTGCTTTGCTGGAGCAGCCGTAAAAAGATACCCCCCATCCAAGGTAAGAGAAACCCAAGTAAGACAGTAGGTGTTGCGATGAGGGCATCAGAGGGCAGACACACTGAAACCATAATCACAGAAAACTAGCCAATCTAATCACACAGACCACAGCCTTGTCTAACTCAATGAAACTAAGCCATGCCGTGTGGGGCCACCCAAGACGGACGGGTCATGGTGGAGATGTTTGACAGAATGTGGTCCACTGGAGAAGGGAATGGCAAACCACTTCAGTATTCTTGCCTTGAGAACCCCATGAACAGTATGAAAAGGCAAAATGATAGGATACTGAAAGAGGAACTCCCCTGGTCAGTAGGTGCCCAATATGCTACTGGAGATCAGTGGAGAAATAATTCCAGAAAGAATGAAGGGATGGAGCCAAAGCAAAAACAACACCGAGTTGTGGATGTGACTGGTGATAGAAGAAAGGTCCGATGCTGTAAAGAGCAATATTGCATAGGAACCTGGAATGTTAGGTCCATGAATCAAGGCAAATTGGAAGTGGTCAAACAGGAGATGGTAAGAGTGAATGTCAACATTCTAGGAATCAGCAAACTAAAATGGACTGGAATGGGTGAATTTAACTCAGATGACCATTATATCTACTACTGTGGGCAGGAATCCCTTAGAAGAAATGGAGTAGCCATCATGGTCAACAAAAGAGTCTGAAAGGCAGTACTTGGATGCAGTCTCAAAAATGACAGAATGATCTCTGTTCATTTCCAAGGCAAACCATTCAATATCACCGTAATCCAAGCCTATGCCCCAACCAGTAACGCTGAAGACGCTGAAGTTGAACGGTTCTATGAAGACCTACAAGACCTTTTAGAACCAGCACCCCAAAAAATGTCCTTTTCATTATAGGGGACTGGAATGCAAAAGAAGGGAAACACCTGGAGTAACAGGCAAATTTGGCCTTGGAGTACGGAATGAAGAAGGGCAAAGGCTGATAGAGTTTTGCCAAGAGAACGCACTGGTCATAGCAAACACCTGCTTCCAACAACACAAGAGAAGACTCTACATATGGACATCACCAGATGGTCAACACTGAAATCAGATTGATTATATTCTTTGCAGCCAAAGATGGAGAAGCTCGATACAGTCAGCAAAAACAAGACCGGGAGCTGACTGTGGCTCAGATCATGAACTCCTTATTGCCAAATTCAGACTTAAATTGAAGAAAGTAGGAAAAACCACTAGACCATTCAGGTATGACCTAAATCAAATCCCTTATGACTATACAGTGGAAGTGAGAAATAGATTTAAGGAACTAGATCTGATAGACAGAATGCCTGATGAACTATGAACAGAGGTTCATGACATTGTATAGGACACAGGGATCAAGACCATCCCCACGGAAAAGAAATGCAAAAAGACAAAATGGTTGTCTGAGGAAGCCTTACAAATAGCTGTGAAAAGAAGAGAAGTGAAAAGCAAAGGAGAAAAGGAAAGATATTCCCATTTGAATGCAGAGTTCCAAAGAATAGCAAGGAGAGATAAGAAAGCCTTTCTCAGCAATCAATGCAAAGAAATAGAGGAAAACAACAGAATGGGAAAGACTAGAGATCTCTTCAAGAAAATTAGAGATACCAAGGGAACATTTCATGCAAAGATGGGTTTGATAAAGAACAGATATGGTATGGACCTAACAGATGCAGAAGATATTAAGACGAGGTGGCAAGAATACACAGAAGAACTGTACAAAAAAGATCTTCATGACCCACATAATCACGATGATGTGATTATTCACCACCTGGAGCCAGACATCCTGGAATGTGAAGTCAAGTGGGCCTTAGAAAGCATCACTATGAACAAAGCTAGTGGAGATGATGGAATTCCAGTTGAGCTATTTCAAATCCTAAAAGATGATGCTGTGAAAGTGCTGCACTCAATATGCCAGCAAGTTTGGAAAACTCAGCAGTGGCCACAGGACTGGAAAAGGTCAGTTTTCATTTCAGTCCCTAAGAAAGGCAATGCCAAAGAATGCTCAAACTACTGCACAGTTGCACTCATCTCACATGCTAGTAAAGTAATGCTCAAAGTTCTCCAAGCCAGGCTTCAGCAGTACGTGAACTGTGAACTTCCAGATGTTCAAGCTGGTTTTAGAAAAGGCAGAGGAACCAGAGATCAAATTGCCAATATCCGCTGGATCATCAAAAAAGCAAGAGACTTCCAGAAAAACACCTATTTCTGTTTTATTGATTATGCCAAAGCCTTTGACTATGTGGATCACAATAAACTGTGGAAAATTCTGAAAGAGATGGGAATACCAGACCACCCGACCTGCCTCTTGAGAAACCTGTATGCAGGTCAGGAAGCAACAGTTAGAAGCAGACATGGAACAACAGACTGGTTCCAAATTGGAAAAGGAGTACGTCAGGGCTGTTTACTGTCACCCTGCTTATTTAACTTATATGGAGAGTACATCATGAGAAATGCTGGGCTGGAAGAAGCACAAGCTGGAATCAAGATTGCCGGGAGAAACAGCAATAACCTCAGATATGCAGATGACATCACCCTTATGGCAGAAAGTGAAGAGGAACTAAAAAGCCTCCTGATGAAAGTGAAAGAGGAGAGTGAAAAAGTTGGTTTAAAGCTCAGTATTCAGAAAAGTAAGATCATGGCATCTGGTCCCATCACTTCATGGGAATAGATGGGGGGACAGTGGAAACAGTTTCAGACTTTATTTTGGGGAGCTCCAAAATCACTGCAGATGATGATTGTAGCCATGGAATTAAAAGATGCTTGCTCTTTGGAAGAAAAGCAATGACAAACCTAGACATCATATTAAAAAGCAGAGGCATTACTTTGCTGACAAAGGTCCATATAGTCAAAGCTATGGTTTTTCCAGTAGTCTTGTATGGATGTGAGAATTGGATCATAAAGAAGGCTGAGCGCCAAAGAATTGATGCTTTTGAACTGTGGTGTTGGAGAAGACTCTTGAGTGTCCCTTGGACTGCAAGGAGATCCAACGTCCATCCTAAAGGAGATCAGTCATGGGTGTTCATTGGAAGGGCTGATGCTGAAGCTGAAACTCCAATACTTTGGCCACCTCATGAGAAGAGTTGACTCATTGGAAAAGACCCTGATGCTGGGAGGGATTGGGGGCAGGAGGAGAAGGGGACAACAGAGGATGAGATGGCTTGATGGCATCACCGACTCGATGGACATGGGTTTGAGTAAACTCTGGGAGTTGATGATGGACAGGGAGGCCTGGCATCCTGCAATTCATGGGGTTGCAAAGAGTCGGACACGACTGAGCGACTGAATTGAACTGAAGGAATGTGGAGGGAAAAAAGTTTTGTCCTTTCTTCCTCCTTGAGAATTCCAGACCCCTCTCTCCTTGGGGACCCCTGGACTTCTTGTCAACCTGCCAAGGAATCGACTCTTTCAATTTCCTTTAGGATTGAATAGTTTGCTCCTTGCAGTTCAAGGGACTCCAAAGAGTCTTCTCCAGTACCACAGTTTGAAAGTGTCAATTCTTCGATGCTCAGTCTTCTTTATGGTCCAACTCTCACATCAGTACATGACTTACTGGAAAAACCAGAGCTTTGACTATATGAACCTTTGTCAGCAAAGCAGTGTCTCTGCTTAATACGCTCTCTAGGTTTGTCATAGCTTTCTTCCCAAGGAACAAGCATCTTTTAATTTCATGGCTGAAGTCACCATCCGCAGTGGTTTTGGAGCCCAAGAAAATAAAATCTGCCACTGCTTCCACTTTTTTCCCCTTCAATTTGCCATGAAGTTATAGGGCCAGGTGCCATGATCTTAGCTTTTTAAATGCTGAGTTTCAAGCCAACTCTTTCACTCTCCTCTCTCACCCTCATCAAGAGGCTTTTTAGTTCCTCTTTTGCTTTCTGCCATTAGAGTGGTATCATCTGCATATCTGCATTTCTCCAGGCACTCTTGATTCCAGCTTGTGATTCATCCAGCCTGGCATTTCACACGATATACCATTTATGGTGTTCTCCAGGCAAGGCTACTAGCGTGGGTTGCCATTTCCTCTTCTGGTGGACCACATTTTGTTGGAACACTTCACTATGACCCATCCGTCTTGGTGGTCCTGCATGGTGTGGCTCATAGCTTCACTGAGTTATGCAAGCCCCTTTGCCATGACAAGGTTGTGATCCATGAAGGCGATATGTTAGCTAGAAGAGTCTAATAAAATTCTAGTTTGCATTTTGAATCTTCAAATGCATTGATGTTATTCTCAAAGGAATATTTTCATATTAGCTTGTTAGGTATAAATTACCAGCAAACTGCTGTGTAAACTAGGAGAGAAAGAAGGGTGTTGTTATATACTAAGGTTACACCATTACTGTGATACATAGTCCGTCAGATTCTCATAAGATTCCAATCATAGGGCTTACGGTGGATTATTTACATGCTACCTGATCAGTAGAGTCCTTTAGACATTTAATATTGCTACGAACTCTGGAAACTTAATTAAAAAGCATATGATGTATGTATTTCTCCTCCCCAGAACCCACCACAGGTGAAGAATTATTACTACTAGGAGCACTAATGTTGCTTTGCACAAATAACCGACCTTGGTCTGCTCACCTGCTGTGCAGCAAAGCCAGTTTACTGGTAGGACAATACAGTGTTTATTTGTAGGGCCCCAAGCAAGGAGTACAGGCAGCTCATGGTCAAAATACCTGAACTCCCCAATAGCTTTCAGTGAAGGGCTTTTGAAGGCAACATTTGAAGTGATGGTTGCAGGGGGATGGCTTTCCTCTCATTGGTTGGTGGTGAGGTGACAGGATGGTGTTTCAGATTCTTATTTATTAACTTTCTGGTTCCAACCAGTCTGGATCTAGTGCTCCTTCTCAGCATGCGGTTGCCATCTTTTACTCAGGTGAGGGTGTGTTTCAGTTCCTACAGAACAACTCAAAGATACACATCAGATTGTTATATATATATATCCCTTGAGGAGGAACTAAGACTCTGTTTTATTGCTGAACTATCACTTCTTGACTGCTTGCTTTTCCTTTGTTTCTGCATTCCCTCCCTTTCCTAATTAGTAACTGATTGAATGTGTTCTTTGGAACACAGTGAAGGCCTAGGAGGCTAAATATTTTTTTCTTTAAAAGAAAAGGGATACACAGAGGGCTTCTGTACCCAGGAGGGCCCTGCAGAGTCATGCTCCATTTCAATAGTGACTACTACAGTTTCCTTTAAAGGACCCCCTTCACATGGCTACTGCTTAACCTCTCCATCTCCCCTCTTTCCAGTCTCCTGGCCTCACTGTACTACAGCCATGCTGCAGCCTTAAACATGATATTCTCTCTGTTTGGGATACACTTCCCCTGCACCTGGCTAATTGCATCCTTAGGCCTACCTCAGGAATCAGCCCCTCAAGGAAGTCTCCCTTGATTTCTTGATCCACATTAGGACCCATAGTATCTTCCCCACCACTCAGCTTTCATCTGGAATTGTTTGTTTACTGTCTATTTGCCAGCTAGAATGTATGCCTAAAAGTAAGGATCCTGTGTTTTTATTTACTTCTGTGTCCCTTATGCTTAGCACATAGTTGACACTGAATGAATACTGGCTATGGACAGAGAAAAGCAAATTAGCAAGGCATCCTAGGAAATTTCCCCAGGTTACTACCACCTTTATTTACCCTCCTTTGCCCCAACTGTAATAGGATATGTAACAAGACAAACATTTCTATTAATCACCAATATTTTCTTGGGGATGGCGCTGCATTTGCTTAGAAGAAATACTGAGTTAGTAGATATATGGTTAAGAACAGAGACTCTGAGGATATATTTCCTGGTTCTAAATTATGGCTCTTCCACTTGATGGCAGAAAACCTTGGGCAAGTTACCTAACTTCTGTAGGTACTGGTTTCATCATGTGTAAAATGTGGGGTGGAGAGGGCAGGGAATAATAGTACCTACCTTAGAGGGTTGATTTGAGGATTATATGAATTAACACACATAGAGGAGTTTATCAGAGAAGGCAATGGCAACCCACTCCAGCACTCTTGCCTGGAAAATCCCATGGATGGAGGAGCGTGGTAGGCTGCAGTCCATGGGGTCACGAAGAGTCGGACACGACTGAGCGACTTCACTTTCACTTTTCACTTTCATGCATTGGAGAAGGAAATGGCAACCCACTCCAGTGTTCTTGCTTGGAGAATCCCAGGGACAGAGGCCTGGTGGGCTGCCATCTATGGGGTCTCACAGAGTTGGACTTGACTGAAGAGAATTAGCAGCAGCAGCAGCAGCAGCGGAGTTTGTAATTACTGGCACATACAAACACTTAGTAAGTGCTAGTTGACAATACTACTGTTATTATACCATCAGGGGTAAGAGGTAATCTCAAGGAAGCAAAGTTGATTCTCAAATTCTGCTTGTTGGGAGAGTGGTCGTATTTACTCTTCTTGTTGTTGTTCAGTCGCTCAGTCCTGTCTGACTCTTTGCGACCCCATGGACTGTAGCATTCCAGACTTCCCTGTCCCTTCACTATCTCCTAGAGTTTGCTCAAACTCATGTCCATTGAGTTGATGATGCCGTCCAACCATCTCTGTTGGATCTTATTCACCCTGGGCTTTCTGTTTTGTGTGATATTGGAGAAAGTTGCTGGATCCAAGTTAATTTACTGTGTCAGTGAGAAATGAGATGCCTTTGATATTGGCAGGAGAGGGAGGCAAGATTCATTTGTACATTCAACAAATATTTACTAAATGTTTATATTGTGCTATATATAAAGGGAAGTAAGATAGTCACAGCCATTACAGAACTCTCAAAAATCAAGAAGAGAAAAGCTAGAGCCTGCATAGTGAGATGGGGATGGGGAGGGTGGGCAAGGTGGAGGGGGACCAGATCAGTTCCTCTCCAGTGTGTGTGGCACAGCAGAGGAGGATCTTGAGAGAACAGAAACACTAACACAGGATTTTAAAGCATCTGCTATAAGACATGTCATGCAAATCCTCCCCTCTACCCCCTACAAAATCTTCAATCACGTTTTCATTGCTCATGAGAGACAGCCTGAAGAAGAAGACAGCAGATATCTGGGTTATAGCTACTGGGGGGAAGATGCTATAGGCAAAAAAGCCCTCCCTTACTCTTGCATGCTACCAGTGAGGAAACAATACAGTGCACACAATATTTAATGATTACAAGTGATATTCCCATGCACAGCATAATACAAGACTCTTTAAAATAAACAGTATCAATTACAATCATGTTAATTGAAGAGAAGAGCCATTATTGAAGGTAGGAAATTTGGGACTCTGTGGAAGAAGCAGCCATATCTAAAGCTGGGACTCAGATATGACTATCAACCAGCCCCTTTGTGGTTAGTCAAGCTGGTGATTCCTCAGCACTGTAATTTGTCATTTTATAAACTTCTGCTTATGATGATGCAGACATTCTTAAACATAAACATCCAAATGTTTCAATGTAGGGAAGGAAGGGGTCTACTATGTATTTACTGCTCTCATCCTTCTTCAACTTCCAGCTTTTCAATTTTACATATTACTATCTTTTAAAATAACAATTTAAATAAATTTTACACACATATATGTATATATTCATCAGCCTAAGAAGTAATAACCAGCCATCAACCCAAATAAAACAATCAATTTGCCTGAATTTCCAAGAATGAAATAAATAAAGCTCTGTTGGAATTTACCTACACAAATTGAGACTTTGAGGGGAAGAGAGAAATAAACTAGTCTTTCTTTCTTATTTGTTTACTGTATAAACCCTAGGGTTTCTGTATCTTATGACTATAGGTTTAAAAGACTTATGGTTGTTTATTAACATTCTCAAAGTAGTATGCAAATTCACATCACCTTGGGTATTTTTTGCCTCAAAGTTATGAGTAAAAATGGAAGCATTTTGCCATTAAAGAGGCTAAAATAAATGAATTCAAATGGTTGTCCTTGAATATGATTTTCCTTTAAATCATTAATAGGAAAATGAAGAGATCTTGAGTGGTCAAGCATGAAATGTAAATGAGAGTAGTTTTCATGTTTAGGCCTTAATCAGCTGATGTCACCTGATGTTAAAATTTAAATTTGATAATGCAGAAAATGATCTTATAATTTGCAGTATCATGAAAGAATACAGTTTGTGCCCAGATTTTTTGACAGTAGTATTGAAACTATGATTTTTAAGTAACATTTTCAAATGACAAGGTCAGTGAAAAAATTAGACATTCTGAATTAAGTGGAGTCAGAAAAAGAACTTGTCTGTGCTTTCATTTATGGGACCATTTTTTTAATCAAAAATTAAGATACAGGCTGTTAGAGCAAAGCAGAGACAAACCTAGATCTCTTTAAATGGATTGAAATAACCAGTGACATTCTTGAAGGGTCAAATAATACAGGAAACATATACTTACGCCCTCTTAAGATGAGTAATGTATTTCTTCAAAGCAGGAAAAAACTTTACAAACACCTTTTCAGCTTTCCAGTATATAATGAGTCTCAGAATTGCAAGCATTTCCTATTGTCAGGTAGCTGGTGAGAAATGCAAAGTACACCTGCAACCAGCGGCTCAGGAAGATCAAGGTGGACACCAGGCCTTGGCTCTCACTTCTACCATTCTGTTACCAGAAACAGAAAACGTCAGAGAAAGGACAATTAAAAACATACACATTTTAGCCAGGTATTAACCATAATTACCCCCTTAAAGATAATGATTAATCCTATGATGGTAAGTTTTTTTTTTTTTTTCCCTCCTTTCTTTCTTTTTGGGGCCTAAGCTGGGGGTGGGGGGGTGGTTGGGGCGGGGAAAGACCTCAGGGTGTCACAAATTTCTATCAAACAAGAAAATGAATTGGCTTAGCAGTCTTGGGAAAACTATGAAGTTGTGGCAGCTTTGCAGGTGTCCCAAGATTTGGGTTGCTTTACAGGAATAAATTCATGGCACAATTAAGCACTGGTTCAAGCTCATGCTAAAAGTACCCTAAGTCCCTTTTAATCACTCCAAGTATGCGTTTCTTTGGAAGGCATCAACAGCAATATGCCACTTCCAGAGATGCATTCCTATACCAACAAGACTCAAAAAATGGGAATTACTCTAAAGGCACACCCTTGAACAACCATCACACTGCACTGAGCTCCTGACAATATTCTGGAAGCATCACTGTGAACAGTTGCTTCTCTGTAGGGGAGAAAAGTGAAATTAAGCAGAAGCAGCAGCTTCTGTATGGAGAAACACGGTTTGAGACTTAGAATCCTTTTCTACTGCAACAGGTTTACCAACAGCTACATTCCTCTGGAGTTTTGAATCTGTGGATCCTTTAGTGACACGCCGCTTTTTTTTTTTTTTTTTAATTACGAAATACTTTCTGTATACTATATGGCGGGAAAAAAAAGTTTGGAAATTAAATGCCTAAGACTGCAGCTAACCCATATGACATACATGCAATAGCATTACTTGAAGAACTTATTCAACCCAATCCTTTGCATCTTGTTAACCAAGGCACAAAACCTCTCCAAATTTTGCACCAAAAAAAAGAGAGAATGGCAAGGGTCTTGCTGCAGCTCCTGTGACGCACTGAACGCCACCTAACTGTTACAAGTGTATCCAAAGTCCCCAGCACCAGGGACTTGGGGGGAACTGCTTCTCTCTGCTTCACTGACCCTGAAGCTTTCAGAGGAGGTGGTTGTGCTATGAAGGCAGACCGTACCAAGCAGGCCGACAAGATGCTTCGTACCCCCAAGTGCTCGCGGTGCCGGAACCATGGCTTCCTGGTACCAGTCAAGGGCCATGCGGGCAAGTGCCGCTGGAAGCAGTGCACCTGCGAGAAGTGCTACTTGATCACCGAGCGCCAGAAGATCATGGCTGCACAAAAGGTGCTCAAGAAGCAGGCCCCTGGTGAGGAGCAGGAGGTGGCCCTGGGCGCACAGGGACCCCAGCTGGCCTCCGGGAGCGCTGCCGCCAACCCGGGCCCAAGGTTCTACCCGCTGCCTCCGCTTGCCGTTTTGGGAGACGAGCAGCTGGGCCCTACGGGCCAAGCGGCCGCCTGCTTCCCTGAGAGGCCCCCGCGGGGCTGGAGCCCCGGCATGAGTGCCTTCCAGCCCATTCTGGGTGGCCGCATGGGCCTGAGCGAACACGCCGCCAGGGCCAGGCCCAGTTCTCTGGAGCCCCAGCTGGCGGCGGAGGCCACCGGCCGGGGCTACCCCGGCTGCCTGGAGCTGCGCAGACCGCCGCGGCCTGTGCCCAGCCCGCTGTTGGCCGACTTCGGTAAGATTCCCGGGGCCCCGAGCTTTTGTCCCGCTACTGGTTCCTCTCTGGGCTGCCGCCTCCCCGCTCCCCCGACTCTGGCGTCCCAGGCCAGCCGCGGGTTTGGGCCCTTGGGGTGGGGGTGGGAAGATGCTTTCTAGAGGGAATCTTGCTTTGGAATACCTTTTCCTGAGTAGGCATTTGGGTTTGGTGCCTTTTTGCAAGAAGGTAAAAAGAGAAAGGAATGGGTGGTTCTGGGGGGTAATTTTTAAAAACATTTAGCTATAGTCTCTGCTTTTCCATTCGGGGGGAAGAAAAAAATGGCCGCAAAAAAAAAAAAAAATGGCCGCCAAAAAAAAAAATGGCCCCCAGTCCGCTTAGCTGAGGCTCCTCCTCCCAACAGAGAGGATCTCGGGAGAGTGGCCATATTGCGCTTGCGCACCTCTTCCCACACGTTTCTGGGGCTGGAGGCTCCTCCCCCAGAACATCCTCGTGGGTGGGCCGGCGCATTATGACTGCGCTGGCGTCCCTCCGCCCACCCCTCCCCCACCGTCTGTGCCCTAGACTGCTTGCTTCTCAGCCGTGCTCTGGCTTGATGGTGTGTATGTGCCTTCTTCCCACCTGTTTCCCAGGCATGGTGGAAGTGAGACCTCTTCTCTGCTCCCTACAAGAGAACAGTCTATTGAGATGTTGTTGCTTTTTTTTCTCTCCTCCCTCCACATGCATAAATTACATTGTTCCCAAGGTATTGTAACTTTCACTATTATAATTTCAAGTCACATGTAGATTTGAGACTTTTTAAAAGGGGCTCATTTTGGGTGCAGACACGTGTTTTCTTGGTTTTCTCTATGGCAGTGTAGTAGAAAGAGCACAAGTCTGAGTCAGGACGCTGAGGGGCTGCTCACTTGGTAATCTTAGGTAAGCTCCTTCTTTCTGCGACAGCTTCTCCCCTCTGTAGGCTAAGGGAATTGGCCTGATGCTCTCCCAAGGCCAATTCTGCCTTCTTGGATATTCTAGGAAAATATAGGTCCCTAGAGAACTAGATGAGGAAGACAGATCTGAAAAGCAGTTCTAGGAGAAGGATACCTTTCTATGGATATGGAGCCTTTCTTTGTTCCATTGACTGAGCACTGTGTGCCAGACACTAGTGATGAAAAGGTGAAGGGGGGCGAGTCAGCTCCTTGCCTTCAAGGATGTTGTCCTTGTGAAAGAAAAGGACATCACAGATTGGTGTATCGAAAACTCTAATAACCAGTGGTTTAGCTGTGGTCTGAAGGAAGATTAGGAGCTGAGTACTGAGGATTCAAGAAGGCAAAGTGGGATTAGGAGAAAAAGCCTTCCAAGCGGAGGGGACAGCATCTGCAGAGGCCCTGAGGTGGAGGAGAAAGAAGGAGCTACTAGTTATCAGACAGTGAGGCTGGAGTGAAGGCAGGAACCTAGCCTGCATGGGCTTCATGGCTGGGCCGAGGACTTTTGCTAAGGGCAATAGAACGTGGTTGAAGGGTTTAAAAAGCAGGGAGGATCAAAAGCATAATGGATATGAGTGTTTATTTATACTGCTACCTTCAGACAATAACATGGTGCCCTTTTTCCTTGCTCCATGTGTTTTTAACACTTCACTCATTGCCTGTCTTTTCAGGGCTCCCTCTGAGCATCAACTCAGATTCTGTGGTGGGGTCTGAGTACCTGGAGAGAGAACCTCCCAAGCTGTACCCCAGCTGCTCCAGCATGCACCCCTATGGCCCTTTTCCGCTGGGCTACCAGGGTGCGTCCCCTGCCGCGGGGCCCCCTCTGCAGCAGCGTTTCGGGCATGTGTCCTATAGCCACTACAATGGAGGAGGCTTGGTGAGTCCCATCCCTGATATTTTCGAGGTTCCTCCCTATCTAAGCTGCCCTGGCTGCTTTAACAGACCTTCTCCCAGGCAGCCAGCCATTGTGCTCACTCTGCACCAGGACATGGGCAGTGGGTGGAAGGATACAGCTTTGACCTTGTACGCTGTGCACCTCTGCCCGTGTGAACAAGTTGTCCTGGGCTGTGGTGTGGGCTGAGAGACTCCGGGAGCTCAGGCAAAAAGAAATGCAGACACATCTCAGATAAACCTGGGGAACAGCCGCACGGGAACCTGAGTGACCACCAGCCTTGATCCATGGAATGCCAGTCAATACTAGGTACCAGATAGGAAACAGCACTTTCCTGGAGCCACACATTTGAGGGCAGAGTCAGGAGCAGACATAGGTACCGTGCTGCAAAGATATGGCCCACTTGAGACGGCCAAGGACTTTCAAGAGGATAGGGCACTTAAGCTTAGTCATGAAAAATATGGAGACTTCCCCCAAACACTGGTCACCTTAGGAGATATTTGTTGAAAAAAAAAAGGGTGAAATTTAATCATTTTATAAGATCAATGATGAGTTGCTAACTGGTGTGCTCTTTGAGCCTGGAGTTTTGAGTTCTGGAAGTTCTGGATATATAAGAGTTGTGTGAGATGTGGGTCAGGTGACCAGCTTTTGCAGCATTGGTTGCCAGCTCCTTCCATCCTTCTCCCTTTTGACAACCCCAGAGAGCCATCAGAACTGCAGAATAGCGAGAGGCCTGGGTGACCAGTCCTGACTTTGGCCCATAAAGTGGACCTGTGAAGGAGTTGACAGAGATGCAGCTCACATTCAGGGAAGTATGGACCACTGTTACCTTTACTTTCTTCCTCAGCTACAAGCCCAACCCTGTGTGTTACAGAGATGCTGCCTTGGGTGAAGGGCAGAGTAGAGTGAGTAGAGAGCAGGCTTCTTTGGTCTAATGTAGAAAGTAAGAGAAGGGACCAAAGCTTGACATTAACATAATGAAGTCGTGCACCGCACAGTGAATCCCTGCGCCTGCTTCACTGCAGCAGCGTCTCCTCTGATCCAGATATTCTAAAGTTTTATTCAGAAATCATTTCCCATTCATTCAAGGGGGAAAAGTTTGAATACCACTGGTCTTGATAATTTCCAGGGTGCCTACTGGCCCTTATGTAAGCCCTTGAGGTACATGTTATTTCCTCATTGTGGAGCAGAGGAAGAAGGCTCAGAGGAGTTATGGATTTGTCCAGGGTCACCGAAGTGGGGAACAAGGAACTGGGATTCAGATTACACAACTGGTCAGTGACAGAGGCAGGACAGAGGTATAGAGCAAACATGACCCTGACTCTCACCATCCCTCTGCCCTGCCTGAAATTGGGGGTGGGATGCTGGCCACCCCATTGCAGCCCAGGGAGAGTACGGCATCTCTAGCCTCCACACAAAGAGAGGAGTCTTGGCCAAATGGAGCACACACCCACCGTCTGCTCACACAGAAGCCCGGGGCCTGGCGTCCAGGGCAGGGCTCTGATTGACAGGCCTGCCAGACGGCCTTTGTTAGGAGTGTGATCTCAGTTGGTTTATCTGGGCCTGAGCTGCCACCACCAGCCCCAGGCAGGAGCTGTGATCCAGGGAGAGACTTGGCTGAGCAGCTTGGAATTAAAGACTAATAATCCCCCTTCTTACCCCCTTCACGTCTGGATAGGGGATCACCCATTCATTTGTGAAGCTGTTTCAAACCCAAGAGCCTATGAATTGCTTTCATCCGTGTCCTGCCGCCCCTGCCCAGCCTCCCAAATACTCCCTGAGCCAAATACTCCCTTCTCTTCCTGTCCTGTCCCACCTGCTGCTTCTCTGCTTCCTCTTTTCTCTTCCCACAAAGAGCACAGGCCTGGAATCAGACAGACCTGGAGACCAAGCCTAGCTTTGCTGCTTCCTCTCTACATGGCCTGGGCACATCACCCATCCTCTGAGGACCTTGCTCAGGTTCTTAGTCTCTGGCATGGGGGTAAGAGTTTTATAGCATCAGACTGTTGACAGATTCTAGCCATAAGGTGTGGATGCATATAAAGTGTCTGGTCTGTGACATGGTGGTTACTCAAAAGTGGGCTTTCTTCCCTTTCTTGTGATCAAATTAAGTTAGGAAGTACTGGGTTAACATAAGCAGATTTAATAGGCTCATGTGAAAGTCACCGATGTGGGGGCAGTTTTCAGGGCTTCTCAAACTCCCTGGACAAAGAACACTTCTAAGAGCACTTAAAAATATCTTGTGGGACACTGGATGTCTCTGGCACACAGCCTGTGAAGTGCTGCTCTGGAGTACCTGGATGGAGGAGTAAATAATAAGACTTGTACCTGAAATTTATGATTTTACGTTACATTCATGTCTTTCTCAGTTAAGCTCTGAGCTGTGTGGTCATCACCCCTCCACATCCTATTAATCCAGCCTTGGGGTCCTGTGGTATGGAGTTAGCTTTCACCTTCTGATAAACACAGAAGGGCTGAAGCCACTTTTCCTGAGGTCACCTAGCTACCCTTGCCTCGGTAACAGCTGCACTATACTAGCTGGTTAAAATGAGGAGCCCACAGGCCCAGTGATGCTGGAGTCTTAAGTCATCACATGTGCCAGAGGTGGGACCCCAAGTAGGTGGATGCGTTCAGACCCTTCTCCAGTGCAGAGCAGTGGGGTCAGGCCGACTTGGGATTCTGTTCTGCCTCTGCCGCTCCCCAGCTCTGGCCTGGGCCTGTACCTTCATCTCACTGATGCTGGTTTTTGTCACTACAGTGAGGATGGTTAATAGACCCTCCCTCCTAGGTTCGTCAGGATAGAAGGAGGCTGTGGACACACTCAGATGCAGTTGCTCCCCAGGCTTCTCTGCGTTGTGCCTGTGTTCCTCCTAGCCTCCAGTCATCTGGCAGGTGTTTGCTGGACTCCTCTGTCTGGGCTGCAGAGATGAATGGCCTCCACAGGGAGCCCCCATTCAGGGCCATGAATGTGGGATCAGCCCCCTGGCTCACCCTCTGCCCTCTGACTGTCTGCTGTGTGTGCCCCGCAGGTGGCGGACCCCATGGGAGACTTCCAGCCGAGCTACTACCCGCCGCGGGCGCCATCGCAGCAGCCCCAGTTCCTCCCGCCGGGCTTCCTCTCTGCGCTCCACTTCTTCCCGCCGCCGCCGCCGCCGCCGCCGCCAGCAAGCTTCTCACTGACCATCCTGTCTGACATGGACAAGGAGAACACCGGTGAGTGAGCCCCCGTCTTCCAGCTGCCGAGAGACTCAGGAGGACTCTGGGGGAAGGGGGTCCTACTACGAAGTGGATGTGGAGGGAAGGGAAATGGAGAATAGGATTTTCAATGTGCTGGGCCCTGGGGAAACTCTTTCCTGGAACCCCTCTCTAAATTCCATACAGGAGCATCTAGGGGAGGTGAGTCCCCATTCTCAGGTGAGGAAACTGTGAAAAACCCTGAGAGGGTCTCACATACGTACGTGGTGCAGCTCGGATTTCAGCAGAATTCTCTGTCTGGCTCCAGCTTCAGTGCCAGTTTCCTCACCTTAACAGTTCCTGTGGGCAAAGACGTGGAGGATGGCATGCATGTGGTGCCGAAAGACCAGAAGAGCCAGGCCTCTCTGGCTGGGGAAAAAGCGTGTGCTGAGCCTGCCTGGGGCTGGTGGGGATGATTCCTCTGGCTCAGGCCACTCTGGCCTTCACAGCTCGGTCACTGGTGCACCAGGTGATCTTGGGCACTCACACCCTCCTCTGGGCCTCAGTCTTCTCACCTGTAAAGTGGGCCCTGTCACAGGGTTACTGTGAGGGTTTTCTTTTGAGGGCCCTTGAAGCTTTAAAGGTTCTAGGATTTCTTTCCCCCTTCCAGTCCTCCCCTGAGGCTCCTTAAGAAAAGAAACTGAGGCTCCTTAAAAAAAGAAACTGAGGCCTGTTGTATGTCCGATGCCTAGATCTATTAGCTGGGGGTACGGTACAGTGTGACTTGCAGTACGATGGCCCTGGTACCACACAGCCTGGGTATAATAAGTCCTGGCTCCAGCACTTACCCACAGTGTGACCTCGGGCAAGTTCATTCACTCCGTGGTGCTTGTTTTAGTATCTGCAAGAGCAAACTAATTAAGGGTCCCTTCCTTCATGAGGTCATCCTGAGGATTAAACAAAACCTAAAATGATGAAGGCATTGGTAAAAGATTGTTCTCACTGTTGCCCCTAATCCCCAAGCCAACCATGATGCTGCATGGTAGGCATCATCTAATGGACAGAAGGAGACGCTGAGGTTCAGAGCTGGGAGTAGCTCGCTTCCTGCCACCCAGCTTGTGACAAGCAGAGCTGGTGTCTGAACTTGAGTCTGTGTCGTCTGGCCAGGGCTCGAATTCCAGTCTCCTGACTCCTAGCAAATTAAAAGTAGGAATGGGAATAACTAATTCTCCATAGGGACTGGCAATGGTGAGGATGCCTTGTAGAAAACTTGTGTGTGAAAACAGGTGATTTTTCCTCTTTCTCAATCGAGCCCCTCTTCTCTGTCCTTCACAGATGACCAGGACGTGGAGGGGCCGATCGAGCCCAGCCAGCCATCGTCCCAGGAGCAGTCCGACTAGGCCCAGGCCCTCAGGCCAGCAGCGTGGGGCCTTGGTGCAGGGGGTTGGGGGGGTGGGGCGCTTGCAGCAATGATTTTCTTGTTTCTATTCAGTGATATGTAGGGAGGAAGGGTAGTGATAAGAGTAAGGTGGCAGTCAATTCCCATTTCAAGATAGGAGGAAGGAGTGTGGTTGCTAAGGTTCTCTCAAGCCTGAGACATGGGGGGTTGAAAAGGAACTCAGAGGATGAAGTCATGAGGGCGCGGCCAGAGCTCTGAGATGTGGGGGGCTGGGGGGAGCTCACGTTTAGGAATGAATTTAACCAGCTCTGTGTTGGCTGCTGTTAATCAGATTCACCCCTAGAGACGGCCTTTGATTTCCTCAGGTCCTGCTCCAGGACAGGAGGCACTGTCTACCTTAGCCTCTGCTTCTGCTGCCTCTGTCTGGTCCCCAGCAGGAGGCAGCACAGACATCAGGCTTCAGGGACATCCAAGTGGATAGCGGGAGCAGCCAGGACCAGGGTGCTGAACAGATTCTGCTCCATCCTTTCTTACTCCTCTGTCCCCCAGAGTCAGCCTGGCTACTGCCCCTCGCCCCTTCTCTAGGGGCTTTACTATCAAATATAAGCATTGTAGGCTCTGAGGTTGCTTCACTTCTCCCCCATGAAGTTTAAGCCATTATGACATCATTTATGGTTAAAAAAAAAAAACAAACTATTTGACTATTTCATGTTTTTATAGTGATTGCTAGCTTTAAAAATTAAGCTTTTTGTAAGTTCTTATGCAGTTCTCAGAGAATAGGATGGTGCTTCCAGATTACCTGTGGCATCAGTTTCTTCTCTGGGGACAGCTGACAGTTGAAATAAAATGAACAGTGGAAATCCCTGTGGAAGGTGTACGCTCTCTTTAACTCTTTGTGGCATACAGCCTTGGGAAGGGGAGGCGGTGGCTGGGATTCGTGGCCTGAGAGCCTGCTCTTTCTATGCACTTAGGCAAGACTTTCCCTTTATCTCAGTTATCAAGTAAGAGGCTTGGGCAAGGCTGATAGGTTTTTTACTATCAGTATTGTTGTTGTTATTTTTTTTCTATGAAATTTTAAAAATTTTTTATTTATTTTTAATTGAAGGATAATTACAGTATTGTATTGTTTCTGCCATACATCAACGTGGATCAGCCATAGGTATACAGCCTCCCTCTTGAGCCTCCCTCCCACTTCCCTGTTATTATTTTAAGCAGTGGAGACCTTTTAAGGAAATCTGATGCAGACAAATGAAATGTAAAGATTTTCTGTAGTTTCCCTTCCCCAGCTCTTTGCATGGTCCCTGCAGAGTGACATGGTTTTAAAAAACCAGAACTTGATCCCATTTTGTTGTTTTAGAGTCCTGGTTCTCTTCCCTTGTTTTCACTTTCTCTGTCATTTAAAACACATCCTGCATCTCTGCTGGACTCAGGGCCTGGCACTCAGCTCTGCCCATGAGAAGCATGAAAGCTGGTGCGACAGATTGTCCAGTGGGATTGCAATGGGACAGAGAGAGGTAGAGGGGCTGTGGGTGGGGGAAAGGGTCAGAGAAAGCCTTCTGGAGAAGTTTGGGTTTTGACTGAGTCTTCAAGGGAAGAATGAGTTAGATGAAGGTAGGCACCCCCAGCAGCAGGGTGAGAAAGGGTAGGAGACCAGGAGTGAAGGATTCAAGGGTGAGGGACAGCATTCTCTTCAGTCTGGAAGGGACTGGCACCCAGGAGAATAGGCTGAGCTGCCTCCTGCCTTGCCTGTGAGCCCAGCATCTCAAGACAGATGGCAGGAAGAGCACTGAGAAGTGATAGTCTAACTATTCTCTCAACATCAGTGTGGTGACTGGGGCCTTGAGGGCCTGGGCCTGCTCTGTTGGAAGGTATTGGAGCAGACACAGTCATAGGAATTTTTCAGTCCCTGCTTTACACACAGTGTTTTAGCAGAGCAGAACCTGGCCTCCTGAGGCCTGCAGGTGTCAGCACTGGTCTTAGTCTGGACCTGAGGATGCAGTGGTTTTGGACTAGCCTGGCTTTGAGGCTGAAGTTATCAGCCATCCCACTGCTGGTCCTGCCTCTGAGTCCACAGGGCCACAGGAAGCCCAGGAGCATGGGAGAAGACACAGCTTCTGATTCCACTTGGTCTCGTTCACGCTGCCCTTACTGGACCCTGACCTTCTGAGGGTATGGCCAGATGGGGCTGGATCAGTGACCCTAATTTTTCATCATTCTCCTTTATTTTAGAGCCCATGCTTTGAAAGATTTTTCAACCAAACTTCATTCATCTGTAAAGCTGTATTCCCATTTTTGATCAGCACATGTAAGCATGAGGCCAGTCAGTGACCACATGGACTTCACAGCATTCCAGACCATGTTTAATGAGCCTGGAGTGTGTGTGTGGTGGGCGGGGAGTGATTTGAGGTGGGAAGCTCCATTCTGTGGAGAACAGCAGTGTCCCCTTGTCCACAGGACCCCTGGAAGGGGAGGGTTGCTCAGTCCTTCTGTAGGCCTGTGTACTGATGAATCTGAGACCAGTCAGCATCTTTACTGCAGCCTTGAGGGTGCCTATTGGGGTGAAAAGGCCAACCATAGGGCAGGGTGGGACCCTGCCAAACTCCCTTCCCACCAAGTGAACCCCAAGTGCTGAGAGCCTGTCTGTCCTTCCCTATATACTCACCATAGTTACTTACCCTGGTGGTCTCCGTGGAACCCGGCTCCCTGTAGCCTTTCCAGTCAATTTAATCCATTCTCCCTGAGTGCCCTGCTTCTCCAGGCAGTCCTCCAGCAGCTTCAACATGAGCACTTAGACACCAGATCTGCTTATGTTGCTGCCCTGCTCACATATCTTACATGGCTCCCTACTGCTCTGAAGATCAACAGTCTCAGCACAGCCTGTCTGCCCATTTCTCCAGCTTCTCCTCCACTGGCTGGCCCAGCCTAGCTAGTTCCTGTAGGGGTGGAGTCAGCCAGGCCCATGCAGAAAAAGATTGGAAGCAGAGAGACCGTCGGCCAGGGACAGCGTTGCTCAATCTAAGTGACCAAGACTTGGTTATGAGTTGGGAGAACAGGGTGGAAGGCAGCTGGCAGTATTCCATGAAGCCGGGTGCACCGGCAGGGAGCTGCCAGTAGAGGGCGCGTGGAGGCAGACCACCGCGGGGGAGGGGCCTGTTGCTTAGCGACCAACCGCCGAAAGAGCGGGAGCGTCCATTGCTGCGCATCTGCAAGCGTGGCTGGACGAATAGGCTTAAAGCGCTCCCCAGAGACCTGGGATCTCTCTGGGAAATCAAAACGATGAGTCTCTGGGCTGTGATCATCAACCTCTCAGCTATCACCTCTTCATTACCCTGCTGGTCAAATAGATGCTTTACTATCTTTGTCTTCATACAGTAGCTCCAAGTACCATGTTCCGTATCCTCCCACCCTTTCTCTCCTTTCTGCGCCTTGGCTCATGCTGAGCCTTCTTCCTAGACTCTTTCCAGTTTCACCCACTCATCTTTTACTTATCCCTTTCAGACTTAGTCCAGGCGACCCCTCCGCCAGGGTCTCAGCCTGTGGGACCTGCCCAGGCCCTCGGCTGCCCGCTGTCACACTAATCCCACTGAGTAGGTGTCCCTCCCTCAAGCCCTGAGCTTCCTGGGGGACGGTGACAAGGTTTCATTTGTCTCTCTGTCCCCACTCCCAGCATGGGCTCAGCATTGGTTAGGACTGCAGTTATCCAGGGCTGGTTGCAGAATTTCAGGGCCAGTCTGTGCATTATTATGTGGAGGGTTGAGTTGCCCTGCCTCTGGCCACTCACTCAACTTTGCACATGTGCTCTGCTCTGGCATCACAGAGTGGGCAGAAGAACAACAGGGAGTCAGCCTTCACTGAAACCCTACTGTGTGCCAAACACTGCACCTCTCCCCTTATTTAATCCTCACAATGACCCAGGGAAGAGGTATGGTTTCATTTCCTATTTTATAAAGGAAAATTAGGCATAGAGACAAATAGTGATTTGACCAAAGTCACACAGCTTATAAAAGGCCAAGGGCATGCAGAGGGCAACATACATCCCTGGGCCCAGTTAGAGAGTTGTTTATATCCATTATGCTGTCAATTACCACCTTGAGATTTTTTTTTGAACACAAACCACCTGAATGCCCCCCTGTTTCTGGGCAGATTCTAGCACAGCCCAGGGAGAGCAGCCTGAGGATGTTTGCCTCCTGAAACCACTGCCCACTCTATTCACTGATGTCCAAGAAGCTAAACCTCCTGAGAGAATGCTGAAATAGGCTTTGTGGTGACCATTGTGAAAAGGGCCCTCGTGGTCTTTGGGCCGGAAGGCTGTCAACACTCACTGTTACCCAAGCCTCAGCTGTGGCCTGGGCCTCACCTCAAGCCCCATGGTGAGAGCTGGGACTGACGGAATGCTTGTTCTTGTGGCCAGAGTGGAGTGTCTTCTAAGGCTCCACCTCTAGGTTTTGGCCCCCCAGATCCTACTGGAGAGAAGCCCTCCCACCATGATATACCAGTTTTTCTGGAGGGTGGGATGGGCATGCTGTGCAGATAGAACATGCCCCTCTGGGGCTAGGACAGGGGACCAGGTCCTCTCCTTGCCATTCTGAGGATTTCCAGAGCCCCTTCCGCTCCTGGACGCTGTGGCCTTGATAGGCCTGGACCTCAGCTCCTCTTACTGGAGAGCTGTTCAGAGGCCCCAGGATGAGCCCTGGCCTCTTCTCCTTGGCCATGGCCCAGAGCTTTTGGGTCCTGCTCTTTCCCCTTGCCTCTTCCTGGCTGTGTGCACTTGGGCACGTCACATAACCTCTATGGGCCTCCCTTTGCCTCTGTAGCTCTGGCTCAAGTGTGCCGAGGATGCAGGGAGCTCTCATGAGAAATACACCTCCGATGCCACCTCTTGGCGCACAGGGTATGGTACTTGTATGGTCAGATGATTGAAGGCAGCCTTCTCTTTGAGACTGTCAGGAGGCTAAGAATCACACAGGCTAACCACTGTGGTCTCCATGTGCTAGGCACTGTCTAAGTGCTTTCCACAAATTCTCCCTCTGAATTCTCACAGCGACCCCTTCAGCCAGGCACTGTAATACCCCCATCTTACAGATGGCAAAACTGAGATCCACAGAGGTAAGATTCTTGCTCTTCATCGTACAGTGTGTAAGTGGCAAGCCAGGATCAAATCTGAGCTCCACCTGAGTCCAGAGCTAAGTTCCTAACTGCATTGGCCTCTCCTGCTTCTCAGCAAAGGAGAGTTGTGAGTCTTGGGGAAGTCGTGGTCCCCCGAAGACTTGCTGCCCAACTGTTGTCCACCCAGCCCAGCTGCTCTCAAGGCATGTCAACAGTCTGAACACAAAGAACAACCTTGCTCAGATCTTACACAAGGACTAAAATTATTTAAAATAAAAACCTTTTATTTTCATTTTGAAAATGAACCATGGTGGCTCAGATGGTAAAGAATCCACCTGCAATGCAGGAGATCTGAGTTTGGTCCCTGGGTTGGGAAGATCCCTTGGAGAAGGAAATGGCTACCCACTCCAGTATTCTTGCCTGAAGAATTTCATGGACGGAGGAGCCTGGTGGGCTATAGTCCATGGGCTCGCAAAAGAGTCAAACATGACTGAATGACTAATATACATTTTCATTTTGAAAATGAGCAAAGAAGCATGAAGTTGATTTTTTTTAATGCATAATAAAAAGTACTAAAATTTAAATATACATCCTTCTACAAGGCAGAGGGGAAATTTATCAATAATGGTGCTTTACCTTAATTCAAAGGTAACCTAGGAAACAGTTTTGATTTTCACCAGGATGATTTCTCTTCACACTCATTTCTTTCTCCAGACTTTTTGTTTTAAAATAATTAAAGAATTGTGAATATAAGTAATTCATGAAAATGGTTAACAACTTAAAAGTAGAAACCAGAAACACTTTTTTTCCCTACCTCTGTTACCCATTCTCATTTCTTTCCTTGGAGACGTCTCCTCTATTTGCTATCTCCTTCCAGAGATGATTTGCACATGCCTTTTTGTTTGTTTAACTAAACTTCGATTTTGAGAAAATTATAGATTCACATGCAGTTCTAAGAAATAACACAGAAATCTCATGTACTGTTTACCCAATTTCCCCCAATGAGGCACTATCATAAGCAGCAAACTGATACAGCCCACTCAGATTTTTCAGATTCAGTGTTATGTTTTATGTTTAAGTTCATTTTTGAGGTGTGAGGTTGAGGTTCATTTTTCGGCCTGTAAGCTGTGCGTTAGTAGCTCAGTTGTGTCTGACTCTTGGCAATCCCATGGACGAGAGCCCACCAGGCTCCTCTGTCAATGGAATTCTCCAGGCAAGAATAGTGGAGTGGGTAGCCATTCCTTTCTCCAGGGGATCTTCCAGACCTAGGGATCGAACCTGGGTCTCCCGCATTGCAGGCAGATTCTTTACTATGGGCCTGTGGATGTCCAATTGTTCTAGTACCATGTGTATAGAGGCTATATTTCCTTCATTGAATTGTTTTTGCACCTTTGTCAAAAATAAGACCTATTTGTGTGGGTCTATTTCTGAATTCTCAAATCTGTTCCACTGATAGGTTTTTTTTTAAAAAAAAAAAAACACACACAGGGGAACACGTGATTCACACTGTTCTGTACACTTCTCTTCATTAACACCAGATCAGGATTTCTGAGCCTTTTTTGAGCCATGGACTCCTTTGTCAGCCAGGCAAAACCTATGATCCCTTCTCAGATCAGTGCTTTAAATGGATAAAAATCAAGCATGTAAGGTTACAGAGGAAATCAATTATGTTTAATATACTTGTCAAAATAGAGAAATACGTTTGTGATTATAAAACACATACTTCTTTACTAACACATTAAAAAACAAAATCTATTGCTGGATCTAATCACTATTAACAGTTTCTAAGTAGTGATATAATTAATATTTTGAGTTATTTGCAACCACTGTAAAGTGATATAAGAAAATCTGTGATTTCTATTGGTGACCAAGTCACTGCCAATTCTACTGGAATAGGTGGCCTGCACTTATAATTGATGGAAATGTGGAATTATAGTTAGAGGTTAGTGATAAACAAGATGTAATTTTCCCCCAGCCAAGTTCACAGAGCCCTTGATGCTCCTCAGGACCCCGGTTATGAACTTCTGAATCAGAGCTTGGAAATCCTCCTGGCCTCATTCTTGTTAGCACCTGAGTAGTACTTCACTGCATGGATGCCCCTCAATTTATGTAACCACTGTCCTGCTATGAGACTTTTAGGTTCTTTCCAATCTTTTGCTGTTAATGCTAACTTAAATGTTTAAAGGTTTCTCTGGCTATGATTTTCTTCTCAAGAAGGGCTACCAAACTGACCCCTCCACATTCAGAGAGACCCTTGGCCGGGCACACACACACACAGCCGATCAGCAGGGGGCATCTGGGTGAGCAGGCCTGGGTCCACCTCTCCTTCCTTCTGGGCTTTCCACCCTCCACACCATCAAGTCCTTTGCCCTTGCCCTCAAGCCCAGGCTGGGGATTCCATGCCATCCTCAGTGAGCGAGTGGGTAGGCAGGCTGGGGAGGGTTCCCCCAGCCAAGTCGCATCCTGTGAGCAGATGTACAGCTCCACTATGCCTTTGTGCTACGTTTAATTAACAGCAGATCACGAGATGCTAACATTCTATCATGTCAACTCTTGCATTTGAGCTGACACAGGCATTGGCCTGTCAGTAATTAGCTGCAGGGTGGTGTCTTTTCTTCATCTTTTTTCTTTTTTTAATTGAAATCAGAGCATCTTTTTTCTTTCTTTCTCTCTTTCTTCTTCTTGGTAGTAGATGGAGTCCATGGAACATGCTGTGTGGACTTGGCTGTTTTTCCACATTCATGGACAATTAATTCCTAGCTCTAATCCAGTTACCCAGCAAACACTGAGTTGCCTCCCAATGTTGTCAGCAATTTGCTGGAACAGTTGCTCCCCCTATCCCTACCACTTGGGGAAATAAGAGGCAATAACACCTCGTTCTGAAATGTGTGAAACCTATCTGAATTGGAATCCCTGACCATTTCCCTGTCAGTCTTTAATTAAGTTGGTGTTTTTCAACATCTGGCTTTTGTTTGTTTGTTTTTTTCAATTTGGAGTGAATTTTTTTGCTAACACCGTATACTAGCCTCAGTTGTAGGGTGATGTCAACTACTATCTTCAACGTCAGCAGTGGCTCATATTCAGTCCACAGAGTTAAAAACATCTATCAGGTGCCAGTGATGGACCAGACCTTGGGCCGAGCTCCTAGGATTAGGAGGCCATTTCCCCTCCACATCCCAACCCAGGCACCCTGATCTAAGCACTCCTCCATATGAAACACTCCTCTGGCCCCCCACCACTCCAAGTCCCAACTCTCCAGGCTGGCCTGCGGGTCTTTCACAACCCACGGTCTGGCTGACCATTCCAGAGTCTCCTAAGCCTCTTCATCCCTGTTGCAATAGAATCTCCCAAAGTACCTCATTCACGCAGCATCCTCTGTCTGGGCCACGCCGCCCCTGGGCCTCATCAGCACCTCCATGGGGCCTGCTCCAAGTCTCCCCTTGCTCTCCTTTGCTGCCCTACACTTCTCCCTCCAAAACTTTACTGCACTCACTCGCCTGTTCTGTTGGGTTTGTCGCAGGTAAGGATGACATCCAACTCACCCACCGAGGTCACCAGTGATGGCCTCATGACCAAACCCAGCAGTCAGTTCACTGACCTGTGTTCCCTCGACCTCCTGACACATCTTACACACATTTCTCTAGACTTCCAGGACGCTGTTCTCTCCTGGTTCCTGCCTCGCACCTGCTCCTTCTTCCATTGCCCTCTTCCCCTGGCTCTGCCTGCTTTCTTGGAACGCCTCAGGCAGATCCTGAACCCTCTTTTCTTCTTGACAATGCTGTTTCTCTGGAGTTGGCTTGTCCAAGTCCACGTCCTTACCCTCAGACCAGTGTGCTGTAAGGGCTGGCCTGGGCTCTGTGTTAGCTTGATCTATGCAACGTCTCTCCCTGCATGTCTATAGGGTGTCCTGGCAGGAAATAGAAATTGACTTGAAGGTTCAAAATTAGATTAGAAAACAGCGTTCCCAGAGCAAGCTGTCTTCAACTGTGGTCATGGAGGGATATAACTTTAGCTTGGGAAAAAAAAAAAAATAGCTCAGACCGTAGAGGGAACTGGGTTGAAACAGCCCTACCTTACTCTTCTCCCACCTTCTGATCTCCTGCTGGTGCCTTCCACTGGCCAGACCCAACCAGAAGCCACAGGACAGAAGAGCCAGGGGTAGGGCTGGGGTTGGGGGTGGAGGGGATGCAGTTCACGGTGCTCTAACTCAGCCCCTTGGGCGCAGAATAGGGCAGGAGGGCAGAGAGTAGTTGGGGCAGCGGGTAAGCAGTCACTGTCACGGTTCACCCTGTGCAACTCATCTTCAGAACGGGGAGAGGGACACAAGCCATCAGCCGCTGTATCGCCCTGGAATGATGTTCACTTCAGTCCTGCCCTCGCCTGAAGCCTGAACTAGGGCATCAGCTACATGGCAGGAATGGGGAAAGAAACCGGCCAGTCAGCGTGAGACTCCGACCATGGCTGCAGGCCCCAGGTCCGTAGCTGGTTGAGAGGCAGAGGTGGATCATCATTACTACTTCTTTCTAGCACTCCTTCTCTGTTCCCCTCACATGCTGTCATCCCCTCTGCTGGTGGGAGTTCTGTGCTTGGGAGGGTGACCCAGGTCTTCTTCCTTATAGGGCTCCAGTCCTTGGTCAGCCCATCACTGTCATTTGCTGCAGACTCCCGCCACCTGTTTTAGAAGCTGTGGAAGCTTCTCTCCCTGACCTCAGAGGCTCTGCAGGTTCCAGGCCCAGTTCGCTTTTCCCTCTTGTGCAGCAGAACCAAGTTGCCCCTTAGTAATCAAGGTCACTCATTCAGACCAGCTTGACCACTCTTTGCCTGTCAGTTCAATAGCATGAGGAGCTCAAAGTAGCCAAGAGGAAGCCCAGGTTCTAATTTAGTGGAACCATGGCAGCATTTCCTGGTGGAACCCTTGAGAACTAGCACCCCCAAGCCAGCTGAACCCATGGCCACTGTGGTAGTTTGGATCCTCCAAAAGTAGGCCCCATGGTGAGCTTAGGTGTAGAAGTGATTTGTGAAGGAGATGCTCTTGGGGGAGACCAGCTAGGAGCAGGGGAGCAGGATAGGGAAGGGGGAGAATCCAGAAGGGATGTCATTTCAGGCTAGCTCAGCCTCAGCCCGGAGCTCTGGCGTGTACATGCTGCCTCACATTTATTTCCCTGGGTGTGAGGCCAGAGAACTGGGCTCGCATGCTCCATCACCCCCAGTTAATGGTGAAGGGCCACCCTGGGGTGATGTCAATGCCCAGGCACCTCTGGCTGGCTGAACCTGTGTACCAGGCAGGCTCTGAAACCCCAAGTGATATTCTCTGAAAAGGCCTCAGCTGCGTCTGTTGGGAGCAAAAGCACTCTGAACCCGGGAGGGCCCCAAACATGGAAAAGAAGAGTCTGAGGGAATCTGGGCAGAGCTCCAACATGATCTGTTATGTTGCAGAAACACGAAGCAAAAATTCCATAAGTGGTTTATGAAGGTGTCGCTATGAGTAGACTGTGGGTAATGGTTGCACTGCTGTGAATATACTCAAAACCATCGAATTATACACTTTAAATAAGTGAATGGCATGGCATGTGCAATAAAGCTGCTATTTTTTGGAAAAGTGAGTGGGGATGCTCCTGGTGGGAGATAGCACTGGACCCTGGTCACTGATTCAGACACACGCCCCATCCTAAGAGGCGGACCCTCTACATCATCACGGGGGGATGCCTGCCAGCTGGTGCTATAACTGAGCCTCCAGCAGGCCATCCCGCCATCTGCAAGCCCCTTGCCACAGTGCTTTCCCTATTAATTGCATTTCTGGGTTTGAGGCACACCATGGCGATGGATAAAGCCTTCTGTAAGACCACAGATGGTGGTGCTGGCAGAAGTACCCAGCAGAGAAGGCAAATCTATACCTAGATTCCATCAGGATTAATTGATGCATGATGGAAGACATCCAAGGTAATCAACTTGCCATCATTGTGGTTTCCTGGGGAGCAGGGCAACACTGGCCTGTGTTATTAGCAGAGCAGTCTCTCTACCACAGCAGCACTCATCTCTGCTTTGGTCAGGGAAATTCATGCTGTTGAGCCTGTGAAAAGCCTTCCTCCCTGCTATTGCGGATCAGTGTTTGTGTCTTCCCCAAATTCAGATGTTGAAGCCCTCACCCCAGTGTGGCCATATGACCCAGTGAGGTAATATTATGTGTGGGGCCCTGATCCTATAGGAATAATATGTATAAGAAGAGATGCCAGAGAATACTAAATCATAAAATATTAAAGGTGAATGTAGGAAAGATGTTTTATAGCCTTGCAGGGAAGATCTTTCTAATTATAACAAAAAATTCAGAGTACATAAAATTAAGGATTGATAAATGCAATTACATAAAAATAAGAAAAACTCTTCATGGCACTAAGAAGATAGAAAAGTCAAAACAAGTGACCAGCTGGAACAAAAAAAGAGCTTGTGACACCTATCACAAAGGGCTATTTTCTCTCTAATGTGTAGAGACCGCCTACAAATCATTGAGAAAAAGGCTTTCCATACATGCACAGAAGCAGTCAGGTGAGCACAAGGCAAGATGGCGCTGTTTACAAGCCAAGAGAAGAGGTCTCAGAGTGAAACCTACCTTGACGGCACCTTGACCTTGGACTTCCCACCCTCCAGAACTGAGTAGCAGATTCTCTTGTTTAAGTCGCCCGGTCTGCTGTGGCAGCCCGAGCAGACGAATCCACCGGCTGCCACACTCGCTTGGTTCATGAGCCCACTGAACTGGGGAAAGAGATTAATTGATGTCTGCAAGATGGATCCTTGTGTTCTGCTAGTTACTGAGTGCCTCACCGGCAGTGGTTGCCCACTGGTGCACACTTCCTGGGAGGTGACTATTTCACACACTGCCTATTTTAAGAGGTCCAGCCACATACTCATCTCCTTTTCACCAGTTTTCCAATCTTGTTCTTTCCAAAAGCTTGAGCAGCCTGCTAACCTGTACACCTCTGCCCACGAATCACTATAGATCCATATCTCAGGCCATCCCTCCTTCCTCTGAAGTGGATGTCAGGTAGCAGTTATCTTTTTCTATCTTTTTTGATCTGTCTCCTGGAATAATGGAAATAAAAACAAAAATAAACAAATAGGACCTACTTAAACTCAAAAGCTTTTGCACAGCAAAGGATACAATAAACAAAACGAAAAGACACCCCACAGATTGGAAGAAAACATTTGCTGTGATCAACAAACAAAAGAAAACAAATGATGTGATCAACAAGTGATTAGTCTCCAAAACTTATAAACAGCTCATGACACTTAACATCATCAAAACAAACAGCCCAGTCAAAAAATGAGCAGAAGATCTAAATAGATATTTCTTCAAAGAAAGCATACAAATGGTCAAGAGGCACATGAAAAGATGTTCAATATTGCTAATTATTAGAGAAATGCAAATCAAAACTACAACAAGATATCACCTCACACCAATCAAAATTACTACTATCAAAAACTCCAAGAACAATAAATGCTGGGGAGGGTGTAAAGAGAAGGGAACCCTCTTACATTGTTGATGGGAATGTAAATTGGTACAGTTTGCATTGGAGACTCTCATATAGTTCTCTCACTATGGAGAGCTACATAGAGATTCCTTAAAACCTAAAAACTGAGCTACCATATGACCCTGCAATCCCACTCCTGGGAATATATCCAGAGAAAAACATGGTCCAAAAGGACCCAAGCACCCAAATGTTCACTGAATCACTATATACAACAGCCAGGACTTAGAAGCAACCTAACTCCATCAACAGAGGAATGGGTAAGAAGATGTGGTACATATATATGATGGAATATTACTCAGCCATAAAAAGAATGAAATAATACCATTTGCAGTAACATGGATGGGTCTAGAGAGTGTCATACTGAGTGAACTAAGTCAGATAGAGAAGAAGAAATATCATATGACATCCCTTATATGCAGACTCTAAAAAGAAATGATAAAAATGTACCTGTTCACAAAACAGAAACAGACTCACAAACTTATGGTTGCTGGGGGGAAGGATG
The DNA here is from genome assembly GCF_019320065.1 of Cervus canadensis. NCBI lineage: Eukaryota > Metazoa > Chordata > Mammalia > Artiodactyla > Cervidae > Cervus > Cervus canadensis. The sequence continues at coordinate 87,895,410 of NC_057387.1, read as the reverse complement.
AGGGGAAGGGATCATTAGAGAGTTTGGGATTGACATGTACACACTGCTATATTTAAAATGGGTAACCAACCAGAACCTACTGTATAGCACAGGGAACTCTGCTCAATGTTATGTGGCAGCTTGGAAGGGAGGAGGGTTTGGAGGAAAATGCATACTTATATGTATAAGGCTGAGTCCCTTTGCTGCCCACCTGAAACTATCACAACATTGTTCACTGGCTTAACTCCAATATAAAATTAAAAGTTCGAAAAAAAATGGGCCCTCTGAAAGGCCCTTTCCCCAAAAGATATTGCTGTGATTTATGTCAGAGAGTGTTCTGCTCATGTTTCTCTCTAGCAGTTTTATAGTGTACCCATAGAAGAATCTCCTTTCACCACTGTTTCTAAGTGCAGCCCCTGGACAGGGTTATAATGCAGCCCCCATCCACTCTGGCTGGCAGCAACACGCCAAGCACACCCACCTGTAAATCAGGCTCCCAGTGGCTTCTCTTCTGCTGACTGGTCACAGGGACTCCTCCAAAGGAGAGGGCAGAGCCTAGCAGTAGGTTCCAGGGCGTCTAAGCCAAGTACTCACATGATGGACTTACACCTCTGGACCAGCTGCAGTCCTTGTCATGCGTACATTTGTGCCAAGTGTGGGAACGCTGCTCCCCACACTCAACTCTATAGTTTGGAGAAGTGGGTAAAATCCAGTGCACTTATTTCTTGTGACTGCATAACAAATCAGTACAAACTTAGTGACTTCAAACCATGCCCATTTATTATTTTGCAGTTTCTGTAGGTCAGAAGCTAGCTAAGTGCATAACTGGGTTCTCTGCTCAGAATCTCATCAGGCTGAGACCCAGGTGGTGACCAGGGCTGCACTGTCACTCGAGGCTCAGGGCCCTCCTACAAGCTCAGTCAGGTTGTTGGCAGATTTTGTTTCCTAGCCAGTGTTGGGCTGGGGTCCCTGTCTTCTGGCTGGCTGTTGGTTGGGCATTATTCTCAGCTCCGAGAGATCACTTTCTGGTCCTAGGCATGTGGGCCTCTTACAACATGGTAGCCTACTTCTTCTAAGCCAGCAGGAGAATCTCTTTGCAGGCTGCTATGATTGGGTTGTATATAATATGGTCACAGGACTATCCCATCATATTTAGAAGAAAGGGCAGAGGATTCTACAGGACATGGACTCCTGGAGTCATTTTAGAATTCTGCCTACATACCTATCATACGGGATCCCCACAAGAAACAGCATGCTCCAATTAAGATAATTGAAAGAGGTCTAATAAAGGAATTAATAAAAAGCTCTGGCAAGAAAGATAAAGAACATTACAGCATACTAACACATATATATGGAATTTAGAAAGGTGATAACGATAACCCTATATGCAAAACAGAAAAAGAGACACAGAAATACAGAACAGACTTTTGAACTTTGTGGGAGAATGTGAGGGTGGGGATATTTTTCAAAAGAACAGCAATGACTATACCTATATGGGGAAACAGATCACAGCCCAGGTTGATGCATGAGACAAGTGCTCGGCTGGGCACTGGGAAGAACCCAGAGGAATCGGGTGGAGAGGGGAGGAGGGGGGATCGGGATTGGGAATACATGTAAATCCATGGCTGATTCATATCAATGTATGACAAAACCCACTGGAAAAAAAAAATAATAATAATAAAAAAATAAATAAATAAATAAATAAGAAAAAGCTCTGGCAAGGAGTAGGAAACTGCAAGGACAGTGTGGTACCTAGAGAGCTTGGTTAGCATCCCTGGGTGGCTGAGTAGGGAGGGGACAGAGCAGCTAGTGGGACATGGGAGGAGAGAAGAGAAGAGAGAAGTCTGCTATGAAAGAGCAAGGACATCTCCCATGGACACTCCACTCCGACTCCCTCCTCTCCTCCCTCCAATCTCTTGCTGGGGGCTCTCCTCTGCTAAGCCCAGTCAAAAGCCAGAGGGCAAGGGCGCCCCTTGATGCACTGCACAGGTCAGCCTCTGGAGCACAGAGCAGGGGCGAAGACGGGGCCCTGGGAGGGGAGGCAGCAGGAGGACGTCCAGGCAGCAGCACCTCTGGTCACCGAGTCCTTCAGCGTCCCCACTGTCCGTGGGGTCCATTCTCTCCCAGAGCCTGGAAGAGTTGCCAGGGGAGGAGAGCAAGATGGGTTCCCAAATCTTAGTGTTCTGTGCTCTGACTCTGTGGGGGCCATGCCGAGCATCACACCTCATGCCAATCTGCATCGGTTACTCCAAGTCCTGTTGGATCCACTTGGTCATAAACCTCGAGTGGCAAGACAGTTTGTACTATAGTCTGGACCAAATACAGAGCTGCTCTTACTTTGGCCCCATTTAAAACTGGCAGGCGTGCCACTTCCTCAGTAAATGGTCAAAGCTGCACTCCCAGTTTATGCAAGCTCCAAAACTCTGCACCTCAAAACTTCAGCTCCATGCTTCTTCTTTAGGGGTAGTTGGTACCAGGTATAGCCACATGTCTTTCATTCTAGAGGAGCAAACCTGAATTCTATCTCCTCCCACCCTCTGGTCGACTAGAAGCCAGAGAGGGAAGGAGTTCGGGAGATGCTGTCCACAGGGGTCGGCCCCGCTGGACACAGGGGCCTATGTCCCCCCCTGCAGACGGGATCTGTATGAGATGCAAACAGAGGGTAACTGACCCCACATCTCAAACTGGATGTGGCAAAACAGCACTCTCCGCCTTCTCAAACCACCTCTAACCCCTGAATCCTGGTGTCTCATCCACTAGCTTTCCTTTTTTATTTCATCACATCCATATGTTTTCTTAAATGGTTTTTAAGTTATTTTAGGCTATAGTCTCTGGGACTCTTTTCATACTCATCTACTTTGTCGTGGGCTGCAGCAGCCTGCTGGTTTTACCTGCTGGGTGGTATTCCTGTGTGGCGTCCCAGTTTCTCACACTGGCCCTCTTGCTGGGACTTGGTGTGTAGGTTTGGCTGTGGGGGACAGTGCTGCTGTGGGGGACAGTGCTGCTGTGGGTATCACTGTCCAGGCCCCTGTTGGCCCACCTGCTAGCACTCTTCCTCTCACCCACCTCATGCCAGCCACCATGACCCGTTAGTTCATACTCCAAATTCATTCCTGCCCCAGGGCCTTTGCACCTGCTGTTTCCTCTTCCTGGAATGCTTTTTTTGGGGGGGTCTGACTTCATGTAGTGTCATATTTCATGGGGCACTTGTTCAGTTATTTTATTTTGAAGAGCCAAGTTCTGGTTGAGGAATGCTTGTGATATGAAAACAACCTTCACTGTTTTGGACACTTCCAAGGGTTACCTGTAAAACTGGTAGAAAAGAGATAGGGAGCATCTTATGACTGTTAGAGTCAACGTTCAGGGAGTGGGACCTGACCGTTGTGAGGGCTGCCTGAGGCCACACGGCTGTGCTATTTCCTTGGAAGTATGAGAGTCTACTGAGCTCAGTGGGTCCAAACCCCTTGTTCTTCAGAAGAAGAATCTGAGGCCTGAGGAGATGAGTGACTTGCCAAGGTACAGAGCCAGGCCTAGACTGCAACACCCCTGCTTCCTAGAGCATCAGGCTTTTCCAGGACATCATTCATGGAGGACAATGTGCCAGGTACAAGGGACACAAAATCTTTCTGCTTTTCTGGCCTTGAAGGCAGGAATGATGCTGTTGGTGGAACACCAACTTTGGAGCCAGAAAACCTGAGTTCTAATTCCTGGCTTCACCACTAAGCAGCTGTGTGACCTTGGGTAAGACACCTCCCCTCTCTGAACCTCGGTTTCCTCCCCTGCTGAATGGAGATGATAGCGGTACCTTCTCCTCTCCTAGGATGCTTTGAGGCTCCTGCTGCTGCAGAGTGGGCAGGGGGTATTCCTTGGAGTGTGGGAGCCATCAATGTGAGGGGGTGCTGGTGAGGGGTGTCGGGGAGTGCAGAGATGAAGCTCAGCTTCTCTCTCCATTGGTCTGAGAGGCTGTTGGTGCTCGAGGGTGTCTACAACTCTTGGAAGAACAAGGACAGAAGAAGCTGAGACGGCTGCTCTCATCTCACAGCCCTCTGCCCAGCAGGTCTGATGACTCTCACCACGGGAACATGTGTTTGCCACTGCAGGCCCTGAATGTCTTATAAAACTCACAATTTGTTCAAAAGAATAAATAGCATGAAAGGGGATGCGGAGCCTTCATCCAGGGCTGGCGGGGGCGGGGAGCTGCTCAGGGGCTGGTTTCCATTTAAACCAGATTTGGAGGCGTCAGTTCTCAGCTCTGGGTCTGGGAAGCCCTGCCGGGTGCACGTTGTGTGCTTGACTCTGGCCTTGGATGAAGGACCCAGGGCCTCAGTTTCTTTACCTGTGAAACAGGGATAACGATAGACTTATTCTACGCGGTATAAGATTAATATATGCAAAGTGCTTAGAACAGTACCCAGGAATGATGAACCATTATGCTTACAGAAGGCAGGCAGGTGTGCATTCTGTGACACCCAGAGGGGTCAGCGCTGTGACAGAGGAAGCCTGCAACCCTAGGAACCCAGGGAGATCTCTAAAGAGGCAGAGGGGGTTTCCTGGAGCAGGAGACACCAGTTTTCCAGATACAAATTGGGGACAGGATAGGCAGATATTGGGACCTGGCAGAAAAGCAGCACACATAAAGGTTGTGAGATAGGAATAGGTTTTCATATTCGAGAAATTAAGAGAAATTCCCTGGGGTTGAGAGCACCAGGGGCTGGGTCCAGGAATCATGGGCTGCCTTTAGAGGATGTGCCAGACCAGCCTACAGCATCAGAGAAGGCTTCCTGAAGGAAGTGACGCTCAGGCTTGGTGCTGAAGAACAGGAGGGTATTAGTATTGCGAGGAAAGGAGGGAAAGGTGTTCCAAGTGGAGGGAACAGCACATGCAAAGGCCTGGTGACCTGAGAGAGCAGACATAGTGTGTGGACCTGCGTCAACTGGTTGAGCTGAGTGGGTCAAGGGAGGACTAAGGTGGCACTAGTGGTAAAGAACCTGCCTGCCAATGCAGGAGGCACAGGAGATGCAGGTTCAGTCTCTGGGTTGGGTAGATCCCCTGGAGGAGGGCATGGCAACCTACTCCAGTATTATTGCCTAGAGAATCCCATGGACAGAAGAGTCTGGTGGGCTACAGTCCATAGGATCGCAACGAGTTGGACATGATTGAAGTGACTTAGCACGCACATGAAAGTCAAGTGGATTCAAGAACAAGAGGGCTTTGGAGTGATGGTGAGGCAGGAAGGGAAAGACAATAAATGAGTGTGAACTGCTGTTTTGAAAACTGAGCTCTGAAGGGTCGGACAGAAATAAGAAGTAGTTGATGAGGGAAGGGACTCTGTGGGTGTATGTGGTCAAGATGAGCTGAGGACCTTCAGTGCTGATGAGAAAAGAGCAAAGGGGCTGCAGATGGAGGAGGCAGAGGATGGGGGTTGTTTATGGGTTTGGAGGCCAGCTGTCAGAGAGGGTCATGTGATTGTCACAGAGGGCAATCAGTATGCCCTACTCCGGGGGAGCAGAAGGGGGAGGCGTGTCTGGGGGTCTGAGAGGGAGGAGAGAAAAGAGGTTTGCTGTTAGCTCCAGGAGAGTCTGTCACCAGCACCTGGACAGGACTGGCCTGTGGGGTCTTCAGTGTGAGCACTGAATGAGCAGAGGGGTGTGGAGCTGGGAAGGGGCAAGGCTGGGGCAGCGCTAATTCTGGACTTGAACTCCAACTGGCCCCCAGCTGCCCAGTGACCATCCTGGCAGTGTTGGGGGTTCTGGGGCAATAGGAGTAACCAGGAGTCAGGCTTTGGGGAGGGAGGACAGTGAGGGCAGCAGAGGAGGAAGACCCTGGGCCCTGGGCTGGGGGCAAAAGGTTGGGAGAGCAGGTTCTCCTAGCTTTGGAAGCCCTCCTCTCCAGAGCCAGACTCCTCTCTAGAGGGTGCCAGGATGGTACACCCTCCCCAGCACATCCCTGGGCCCCTGCCACACCTGCTTGGCCTCTCTAGGCCTCCTTACTCCCTGGTGAGATGAGCAGGAGGAGGTTAGCCATCTCCAGGATGACCTACTCTAATCTCTCCAGACAAATTGGTTTGGCTGTGGTCAGGAGCTTGTCCAAGGTTGCACAGTGAATCCAAAGGGCATCCAGGCCTCTCGCCCCTTCCTCCACCCGGAATAGCCCTCTGCAGTCGGTTGGGACCCCAGGTCTTCTCCAACCACCAATTCAGGCAGCAGGACTGCAAAGTGCCGCTGGGGAAAGCAGAAGGAATGGCCACGAGGGGGCACCAGGACCCAAGCCAACCAGATGCTCCAGCAGAGATGGCTCCACTATCCCTATTTAATATATTTCAAAGGGGCGATTAGCTGCAATGAGAATTTGAAGGTTTTTCATGGGGTAGGGCTTCTCCCGTCCTGGAGAGGAGGCAGGAGGCCCGGCTCAGCGCCCAGTTCTGCCAGAGACCTTGGGCAAGTCCTTGCTGGCGCTGTCCGGGCCTGTTTCCTATTGGTCAGTGGTGGTGCTTCTCCACTGGGTGGGTGTGGGAAGTGGAGGGAGGCAGATGGGTCCACCAGCAGAGGGCCCAGCAGTGCCTGTGCCTCCCCACCTCCACCCTGCAGTGATCTGTGCCCGGCCCCACCCACCCCCTGCTCACCGAGTCCTTCATGAGCATTCCTGGTCAGGAGGATGTTTCCACACTGGCCTAACCCCCACACCCCTCTAGGAAGTCAGAGCCCTGACTCTGCTGGTATGGAAACTGAGGGACAAGAAGCTGAATGCTTTTGAGACCACCTGCCTGAAAATGCCCACAGCAGGGGCAGCTGGGCCAGGACCTTGGGCTCTGTCTGTTTCCAGGCTCTATGAGTAGCCAGGAGCCAGAATCCCTCCGGGGACCAGGATTAGGGGCAGCAAATAGACTCATCAGCCAGTATAAGGCTGCTACATGGGACAAAGGGTGCTGAGCCCTGGGGCAAGGGTTGCAAAACCTAGAAATCCTGAGAAAGGGCCAGCAATCTGCATTTGTTGCAGTGGCCCCAAGTGGCTCTGAACCAGAGCCCTCTGAACCAAAGCCCTATGAGACCCCACTCTGCAGGTGAAGGCAGCTTGTCCAGGGCGCCAGGCTGGATGTGTCCCTGAGCCCGGCACTCCCACGTTCATTCCTTTCCTCCTTCCTGCAACATTAATCACCTCCCACTCCTGGCAAGGCCACTGTGCCCACCATGCTCAGAGAGCAACCACACCCCATCCAGCCTCTGAGGGACTCACAGCCTAGAGTCAGGTTCCCACCTAGAGAAGACAGTGCTGTGCGGTGTGACCAGAGCCATGACCTGGGAAGCTCAAAGGAAGAGTGTTCCAGACAGAGGGAACAGCACCTACAAAGACCTGGAAGTGAGAGGCAGCACCAGAGAGAATAAGGTCTGGCAGGAGGGGAGACAGTGATGGGAGGAGGGCCCGGGCTCTTACCTGGAGGGGCCTGAGGTCTCACTACACCTGGTCTGTAGCTGTCCTTTTGCTCCGAAGTCTTCCGCTGGCCTGGGGGCTCCCAAGGCTGATTAACTTTGTGAGCCCATCCCTGGCAGGGGCTCTGACACCCCCAAACCAACACCTATTGTTGAGCTACCCCTATTTGGAATGCAGGTTGAGAGGCACAGGGTGAGTGAGCGATGGGGTGGAGGGGGATGGGTGATGGGAAGGGGTGGCTGGGAGCAGCTGACTTGTTTTAGAGTAAGAGGCTCTGGGCTGCTTTCTAAACTGTGGCATCAAAGGCTGCTTGGAAACGTGTACAGAATAAGGTGGAATATTATGGAAATTGTCTCCTCTGCTTTGTGGCCTGGAAATTCACGGTCATTGAGAGGAATTTCCCCTGGTCCCATATTTCCCCCTCTTCGAAAGTAAAGCTTTTAGATCAAATAAATACAAATTATGGTCATGCATTTCTCCTGAACCCAACTGGCTTCACCAGCCATAGCATAAATACATTGAACTTTTTTTCAAACGGTCCTTCTAGCATTAGAGGATTGAGATTCAACATAGTAATGCTCCAGTTTTCATCTTTCCTGTGACAGTGGCTTATAGTCATTGGGACCTGAGAGCTGCCTGGCAGTGGGGGACCCACCTCCTGTCCTAAGCTGGTCATGCTGGGGTCTTGGGCATGCCTCTTAGACTTAGCATCAGTATCTTCACCTACCAAGAGGATTAATTATATCTACTGCTCCTTCATTTATGAAAATTAGAAAAATGATTTTCTCAAAGTAATATAAACACATTGTTTTAAGAAAAAAATCAAGGAGTATACAATGGACTGGAAACAAAAATCAACCATCCTCAGATTATCCTAGTCTCAAGAAGCCTCAATTCCAGTTCCACTTTCCAGAGGCAGCTACAGTCAGATCCTTGAAGCTATTTTCTCTGGATTCACTTTCACACTTCAGTACAATATGTTAACTGCTATTTCTCACCTCTTCACTTTGAGATATTTTCCGTTGGCTTCCTGGGGGGCAGTGACGACCTGGTTTTCTTCTGATGCTCTCACCACTCCCCACTTCCCCAAACTTCCAGTAGTTATAGCACATAAATTTTCATTAAATAGATATTCTGGGTTTTTGTTATCATGACTATGTAAATATTTACTAATCCTAATACTATGCTCTGATTAGTTTCTTTTTCTCATACTTCTACTGTTTTCTGGAATGAATAACTGAGTTGTTTTCTCATTTGTCTAGTTTTCTATGTTCCTATTGCTCATTCTTCCCAAATCCTTTGATAGCCATGTACACCACCTCTCCGTAGCACTGTCCAAACTGCCAAATGCGTCAGAGGCCCCGGCTCAGCCCTGGGCTCCCTCTAGCCCCGCCGAGCAGCTGTCCACTTGGCCGTGGCTTTGACCTCTGCTGCACTGGCTTCCTTGTTTGCAAGATCCAAATCCTTCCTCATTCTTGCTCTACTTCCTTAGTTTAGTGGAGCTTGTCCTCGATAGCTTTTTGGAAAATGGTGCCTAGAAAATACTTTTTTCTGTACTTCCCAGAAAATATCTTTATTCCACCCTCACCTTTGATTATTAGCTTAGCTGGGCATAGAATTCTAGGTTGAAAGTTGTTTCCATTCAGAGTTTCTGAGACTTGTCTCTATAGTTGTCTGTCTTCCAGTGTTGCTCCAGGAAATTCGATGATGTTCTGACCCCCTATCTTTGTATGGGGCTTCCTTGCTCATTTTAGTCTCCATTTCCTCCTCCTCTTTTTAGCACCCCTCCTGCAGAAGTTTTCAAATGATGTGCCTCAGTGAGGTTTTTTTGTTTCTCCCTTGTCCTGGGCTCTCAAGTTGGAAGCTCACACCCTTCCATTGTGAAAATTTTTCTTATACGGTAAGAAAACTTCCTAACTTCCCTTCTTCATTTTCTCTTTTCTCTCTTTCTGGCACTATTATTAGTCAGATATCACTCCCAGGATTGATCTTCAAGATTTCTGATTTATTTTTTCCTATTCTCTATTTCTATACCTTTTTGTCTACTCTCTTAGCAATTTCCTTAATGTTACCTTTTACAGTTTCTGTCAAGGGTTTCATTTCAGTTCTCTTGCTTGTTGTTTCAGTCTTGCCCTGCTGCATGCATTATCTGTTTCTCAAGGGTTTTTGTTTGTTTGTTTTTGTTTTGTCCCTGGTGATTCTTACAGGCACTATAAACAAATGAAACAAAACAAAAAAAACCAGAAAGGAGACTGTGTACCTGATTTCAGGATGGAGGCACACTTGACTGAGGGCTCTATGGGGGTGATCTGGCAGCAAGTCAGCTTTTTGAAGGGAGAGTTCTAGAGACCAGTTACTCCAGAGAGGACTCTCTCCATCCTCATGTCCCGTAGGGGCTCAGCTGCTTGGATGTTCCTGGGTTAGAATCCTTCCAGGTTCTGTGTCTCTGGAGAGTGAACCCTCATCTCCTGGTCTCCTGGGAGAGGGAACTGAAAGTCAGGGAGAGGACTAGCCATCCGACTGTAGGGCTGGGAAAGGGGAACCAGGAAGTCTAACTCCTACACTGACTTTCCACTGGACCTCTCCTTTTTAATCCACCCCTATTTCCTACCTTCTTCAGTAACTGGGACCTCTGAGCCCTGAGCATTGCTGGGGCTCTGTTCACATCCCACTGCGCCCCATCCACAGAGCTGCTTCTGCTCGGCTACTGCAGTTTCCCCATCAGCCTCGTCTTTCGTTGGCTTTGCTCCTTTTCCCATGGTCTTTCTTATTTCTGTCCTGTCACTTTAATGGGGTTTTAGGAGGAGATGAGATCAATCCTTATCAAGGCTCCTTCTCCCATTTCACTTTCCCTGTATCAGGGAACCTAGGGAAGCCAGAGAAACATCTTCCTCCTTATGTCCACTAATATTTACTCAGTGTTTGCTCCTTCCAAGAACATTCTTAATCCTGTTGTTGTTCAGTCACTAAGTCGTGTCCGACTCTGCAACCCCATGAATTGCAGCACGCCAGGCTCCTCTGTCCTTCACTATCTCTCGGAGTTTGCTCAAACTCAAGTTCATTGAGTTGGTAATGCCCTCCAACCATCTCATCCTCTGTCATCCCCTTTTCCTCCTGCTTTCAATCTTTCCCAGCATCAGGGTCTTTTCCTATGAGTTGGCTCTTTGCATCAGGTGGCCAAAGTATTGGAGCTTCAGCTTCAAAATCAGGCCTTCCAATGAATATTGATTTCCTTTAGGATTGACTGGTTTGATCTCCTTGCTGTCTAAGGGACTCTCAAGAGTCTTCTCCAGCACCACAGTTTGGAAGCATCAGTTCTTCAGTGCTTAGCCTTCTTTATGGTCCAGCTCTCACATCCATACTTGACTACTATAAACACCATAGTTTTGACTATACAGACCTTTGTTGACAAAGTGATGTCTCTATTTTTTAACATACTGTCTAGGTTTGTCATAGCTTTTCTTTTAAGGAGCAAGAGTCTTTGAATTTCGTGGCTGCAGTCACTGTCCGCAGTGATTTTGGAGCCCAAGAAAATAAAATCTGCCACTGCTTCCACTTTTTCCCCTTCTATTTGCCATGACGTGATGGGACTGAATGCCAAGATCTTAGTTGTTTTTTTTTTAAGCTGAGTTTTAAGCCAGCTTTTTCACTCTCCTCTTTCACCCTCATCAAGAGGCCCTTTAGTTCTTCTTCACTTTGTGCCATTAGAGTGGTATCATATGCATATCTGAGGTTGTTGATATTTCTCCTGGCAATCTTGATTATAGCTTGTGATTCATCCAGCCTGGCATTTCGCATGATGTACTCTGTATAGAAGTTAAATAAGCAGAGTGACAATATACAGCATTGCAGAGTGATGATATACAGCATTGATGTACTCCTTTCCCAATTTTAAACCAGTCCATTGTTCCATGTCCAGTTCTGTTGCTTTTTGACCCGCATACGGCTTTCTCAGGAAGCAGGTAAGGTGGTCTGGTATTCCTCTTTTTAAGAATTTTCCACAGTTTGCTGCGATCCACACAGTCAAAGGCTTTAGCTTAGTCAATGAAGCAGAAGTAGATGTTTTTCTGCAACTGTCTTGCTTTTCTGTGATCCAGTGGGATGTTGGCAATTTGATCTCAGGTTCCCCTGCCTTTTATAAATCCTGCTTGTACATCTGGAAGTTTTGCTACAGTGTGTTATCTCATGGGATTCTTTCTACCACTCTCTGAGGGCGCTTAACAATATGCAGCTGGGCTCAGAGATGTCAGTGACTCACCTGCGCTCACCCAGCAAGACCATCCAGCTCCTCAGCTGGACTGCGAGCCCTGCATGGTTTGGGCACACTGACCCCTCTGGCCTTCCTCACTCCCCACTCCTGCCTGCTGCATCAGCCTAAATGTCCCCTAGTGCTTCAGTCACCCCACTGCCTCTCTCCTGCTTCCACACCTTTGCATGGACTGTTCCCCTGGAGAAGGAACAAAAGAGTTGCCAGAAATCTTGCCTGTTAGAACAAAGACTACCCAGTCTCCCAGAGCAACTGTAATAGGCCCCAGCTCACCTCCTATCAGCCCTTGTGTCCGTAAGAGCATTTTTCTCCTGGTGTTTCTTTTCAGTTTCTTTAGAGACCAACCCTTGCCTTTATTTTTTTTGGTTTGTATAAAAGGTTTACTGTAGCATGAACCTGGGATGCTTCCCTGTCATTCTTTTTTTTTTTGCTTGAGGAGGGTTGTTGTTTTTATAATTAGTAACTCACCTGTTAGTCTTCTATCTCTGAAGGTGAGACAGCTGACCAAGCAAGGGGCAGGGTTGAATTCTGATGAGAAATGCAGTGCCAGTGGGAAGAATAGGAGACCAGTTGTTTGGTGCTGCTGCCAGTACAGTCACTTAATTAGTCTGCATGGATTCTGTCATTGAAGAAGGAATTCATAGGGCCTGGACTCCATCTCAGGCCTGCTCATGCTGACCATGCTCGGCCACCTCTCCAATGGACTCTGAACGCTGTGTTTAGTGTCTGTGGAAACGACAACAGAAGGATAAGTCTCCCTCCAGACAGGTGAGTCTTGAAGATCATATCCAGGTTACTCATCGCCTAAGAGAACACATACACTAATCACCCCTTCCTCCAGACAGGCCATAAATTTTTCTGTACCTATTGGAGTGTAACCTCATGCTTATTGATTATTGGCTAATTGTTTAACTGTCTAAGCACATGGCACATGAGTGATGGGGTTATTGGGATTGTATTTACCCTTCCTTAGTTTATGTAACTCTCAAGGAATTTGGGGTGGTGGGTTCAGACACATACACATGGGGTATAAAAGATTTTCACAAATGCTGGTCGGGGTCCTTGGCTAAAAGGAGACTCTACCTTGGGCCCACCGGTGTAATAAACTGCACTTCACTTTCTGCATTGTCCTTCTGAGTGAGTTTGTTTCCCAGAACGCGTGGCTACAACATCATCATTAAGAAGTTTAGAGGAACACTTTCTGCACACAGACTCTCTTTTTCAAAAATAATGGCTTTATTGAGATATAATTTACATGCCATACAATTCACCCATTTAAAGTGTACAAGTCATTGGTTTTTAGCATATTCACAGAGTTGTGTAGCAATCATTATAATCAATTTTGGAACATTTTTATCACCCCTGCTAAGAAATCTTATAACCATTAGAAATTACTTTCCCTTCCCCCTCAAGCTCTTATTCCTGAATGAATACACATCTATTTTCTGTCTCTATGAATTTTCCTATTCTAGACATTTCAGATAAAAGGAATCATACAATACACAATCTTTGCTACTGTCTTTTTTCATTTAGCATAATGTTTTCAAGGTTTGCCTGTGTTGTGGCAGTATTAATACTTTATTCCTTTTTAGGGATGAGTAATATTCCAGTATATGTATATAACATATTTTGTTTATCTATTCATCAGTCATAGATATTTGGATTGTTTCAGAGGATATTATGAATAATGCTACTATAAACATTTACGTACAAGATTTTTTGTGGATATGATTTAATTTCTCTTGGATTTTTATTCTATCTAAGAATAGAATGGGGTGAGCCAAGCACTAGGGGTCATATGGTAACACTATGTCTAACTATTCCAGGGCTTGCCAGACTGTTTTCCACAGCAGCTGCCCTATTACATTCCCATCAGCATTGTATGAGGGTTCTGATTTGTTCATATCCTCACCAACATGTGTTATTATCTGACTTTTTGATGACAGCCGTCCTAGTGGGTGTGAAGTGGTTTTCCATGGTTTTAATTTGCATTTCTCTGGGGCCAATGATGTTGAGAATCTTTTCATGTGCTTTTGGCCATTTGCAAATCTTTGGAGCAATGTTGCTTCAGATCTTTTGTCCATTTTAATTATTTATTTTCATCCCAACAGCTTTATTGAGATGTAAATTACACATATTGTAGGTGGCACCATTAAGTGTACATTTTAAATATTTCACTGTATTTGTAGATATGTGCAATCATCATCACAGTCAGTTTTATTTTTATTTTTCATCTGCACAGCACGTGGAATCTTAGTTCCCCAGCCAGTGACTGAACCTTCATCCCCAGCATTGAACATGTGGAGTCTTAACCACTGGACCAACGAGAAGTTCCTTTTTTGCCCATTTAAAAAGTAGGTTATCTTTTTATTATTGAGTTGTAAAAGTTCTTTATGTATTCTGGATACAAGTCACATCACATATATGATTTGCAAATATTTGCTCCCATTCTGTGAATTGTCTTTTCCCTTTCTTGATGGTATCCTTTAAAGCACAAACATTTTTCATTTTAGTGGCATTCAAATTATCTTTATTGTTGCTGATACTTGTGCTTAATCCAAGGTCATGAAGATTTATTCCTATTTTTCTCAGTTTTATAGTCTTAACTCTTTCATTTAGGCCTTTGACTCATTTTAAGTTAATTTTTGAATATGATGTGAGGTAGGGGTCTAACTTTATTCTTTTGCATGTGAATATCCAGCTGTCCCAGAACCCTTTGTTGAAGAGATTTTCTTTCCCCATTTAATTGTTCTGTCATCCTTGTCTGAAATCAATTGACCACAAAATGTGAAGCAATATTTCTGAAACCTCAATTCTATCTCATTGATCTACATGTCTATCATTATGCCAGTAGCATGGTGTCTCAATTACTATAGCTTTTAATGAGTTTTGAAATCGGCAAGTGAGTCCTCCAGCTTTGTTCTTCTTTTTTCAAGAGTGTTTTGATTGTCCTGGGTTCCTTGAATTTCTTTATGAGTGTTTAGATCAGATTATCAATTTCTGGGAAGAATCCAGTGGGATTCTGATAGTGATTGTATATTGAATCTGTAGATCAATTTAGGGAGTATTGCCATCTTGACACTATTAAGCCTTCTGATCAATGAAAACATAGGATACTTTTTCATTTATTGAAGTCTTCTTTCATTTCTTTCTATAATATTTTATAACTTTCAGAGTACAGGTTTTGTGTTTTTGTTAAATTTTTTACTAAGTGTTTTATTCTTTTTACTGCTATTGTAAATAGAATTTTTCTTAATTTCATTTTGGATTGTTTATTGCAGATATACAGAAATTCAATTAATTTTTGTGTATTGGTCTTGCATCCTGCAACCTTGCTGGATTCATTTTTTAGCTCTAATGGTTTTATTGTGGATTTCTTAGGATTTTCTACATACAAGATCATGTCATCTGCAAATAGTTTCACTTCTTCTTTTCCAAATTGGATACCTTTTATTTGATATCTTTGCCCAACTGCCCTGACTAAAACTTCTAGCATTCTATAGATGTTTGTTAGGTTTAATGGTTTATAATATTGTTTAACTTTTCCATTTTCATGTTGATCTTCTGCCTCGTTTTTCTATCCATGTGGAAAGCAGAGGCATTAAAGTCTCCAGCTACTACTGATGAATTGTCTGTTTCTCCCATCCATTCTTCCAGTTTTTGCTTCATGTATTTTGGGCTTTGCCATCAGGGGCAATGTTTATAATTGCTATATTTTCTTGATGGATTAACTTTTTAATCACTAAAAATGTCCCTCTTTATCTCTAGTGACATTGAACATTTTTTTTATAATCCATTTTGGACAGACTTTTAAAAACATCATCATTAGAACAGTGACTTCTGCTTGGTCCCGGGAAGGAACATAGGAGCCGCATCTCAGGCTTTGTTAGCTGGTCACTCTCCTCTTTCTCTTCTCCCCCAGACAACAGTTCCAAGCCTCTGTTTCCCTACCTTTAAAATAAGAGGATTGGAGGACTTCCCAGGTGGTCGAGTGGCTAAGACTCCAAGATCTCAATGCAGGGCGCCCAGATTTGATCCCTGGTCAGGATACCTCATGCCACAACTAAAGATCCCATGTGCCACAACTAAGACCCAGTGCAGCCAAATAAATAAATATTTATATTTTTTAAAAATGAAAGGATTGGGATTTATATTTGCTAAGGTCTTCTTTAGCCCTTTTTGAATTTGAGCATTCTGTAATTAGTATTTGCAATGAAAAGTGAAAGTGAAGTCACTCAGTTGTGTCCGACTCTTTGCAAGCCCATGAACTGTAGCCTACCAGGCTCCTCTGTCCATGGGATTTTCCAGGCAAGAGTACTAGAGTGGGTTGCCATTTCCTTCTCCAGGGGATCTTCCCAACCCAGGGATCAAACCCAGGTCTCCTGCATTGTAGGCAGATGCTTTACAGTCTGAGCCACCAGGAAGGTATCATTTATTTTTTATTTTATTTTTACAATAGGTGTCACTTATTAAATGATTACAGTGTCTAGCATTTTCATATATCTTATCCCATTTACATATCTATAAGTAAGGTAGAGATTTTTACCCCTGTTTTGATGAAAGTGAAAGAGGAGAGTGAAAAAGTTGGCTTAAAGCTTAACATTCAGAAAACTAAGATCATGACATCTGGCCCCATCACTTCATGGGAAATAGATGGGGAAACAGTGGAAACAGTGTCAGACTTTATTTTTGGGGGCTCCAAAATCACTGTGGATGGTGATTGCAGCCATGAAATTAAAAGACGCTTACTCCTTGGAAGGAAAGTTATGACCAACCTAGGTAGCATATTAAAAAGCAGAGACATTACTTTGCCAACAAAGGTCTGTCTAGTCAAGGCTATGGTTTTTCCAGTGGTCATGTATGGATGTGAGAGTTGGACTGTGAAGAAAGCTGAGCGCCGAAAAATTGATGATTTCGAACTATGGTGTTGGAGAAGACTCTTGAGAGTCCCTTGGACTGCAAGGAGATCCAACCAGTCCATCCTAAAAGAGATCAGTTCTGGGTGTTCATTGGAAGGACTGATGCTGAAGCTGAAACTCCAATACTCTAGCCACCTCATGCGAAGAGCTGACTCATTGGAAAAGACCCTGATGCTGGGAGGGATTGGGGGCAGGAGGAGAAGGGGACAACAGAGGATGAGATGGTTGGATGGCATCACTGGACATGGATTTGGGTGGGCTCCAGGAGTTGGTGATGGACAGGGAGGCCTGGCGTGCTGCGATTCACAGGGTCGCAAAGAGTTGGACACGACTGAGCGACTGAACTGAACTGAACTGAACAGGTTAGGCAACAAAGGCTGAAAAGAGTTGGAGGAAATTTAGAAACTAGGAATAAGCATGAAGAAGCAATAAATTCCACCAACTTCATCTCCCAAAGACAAACAACTCTTAAACTTTGGAGGTACATCGTTCTAGACATGAGTACATTTTTGATAATTATTTTCACACCACGTATTCTGCCTTATTTCACTACATAATATTCATACATAATACTCACTACATAATATTCCAGAATATTGAGGGAAGGGTTTTCTCACAGAGCTGAACAAAGACGAAAGAGGCTGCCTCGGTGATAGTGAGCGTCTGTCAGGGGAGTGTGTGAGCACAAGCAGTGTTCACACACGTGACAAGGGCCCTCCTGGGGGCTTTTTATGAGTCTGACTCCCACCCCCACTCTGCCTGCCCCGGACTGTGAGGCCGTCCAAGGTTAGGACCAGGCTGAGTAATCTCATTTCCCTGTGCCCAGTTCAGAGAAGACTTGGAGACAGTTTGATGAATTGATCAGCATGAGCCAAGGGACTCAAAAGGGAAAATGAGAAACAGCTGAGTCTAAAGTCTCTCTGGGCTGAATCTCTTGAGGAAAAGGAATTGTGACAGAAGTGTCCTGGCGTCGGTTCTACACTTGGTGGCAAGTCCCTGCTCTCTCCTACTTATAAAATGCGGGTTGAACTGGCTTCCCTTCACACCCATCTGAGATAGCCTGGGTGAAACTCTGGGCCTTGTTGACAGAAAAACCTTGAGGCTTTGGGATTCGAAAGTTGGGGCCATCTCCCACAGGGGGCCCTGAGCGCCACAGGGGCGGGTCTCCAGCCAAACTGGGCGTCCGTGCTGTGTGACACAGCGAGTGCTCATTGTGTGGAAGGAAGACTTGAATGACCTGGCCTCGAGGAACCCCCTGTCACTGGGAGATGAGATGCCCCGAGAAAAAGATCATGGAAACACTGACCAGCTTGGAGGGGCTGTGCGTATCCTGGAGCCCTGGCTGGCAGTTAGCAAGCCTGTGCAGCCAGCCTCCACCCCTCTCCCCCTTGTAGAGTGACCTAGGCAGGCCCCACTTCCCTCGGTCTCTCCTGGCTCTGATCCTGTGACCCCGTGAGCTCATCCAGGGCATTTGCTGTCACGTGGGCTGCTGAGCGTTCACCCTGCCCTGGTGCTGGGCACTGCACTGTGGATAAAACAACGAAGGCCAACTTGGAGGAAGCGGGGCTCAGAGAAAGAGGAGCAATCTTAGGGTCCAGCAGCCCTAGTCTGGTGTTCTGAGCTTGGATTACTTGTCTCTAGGTTGTTTGACGAGTGAATGGGTTAACATGTCAGGTTGACACACAGAGAGGGCTCCAAAAACTCCTGTTGTCCTGAGCAAGGTCTAAAAGTTGGGGAGACCAGGGTAGGCTCTTTCTTGGCCAGTGGGTGGGTAATGGCAGCCTGGACTGTAGAAGATGCCTTGACCTTGGAGGGATGGCCTTGTCTTTGGGCAGCCAGGCCCATCAGCTGGCAAGGGTGCACTTTATCTCTGTTTCTGGCAATGGCTAGATTTCTCTAGCTAATTATCAACCTATCCAGGGAGATGCTAAAAGCAGTGCTTGTTCCTGGGCTTATGTTCAGTGGCCATCAAGAGGGCTCCATGGAGGAAAGTCTATTTCAAGAGCACATTAAATGCACAGAGAGAAATTAAGAAAAGAGACATTTGCAAGTGATGGGAAGGTAGGTCACATTGGGGGTGGGCCTACCTTCTTGGATGGATGTATGACTACTTGGGGCAGCTTCAAACTCTCTTTAGAACAAAGTGATGTATAATGAATTACTCAACTGCTGAACTGATAGATTGGAGGCTTCCCCTCCCCTCCACCACTGTAGCTTTTCACAGTCACCAAATACTGCCGCATCTGATTTCTTAAGTCTTCCTCACCTCAGTGGAGTCATGGTTTTCCATTTTTCAGTTGAGGACACTGAGGCTCAGAGAGAGTATGTGGCTTGTCTGAGGCCGTACAGCCAAAATCTGAATGGAAGTCCCAGGCCCTGGGTAGAGAGGCTGGGGATTCTGACTGGTGAGGATTCTGCCCAAGACAGCATGGGGTGACGAGAGCTCGGCTCTGGAGTCCTGCAACCAGATCCACCACCAAGTTACCACGTGTCTCCCGCTAAGTCAGATCAACTCCTGGGCCTCAGTTTCCCACTTGTATTGTGACCCTTAGAGTTATGAGGAGAATGCTCAGGGCATTTATCTAAATGGACAGTCCTCAAATGGACAGAAATAGTTACATTTCCTGAGATCCTACTATGTGACAATATCACCCCATGTAGTCTGTCCACTAAGGGAGGGCCATTGTCCCATTTTAAGGAGTAGAAGCCCAGACTCAGTGAGGCGACCTGTCCAGGGCCCCATTCTGAGTAGATCTGAGGACACAAGATCAATGCTCCAGGCCTCACCATCTTTGGGAAGCCATGAACTTCCCAAGCCTCAGTTTCTCCATCAATAAAAGCGGAGCGCTGGTGCCAGTCATATTCCAGGCCTCTCTGGGGCACGGAGGCACCTTGTAAAGCCGGGCTCCATGGAGACGGCGGCACAACACTCAGCGCCTGCTGGGGAGGGACGGCGTCCAGGCCCTGGGGAGCCTGTGCTCCTGGCAGCCTGCCCGGCGCAGGACTTACGACCTCACCCTGGGGCCACCCTCTCCCCCTCCTTTGCTTTCTAGCAGGAGACAGCCACCCACATCCCCTCTGGGGGCTCATCCCCACCCCTCCCCTAGACCCTGACTCAGGTTGCTCACCGTCTGGTGTGGAGGCACAGCTGACCCGGAGCAAAGTTTGGGTGAAGGCAGACTGCCAAGCTTCCGTGAAAGCGCCGGCTTGCCCGGCACAGGCCTTCCCAGTTGCCAAGCTGATCTCCTGTTCCCTTAGAGCTCTTTTTTTTTTTTTTTTTTAATTTTCATTTATTTATTTATTTATTTATTGGCTGCACTGGGTCTTCATTGCTGTGTGTGCGCTTTCTCTAATTGCAGCAAGCGCGGGTTACTCTGTTGCAGTGTGTGGGCTTCCCATTGCAGTGACTCCTCTAGTTTTGCAGCACAGGCTCCAGGGTGCCCAGGCCTCAACAGCTATGGTGTGTGGGCTCAGTTGCTCCACGGCATGTGGGGTCTTCCCAAACCAGAGATCGAACCTGTGTCCCTTGTATTGGCAGATGGATTCTTATCCACTGGACCACCAGGGAAGTCCTCCACTAGAGCTCTTGATTCTCCGGGGGCCAAGAGGGCTGGGAGTGTCATCCCCATTCTCCAGATGAGGAAACGGAGGCCTTAGGTGTGAAACATTCAGTGGTAGAGGCAGGAGGTAAACTGGGGTTGACTCCCAAACTTGGGATTTCATCTCAACTTGGCCTGTGCCATTCACCCCAGGAGTCTGGGGACAGCAAGGATGTGAGTCCAAAATCTGGCTTGGCCGTGTGATTCTGGGCAATTGACTTCATCACTTTGGCCTTTAGTTTTCTTATCTGTAAAACGGGGATGACAATAGGACCTTCCCGGCAGGGCTGTGTGGAAATTAAACAGATAACACACGTAAAGCACTGATGGTGCTTGGCTCCTGCTAAGTCACAGCCAGAGTATGACCTCAGGACCAGTGTCTCCAGCCTCCCTGGGCCCTGAAGCTGTTGGAGGCTCTGGGATCATCCCACCATTAGGTTAGGAGAAGAGACTGCTTAGCATTAAGTGTCATGCAGGCGGGTAAGCTGAGTCTCTGAGCAGCAGAGTGACCCACAGTTCTCTGGGCTCCTGTTGCTGCTGCTCCAAGGCTTGGCTGCCCCTGGATGGCTCATTCCTGAGGGAGTTGTTGGGTGCATAGGCGGGCCGGGCTCTGGCCTCCCTGCCAGGGACTTGCTGAGCTATTTCAAGCACAAACTTTCCTTCTCTGGAGACTTAATTTCTCCTCTTGTCAATCATACTTAGCCCTCACCTCCAAGGGGCCAGTCTGATCCCTCGGAGCCTCAGTTTCCCCATCTGGGAAGTAGGGGCATTGGTGTGATGCTGCCTTGTCTGCACAAGCCTCCAAAGGATGACAGAAGTTTGTGTGCTCAGCCTGTGGCCCTTGGGTCATCACTGCTCCTTCCCAGCAGCCTCCAGACCAGGTATAGTTCCCTGATGCCTGGCCACCTGGCGGGGGAACATGAGGCAGTGGAGAGCAGAGGCCCCATCGTGGCAGCCCCTTCCTGCTGTCCTGGACGTGAGGCCTATCAGCCCTGAACCTCTGAGAAAATATTTAGTCAGTAACCCAAGCCTTGGCTGCCTGCTTTCCCTGCAAATGTGCAATTAATCACCTGGACACACTGCCCTTAGTCCAGCCTCAGGGACAGCGACGAAGAGTGGCCGGCCCTGCTGCCGCCATGTGGGTGAGAGACAGCGGCTGCCACAGCACCCTGATAGGGCCAGAGGGGCCTTTTGAGTTTGTGCAGTCCAGCCCTTGACCTTGACCCTTTCGAGTCCAGGATGGCTTCAAAGCTTCCTGCACATTCTTGCTTGCACACCCACAGGGGTGGGTAGTTCAGTCCATCCCAAAGTAGTCCCTTCTGCTTTCAAGAGCTTGGCCTTTTAGCAATCTGAAATCAGTCCCCAGCTCCACTCCTGGTATCCTAGTCTGCTTGAGGGTCTCCTGCAAGCTAGCTCCCTCTCCCCAGGGCTTCCGCAGAGCTTTGGGGTTGGGGCCAAGGTCTCCCGAGCATCCTGTGCTCCCAGGCACACGTCGACCACCTGCAGCCACCATCAGAAATGAGGTAAGCAGACCTCTCCCTGTCCTGGCCCGAGCTCTGCACACACAGAGCTATATGTCATTGGCAAATAACCCAAATACAGAAGTGTATGTGTGTGCTCAACCACTCAGTTGCCTCCAACTCTTTGTGACCCCATGGACTATAGCCTGCCATGCTCCTCTCTCCATGGGATTTTCCAGGCAAGAATACTGGAGTGGATTGCCATGCCCTCCTCCAGGGAATCTTCATGACCCAGGGATCAAACCCGTGTCTCCTGCGGCTCCTGCATTTGCAGGCAGATTCTCCACCACTAAGCCACCTGGGAAGCCCCTAAGAAGTGTTTATTAAATCCCAACTGTGGGCCAGGTCCTGTGCTGGACACTGGGGACACAGGCCAACAGCGTGGTCCCTGCTGTGACCAGACAGTCGTCCAGTTAAGGTGAACTCGGGCCCCAGCCCCACCCCCAACAGGCCCCAGCCTGGACTTGCCTCCTGTTCCCGTCCAGGCTGCCTGTCCACACCGGGGCTGCACCAGTGCTTTTCTGGGAGATTTCAAGTATAGCCAAAGAAGAAGAGAAGTAAAATAAGCCCCAGAGAAGAGTGGAGTGGACCGTCCTCTAGCTTAACCTTCAATTCAAGATGAAGCCTATTTGCGTCTTCTCTACACCTCCCCCCTCCCCAAGTTACGGTGAAACCTGGCCATTCCAGCTCTTCCTTGGCCCTGAGTCACCCACTAGACCCAAATCCAAGCCATGGCCCTGTGGGAGCTCAGGCATTACCTGCTCCTGCACGGACAGGACACATGTCCCTGGCGGGAGGGAGCCCTGCACTGAGGCCATTTCTTCATCGGCCTTTAGGTGGCCCTTCTGTAGGATCCTGCCACACCACTGCTCCCAGGGCCCCCAGGAATAAATCAAAGAAGAGATTTGGCTCCGCATCCCCGAGGCTGATGAGGGCTGGCAACTCCTGCCTGGTTCACTTTCCGTTTGCATTTTCCCCAGAGACATGATCACTTAGGAACCTATAAATCCCTGGCAGGGCTGACGACCCAGGCAAGTATATAAATCAACACTTGTAAAAGTGTAACGGTCCCCTCTGGATGGCGCAGAGGGGCGTGTGCCAGAACTCCTCGGGCCATCCCCCAGGCCCCGCACTGGGATTCCCACTCTGCCTGCCCTGACTCTCTTCTTCTTCACTTCCTTCCTCTGTAAAATGGGGCCATCGCGCTTACCTCGCTGAGCACTTGCTGCGGTGTCTCACAGGCTCCATAGGAGCCAAAAAGCATGGGCTGCAGCAGATTTTCTGGCAGGGTGTGTGGACAGAGCGCAGGCTGGACGCAGGAGGCTGGGATTCTCCCCTGCCTGTCACTGACCTTCTCTGTCACTTTGGACACATCACATCCCCACTGGGCCTCTCTCCTCATTTTGAAGATGAGGGATTGGTCAGGCAGTTGACATAACAAGTACTTGTACTGTGCATGGGGTTCTATGCAGACAGGCCCATGTTTCCTTGCTCCCATCTCTCTGCTCCACTGATGTATGTGACAAGCATACATTGAGCACCTCTGTGTGCCCGGCACTGCCCTAGAAGCTGGGCAGTCAGCAGTGAGGAGGACAGGTCAGGACCTGCCCTCACAGGGCGAATGTCCTAGTGGAAACTTCCCCAGTCCGTTCCGCCATGGGCACAGGTGGAAGGCAGCATCTCAGGTACAAACCTGGCACATCACCCTGACTGCTCCCTTGCCTGCATCCCCATTCTCCATGCCCATTAGGCTGGACAAGGGGGTGTGGATGGAGGCTGGAAAGGGGTGCAGAAATGGAGTCTCTCTGGCCCTTTCTCCATCTGTGAAGGTGGGAGTGGAGCGGGGGCCTCTGGGGGCCCTCTCAGCCCTGAGGGTCTGGGTCACAGGGAACCACAAGGGCCATCAGGAATAGAGGACGGAGAGGTGGGGGGAGTCCCTGGAGGACAGATCCAGGTATGCACCGACCATCAAGGGGACCCTGGGCACAAGGGGAGACCCCGAAACCCATTCACCCCGCCTGGCAGGTGGAATTCAGGTTGAGGAAGGGGTCAGTGTCATGGGCTCCTGTCCCGGCGGCAGAAATAGGGCAGCTGGGCCTGCAGTGGCAGGGCAGCAGCGGGCCAGGTCGCCACCCCCACTGTGGGGTGCTCCTTCCTGCCCGCCTGGGCCTGGCTGCCTAGGACTCAACCAAATGGGCTCCATCCCGCACGGCTCTGGGGCTCCTGCCGGCTGCCCTGGGATCGAGGGACCCAGGAACAGGCAGCGGCCTGAATGTGAGTGTGGGGGGAGTCACAGGCAGAGGGATCCAGAAACTCTGAAGTCACCGGAAGAGAAGGCCTCGCCGTCACTTCCACTGTGAGCCATCTAGGCAGACAGCGTGTCGGTAGACACGCAATGTGAGAGGAGCTTGAAACTACTGGCTGCGGCCTGGTTTTCCACGGCAGAAGAAAACAAGCCCTGACGCACAGGGCTGGGAGATTCCACTTTCCGACAGAGGGTGATCTGAGTTGACACCACACCCCTTCACCTAACCCCACTCCAAACACATAGAAATGCTGCATAAAATATTACTCAGGGAAAAATCCAACTGGCTGCTCTCCCCAAAACCTCTCCCCACTGACCTCCTCTAGGCCTGCTTCTCAGCCCTCTTCTGCACCTTGGGCAAGTCCCCTGGGGACCCTGGACCACAGAGAATCGGACAGGAGTGAGGAAGGAGGAAGCACATACGGGAGGATAGGGAGAGAGAGAAGAGAGCCTCCTTGTCTGGGGTCAGACCTCACAGCTTAAAGAGAAAGGGAACGAGAACACGGGGAAAGAGAAGCAAAGGCCATGAATTCGGAGGAGGGAGAAAGGGAGGAGGGAGAGAATTGGAGGAGGAGGGAGGAAAAGGATGCTGTGGAGAAACGGGAAGACAGGGAGAGGGAGAGGGGAGGATAGAGGGAAGGGAGATTGGGGTCAGAGGGCCCCTGATGGAGAGAGACCAGGCGCAGCGGAGGTGGCCAGTCTCAGCGTGGCCTGGACAAAGGCTAGGGCTGCCAGGCTGTCTGCGGGGCTGGGCGGGGAGGGCAGTGTGGTCACCGTCTCTGCAGGCCTGTGGGTCTGCACTCTGGGTTCTTCTTAGGGGCCCCCTGGGCTAACTCAGCTCCATGGCCCAGAGGGGCTCCTCAGGTGAGAAGCACCACGCCCACCATCTGACCCCAGTCCTCCTGGGGGTGTGGGGTGGGCAGCGGGTGTGCCTCCTCATAGGGGCAGTAATCCCCATGCCCTCGGTGCCCTCGGCTGCTAGGCCGAGTCCCTAGCAGAGGTGGGCAGAGCTCAGGAGGGGCATGGATAGTGGTGTTTTCTAAATAAGGGAGGCAGAGAGCCCTGGTAGGGGAGGGGCTCAGGTCCAGTCTCCCAGCAGGCCCTGCCCTGGGGTCCCACCTGCTGCTATGCACCCTTAGAACTGGAGGGAACCTGTGGTCTCAAGGCATCAGGACAGAGGGTCCCCCTGATGATGCCAGGAGGAGGATCAGAGGCTCCGAGGAGACCCCAGCAGGGCAGGGGAGCAATCCCTGTTCAGGGTCGCTCACGGAAGTTGTGACCCATGGAGCCCCATGGCGCACCGGCTCTGGGACCCCGCCTGGTCTCCAGTCCCGTTCTCTCTCTCTCTGTCCTTTGTTTTTCCTGCCTTTGTCTCCTTTTCTCCCTCTCTCCATCTCTCTGAAATTAAATGGGATCCAACTGCCAGCTCCCTGTGTGTTCTCCCGCTCACGGCTCAGCCCTTTTCATTATTAATAAAAATATGTTCTCATTGTACAGTTTAATTCTGCTTATCTGGAGTGGATTAAGTGCTCACAATGACAAGCAGTATTGATTCCTGAGCATCCCTGTTAAAGGAATTTTGCCACGACCTAATTAGTTCCACAAACCCAGTGGGGGATGGGACGAGGGGGCGAGGGGAGCCTGGTGGGAGTCAGGAGCCCCGGGTCCCCATCACACATGCCGATGTGATGAGCGACATCGGGCCCATTGCTCCCTGCGAGGGGCTTGGACTGGCCTGCCCTCTGGGAGGCTGGGGCCAGGAGAGGAGGTGGGGGCCAGGTCACCCCGAGTCTTCGAGGGGTCAGAGGGGTGAGAGCATGTGTTCCGGGGCCTGAGGCCTGGGTCTGGATCCCAGATCAACATCTCCTGGCTGTACTGTGAGGACAGGTGACTTGACTTCACCGTCCCTCAGTCTCTGCATCTGTAAAATGGGAGGAACTGTCAGCCTGGCTGTGGCAGGAAATACATGGCCCTTGCAGTCTGGGGCAGCCGAGGAGGGTTCAACGCAGGGATGACACACAGGCTGTGAGCTGGGTGTCAGGGTAACAAGTCAGGACAGTGCGGTGTCCTGACTTTCCTAAGGGTGGGAGTGATTCCAGCGCCAGCCCCTGACTGAAGTGGAGAATGTGGGCCATGTGAGAAGGCCCTTGACCTTCACAGGAAGACACGGGTCTCCAGGGGCACCTCCTCCCTCTCCCTGCCATGCTAGGCTCCTCATGGGCTGCAGACAGCCAGGAGCCAGCGGCAAGGGAGCCCGAAATAGGTCGGCCCTAGACAAGGGCAGGCAGAGTGTCCATCTGGTGTGAATGAGCTGACCCAGGAAGCCCACAAGCCGGCACACAGTAGCCGTCACAATCCCCCATAGATTATGGGGCGGGATCGGCCACGCATCGCGGGTTCTGCCCCACTTGGTTGGGTGGCCCCTCTGAATCCTAGTTACCTCTCTTCTTAAGAAGAGGTTGACTGGATCTTTGCATCTTGCTTTGCCTAAACTGACCATGCAGTACAAAAGGATGGCATCCTTTTGACATGGGTTTAGATCCCAGCTGCTCCTCTCACCTAAACTGGGATAGAAAGACCCTCCACAGGGCTGTTTCCCGGAGCAGGGGTGGTGTGGGGTGGAGGAGAGCCCTGCCCACAGTAGGTGCTCAGTAAACATGACCTCCTTTGCTTCAATTCACTTCAGCAGTGACATGGCAAAAATTTTCCTTGAGGATTTTTTTTTTAACCAGGTGACCTTCAGGGTGACGAGGTGAGACACAGGACGCTGTTCAGACACCTGCACGGGCCTGGGCTGTGGGGAGGGAGGGAGGCAGGGGAGGGCGACGGCCTTGTGGGAAGGGAGCCTTGGTGCCCTCAGAGCTGGCCTCCTCTCCCCATCCTCCTGAGCTACTCGGGGTGTGCGGGGCTCTATGTACAAAGGAGGTCCTCTGCACTTCCATCTTCAGGGGCCCTGCTTCTCTGCCCCTTGCCTGCCGAGGCTGTCTGGGCTCTGTCCCTGGAAGGCCTCGCCTGTTTACCCAAAGCCAGCTTCAGGAGTGAAGCATGTTTTTCCACCAACCGAGGAGTCAGTGCAGAGAGCAAAGGTCTGGGTCATGTTGGAATTCCAATTTCAGTCCCAGCCTTGGTCTGCTTGCCTGCCAGCGGGCATGAGCGTTTGCCTTTCACTGATGTCCTGGGACCAGTGCTGGTGTCTGTAAGGCCCACAGCACGTGGCAGGACCATGTGACAGGGTTCCCATCGACAGAAGCCAGGGACCAAGCTGGGCTCTGCACCCCTGCCCCGTTATGCCCTCCTCCACCGCTCTCCTGGTCTCAGCCTCTAGGCTGAATCACAAAGCAGCCCCCAAGTCTCGTTTCCAGTTTTTAATGTTTTTCTTGTAAAACCAAAAATATAAAACTGGCAGGGGCATGGAAAACAAGTTCTGTACAATTTATATACACGAGGTCTGTGATTTCAAAACCATTGGGGAGACAAGAGGAAGACACAGTCAAGGGATGTCACAGGTCACGGATCCTGACGGGCACCTCTGAGCGCCTGGCTGGGGCTTAGAGGCTCACTCGTGGCCAGACCCGGCTGCGTTCTGGGGAGCAGTGGCCTGGCTGCTCCGGCTGGGTGCCCCGAAGGTGGGAACAGCCGGCCGGTGGGCGGGGTAGCATCAGCGGTGGAGGGCCGGCAGGTGTGGGCAGCATTCAGGTGTCCGTGTAGATGGAGGGGATGTGACTCAGGCAGTGGTCAAAAGCCCCGTTAGGGAAGAAGCCGCAGTCCTCGGGGCCACTGGACACGACGTCCTCAGATGACTGCGGTGGCAGCGTGGGGGGACACGGGGCCTCGGTCAGGGCCTCGTAGCCTGTGGATGTGGGGGACAGGGTCCAGGCTGGAGAACTCGCACCAACCACGTGTGAGCAAACAGAACACAGCCCTCTGTGTTCCCCACCTCATGCCCACCCCCAGTACACCTTTGAGCAGGTACATATCAGGTGTACATGTGTGACACGTGTCCACTCACAGAGTATACTGTACTTGAACACACAGCCATATACCTGCACACAAGCACCTTCATACAAAATGGCCCAAACTTGCTAATACACAACCATGCACACACATGTGTGAACACACACAAAGGAGGGATCACAGGAGGAGGACACGTGTGCACAGACAGGGAGTGAACGTCAGCACAAACGCGATGTGGAGCACACGTGCCAGGGAGTTCCTTACACCCACAGCGGGCTCACACTGCCAGGAAGCCCCTGTGCTGACCTTACCTGCACATGCACACCCGTGCCCACACAGACTTGCCCCACAAACACGTGCAGAAAGAAGACATGTGCAGACCTGGGAGCATGCGTGTGTGAGCAGGGACACACAGGCTCACATGCAGATGACCCACAGGTTTGTGTGTGCTCAGCTGTGCCTTGGTGCTCATCCCCCCACCCCTACTGCACGCCCACAGCTGCCCAAAGGGCCTTGGGACAGGGTACCAGTCTCCCCTTTGTCTGGTGCCCCCATCCTGCCCAGTCCTTGTAGCTTCCAGCTAGCTCTGAGCCCTGAGACTGATCTGGGAATTTCTGGACCCCGCTTCTGATGCTCTTACTCCGACCAGGCCCTGTGGTCTGGGCCTGATTCCACCTGGGCTGTGTGCAGCCCTCCCCTCTCACTGGGTTCTCCCTCCCGACATGCACAAAGCACAGAGCACAAGAATGGGAAGAAGGCACGCAGGACAGGCTTACCTGGGGCAGGTAAAGGTGCACTAAGGCCATGATAGCCGGCTTACCTGGGGCAGGTAAAGGTGCACTAAGGCCATGATAGCCGTTGGGCCGCAGGGGGTTGAAACCATGGGCCTCCCCCGCCAGTCCGTCCCCACTGGCTGCCTGCTCGGCCGACCGGTAGCAGTCACCATAGGGGAAGCAATTCTGGATGGAGTGGAAGCTGCCCTGGTAGCCTGCAGGGGGAGGCGGCAGGGGCTGCATTCAGAGCGAAGATGCCCAGAGAGGGAGGAGGGGACCGTCCCCGTCCCCGCTATGCAACTCAGCCTCCCACACTGTCCTGTGGGCCTGGTGGGTGTGAATGGGAGGAGAGAGCCCCAGGCCAGAGGAGGTGCCGGGGGTCCTACCCTGGAGAGAGCTGGGCAAAGCGCTGTCACATGGCTGCATCTGCCGACAGTGCTTGGAGGGCAGGGACTTGGGGTCCTCCATGCCTTTCTGCTCTAAGATACCCCATCGCTCACAGCTCCTCCAAAGAGCCAGCCATCCCCACCTTCAGCCACTGCTCCCCATGATGTTCCCTTTGATGCCTGGTGGGTGGGACAAACTCTTTCTCGCCCCTCATGACAAATTTCCTCCTGGAAGAGACCCCCGGTGAGGCACATCGGGTCACCTGTCGCTCGCCTTCTCCCAGTGTGGCCCTCAGTGGCAGCCATCATTCCAGGTACCTGACTGCCACCCCGAGAGCCAGTGTCTCCTTCCTCTCATGCAGCCCGAGCGGGAGTCACTGGGTGTATCTGCAAAGGGCCCACTCCATCCCGGCCAGAGCTTACCTTGAGGGCTGGGCAGAGGCTGGGGTGGAGGGCTCTGGAAGGGCGGGTAGGGTGGCTTGCTGGGGAGCGTGGGAAAGGGCTGGCCCCCCGGAGAATGGCTCTGGGAGGATGGTGGCAATGGGGGTGGCCCAAGCCCCTTCAGTGGACTGACCATGGGCGAGAGGAGGCCAGGTCCCAACCTGGAGAGAAGAGAGACAGCCAAGGTTCATAGAGGTTGTCCAAGTTAGTCCCAGACACACAGCACTGATCTCGTGGGTTCTGTGAGGGTAAAATTAAATAAAACAATGTAGACACAGCAGCCAGTATGATGTCAGAAACATTCTGAGCCACTCCACGAATCATCAGCATTATCATCAAGACGAAGGGAAGGAAAACAAGCAGTTAGGCCTGTTGTCCAAGTTGGGCTTTAGTCTCCTGCATGGTGTACTTTTAGGGATTTTCTGTCTACATCTCTCGCCATCTCTCCTCCACTTGCATACATCCTGTGATGGGGGACTCACCACCTCCACTTGTACAAAGCCTGAAGGAAGCTCACATTCTGAAATAAGACCACAGTGGCTAACAGTTGTTGGCCCTGAACCCAGCTGAGCCCTGGCAGGATGTCAACCAGGCTGCACATCACTGGACACCAGGTCCCTTCCTTGTGCCGCCTTCCTGAGCCCTTGAGGTCTGCTCACGTGAACCACAATGACTCTGGGGTCAGGGGGACTAGGCTGAAGGCTCACAGCCTCTGAACTATTTATGTGCCATGATTGCAGGAAGACAGAGAGTGTGGAGGTTCAGAGTCTTTATTTTCTTCTTTGCATTAATGGCTATGTTGGACCATTCATGTTAGAATACCCCATATACTCACTGTCATAGCTCCATGTAACTCTCCAGGCTAGCCATGCTATCCCTGCCCACCCTCTAAGACTCGAGGAAGCATGACAGACCAGTGTCTTTCTCAAAACTGAGAAAGGAGATCTGGGGAGAGGCTGGTGGTCTTCACATCTGTAGCTCTGCAGGGTCCCCATCTGCTCTCTCTAACGTGGGCCTCCTGCTGTCCCTGCCCCTGTGATGACACCGCATTGTCATCATCCCAGTGTCTGGGACACGCACCCCTGTGAGTGTGCTGAAGACAGCAGAAGAGGGCTTCCGCCCTGGGACCCTGGTCCCCAGGCCAGGATCGGAGACACTGGAGGTACAGGCCAGCCTCCTGAAGTTAATGAAATGATCCTCTTCAAGGCTCCATGAGTTATTATCATTATTATCATTATCACCATCATTAATATTTCTAAGCCTGTTCTCACAGGGTCATCAAGTGGGTCTACAACTGTGCTCTAGAAACTGTGGAGGGCGGTGTACAAGCCATGTGTCCTCAAAACCAGTTCTCTGGGCTGAGGCTGAGCCCAGGCATGGCCAGAAGGGTGGCTCCTCCTCCCTCCAGCCTGCTGCATGGTACCTTCCTGTCTTATGCCAACCCCATCCTGGCACCCACACCCCAGCTCTTCCCCTACTTCCTGTCCATCCTCTCTATTGGGAGAGACCCTGTGGGGAGGGCCAGGCCTGGTCTTCTCAGTCACTCCCTGCTCAGCACCAGGCCTGGCACACAGCAAACAGCTGATAAATACTAACAAATGGGTTTCTGAATCACTCAACTACAAAATCCAGAGATTAACAGCACTGCAGACTTAAGGAGAACCAGATCTGAAGGGGAAAAAACATGCATTTTCAAAGTTTGTTTTTCCTGTCTCAAACCTGCCATAAATTCACATTTGCCACCTTCACAGCCAGTGAAATTAAACAGAACACGACTCTCTCCGAAGTGGACGGGGAGGCTGAGGCTCTACCGCTCTACCTGAACTCTAAAGGAAAAAGATCGTCTGGAGCGCCTCTTCTGAGTCATGCAAATGATCCCTAAATCAAATATTTTTGCTTCAATTGGAACCTATAAAAATTAATAAAAACCTCACTGGCCTGGCAGACGAGGGCTTCATACCTCGTACATGGCCGGGGAGGAAAAGAAAAAAAAAACCACCCTATTGGGCGTCTTCTCTGAGCCAGGGTAAATAAATTTGGTCATGAAGTCAGGCCCTCTTAGCATATTTTTGAGTGAATCAGATAATTCTGTCAAGCTATTTAACGTCCCAGCAAACCGCCAGGGAGCCACGAGTGGCCTTCCTTGTTGATTTTGGCAGGAAAGGGAGGCTGAAGGCTTTCCCCCCTTCCTCGCCTCTTCTCAGGGGCTGAAAAAAGAAACCCATTCAAGCTGGGCCCGGTCCTGGTGTCAGGCATGAGGGCCCTTCTCTCAGGCAGCCCCGGGGGAGCCTGGGCGCCTGGCTGGTGGGGATGGCTTGCCTGTCGCTCCCGCAGGCACGGGTGGCCGGGCGGGCTGGGGGTCCCGTCTCAGTCTTGTCATCACTCTGCCTCTCGCTGCAGGAATTCTTGATGGGCACTTACACAGGCAGCAGGCAGGTGATGAATGAGGCGGAGCAGAGTGCACAGGCCTGAGTGGGGAAAGGCCTCTGTGGTTTATTTGTCTTTGGTTGGAGATGTTTGGGGGCTGGCTGTGGGTGAGCAGGTGGTCTGAGCCGGTGGGTGGGTGGGTGAGTGAGGGACAGGAGGCTAGTGTCCATGGAGCCTATACTGGCTGACACGTACAATATCAGGCTTGTGTACATGATCCTCACCACTTTCGCAGAGAAGGGTATTTTAATGCCCATTTTACAGAAGAGGAAACTAGGCTCCAGGAAGACTTGATTTTCTGGGTTCCCCTTGGTGCTCCATCAGGCTGCCTCTTTGTGGCTCTCTGGCATACACAGCCAGACTTCCCTGCTCTGTGAACATCTAGGGCACACCCTGCATGCCCATGAGTTCACCTCTGACAAGCTCTCCTCTCCCAACACGGCCAGACTGTCCTCAAGTCCTGCTCACGCCATGGGACTCTCGCCTGCTGGGGGTCCCTCCTCCTTCCCACTGGTGCTGGCTTGGGCTGCCATTCACTCACTGTGGACACTGCAGCCCAGCCCCACACTGCAAGCTGTGTCTTCTCATCCCCAAACCTGACTTGCTCACTGCTCAACACCTTGCAGACAAGTCCTGTCACAGGCCTCGTGATCTGGCCCTGGTGACCTCTCTCCTGACCTTGTCACCCCACATGAAGGTCCAGGCTTCCCAGAACACACTAAGCTCTCACCACACCTGCCCTTCCTCCCAACCTCTCCACTCCTACTTAACCTTGGAGGCCCCACTTAGCATCACCTCCAGGAAGCCCTCCCTGATATATTCCCCCACTGCACTGGGTTCTTCTCTGGCTTTCCACAGCCTCTTCTTTCTTCCCAGAGGGCTACTCGCCCAGTGTGGGAAATCCCTGTCGGTCTATCACAGGGAGCTTCACCAGGGCTGGGGGAATCAGTGGCCCCATACCAGGGGATCAGTAACTGGACACTGAGAGAAACAGGTGAGTGAGTAGCAGGAGGAGCCCTGGACAACAAACTGGGTAATGAACTCAGGCCAGCGGCCCCAGGCACAAGCAGGCCAAGGCCAATGCCGAGGTTTCGACCTTGAGAAGGAAGGACAGGGGAGGAGGAAGGTGGTGGGATCAGGCTTTGGGGGATAAGTTTGCTCAAGTCCTGCTGGTAATGAGCAAAAGTAGCAAGAAGGGTAGGGGGAAGGGCTGTGAGGCTTCCCTCTACTCATTTGCAAGGAAAAGATTTCCCAAGTATTAGGGGCCAACAATTAACACATTCTTCCTTTCTAGACAATTAAGTGACCACAACAGGAACCACACTGAATGGAGGAAAAGGCCCCCTTCCTGAAGGGGTCCTGCAGTAAAGCCTTCTGGACAGCCCCGGCCAGTGGTCATGGCTGCAGGGCCAGAAGTGGGGACGAGGCCTAGGTGGGCATCTACGGAGTGGGTGGTGGGGGCAAATAATCGGCTCACCAAACACACAGTACAAGCCAAAGAGAAGTCAGGGTGAGGCTCCCAAGAAGCCTGGGTGCAGCAGCCCAGCCCAGAGGGTCTGGGTCAGGGTCAGGGGTAGGGGGGATGCAGCACCTTCCTGGGGCTGCCCCCACTGGGGGAGGGGACGGGGCACGAGGTGAGGCGCCAGGAAGCCCCGTGATAATATAATCCACCTGGTAGGATGCCTGTGAGGCAAGGAGGAAATTTTGCCCAGTGAGTATTTGGTACAGAGCACAGTACACAGTAGGTGCTGCATAAATGCTGGCTACTTTCATTATCAGTAACAACCATTTAGTGTGTGGGATGCCTGCCCTCACCTGCTGCCCATGCAGGTGCCCATCTGCTGTCCCAGAGGAGGAGGACTGGCTTGCTATACATACCCATCCCGGGTGCTCTCAGCCGTGGGCAGAGGGGACAGATGGTGGTGGGAACTGGTGGTGGCGTCCAGTGGGTGGTGCCTGGAAGGGACATCATGCATAGAGGGCAGGATGCTTGCTGCCAGCCCATTATGGGGGGTGATGGAGCCAGGATACATGCCTGCAGGGAAGCAAACAATTATCACTGGACTTCGGCTGCGCCCTAGAGACGGCTGTGGTCACCCCAGGAACTGTGTGCCTGCTTATGGAGAAAGACAAGAAGTGAAACCAGCAAAGTTGTATTCCTAGATGGTTAGGAGCACAGACAGGGGAGATAATGGCCCCACTGTGCTCTGTTCATGCTGTAGCTGAAGGGTTGTGTGCGGCGCTGAGGTCCATGCTGAGCACAGAGGTGGGCTGACATGGGCTGTCAGAGGTGTGGGGTAGTTGGACCCTGTGAAAGAGAGAGAGAGAGAGAGTATGTATGTGTGTGTGTGTGTGTGTGTGTGTGTATTTACTGGGGAAGAGGCAGATTTGAATGGAGTAAGCCGCCTCAAATCTCTGGAGCTGTTCCGGGAAAGAAGGGGCTTGCTCCATGGAGCCCCAGTAGACAGAGGCCCTGGGATGAAAGGAAGCTTGAGAGAAGCAGACTGGAGCTCAGGCAGACTTGCGGTAAGGTCACAGGCTGCCCTTGGAGAAAATGAACTGCCCGTCTGCAGAGGTGTGCGAGGAGAGCCTGGGTGTCTGCCGTGAGGGGTTCCAGGGACAGGATGGCTGTGCTGGCTGGATGGCAGGTCAGCCTGGGAAAAGGGGTGCCACAGACGGTTGTGTAGGGTGTACACTGTACAAGGGTCTCAACTGAGCACAGGTGTCAGCCGCGCTCGAGTCTCAGATTCTAAACCTCTGGAGGACGCCTGCAAGTGGGGCCACCTTTTATCACCTTTTACTCCCAAGGGTCTTTCCCTTGTTAAGAAGGCAGGTTGGCTAATGAATCAAATGGGGGACACATCTTGCTCAGGGAAGCGGGGGTCACCATGTGTCATGACTGACACATGTCAGTCACATGTTGCTCCAGGGACCCCACCGAGAGCCTGAGAGTAGTGACCAAGGCCAACGCTTCCTAAAGACCTTCACAAGGAACCTGAATTAAGAGAGGAGAACGAGTCCTTCCTCTGGGACTGGAGCCTGAGGAGGTCACAGCAAGGGTTGCAATTTTTTGATGTTCCCTATTTTATCTGAAAAAAATGGGGCCAATTTTGCACCCCCTCTTTAATCTGCCACATTTACCGATTTTCACAGAAACTGACATAACTTTCCCAGAAATCAATTCATCAAGTTGATGCCCTGGGAGGACTCTGTGGACCTGCGGGCCGGGCCCTGAGCCGCACTGAGGCTGCATCAGGTATTCAGCTGTTACATTCTGAGTGTCGCTCCGGTCGTCCTGGACCCACCCTCAATGCTCTCAGCACCGCACGAGGACCACTGGAAAACAGACCACACTCTTTTCATGGGTGGGGTCAAGGAGGAACTTTTCCTTTCTCAACCCCTTGGTTGGGGTTCCAAGGCTAGCCCATCCCAGGCCTGCGATTCAGGGAACCACTACCAGGAACTGAGCAGGACAAGGGCAGGGATTGCAAGCTCAGTGCCTTAGGTGGCACAGCAGGGAGCAGAATAAGTGAACTGGCAGGGGATAATGATAGGAAGTGGGGCGGACTATGGCACCGCACAGTTTGTAGACCAAAAACAGTTTGCAACCCTGGCCTAGAGTTAGAGCAATAGACATTCAATGGAGGGGTTATATTAGGTGAAATTCTACTCTTACAATAAATGTGTTATTATTGACAACAATTCATTAAGAATATACTACACGTCAAGGTCTTTTCCCACACTATCGAGTTTAAGCATCTCAACAACTGTCAATTGGGGAGATAACATGATCTCATCTTAAGATGAAGAAACTAAGTCTTAAGAACTTCAGTAATTTGCCAAAAGTCATGCAATGGGCAGCTAATCAGTCCTCCCAAATGATACCAAGAGAAAGTTCATTTAAAGCGAGGCTCTGGCTCAGGCGCTGGCCCGTCAGGCTAGGGGCCTCTGGTGCAGGCGTGAGACCCAGGCTCTGAATGGGCTCTCGGGGGCCCTCTGCCTCTCAGCCCCAGTCCCTCCTGCCCCCGTCTCGGGCATCTCTGCTCCCACGGACACCACCACCCACCCATCCATCTGCCTCCTCCGTCAGCCACACATCCCTCCCAGCTTGGTCAGGAAGGCACAGGAGGGGGGCTTCTGCAGACGGGGCCCGGCTCAGCGCTGCTCATGCCTTGTTCCACTCACCACTCTCTGCAGCACCTCCTCGCCTGCCATCTTGAACCAATTTGGGGGCCTGACAGTTGGGAAGGCCTAGAATCCTGATAAAAAATCCTGCTCCCTTTCCCTCAGCCGTGCTGACCTCATGCTTCTCACGTCCTCACTGCCCATCTCGTTACCTGGGGCGGCTTGAAGGAGGCCTGCCAGGTAAATTCCTGAGGGTTTCCTGTGAGGAGAGCTGGTCCTTCCTGATGAGAGGCAAGCTCGGGGGAGCTTCACACAGTCAGGCAGTGAAGTTTGGAGGCCGCTCTCACCAACCCCTCCCTAACCTCACCCCTCTGTTCTGGACTCTTCTGTCCACACTTTCCCCTGCCTTTGCCCGGCCCCAGTCCAGGCTGGTCCCGGTCCCGGGCAGCCTCCCTGTCCAGCCCCCTGAGGGCAAATATACAGTGGGCGACTGAGTGTGTGAACCAGGCACATTGAACATGTGGATAGACAGTGGGCAGGAAGGAGGGAACCACCGTTATCGTAAGGAGCAGCAGGGGTGGGGATACCATGGGGCCGGCCCGTTCGTTCTCTCCCCAGAACGCACCACTTCAGGCTGTAAGTCAGCATCATCAATCATCAGCCATGAGCGCTTAACCTCTGGCCCTAACATCTGTTCCCAACTGTGCCTGAGGCATCCGCTGTGGGGTCTGCAGGAGAACCTGATGGCCCCGGGGGGACCCAGGACTCCTGGGCTTGGCTGGCTGGCCCTTTTCTCCCTGCCGTGCTGGAAGTAGCTCGAGGACAGGGACCCGCACAGAGTCTGGAACACAATATGTGGTCAGTATGGCAGGGTGGAGCAGAGGAACCTGGTGGGTTACAGTGTGTGGGGTTGCAAAGAGTCAGACACGACTGAGCGCGCGGGGGCGCGCACGCGCGCACACACACACACACACACACACACACACACACACATACCCCACACATGGCATAGGCAGCAGACAGCATGTTAAGGGCATGGCCTGCAGCCAAATGGCCTGGGTTCAAATCGGCCTCTGCCATTTACTAGTTGTGGAACCTCAGCAAAAAGTTACTTAAGCTCACAAGGCTTCAGTTTCCTTGTCTGGAAGAGAAAGTGCATGCTAGTACGTACTTTATGAGGCTGACATGAGGATTATGTTAGTTAACACACACATGTGCATTCCCTAGAACAGCTCCTGGCACATATTCAATAAACGATGGCTTTTGCATTATCATGAGATGGATGAGTAAACAGCTACTCTTCTCCTTCACTGTGAGCAACAATAATAATGATAAAATTCTCCATCACATTGGTTTTATATACGTAATCATATTCACAATCACATTTGTTGTCACAGCAGATTTCTGGAGGGGAGGGGGGCGTTGGGGAACTCAGGCTCAAGCAGCGGAGACGCTGCTGACCCACTGCTAGAGCAGGCCTGGGCAGGCTTGGTGCTACCCCACTGCCCCTCCCATCCACAATGCTGCCTCAGTGACTCTGCTTCTCATCTGCAGCATGGGCTCATTGGGGACTGGATGAGATGATGTTGTAAAGTGACCAGCCTGAGAAGGTGCTCAAGAGATGTTGCTGGTCCTGACTGCCCTCCCTGAGACAAGCCTTGGGCTGGTACCTTGGAGAACAGGCTTCCAAATGGGATCTGTTGCTGACCTTCCTGGATGACCTTAGGCCAGTCCTTTTCCTCCCCAGACCTGAGTCCTCCCATGGTAAAAACGATGCACCTATAGGACTTCTGCCCCTCTGTCCCAGGGCAACCATTGTTAACCAGTCCCAGCCCTCTTTCCTGCTAAGCCTCAGAAGCCTCAATACAGAGCTCCAGCTCCAGGCAGCTGGCACTTGAGACACAAAACTTCATCCCTAGACTGGGTCAGCTCTAGGGCCTCTTCTCTACTAGGGTCCCTGTATTTTAGCAACTTTGACCCTGTGAGGTGCAGCCATGGCAGAAGGGACCCCTAGTTGGAGGGAGGTGGGTATGGTCCCTCTTCCAAGGACCCATTCTCCTGGGTTATCCGCACCCTTGTGGATCTGTCTGAGCACAGACCCTGTGAAAGGCTACCTAGAGAAAGGGAAAATACCTTCTTTTCCCAAGGCTATTTGGTAAGTGCTTTGATAGAGTTTTAAACATGCTGCAACTTTAAGGCTGAGGGGGAAGAATTTTAAAAAACTAGAAAATAAAAAATGTTTAAAATGGTTGGGGTAATTCAAGAAATCCCAGAGGATGGGAAAAGCTTTCTGCTCTGATGCTGTGGTTTCTTCAGGGGGCAGGGAAAGGGGCAGAGCACAAGAATTGTCAGCTGGAATCCATGGGCTACACTGCCCTTTGCTGGGCTGGGTTCCCAAGAAGCCAGGAATTCCTGCCGGGGCCTGAGACCTGCCCCGTGGCCTGCTCCCTGCTGGGAGGGGCAGACAGGCTGCCTCAGCTGCACCGGAGGCTCTGAGCGTCTGGATGAATGGGTGGCAGGGTCCCAGGGCCCTGGGGGGGCCCTATCTTATGATGAGCTGGAAGCAATTACAGCCAAGCTGCCCATCCTCTCAGAGCTTCGGTTTTCTCTTCTGAAGCAAGGAATCATGGTGGGGCGTACATGGGACTTTAAGTTGGGGCCCGGGCATGAACCCTGAGGTGGGTCCTGAAGAAAGTGTGGGACCTGTTGTAATGGAGGTGCAGGGAGTGGAGGCTGGCAAGGTGTGTACAGTGGTTCCCGGGCAAGAGGGAGGCTGGTGTGTGCAGGGAACCTCGTCCAATGTGCCAAGCTTGGGGCAGGAGGCCACCAGGAATGCCTAAGCCCCAGGAGGCCAGGGAGGAGCCTGGACTTCATCCCACAGGCAATGATGAGTCACAGAGGAGTGGGTATGAAGGAACATATGCCTGGGGAGATGAGCTGCAGGGCAATGAAGGTCCAAGGAGTGGGTGCCTCCAGCAGGTCGTGCCCACGTGACCCCTGCTGCCCATGGAGCACGGCCATCTGCCTGCAGGGCTGGCTGCAGAAAGGGCTCCCCCCCGGCCCTGCCTCCCCGCTTGCCTACCTGGGAGCAGTTCCTGGCCTAGGGCACGGCCACCCTTCCCGTCGCTGGCAGCCAGCTGTGTGGACGTATGGAGCTGCTGCAGGGCCAGACACTCGGTCAGGACGTCAGCCTCAGCATCAGGGCCCGTGTGCAGCTGGGGAGTGAGCAGAGGGAGAGAGGGGGTTAGCACAAGACCACCTGCCCCCCAGCAAGTCTCACTCTAGGGGACAGGGCAGGAAGGACTGTGGCTCCAGGGCACGACCCCTCCTTCACTGCCCTTCAGATTCCTCAGCTGTCAAATGGAGCTAATTGTGGACACGGTGAGAGTGGTGCTGGTTCAAGGCTGAGAAGCAGATGCTAAAACAAGGCTGAGCATGCAACGATTTTTTAATAGGTGAGGGAGAGCTGGGCATGCTGGGAAAGCCACCAGACAGAACGAAGAACGGAGGGAGAGGAAGTTGGTGGGAGCCCAGGGACTAGGGAGTCTTCAGGGCGCCTAAGTCTGCTGGAAGTCAGTGGGGTCCCAAGTCTCCCAGGAAGGGGTCTGGCCTCACATCCCTGCAGGGCCTGCCGGGCTCCGTCACTAGCTGGGAGCCCCCGCCGGGGGCGTGACCTTGGCACAGATGCCAGGAGGGCACCAAAGTGCAGCAGCTGGGCCTCCCAGGAGGCTGGAAGTCTGTGGGGCAGGTTCTTGGGCCACGACTGGGCTGACTGACACTGGGGGAGTAGGACACAGCGAATGTGCAGTCAGAGTCTTTCCCTCCTTCCTCCCCACTCCCATCTCTCTTCCTTCCTGGCACAAAATGCAGCAGAAAGAGTCCAGGGCTGGGGACAAAAGACCTGGACCCCCATTCTGCTCCATTTCTTCTCACTCCCTGTGTGACACTAGACAAACACCTCTCTGACTCTCCCTTCCCACCGTACTAAGCAGCAATAATCACCCCTCAGGCCAGGCTGCTGAGAGGGGTGATGAGAGGACAGGTGTGAACAACGGTTGAAGGTGTTGGGTCATGGGCTGGCTGACTCCACTGGCCGAGTCCCCCACGGTCACGTGACGGTGGGCCCACTGAGTCGATACCT
Organism: Cervus canadensis; assembly: GCF_019320065.1. Taxonomy (NCBI): domain Eukaryota; kingdom Metazoa; phylum Chordata; class Mammalia; order Artiodactyla; family Cervidae; genus Cervus; species Cervus canadensis. Next base: position 87,855,146 of record NC_057387.1, on the reverse strand, counting down.
GGCCTTGAGGGTGTCGGCTAACGGCACACTGGGGTTGGCAAGTCTTTGGCCAATCGTCCTCAGCTATCCCTAAACATAGACTTGAGCTTGACTCCTCAGAACATCTTCACACCTTCAACTGGGACCAGACGGGCACAGGGGTCCTCGAGTGATGAGGGGTTGTGCACCGGGATGGGAAGGGTTCCTTCTCCCACGGAAATCCCAAAGCTGACCATTAGAGGCCTGAAGATTGACTCGTCCAGCCCCTCATTTTAACTGGGACAAAACCAACCCAGAGAAGGCAAGAGCCTCGTGGCATGTCACACAGCAGCTGGGAGTCAGCCCGAGGGTTTTTCCACCCTCCCAGGCCAGCCGGGCCAGCACCCAGGCCAGGGAAGGCATGCCTAGCCTGATGAAGGGCTCTCGGCTCCCTGACCCAGCAGCTGTTTTCCATGTAAATTAAGTTTCTGGCAAAAGAGGGCCAAGGCATGTTCTTGCAGACCGCAATGTCGATCGGATTAGGAGCAGCGGGAGAGGAGAATTAAGGAAGAAAAGCATTTCTAATTCTCTCTGAAACGCAGCAGGGCTGCCAAGGAGCTGTCATAATACAAGGGTCGCTTTACCCAGAAAGATACATCATCCCCGATGGCTTTTAATGGATGCTTATTGTTGGGAAGTTTGCAGATCTGCGGCCCCAGGTCCCAGGGGCTCAGCACGAGCCAAACACGGGGCCTGGGAAAACCAGGGCAGGATTCTGGTCCTTGGGCATCAGTCCGCTCAGGACAGAAGCCTCCCTGGCATGGAGCCCGGGCCATTCCCTGTCCCTGCCCAGGCTCCTCAACCTGAAAGCAGTGGACAGAGCTCGTGCCCTGGAAGCAGATGGGTCTGGCTCTGTCCCTCCCACACCACGCAACCCTGGGCAGACTTGTTACCTCTTTGAACCTCAGTTTCCAGATCTCTAAAATGGGGAGGAATCTCCCACTTCCAAAGATTATAGTGAGGCCTAGATGAGAAACAGCCTGTGAAGCACCAGATTCATCCCTTCCTTCTCAGGGTGAATGTGGTTGTGCTGTGTTCACCTCAAGCTTACAGCACATGCTTTGACCATGCTCTTCCTCTGCTCTACAGCTTCCAGGGGGCTCCCGAGCCAAGCTGTCCCCTCCCATTTTCTTTGCCACTGAGGTCTGCTTGCTCCTAGCACCCCATCTCTGTATACCCCTACCTCCTGGATTATACAACAGTCTACTTCTCCAGCCTCTAGGCCTTTTCCTGCCCTCTTTACACTGTATCCACAGTTCTGAGAACACTGCTTGGAGAACAGGAGCTGCTCCTGAATCCTGCTAAACAAATTAATGGGGTCTTCCCACTCTGTCCTCCTCTGTCACACTGATGGCTCAAGATTGGCCTTGTGTTTCTCTCCCCCCCACACACCCTCCCTGGCACTCAAGGACCTGTGGCCCCAGTGGTCCTTGGGAGATGTGGCTTAAACCCAGCCAGGTAAGGCCCTGGCCCAAGTTGCAGTTCTGTCCCTCCGACCGCACTGGGTCCCTCAGCGGCTCACACGCCTCCTGTCCAAAACAGAACCTGCTGCTTTCTCCTGCAAGCCTGCTTCTTTCTCAGATTCTCTGTCCTGGTGAAGGGAACCACCATCCACCCATCCTGCCCCCCCCCACAACATCTGACACATGCTCCTCCTGCCATGTCCCCCCAACCCAGCCAAGCAGTCACCAAGCCCAGTCCCTCTTTCTCCCCTCCCACCCTGCCCCAGGTCAGCCCCACACCCCATGTCTCTCCTGCCCCCAGCAGTGGCCTCCCTGTCTCGAATGTCCCTCTAACCACCTCGACCCATTCTCTACACTTCCCCCAGTGCCACCTTTCAGGGTGACGTGTCCCATCTCTGCCTACAACCCCTCGATGGAACCCCCCATCCTCAGGACAGTCCTGCCACCTCTGCAGGACCATCCTGTCACCCCACCCCCATAGCCTCTCCCCCATGCCTCACTGCTCAGCCCAGAGACAGGCAGGGACTGTGTGAGGCTGGTCCTCAAACAGTGTTTCAAGCTTCAGTCACTCTCTGGGGCCCCATCTTCACAGGCCCAGTGCTTACTCCTTCTTTAAGACTTAATGACAACACCTCCTGACTTCTGTTTGGAACTTTTACTTTGGGTCAAGTATTGGTCAACAAACCCTTGACATAGATTTCCTTGTTTAATCCTCATGACAACCCTTAAAAGCAAGTCCTCTATGCCCCCATCTGACAGCTGAGGACATGAAGAACAAAGGCACTAAGACAAGTGCCCAAGGCCACGCTGCCAGCAGCCATGAGCCTGCACACCACTGCCCCCAGCCCCAGCCCCACATCACTTCTTCCGTGACCCTCCAGTTCCCCCCCGACAGGCCAAGCCATTTCCCAGTTCTTTGACTGTTTTCTGCACACATCTATTGAAGTCTTTGCCATATTGTGGGTCCCCACTGAAGGTGGGGACCATGGTTTTATTTTTGCATCCTGAATGCCTGACATCAAATGTTTATAAACGAATGTCCTGGTGAAGGGGGTCAGTGGGCAAATGGATGAGAGAGGAGCTGGTTGGGGGATAAATGTCTTCAGGCTGAGAGTGAGGAAGTACAGATCTCCCTCAACTTATAATGAGGTTATGGCCTCATAAACCCATCAAGGTCTGAAAATATAAAAAATAAAAATTGCATTTAATACACCTAACCTGACTTCCCTGGTGGCTCAGATGGTAAAGTGTCTGCCTACAATGCAGGAAACCTGGGTTCAATCCCTGGGTCGGGAAGATCCCCTGGAGAAGGAAATGGCAACCCACTCCAGTATTCTTGCCTGGAAAATCCCATGGACGGTGGAACCTGGTAGGCTACAGCCCCTGGGGTCGCAAAGAGTTGGACACGACTGAGCAGTTTCACTTTCACTTTCACACCTAACCTACCAAACTCAACATTCAAAAATGAAGATCGTAGCCATCTGGTCCCATCACTTCATGGCAAATAGATGGGGAAACAATGGAAACAGTGACAAACTTTATTTTCTCGGGCTCCAAAATCACTGCAGATGGTGACTGCAGCCATGAAATTAAAAGATGCTTGTTCCTTGGAAGAAAAGCTATGATCAACCTAGAGAGCATATTAAAAAAGCAGAGACGTGACTTTGCCGACAAAGGTCCATCTAGCCAAAGCTATGGTTTTTCCAGTAGTCATGTATGGATGTGAGAGTTGGACCATAAAGAAAGTTGAGCGCCGAAGAATTGGTACTTTTAAACTGTGGGGTTGGAGAAGACTCTTGAGAGTCCCTTTAACTGCAAAGAGATCAAACCAGTCCATCCTAAAGGAAATCAGTCCTGAATATTCATTGGAAGGGCTGATCCTGAAGCTGAAGCTCCAATTCTTTGGCCACCTAATGCAAAGAACTGGAAAAGAACCTGATTCTGGGAAAGATTAAAGGCAGGAGGAGAAGAGGACAACAGAGGATGAGATGGTTGGATGGCATCACCAGCTCGATGGACATGAGTTTGAGTAAGCTCTGGGAGTTTGTGATGGGCAGGGAGGCCTGGCGTGCTGCAGTCCTTGGGGTCACAAAGAGTTGGACATGACTGAGCAACTGAACTGAACTGAACCTACCTAATACCATAGTTTAGCCTCCCCTACCTTAAATGTGCTCAGAACACTTATATAAGCCTGCTGCTGCTGCTGCTAAGTCACTTCAGTCGTGTCCGACTCTATGTGATCCCATAGATGGCAGCCCACCAAGCTCCCCCATTCCTGGGATTCTCCAGGCAAAAACATTGGAGTGGGTTGCCATTTCCTTCTCCAATGTGCGAAAGTGAAAAGTGAAAGTGAAGTCGCTCAGTCGTGTCCGACTCTTAGCGACCCCATGGACTGCAGCCTACCAGGCTCCTCCATCCATGGGATTTTCCAGGCAAGAGTACTGGAGTGGGGTGCCATTGCCTTCTCCTTGAGAAGTGGCGGTGGGAACCAGACTTTGCCTACGGCTGGGCAAAATCACCTCAGGCAAAGCCTGTCTCAAACAAAGTGCCAAATTGCTCATGTAATGTACTTCCAGAATAGCTCACTTCTGAATAGCTCACTTTCAGAATACTGTACTGGAAGTGAAAAGCAGAATGGTGGTCTGGGAACAGAATAGCTGTGAGTGTATCAGTTGTTCACCCTTGTGGTCAAGCAGCTGCCACTGCCCAGCATCACAAGAGAAGATCCTGCACATTGCAGGCCTGGGAGAAGATCAGACTTCAAAGTGTGGTTTCTACCAAACTTGTGAAAACACCATTGTACCATCATAAAGTTGAAAAATTATAAGCTGGACCATCAGAAGCCAAACCACTGTAAGTCATGGACCATCTTGACACTTGGGCTGGTGGGAGGCAGACGGAGGGTGAGAGACAGTAACACCCTTGGGTGTGGAAGGCTGGATGCATGCAAGGAGTGTGACCTTTACCTGTCTTGATGCTGGACGGGAGGCCGGGTGGGGTGGGGAGGGGTTGTCTGTGGAGATGGGCCTGGAACGGAGCCCTCTTACCTTCTTACGCACCTGCTGCTCTTTGGCCGAATGGGCCTTCACGTGCTTGCGGAGGGAGCTGGGGTCTGTGTAGCGCTTGGAGCAGCCAGGGATCTGGCAGGCGTACGGCTTCTGTAACATCAGAGGGCAGAGGCGGGGTGAGTGGGGGGCCACCCACCAGGCCCTACGTCCTGCTGTGTGGCTCACGTCCTATCCCTCCCTGTGTCCTAAGCCAGGAGGAGTCTGACTCAGGCCTGCCCACGGGTGGGGAGAAGGTGCCTGGCCTGGTGGTGAAGGAGGAGTTTGTGTCTCCATTCTACCCTCATCCTGGGACCTCAGGTAAGATGCCTCCCCTCTCGGACTCTCACTTTCTCCTCTGCAAGATGGGGCCCCCCAAGTTCTAAGACTTCTTCCAGCTCTGACACTGACTCTGAGGAAAGTAGACCCTTTGTGGCTCAGAGCTGCAGAGAAGCAGCAAGTGAACAAGGAGTAAAGTGAGGTGGTGGCCTTGCAGAGGGGGAGGAGGAAGAGGAAGAACAGGAGTGGGGCAGAGCACAAGGCAATGGGGCACAAACATGGACCAAGCTGGAGAGAGGCAGGGCCCAGGCTGGGAGCACCTGACCAACCCTTGCAGTGGGTCCAGAGTCCCCAGACTGGTCCCCAGGCTATGAGAATTGTAGGTCCTCAAACCAATAATCACAGGAGACCAGAGGGTACTGGGTCTCAGGTGTAGCCCTGGGTAGGCTGGGCATCGGTGCCCTTCACATCCCTCTCCCTTGGAGCCTCATTCATCTAGAACAAGTCGGTGCCCACCACCTCCCCTGGTTCCTATCCAGACCCCAGTGTGCCCTCTACGCCTCCAACATCCCCTCTCATTCACAGCCACAGGGCCCTTCTCACAGGCCTGGCCACGCTCTCACCGTCTAACCCCCCCATGGCTCCCTGGTGCCCTCGGATACAGCCCATCTCCGGGCGCTGAAGGCCCTTTGTGACTTTAGCCCTGGCTGAGTCCTCACCCCTCCTCCCACGCCGGCACACCCAGCTCTCTTCACCTCCTCTCCAACCTCTCCTTGAGTCTGGTTCCCACCGCCACTTCTCAAGTTTCTACCGGTAGCACTGTCCAACTGTGCTGCTGGGTCAGTTCAGGGGTGAGTTTTCTTCCGGGAGGGGTCCCTTCTGATTCATCCCAGGTCAGGGGCTCTGTGGCCCTAACTAAATTCTGAGCTCCCCGTAGAGGCAAACTTCCATGAGACCTTGCTCAGGTACTCCAGCTGCCACTGGGGCTTGAAGTCCCTAAGGCTCCCTTTCCGAACACATCCAGCAGCTCTGATTTCTCGGGGCCCTCTGGCCTCCAACCACTGGCAGGGGACACTGTGGTGGGGGACGTTTGGAGGTGATGCCTACGTGCCCACCAGCCATGCCTACTGAACTGCCCCTATACCTCGAGGTGAGACAGCCCTGCTGGGCAGCATGGGGTTGGGGACGGGGAGCAGAAACAGAGGGCCATACCTTGGTGCTGCCGCGGAGAGTTGCCAGGTTAAAGAAGCAGAGGAGAGCAAAGAGAGAGACAGAGCAGTGAGGGGCTGGCCTCGCTGAAGGGCAGGTACAGTGGGAGGGTGGAAGGCAGGCCTCGGAGCTGCCCCCCACACAACCACCCAGAGACACAGACACAGACCCACACCCCACAGGGCCCTTCTTTCTTGGTCCTGATTCCCACCCCAACACACACACACACACACACACGCACTTTCTCTCATGGGTCGAGCCCTGCTCTGCCCCAGGCCCTGTCCCCAGGGGACGCTGATACAAATCCACGCGCTTTTGTCAAAAAGCAAACAAACAGAGCTCCGTGTGTGCAGGCGCCCTCGCCTGGAAAGAGGGCACAAGGCCCATCTCTGTGTTTGTTTTTCCAGGGCCTGACGTGTGTAGAACATTCCTCCAGCTCAGCTCCCCCAGGAGCCCTCAGGAAACCCTGTGGCTGGCTGTCCCAAGCAGCAGCCAAGCCCCAGGCCTGCAGTCACTGCACCAGCTCCAAGGCCTCGCTCACAGCAGGACACTCAGGGCCGTGCTGTGGGCATCGAGCACCTCACAGCACCCTCCCGACCTGTGTATAAGACAGCCCCTCACATACTGAGCCCCCCCAATGTGCAGGCACTGCGCTCAGTGCTGGCCGGCTGCGATCTCCTCTCAGCCGTACACCCACCCCATGAAAAGCACCCCCACTTTACAGATGAGGAAACTGAGGCTGACGCTTTGCCCAAGATCCTGCAGAAGTGCAGTGCCCATGCCCCTCTGCTAAGGTGCCCCCTCTCTTCTGCAGCCCTGAATGGTCCAGGGAAGTGGGCAAAGGAGTGACTATTGCCCCCATCTTCCCTGTAAGGAAACCGAGGCCAGGGCAGGACAGTCTGTGGCAGTCACGACTTGAACTGCACATGGAGTAGCTGGGATGTGGCAGGATTTGGTCAGCATGCAGTCAGCGAGTCACAGGTAGGTCAGCGACTCAAGTTTGCTGAGCAGACCCTGTGTCTGGCTGCCACACCTGTCGCCTCAGTTGATTCCCCATCCCTCTCCTGTAAGGTAGGAGTGTTTGAGGCCCAGAGAGGCTGGGTGGCAGTTCTCAGATCTCTGGGAACAGATGGAGGGCTGGGATTAGAACCCAGGCTGGCTCTCTCCAGTCTATTCCACTGCTTTCCTGCCCGTGGAGATAATCCCACATTCTCTGGTGCCAGAGGGGAGCTGGGGACATGACCAGGTCCCCTCTGGAAAACAAGGCCCAGCCTGCATGGGGCTGACCCCACGGGCCTGAGCCTCGGGTGCTGGGAAAGCAACCTAGCCATGGGGAGCCACTGCAGTGTCTCCATGGCCCTGGCGCGGGGGCTGGGCTTGACCAGGACTTTCTGGGGAGATGCAGTACTGAGATAACCCCACGGGCTCATTCTGGGCCTGCCCTGACCCTGCCCTCGGAGCTCCGTTCACACACAAGTGGGGGGCCAGAGGCCTGTTGCTTTGGGGCTGGGGCCAGGAAATTCAGTAAGGAGAGGGGAGGAAGGGGTAAGTCAGGGTAGGTGACCCCGAGATGCCTGGAGGGAGGCCTGGGGGAGGGGGTGCAGAGGGGCCTGGTGTTGCTGGGGCTGCCGCGTATACCTCTCGGAGCTGGTATAGGTGCCAAGGGCCTCAGGGGCTGGTCATGAGAAGATGATGGAGGGGTTTGTTAGCATACCTCTTCACTCCATGTCCCCAACCCCAAGACAGTAAGCCTGAGGTGGGGGTAGGGGGGAGAGTGGTCGGGCTCGGGTTGGGGGCAGGGCTCTTCCTTCCTACCTCATCCCCTCCGCGCTTCTCCCCTTCTTCAGCAAGGGGCACTGAACTAGCGGTCAGACAGACTGGGTTGCATCCCAGCTCCCCCACTTTCCAGCCACATGACAGTCAATGATTTCATCTCTGAGCCTCAGTTTCTTTGTCTGCAAAATGGGAACAGGCCCCTACCTTGTGGTTTGTCACTAGGATTAAATTGGGGGAGGGTGTGTATGATCTTGGGGGACGGGGAGATGTGTAGAACATTCTGCCCAGGGACCGGCCTGGCCCCAAAACATGACTCCCCTGCTATTGTCTGCTATCCACCTCCCCCATCTTTTGGGGATCTTGGTTTTCCCAGCTATAAAACCCCCAGAGGGCCTCCAGCTCTGACTTCTGTTGCCTTGTGGCCTCCGACTTACCCTGGAGGGGTCAATCGCCCATCTGGGCCTCTGTTTCCACATCTGTATGTTCAGGGTACTGGACAAGCTGAGCCGCACGACCACACAGGTCTCCCAGGCCCCCACCGGCAGAGTTCCCCAAACATTCACACAAACAGCAGAGATACAGGCCAGTGGTCCAGATGTGGAGTCTGGCTATGGACCCATCTTCTGCTGCACTGAGGGGCCGGGGGTCTCCCAGGCTGGTGCATCCCCTCACATAGGTGCTGTGAGACTTGGGGGAGGCCCCAGTCAACTCTGCCACCTTCAGGCTGAGTAGGGAACTGCCCGGAGCCCCACTTTCCTCATCTGTCAAATGGGCTCGTGACCTGCTGACCGGCAGAGATGGTGGGAGACGATGTTGTAGAAGTGCTCTGTTAACTGCTAAAGTCTGTATGCATAGCACAGAATGCTTGGACCGGTGCTGTGGTGGAACCACAGATTATCTATCACACTGGCACAAACAGGAGAGGAGGTGGACACACCGGCATCTGGGGCCCAGGTCACTGATCCAGGGGCCTGGAGTCTTGGGCCCTGCTTACCTCAACGGCTTACCCACCATGCCCAGGAGATATGCAAGGCCCTGGAGAGCCTCTGGCCTGTCTCCATGCCAGGGGTCAGGGTGGGGGTGGGCGAGGAAGAGCAGGGAGGACTGGCTTTGAGTGACTGACAGGCCCGGGGAGAAGATACAGGATGTGAGCTGCCCCGCCCCCACCCCGCCCCGCGCCCCCACTTAGTGGGGCCCGCACTACTGCTTGGGCTGGTGGTTCTCAACTAGGGGAGAGTTTAATTCCTCCTCCCCAGGAGTTTTTTCAACACTGAAAGACATTTTTCGTTGTCACAACTGGGAAGCAGAAAATCGCTTCCCCAGTGGTAAAGAATCCGCCTGCAATGCAAGAGACACGGCAGAAGCCACAGGTTCGATCCCTGGGTGGAGAAGAGCCCCCGGAGAAGGAAATGGCAACCCACTCGAGTATTCTTGACTGGGAAATCCCATGGACAGGGGAGCCTGGCGGGCTGTAGTTCATAGGGTTGCAAAAGAGTTCGTAGGGACACAACTTAGCAACTAAAACAACAAAAGAGGCCAGGAAGGTGGCTAAACACCCTAAATGATGGGACTTCCCTCTCCCAGCAAAGAACTGTCCTGCCCAAAATGTCCACAAGGCTGGAGGCAGGGATTCTGCCTGGAGGTGGCTGCTGCCCTGCATTAGACAAATACGGGCGGAGTGCTTGTCTTCCACCCCCCACCCTCGGCCTCTGCCCCCGGCCTACCGTGTCAAGGTGGGTGCGCTGGTGCTTGGCACGGTCGCTGGAGTTGCTGAAGGCCTTCTGACAGCCTGGGTGCTGGCACAGGTACGGCTTCTCACCCGTGTGGCTCCGCAGGTGGATCTTGAGATTCTCCAGCCGCGAGAAGGCCTTGCTGCAGCCCTCGAACTGCAGGAGAGGCCAGTTGAGGGGCGCTCTTCAGGCCCCTAAGGGCCCACCACCCAGCCCAGAAATGGGCCATGGCATCTGCTCCCCTGCCAACCCCCCACCGGCCCCTCCCGAGGCCTTCCGATGCCCCAGTTCAGCTCCCCATGAAGTGCCCAGAACCCAGACTCTTATCTGGGAAGGTCTGGTGGGTCCAGAAAAAAATCCATCCCCAATTTAGAAATGGCCACTAGGACTTGAGAAAAAACTGGTCCTTCTGTCTCCGGATGGGTCTGCCCTCCAATGGCATCTGGAAGTGACATGCCACTCTTATGGTAGTGCAGCCCTGAATGGACAGGGTGCAGGCACGTGTCCGGTGTAGACAGCCCTGGATTTGGAACCCAAGGCCTGGATTTTAGTAGGGTCCTCTCCCAGTGAGGCTCTGAGCAGTGCCCTTGATATGTCTGTGCCTTAATTCCTTGCCTACAAACTGTGAGGAGCCTGGGGGGCTGTAGTTCATATGTTGGCTGTGTGGCCAACATCCAGGGCTGATATGAAGGCCCCAAGGGGTGGGACACTGGCTCAAAGGGCTTTGCCGCCCTAGAACACAGCATCATGCTGATTGCTGTCAGAACAACGACCACACTTGTAAACTCAGACTCTCTGACTTATCATTTGGCTGTTCATCTGTTCAATGCCCCAAGTATGCACCAGGTCCCACGCCAAGCAGTGAGCATGCAGTGATGTCCCTGGTGGGGGTGAGCGTGGACAGAGAGGAACACAGACAGTGCCGATTCCGGCAGCTTCTGTCCAGCTCCCATCTCTCCCCCGAGTCCTCTAACTTCAAACTCCTTCCTCCCTACCCTCTACACAGCTACCCCAGGAGGCTCTGACATATGAAAGAGACCCTGCTGCTCTCGCCTAAATCCCCGCGGGCCTAACATTCAAACACCCAGCCCTCCACACCTCTGGCCCCTCTTGACTCCCCACCCGAGGCTCACAGCAGCAAGGGTCTGCCAGGTAATTCCAAGTCTTTGTTCCTGCAAGACACTCAGCAAGGAATGTCCTATCTCTGGTAACAGTCTGTCCAACCCCCGTCAGCCTACAAGATCCCTCGCACACAGCCCTGAGGAGCATTTCCTGGTCCCCGTGTGACTGGCTGCCCTTTCCTGCTTCTCCTCACTGTCCAGCTTCCATTCCCAAGGTGCCTGCCATGGGCAGGAGGAGGAGGTACCCTGGCCTGCATCTGCTCTCTGTCCAGGCATGATGCTAGAGGTTTAACCATACGACAATCAAAAAGTGAGCAGCCCCAACATCCCCACCTCAGAGATGGAGGCTTCCTAGGGTGGTCACAGGGTTGGGATAGGACGCAGGCCACATCTGGTGCCAGAGTCCAGGTGGCTCCTCTGTGCTTGCTGTCTTCCCAGGAGCGGGGGGCAGGGGGAGGTGACTCTTAAGAAGAAGCAAATCAGAGGAAGCCAGGCTCCCTCTCTTGAGCCACTGGTTCCATCCTCTAGGCCAGGACAGACGTGAGGACAAGGACTCAGAGACAACAGCCGGTCTGGGGAGGGCACTCCCAGTGCCTCTCCCTTGAAGACCTGGCCACAACTGCGGGCCTGCTCTGCTTGGGGCTGTTCCAAGGCAAGGCGCCCGCAGCTGGGTTTTAGAAGCTGTTCTGCTTCCTATTTCCAGATGTTATGCCTTTTCCATGCATCAAAACCAGAAGGAAATCCTGTTTGGGGAGTAAATAGGCCACAAGCCACACCCCAACCCCCTGCTCTCCTGCAAGGCCTGGGCCAGGTTCACCCGTAGTGAGGTGGAGCAGTGGCTGAAGGGCAGGCTGTGTCTCAGCCCCCAGCCGGTCCCTTTGTTCCTCTCTGGCCCTTGCCAGGAGGGTGGACATCTGAGGTGGGGGGCAGTAAACTCCTCACATGCTGTGTGCTGCTCCTGACTTTGGGAGGGTCCGCCTGACTCTGGAGACCCATACGTCATCTCCCCAACCAGGGCCTGTGCACCCGTCTGGCCAGTTGTCCATCTCAGCACAGGTACCCCAACCCCCACGCCTTTGCTGGGGCTGTGCCCCTCCTGGGACGCCTGCCCGTCCAACTCGCTGAAAATTTAATTCAGACATTTTTCAGAATCTTCAGCTTGGTGTTCGAGGTCTACCAACATGGTCAGACACCTCTCCCATCTGCATACAACCCATGTGTTAGGCTGTAGCTGCATGGGAGTGATCAGACCCGGAACGGGTCAGGAACTTGAATGCCCCCAGGCCTCCCTGGGAATGGAACGCCTTTCCTTTCTTCACTCACTCAGACATCAGCCCGTGGTGCCCCAGCACTACCTCCTTGGAGAAGCGGTCCCCAACCTCCCGTTCCTCCTTGGTCACACCCTAAGCTGTGCTGAGGTTTTCACTGTACATCCCTTATCCTCTCTCCAGGCCTCCAGGCTGAGGGTTTGGGAGTTCCTTGTGGGCAGGGCTGGCATCTCATTCATGGGGCACAGGGTGGGTTAGAAATGTGATCCAGTGGTGTTAAGAAGAGGGTTCTGGGGCCTAGGGGTGCAGGTACCGCCCTTGTGCTCACCCAGATATCCCACACCTGCGTACGTGCACTGTGCCCATGCCTTGCCTGTATATGTTGGCCTGGCTCGTCCTGCCTGGCCCCGTCCCACTGGAACTTCTCAGAACTGAGTCCCAGGCTGGGGTATACAATAAGCATCTGGCTGAGGCACCACAATGGGGGTCCCATCCCTCAAGATAGGATCAGAGGTAGTAGCAGGTGCAGTAGCAGCAGCCTGGGCAGGACAGGTCTGAGACAAGGATGCAGGTACCCCAGGCAGAGCAACACTCCCATCAGGGCCAGCATCCCAGGTATGAGGGTATATGGGCTCTACTCGCAGTTGCCTGCCAAGGCCCCTGGAGCCTCACCCTTTAACAACCCCAGAGATGGGCTAACAGAGGCAGAGAGGAGAAGGGGAATGCACGTGGGTTCAGCTCCTGGGTGCTCACTCTGCTAGGCCTGGCACTGTCCCCAGCGTGATCTCGGATCCTCTCCACAGCCCTTGGGGCAAGTATTGCTCTCCCACTGTCAGGAGCTGAGGCTCTGGGGAAACCAGCAGAGCAGTTCCAGACATGAACCCTGATGTGGGACAACCAGAGCTTGTTTCTTGACTGCTCCACTTGTGAATGATCCGAGATGAGTGCCTTCAGTTCTAAGTCTCAGTTTCCTCACTGATAAAATTGGGTGAGTTCTACCAGCCTCGGAGGCTGTGAGGACCGCACAGGAAGTGCTTATTTTGGTACCAGGTTCTTGCTCAATATCGTCATGGTGGCCATCATTTGAGATCAGAGAGCAGGTAAGTAGTGGAGCGGCATTCTGCCCAGGGTGGTAGTTCCTGGACTTACTGCCCCTCTGCCCAGTGGGAAGGGTGTGTGTGTGTGAGTGTGTGTGATGTCCCACTGGGCATGGTGGGCTCCCAAGTCTCCCCAGTGTCCTGTTTCCAATTCTTATGCCTTAACCTCTCACTTTCCTCCAAAGGCCTGATTTCCAGACTTAACTTTCTCAGCACACCCTGGGCTCTCCAGCCCTTGGCTTGGGCATATCAGGGGTGTCAGCCTGGGCCTGGGGCCTGGAGCAGGGTGGGGACCAGGGAACTGTCTGGAGGAGCAGGTGCCCCAGCACCTCCTGTGATGAGGAGTTATCCCAGGGCTGTCTGGGCTCCACCTCCTAGACCCCATCATACCTTGGGGAGCCAGGAGTCAGCAGGAATCACAGAGGTGGAAGGGCCTGGCCTGGAATCCTAGAACTGGGGCATCTGAGTTTCTCATGAGCCCCTCTCTGCTGCCTTATAGCTGGCAGCTTCACCAGACAGCCCCCAAGGCCCCTCCGACTCTAATGCTTTATGAGTCTCTTTCGGAATTGTAAATCTAACCAGGTCACCCCCGCTCAGGACCCTCTGTGGCTCACTGTGCCTCCTGACATCCAGTCAGCCCCCTTAGCCTGGCATCCGAAGCCCTCCCCGTGGGTGTGTAGAGCCTGGAAAGCAGGCAGCTCTGTGATCCTGGCAAATCAATGTCCTCTCTGTGGCTCAGTTTCTTTCTCTGGAAAATGGAGATGTGAGGAGCCCACTTATAGAGTAGTTGCGGCAGTGGGGCAACGTGCATTTGTGCGTGCCACAGAGGACATAAATGTTATCACTGTTATCGTGGTGGTGGTGGTTGCTCCTGACTTGCCCTCAGGGGGACACCTGTGTGGATCAGGTTCTACTGACTCCAGAAGTAAAGAACCCCTGGTTGGTGTGTTTGTCACTGACTGGTGTGGCCCTAAAACTCTTTCCATGCCAAGCCCATGGAGTACCCTTTGTGTAACCTCCAAAGGGACTGAGGCAGCCTTTTGTGGGGGAATGGCTTGAAGGGGCCCCATGCACTGACAGACTGTGTGGGGGGCTGGGAGGGCAGCAGGAAGAGGTACACCATCACTGTTATGTTGTGGGGTTACAGATGCTGCAAGAATGGAAAAATGAGTCTTGTTGGAGCAGAGATGGAGCCAATGGGCACATCCCAGGCTTTGGTCTCAGTTTCCCTGAAGAGGGTGGCCCTAAGGTGATGCTGTGGTGACCCAAGGGTATAATGATGTTTCCATGGGGTGTGTACAAGGGGAACACACTCAGAGCGGGGCCTTCCTGTCCCTCCCCCAACACCCTAACAAGAAGACTTAAGCCTGTAGGGGTGTCTGAGTGCCCCCTCACCCACAGTTACACCCTGCATGGCTCCCCGGTGTCTCAGCAAGGACAAATGCTCACCCCAGCATTCTGGCTGGTGTGACCAGGCCCCTAGTGACAGCTTGGTGATATCTGCCCCTTCACACCTGCATCACTGCACTTCAGCATTAAGAATCAAAGTGGCCTGGGTGCAAATCCACACTTCCCCTCTGGATGACCTTGGGAAAGTTCATTTCACTTGCTAGAGCTCAGATTCCTCATCCATGAATAGGGCATAACTTGGGCACACGGCGTGTGGGTGCTCCCTGTGAACCACAGGGCACATGCAGTATCCTGTGACCACAGCCCTGACGCCAACCATGAACACCCAGAGAATTAGCCAAGCACCTCTTATTTAGAATGAAGTTGAAATAACCAAACATAACAGATTTATGGCCAGAAGCAAAGGCTCATATGCCATGAGCAACAGAGAGGGTGGCTACTGTGGGTAAAGGGGTATATACAGAGGGGAGAGAAGGAAAAGAGACATCTAACAGTCTAGAAAAATCTAAGAATGAGTATTAAGTTTTTCTATTTACTTAGAATGCATAAACATTAAAAGATCTACTAAGATGAAACTGGGGTGAATTCAAAGTCATATAAGTGACTGGGTGATACTCTCTCAGTCACCTGTCAGGAGCAAGGAGCTGGATGTGATTTGTGTGACATTTCATTTAATCATGACAACATACTCGTCTGGTGAGGTTCCTTCCTAGCCCCACTCTGCAGATGAGGAAACTGAGGCTCAGAAGAGACGTCATTGGCTGTAAGTGATTTCACACAGCCAGTAAGTGGCAGACCTGGATTGGCTCCTAGGTCTGGCAGATGTGCTAGTCTGCCTGTATGTGTCCTTGATAGCTCTGGTCACTGCCTCAGGGAGCCCTACGTAAAGCTCCAAAATCAGGCTGGTCCTCAGCAACTATGACCACGATTTCCAACTGGGCTCACATCCGGGGTTCCTTTCCCAGGCAAGACCAGGCCCAGCCCTGGATGCAGAGCTGATGCTGGAACATGGGGATGCCCTCCTTCCTCCCAGCGCCTCCAAGAGAAGCCACCACACACAAAGGAACGCTGAGGTGACACAGCAGAGAAGAGCAAGCCCATCTGAGGCATAGAGCCTTGAAAGGCCCAGTTCCCACATGTGGGGCCTGTTACAAAAGCAGATTCAAATAACGGGGAAAATACCCCAGGAACCGTGAAGCCCTAGACCATCTGGAGTTTTATAGTAACAAGCAGGGGAAAATCAGAACCTAATTGAAAAAAGTCCACTGCAATCCATTACTGCTGCATGCAGCTCACAGAACCCAGGGCAGAAGATGAAAGACCAAGCTGAGCCTTCCCGAGAGCTGGGGAGGGGGCACCAGCTTCCCTTCCAGGCCAAGCCCAGGGACCCTTCAAGCTCTGGCCAGGGGAGGGGGAGGGCGCTGGGTCCGACGTCAGAATCTGCGGGGCTGGGCTTACTCCCCTCCGAGGGCTGCGCTCACCCTCCTCCGAGGGCTGCCCTCTCTGAGCCTTTCCCGCGTCTGTGAAAGGGCTGAGCAAGGTCACTCAGGGCAGCTCCAGGACAGAGCCAGCTGGTGCTGGGCATGCCTGTTCTCTCCCTCTGGTCCCTGGGGGAGGATCAAGGACCCCATCTCACATGTGAGGTGTGGGACACTGTTCCACAAGCCGAAGGCTGTGAGGTCGCACAGACAGAAGTCTGTACTGGGGCCCCCGCCACTGACCACCACGAGCTTGGGCAAGTCATATCCCATCTCTGCCCTCACTTTTATCCTCTCTAAAATAGGGCCACAGCAAACAGCTGCTAGAAGTAAATAATAGGGCATGCTTAGCACGGGAATGGGGACACAGTGGGTCACCGAGGATTGTCAAGTTTCCTCCCCGCAGTTGCCATGGGCCCAGGAGGAGGGAGGCCCCTTTCTCAGGCTCTGGCTGAGGATCTGGACACGAAGGGTAAGGAGGAGGTTTGGGGGAACAGGGCACCCGAGTGGAGCAGAGGAGAAAATGCCTCCAGCTTTGGCCTTTGCCAGTGACTTGCTGCTAAACAAACACATTTCTGGTTTAAGGGTAAAATATATTGGGTTACAGCAGTCTGGCAGGCCATCCGGGGATCAACTTCCCATTTTTGTACAAACTCTTAACCTACTTTCAACAATGACTTGGAAGGGAGAGCTGCATGGTGCCAGACCCTTCTCCAAGACATCAAATAATTCTGCGTTTGGCCAGCTTGAAAGGCCAGCCAGCCGGGAGCTGGGGTCCACTGCTCACCCCACATCCGGGGACTTATTGTCCTTTGAACCCCGTGGGTTTTCCACGAGGTCTTCTCAGAGCCTCATGCTTCATAGGTCCTCAGGGATAGGTAGAAGCAAGAAGTGGAGGGACAGAAGTAGAGAGTCCTGGGAGGTGAGGCCAGAGGGCACCGGCCTGAACTGTGTCCTGTGAGAGCTGTGAGGGTCTGGTCCATCCTCAGGCACCCAGCCCCTCTGAGTGAATGAATGAATGGGCAGATGGGAGCAGGAGGGAGACTCTGACAGTAACAGCAGCTATCACACTTACCAGGTACCGGCCTGGGCCCAGCTCTCCCTTAACATAACTCCTTAGTCCCTTTAGGCCAGCACAACAAGTCCCGTTGTTACAGGGACAGAAATGGAGGCCCAGGGAGTTTATGTGAGAGAAACCCTGCATTCATGAGGGATGGGGCCTGGGTTTGCCTCTGGGGCTCCTCCGTCCTGGGTAGCCAGGACTAAGGGGCACCATGAGATGTGAGGAGAGAATTTCTCAGCTCAGGGCCTTGACGATCATCCAGAGAGGTTGGCAGATCAAGGGAGGGGTGGGAGCACCCAAAACAGAGGGAGACTGGGCTAGAAGGCCACAGGTCCCCTTCCCAGAGGAGATTCCCCAAGCTAGGGGTGTGGGGCTAGAGGTGCCCATCGCTTCCTCATCAGGCCTGCGCTGGAGGCTCTGGGCTGGGCCCTTCTCCTGCAGAAAGCCCTTGTCTGGGCAAGAAATGGGCTCTGTTCCCAGCCAGAGAAGCCCAAGAGGGCTAGGCCACCTCTCCAGGGTGTGTGGAGTCCCCCAGAGTAGGAGCTACATGGGGAGGTTGAGTCTGCTCACCAAGCAGACAGGTGGGATCCAGGGGGCTCCCTGTGCTGAGTGGGGGCACACGGCTTGAGATGTGGAAAGAGGCTCAGCTGAGGGCCAGGACCCGCAGAAGGCAGACTGCACAGAAGAGCTCACACACACACACACACACACACACACAGAGCAAGTCACCAGCCACAGACCCGAAATGCAGACACACACACTCTGACACCTCTCCTGTTACCAAGCCACATGTCAAAGACAGAGAGCCTCAGGATACCAACATACAGCGTGCACACACACACACACACACACACTCACACTCACACACACACACACACACACTCACACACATACCCAAGGACACCCAAGCCCCAGACCCCACCACAGGCACAAATGTACAAACTCCCCAGACTCTAGATACACTGACACACAGCCCCACGTGAAGCACAGGCAGAAACCGGCTCACATATCAGACACAGAACACAGATGGCCTCATGGTGGTCTGTGTTTGCACAGGGAGAGACACCCGGAGACAATATCCAGCAAAGACTTCCTCCAAGAGGCTAATGGATAAAGACGTGTCCTCACACCAACACCTCGATAACTAACACAGCCAGACCCAGGGACAGCCACGCTCCCACCTGCTTCTGCTTGGTTCCAGGCCACCCAGGAGATGGGGCAGGGGGAGGGGAGGGAAGACCCAGCTGAGCCCCCTGTATCTCCTGACGTTCCCATGGCTGCTGCATTGGCTTGGCTTTGGGGAGGGAACATGTAGCCGCAGAGAACGCCAAGACAGGCCGCAGGCCACCCTTTGGCCCCGCTGACCTCTAGCCCACTGCCCACGCCCCCTTCCCAAACTCCAGGGGCAGACTTCTGCCCCTGCAGTGTCCTCTGCCTGTCCAGCCCTCCTTGCCCTCTGGGCTTGTCTCAAGCCCCAGCCCTCCCGTCCTGTGACAGGTCATCCCTAAACTCTTTTTGCCCTTCTCTGAGCATCTACCACCACCCTGGTGCACCGATGCCCAGACTGCCTGTCTCTCACCGCCTGTCCTCTGTGTGGACACCACACACCCCTTGGGTCTTGCCGGGTGTTGCCTGGGCTTTAGGAGCTCACTTCCCGTAGGGGAGGCAGGCAGGCGGGAAAGCCACACAGTGGCCCATCCCACATCCACAGCTGAAGCATCTGGAACATTTGATGAGGAGACACGTCTCCAGAGGGGTCAGTGTCTGACCCTAAGAGCTGGGGGAGAGGGAGGTGAGTGCTGCCCCAGGAGGAGGGGGGAGGGACCGAGATGTACAATGAATGAAAACATTCTCTCCAGCCTCAATCCTCCCCCAAATAAGCCTGTGCCCACAGGCAGGGGCTCAGGTCCACTTCCTCCTCCTCCTGGCCTCAGGAGCCTATTGTGGACATCAGGGTGTGGCCTTGGTCCTGGGCACAGGACAGGTGCTCAGAAGATGTTAATCCCTCTTTCAGCTCCTCTCCCGAATTCCAAGAAACAACAGGGCGTGGGTCCATGATGTGAAAAGTGTTAGGGTCTGAAGATCTGACTCCAGCCCTGGCTCTGTCACAGGTTACTCTGTGACCTTCAACCAGTCACTTGCCTTTTCTGGGGACGCCTACCCAGGATTGGGAGTGCAAAGGTGGGGCTGCAGGAATTAAGACTTGCACAACCCTCCACATCCTGGGGCTGCCAGGGGAGGGGGAGATCCAAGACATTTCATCCATCACCTGAAAGAAAACCTCATGTCGGGTCAACGGGAATCATGACAAGTGTCCAGATGCACAGTTCTCGTCTGAGGTCACAAGTGGGTGAAAGCAATCTGCCCCGTGTGCACCAGGAACATCCCGTGAGGCTCTGGACCCCTTGGAAGGGGGAGGGCTGAGCCAGACCACTGCTGTGCGCAGCTCTGGTCATGGTGGGGGTGGGCGCAGGGGGATCAGAGAGGGCTGTGGTCAGTCAGCAGGTGCCCTATGGGAGAGCAGGTGAGAGACCCAGCCCAGATGCTCAGGAACGGAGCCAAGTGACCGCGTGTTCACCAGGACAGTGCAGCGTGGTTCCCAAGTCACCTTCAAGGATATCCTCAGTATCTAAATTGGGTTGGACCTGACACCCGGGGCCCAGTGGGACCATTTTCCCACCTACCATAGATCTACTGGGAGACCCCAAATGGCTGGCCCTAGGGGGGCAACTTAGGGCCACACACTGAGTGAGGCCACGTGGCCCACATCACATGCTCCTGCCACTGATGAAACCCAGTGCCCGGACTCCCTAATAAAGGTGGATGGAAGCAAAGGTGACAGCCTAGCTCTCACACTCAAGCCAGTGAAGGAAGCTCAATTGCCATTAGGATCCGATTACAGAAACTACAACAACAAAGACAAATGAAATCCAACCTATGGAAGGGATGAGATGCCGGGAAGAGACATGGCAAGCCCTTCTGGCAACCAGGCACCTCAGTCTGCAGAACATCTCTGTTTCCTGGACCTACCACATCACAGTCACCCCGCCAGAGGCAGGACCAGGGTCACAGGGCTGGTGACCTGGGGCTTCTTGGTAGTTGGAATCCACTGCCCATGCCCCCCAACTCCCAGCTGGCCCACAGTGCAGGAGACCTCCAGCTGTGAGCAGGCACCTGGCAGGTTCAGCCACGGAGTCCCCTGGGCCAGGGGTCCTGGGAGCCGTAATAGCACCATACCTCCTTCCCAGTGCCTCTGGGAAGAGAGAACTTAGCAGACAGCGGAGCAGACAGGAGTAAGCTCCTGGCTTTTGGGTTTCAAAACCTCAGGCCTCAAGGCCGAATGGAAAGAACTCTGGAGACAGAGATGAGACGTGCAGTGAATATTTTCAAATGATTTTCTGCCATAAATCCATCTGAGAGTGCCCAGCACAGGGCCTGACACACAGTGGGCTTGTGTGAATATCTGTTAATGAATGAAAGAAGCATCAATAAACAAATGAGCCTTCAGGGAAGTGTGGGGCAGGACGGGGAGCCCCCTGAGTTGGTGGAGTCCAGGAGAGGCCTAGTCGGGATGAAGAGCAACGCATCCTGTGTTCTCTCCCACCAAGATGTCCAGCTGGGAAAGGGTCCCTGCGGGAAAGCAAGCCCCAGGGAGATGGCAAGGCTCCGTCAAAGTGGGGGGCTCAGAGTTCTGCCCTTTCACTCTGGGGCCAGGCTTGTGGGAAAGAAAACTAGGCTTGTGGTAAGCCCTGAAGCAGGGCTCCTCCCAGGCAGGCTGAGGTTCCCCACGGGCAGGACTCCGGATATCTTAGGAGGTCCCACGCCCAGATGTTGAGCCTAAGCTGGACCTGAGGGAGCCTTTCAGGTGGACAGGAGATGGGTGGGCTCTGGTCAAAGATGGGGCAGGAAGCTGAATGCCTCAGAAGGTGCCAGCATGAGAAATGACTCTGAGGACCCCTTGGTTTAGTGCAAGCCTCCGATGCCTCCAGAACTGGGGCAGTGGTTTGTGAACTGCCTGAGATGTGTGAATTACCCAGTATATGGGAGCTCAGAGACAAGGGAATTCAAGGAAATTTTTCAACTTACATTTTTTTTCTCTCACATTCAAGTTTTTAGACTCCAGGTTCAGATCTGACATAGAGACCATTGTCTACCCCATCAGGGGCTTCCCCAGTGGCCCAGTGGGTAAAGAATCTGCCTGCAATGCAGGAGACACAGGAGACCCAGGTTCGATCCCTGGGTCAGGAAGACCCCCCTAGAGTAGGAAATGCCAACCCACTCTGGTATGCTTGCCTGGAAAATTCCACAGACAGAAGAGCCTCACATGGCAGACAACAAAAAGCAGACTGGTCTGCAGATTTGGGAAACATTGAGCCATGGGAAAGAAATGACTAGAAACAAAGAATTAGATGTTTCACGTCACCAGAAAATAACGATACTAGCCATAATAGCCATCACACTGTCTTTCAGATCCCCCCAGAGTGTTTATTTCCCCTAAAACCCCAAATCTCTGGATGTTCAGTCCAACACAGATTGGAAAGTGCTGGAAGAGTCTGGGGGAGCCATCCTGCCCCTCACCTGCGTGGGGTGCCCCAGGGTCTGAAAGGGAAGCATGTCTTCTGCTGGGCCAGACAGGCTGCCCCATTCTCATGGGACTCCTCCATCCAGAGAGAATCACCCTGTGGTCACCACGGGGAAGAACAACCCAGTAAGCTGAAAAAAATTACAACCATATGATAAAGCAGGAAGGGGTCCTTAAGGAGGAACACGCTGCAAGGCACTTCACTGAGAACCAAGGGGATGGCAGAGGGGCATCCTGGGGAGCAGGGCCCCACCCAGATGCCTGGCTGCGCAGAACAACTCAGGGACACCTGGAACTCATTAGCATTATGTCAGGAATAATATAAAATTAAAACATTTAGCTTTGGCTTCTAAAATTAAGGAGGACAAAAAGAGAAGGATGCCATTGTGCTGAGCCACTCAGCTATGACTTGGGCACCAATAATTTACAGGAAAAAAATCTCTGCCTTGCACTTGGGCCCAGCTGGGGCCCCTGCCAGCAGAGGCTGAGGACAGACGGCTGAGTCTCCAGCTCTGTCCTGGGGGAAGCAAGTTGGGAGCCTGGGTGAGGCCCAGGTGAGGTCTTCTAACCGCTCACTCTCCATGGCAATGCCAGTTATATGCCAGTCCTGCCACTCTCCTCATGGCCTATCTCTACACCAGCCACTGCCCCCCAAATCCATCATCTGCCTTGCAGCCAGAGAGTTTTCTAAATTGCAATCTGCCCCCGACACTGCTCAAAACCCACCGATGGCTCCCTACTGCCTGCAAGGTACCCAAGGACCTCAGCCTGGCATTTCCAGCCTCCCACCATCTGAATCTAGCTGTGGCTGGCTCTCCAAGCTCCTTTCTCCCTCTCTCCTCTCCACTTACACTGACGACTTGGGCTCTTGGAACTTTCTACCTCTGTGCTCTCGCAGATGCTGTTCCTTCAGCCTGGAATTCCCTCAGACTCCAGGGCTCAGCACTGATGGTGGCTCCTCTGCAGAGGCTCTGGGGGAGGTCCTGGCAAGACTCCTTTCTGGGTCTACCTTGGCTCAGGGGTAAAAGCAAGGTCGCTGGGCTGGGCAGCGTTGGGGACCTGAGACTCACACAAAGTCAGGACTGGCCATCCCTCAGAGGCCCCTGTGTTACAGATGAGGGACATTATGACAGCCGGCAGAGGGCATGGCTGCCCTGCCCCCAGTTCTGACCTCCCTGGACTCCTGGGGCATGCTGACTCTGGGGTACAGAGTGCTCTGGAGTCATCCAGGCTCGAGTTCAAATCCTGACACCCCTCCCGCTCTGTGACTGGCACAAATCAGCTAACCCCTGGACTTGAGCGTCTTTGTTGGCATTGCAAGGATGGAGGCAGAAGTCTAGTGTGGCCCAGTTCCAGGGCTGTGAACAGTCAGCACCAGGCTCTACCTATAACCAACTGTTGCCACCCGTGACCCCTGTGCAGAGAAACTGAGGTCCCAGGTTACAGAGGACAGGGAATCAGTGACAAGATGGAGATGGAGGCTCCCAGCTCTGGAAAAGCAGTCTGGGAAGAGTGCACAAAGCCTGACTTGTCCAGGGGCACAAGAGAGCTGACCAGCCATTCATACACTTCCTCACCCATTCATGCACTCAGCTAAATGCAAATGGCTAGGTGTCCAAAATACGCTTCAGTAAAGAAAGCAAGTTACCAGACAACACATCTGGGATGACTGCATTCCAACGAAGAGTATAATTATCACATATGCAGAGAAATACTCTAAAATGTTAAACAGTGGTTACTCCTGAGTACTATAGTTAGAGGTAACTTTCCCTTTTTTCTTCTATTATCCCTTTTTTTCTCCCCTTTTCTTCTCTCTACTATCCCTTTTATCTACTCTCTACCTCTTGATACATTATACTTTTGCTTCAGACTACTCTGTTTTGTTAAATTTTTTTTAAAAAGTCACAGGGACCAGTGTGATACTTTATAGACAGGTCCAGGCTGCAGAAGAATTAGACTTCCTTCGAAATTCAGCACGTGGCTTTGGGTGAGCTCTCCTGCATTAACAAGATCTGGGAATGTTACCACCCTCATTGTGGAGCCAGAAAGATCTGAGTCAGGTCTGGGTCTGACACTTGCCCTCAACCTATGACATGTGGGTGAAGGACTTCCCTCTGACCTCAGTTTCCACACAAACACAGGGGAACAACATGATGGCCTCTGAAGGGATTTGAGGATCAAGGATGACATGGATGGTGACCCATGATGATGGCATTTGTGTCTGCATCAGGGGACCCAGGCCCACCCCATGGAATGCAATGAGGAGTGCCTCCTCACAGAGTGACATCATCAGGCTGTTTCACACATGGTGATCAGCAATGACTGAGGAGGACTCTCAGGAGACAGAGTGGCCGGATTAAGTAAACAACGGACACAAACAAGCCCACTCCTGGGGCGGAGGACACATGGGCAGGGCGGAGCCCCAAGCCTGCACATGTTACATTTCACTCCCTAGTCACAGCCCCAGAGTGCCCAGAAGGAGCAGATGCGCCTTCAACATCCTTCTCTGCAGCCTCGGCTGAACGTCTGGGGACCCGCCTCTGAGCCAGCTGGATGAACTGCAGGCTTTAGAGTGGGCGGAAGTGGGTTCAAGTCCCAGCCCTTCTGACTGGTCCCTGCCCTCAGGCAAGGTACGGACCCTCTCTGGTCCAGGGTTGTCTTCTGGAAAACAGTTAACACTCCCTCATTGTAGGTTTGTATTGTAAGGGCCAAATGAGAGAGGAGACTGCATGGGATCTACCATTTCTTACTCTTACATGTGAGTCAGTATGTATTTAAAAATAAAAGCTTAATTTTTAAAATCTATTAAATCATATATTAATAGAAAAACCCCAAATGCCCATTAAGTGATGAATAAGCAAAAATAGTTTATCAATACAATTGCATATTATTCAGTCATAAAAAGGAACGAAATGCCAACACATTCCACAAGGTGGATACACTTTGAAAACACTGTTGTTCAGCTGTTCAGCCATGTTCTACTTTGCAAGCCCATGGATTACAGCTCACCAGGCTTCCCTGTCCTTCACTATCTCCCAAAGTTTGCTCAAATTTATTAAGTCAGTGATGCCATTCAACCATCTCATCCTCTATCGTCCCCTTCTCCTCCTGCCCTCAATCTTTCCCAGCATCAGGGTCTTTTCCAATGAGTCTGCTCTTTGCATCAAGTGGCCAAAGTATTGGAGCTTCAGCATCAGTCCTTCCAATGAATATTCGGAGTTAATTTCCTTTAGGAATTGACTGATTTGATCTTCTTGCTGTCCAAGGGACTTTCAAGAGTCTTTTCCAGCACCACAATTCAAAAGCATCAATTCTTCAGCGCTCAGGATTTTTTATGGTCCAACTCTCACATCTGTACATGACTACTGGAAAAACCATAGCTTTGACTAAACGGATTTTTGTTGGCAAAGTGATGTCTCTGCTTTTTAATACACTATCTAGGTTTGTCATGGCTTTTCTTCCAAGCAGCACTTGTCTTCTAATTTCATGGCTGCAATCATCCATCCACAGTGATTTTGGAGCCCAAGAAAATAAACTCTGTCACTGTTTCCACTTTTTCCCCTTCCATTTGCCATGAAGTGACGTGACCAGGTGCCACGATCTTAGTTTTTTGAATGTTGAGTTTTAAGCCCGCTTTGTCTCTCTCCTCTTTCACCCTCATCAAGAGGCTCTTTAGTTCCTCTTCGATTTCTGCCATTAGAGTGGTATCATATGCATATCTGAGGTTGCTTATATTTCTCCCAACAATCTTGATTCCAGCTTGTGATTCATCCAGCCTGGCATTTAGCATGATGTCCTCTGCACATAAGTTAAATCAGCTGGGTGACAATATACAGCTTAGATGTACTCCTTTCCCAATTTTGGGCCAGTCCTTTGTTCCATGTCCGATTCTAACTGCTGCTACTTGTCTGGTTCTAGCCCACAAACAGGTTTCTCAGGAAGTAGGTAAGATGGGCTGGTATTCCCATCTCTTCAGGAATTTTCCAGTTTGTTGTGATCCACACAGTTGAAAACATTATGGCAAGTGAAAGAAGCCAGACACAAAGCACCACATATTGTATGATTCCACTCACATGAAGTGCCAAAATAGGCAAATTCATGAGACAGAAAGTGGATCAGTGGTTGCCAAGGGCTGGGTGGAGGGGAGAGTGGAAGCGACTGCTGATAGATACAAGGTTTCTTTTGGAGGTGGTGAAAATGTTCTGGAATTAAGACAGTGAAAATGGTTTCACAACTTTGTGAATATACTCAAAACACTGATTTGTATACTTTAAAAGGATAAATCTCATGGTGAGTTATATTTCAATGAAACTTTTAAATTAAAAAATAATGACAGACAAAGAAATGGCAGGGCATTCCACCTCTGAGTACGAGCAGGCCTGCCACCCCAGTACTACTGAATGCCAGAAAGGCGTGTCATTCTCCACACAGCCTGCAAGGATGTGTCTCTGCTCCTATCGCTTTCTACCCAGAGTGCCCTTCTCCTGACACTTTGCCTGGCAAAATCCTGCTGATAGGCCAAGTTTCAGTTCACATGCCACCTCTTCCAGGGAGTCTTCCTGGATTCCACTGCTGTTAGGGCAAGGTTCCCCTGGCATCCCCCACCCAGCCCTGTCCTTCCTTCACCACAACCCCTAGGACTTAGGACTGTAACTCTCTGCCTCTGGTCCCTCTCTCCCACCACTGGGGATGTGAGTCAGATGTGGGATGGTGCTGGTCACACCAGCTGGCCTCTCATCTAGGGCCCAGCAGTGGACTGTACTCACAGCAGGGGCTCGGGGCATCTTTGCTGACTGAAACAATCTGCTCAATTGGGGTCAGCCACCCATGTCCTCCCCCACCCCCACCCCCACCCTTGGATAAGGAGAGAAAAGCTCTTTTTTAAATCACAGGTCTGACTGGAACAGGTGTTAGAATAAGCCTGCCCACTTCATAGATGGAGAGACTGAGGCTGGGGAAGGAACAGAGACTGGGTCAAGGCTGCCCAGGCAAGTC
Organism: Cervus canadensis; assembly: GCF_019320065.1. NCBI lineage: Eukaryota > Metazoa > Chordata > Mammalia > Artiodactyla > Cervidae > Cervus > Cervus canadensis. The sequence continues at coordinate 87,828,613 of NC_057387.1, read as the reverse complement.
AATGGTGATACCATGACAGACAGCCCAGACTCCAGACTCCCAGCCCACTGCTCCCTGACTTTTGGCCTCAGGGGCACACTTCTCACACCTAGAAAAAAGGCAGCAGCTCCAGGCTCAGTGTGAGCTGAAGGTGGTGACAACAGTGGGTCCTCATCTGAGGCCCCTGCCTCTCCTCCTGCATCCACAGAGAACTAGTTCTTGACTCCTGGGTCCTGAGCTCTACTCCACCTCTCACCGAGTGCTCCTGCCTTTAAAGGACCGCTAGAAGGCGGTCCTTTTCTCTGTAAGGTCCCATTTCTCAGGCCCTGCCCCAGGCAATTCCCCATCAACACATCTAACCCCCAGCATGTCACCAGCGGAGCCCTCTCGTGGACCCCGCAGGCTCACTTAGACATCTTTGCTAACCGCTTGCAACACAATGGGTTTTCATCATCTGTGGAATGACTGTATATTTTGGAACACAAACTAGGTGAACTGGGTCTGGCAAATTCTATTTGTCTGCTTCTCCCTTCATGCAGACGAAGCCAGACTGTCAGGGATAACCAGAGCAGAATGACGGTAATTTCTCGTTAGAAATATGTTACATAAAGTCCATTTCCATCTCCCTTAAGGAGCCAGGAGCAGCTCAAAGAGGTCCAACTTGAGAGTCTCTTTGTGAGGGAGCCGTAGAGAGGACTTTGGTTTTCTTACAAATCTATGCTTATTGTGTTGTCCATGTTTTCTGGAACAAGCATTTAAAACTTTTACAAATATTTACTTTTAAAAACTCAAGGACAGAATCCTCCTGCTTCTCCGACTCCTCCCTGCTGGCCTGTCTCTCATTGCTTCTTTGCACGGGGGTGGTTTCTGTTGAACCAGGGGCTGAAACTCTCCCCTCCAGCTGCCGAGTTCTAACCGGACCCTGGGTCTGCTCACTTTACCTTCTCAACAATGCCACCTTTTGAAGATGACTCTTGCCCAAGGTTGCCCTCGAAGTCCCTGGCTGACTGGGACCCAAATACAAAAATTAAATTCCTCTTTTCCACGATACCTCCTCCCCTCTCTGGACCTCAGTTAATCATCTATAAAATAAAGGAAGCCTTCCCTGGTGGTTCAGTGGTTAAAACTCTGTGCTTCAACTGCAGGGGGCATGGGTTCAATCCTTGGTTGGGGAACTAAGATCCTGCATGCCGCGCTGTGCGGCCAATAAGTAAATAGAAAGGGCCTGAAGATAGTCTCATGGGTCCCTTCTGTCTCTAGCATGCTGCATCTGAAGGCGGGGCTTGGGGTGAGTTCTGAGGACCTCCTTGCTCACACCAACACTGGACTTTGACCTTTCCAACAAAAGGCGCTGTCTGTGCAAGCCTCTAATTGGAGAACTAGGGTGTGCGTGCAGCAGGGAGCAGGTGTATATCTGGCAGACCTTCAGCACGCTGTTGTTGGCACTGCCTCATCCATAATGGGTGGGGGAGTGGGGGAGACTCTCATGGCAGTAAGGGGCAGTGGCGGAGGGCTACCCACCATATGTGGACCCCTGCTCTGGGCCACACAGTATGCCCACGACTTCTGCTCATCCTGTGACAACACTGTCACACTTGTTATCCCAGCTCAGGCTCCCACCACTTGGCCACGCTACGTTTTCAGTGCAGCCACAGCTCTGGGCCTGGCTTTTGGGGACAGGCCTGCAGGAGTTCGGAAGTTGCTGACCTGCTCTGACAAAAGGAGGATGAGATGGCCTCTGCCCTCTGAAAGCAAAGCAGGAGGAATGCTGAGATGGGGCGAGGTTTTCTGCGTGATGTCATTCTCTCTGTCTGCTTCCCTGTGGTATTCCATGAGCCTTTAGTAAAGTCTTATTTTTTTTCACAGCTCTGTTAAGATGCAATTCACATAACCATAAAATTAATCCATTTGAAGTACACAATTCAGTGGTTTTGAAGTATATTCACAGAGTTGTGCAACTATTACCACAATCAATTTTAGAATATTTTCATCACCCTAAAAGAAAACCCCATCCCCTATACCCATTAGCAGTCATTTTATAACCCTTGGCAACCATGAAACCCTTGGTTTCTCTTTCTGTAGATTTCTCTATTTTAGAAATTTCATGTAGCTAGAATCATCCAATCATCCAGTCACCTTTTGTGACTAGCTTCTTTTGCTGAGCACAATGTTTTCAAGGTTCATCATTCTTTCTGTGGCTAAATAATATTCCATTATATGGATGCATCACATTTTATTCATTGGTTGATAGATATTTAGGTTGTTTTCACTTTTTAGCTACCATGAATGACATTGCTATGAACATTCATGTATAAAACTTTGTGAAGACCTATGTTTTCATTTATTTGGGGTATATATCCAGGAGTAGAATTGCTACATCACATGGTAATTCTATGTTTAATTGTTTGAAGAAGTGTCAGACTGTTTTTCAAAGCAGCTGCACCCTTCTACCTTCCCATCACCAGTGTACGAGGATTCCAATTTGTCCATGTCTTTGTCAGCACCTGTTAAGTGTCCATCTTTTTCATTACAGCCATTCTAGTGGGTGTGAAATAGTATTTCATTATCGTTCAAACTTGTGTCTCCCTGACAGTTAATGATGTTGAATACCTCTTCATATGCTTTTGGCCACCTGTATATCTTCTTTAGAGACATGTCTATTCAAGTCCTTTGCCCACTTTTTACTTAGGTTATTTAACCTTTTTCATTTTTGAATTCCATGAGTTCTTCATATATACTGGGTACAAGTCCCTCATTAGAAATGTGATTGCAAAAGTAAAGTCATGTTTGAGCTAAAACAATGACAGCTAACACTTACTGTGTGATTACCATGTGTTGAGCCTGTTTCAAGTGTTTTACAAGTAATAAGTGTTTTAAGCCCCAGAACAACTCCACAAGGTAGGTATTATTGCTGTTGTTATTATCATCTCCGTCTTACAGGTGAGTAAACAGAGTCACAGGGCAGCACCCTACTCAAGTCACCCATCCAGGATGGGGCAAAGCAGAAGTCCTGGGGCATTAAGGGAAGGCCATGGCCCACCCTTCAGCCATGGCACCAACTGGGCAGCCCTGCCTCCTTGGACTGATAATGGGGCAGAGCAGCCAGGGACCCCTAAAGGGGGGTTCAGCTCCGGGACAGAAGCCAGGGCCATGAGACTGAGCCCACCTCACAAGGTTTTGTCTCCTCTGCCAGCCGTGGGGAATCTGGGTTCAAGTTTATTTCAGGAAGAATTCAGTTTCCTTCAGCTATGCATGCTCAGATTGGGTGGAGATTGCAGACTCTGTCTCAGGAACTGACCCACTGCAAATCATGGTGACGTTTTCAGCCATTAGCACCAGAGGCAGCTCAGCTCATTAACACATTAGCATGTGAGCTTCCCTGGCCTTTCTCTGCAGTAGGTCTGGGCAGGAAGGAGACGGTGTGAGGGAACATAGGGCTCAGAACATGGAAAGTCTTGCCTCAGGGGTTGGACGTTTAGATGTGACTATGGACAGGACAAACAGTGGCTCACACAGAGATAGGTTCCATTGCCCTCTGATATCTGGGTTCTGGGTGCCCAATCAGGCTGGAGCTCAGATAAGCTTTATTCAAGAAGATGGTAATGAAACATTCCTATTACAAAATATGAATAGTGGAAGATTATAAACAACCTAAATATCCAATAGTGGGAGAAACGCTGAGTAGATGCACCACAATCCTCATGACAGACCATAAGATGGCTATGAAAATCAACCATGATGACATGCCTGGAACCATGGGAAATCTCTTAGCCTGAATATTAAATTCATCAGTGCTCATTATTGTTAATAATCATCTCAATAACCCCACTGAGAACTCGAGGCATGGAGAAGTGAAGCACCTCATCTGAGACGAGGCCTGGACTGATCTGGGGCTTGCACCCTTCTCACACTAAAATCCTGGAAATGAATTTTTAAAAATATTTATTTATTTGGCCATACAGGGTCTTAGTTGGAGCATGCAGGATCTAGCTCCCTGACCAGGGATTGAACCTAGGCCCCCTGCATTGGGAGCATAGCATCTTAGAGACTATGAGAAGACTAAGAGAAGTCTTCCCCACCAGGGAAGTCCCGCAGCAATGAATCTGAAATCACCCCTTGTTGAGCACTTACTATGTGCCAGACATTGTGCTAAGCACCATGTCCCACATGGATGGGAATAGGACCAAAGAAAACATTCCACTGTGGTGGTTTGAGTCGTCTGTTCCTTTCGGTTTTGCAAAATTTCTAGCATATAATTAGGTTACACTCACACAGAGAAATTCAGAACGCCCGCCTCTTGGGGATGCAGTGAAGCCCTTGGGACATCATCAGGGAGTGCTTTGGGACTTGCGGCAGCCCACCTACACTCAGCACCCAGTCCCCAGGTCCCCAGGATGGAGGCCTCTCACAGCTGGTGGGAGACGCCCTGGGCGGGAGGGAGAGGAGGAGGAGCCTCAGGCCACTCCCTCCCTCCTCTCTGGTCTGGTGTTCTCATCTGCCAAACAAGTAACAACCTCTGCCCTCTTGCATCCCAGAATGCCAGAAGGACCCAAGTCAAACAGTTGGTCTACTGCAGGCAGCTCAGAGTCCTGGAGGCCAACGTGAAGGCTCAGGAAGGGGCTGCCTTTCTCAGGGGCCCCTTGAGAACTTGAGAGAGTGCTGTTAGCAATACTGCCCCTCCTAGGGCAGCTTCCATGCCTGCTGTCTCTTCCATCCTCTGCCGGAAGGACCAAGTGTCCACTTCCGCCCGACATTCACACTCCCGTGTCACAGCCCAGCCTCACTTCCTTCTGGCCTCCCTCCCCTGTACGCCACTGCTTTCCTGGACATGCTGGCTGGCCTGGCTCCTGGGCTCAAATCACAGGCTGGCTTGAGCAGGAGTTTATTTCTCGAAGCCAGTGCAAACCCTACTCCCTCACACAACACACACACACACACACACACACACACACAGAGTGCCCATCCAACATCCCACCATATGCCTAACACACACACACATCCAAAGCCATACCCAATACACAGGAACATACAGCAGACAGATTCTCAGATACGCTCCTCTAAACACATGCACACCCAACCCAGTCAGTGCCCAATGCAGGACCGTTCACCTGCCACACACACACTGCACATACAACAGCCACCCAAGCTACTGCTCCCACCACAAGCACAAACCATGAGCACCCACCTCCAAACTCAAACTCATACCCCACATACACATATGCACATTCACTCAACCTAACCACACACACATACATATATATGCACATCTATTGGAGGAGTGTGTTTGAGAGTGTGCTCTGGGGGCGTGTATTGGATGTGTCCGTAAGTGTGATATTAAGGGTGTCTGGGTACACTGTGGGTGTTAATAGGTGGTATACATGAGGTATGTCATGGGTATCATGTCTATTTCTACCATATATTCCCCAAAGTGAAAGGTGCTCAGTCATGTCCGACGACTCATTGCAACCCCATGGGCCCTACAGTCCATGGAATTCTCCAGGCCAGAATACTGGAGTGGGTAGCCTTTCCCTTCTCCAGGGGATCTTCGCAACCCAGGGATCGAACCCAGGTCTCCCATATTGCAGGCAGATTCTTTACCAACTGAGCCACAAGGGAAGCCCAAGAATACTGGAGTGAGTAGCCTATCCCTTCTCCAAGGGATCTTCCCAACCCAGGAATCAAACCGGGGTCTCCTGCATTGTAGGCAGATTCTTTACCAATTGAATCATGAGGGAAGTTCCCCAACCACATCCCCAGTATGTACGTACTTAATTGCACAGAGACCCTTATTCTACACCAAATCCCACATTCACCCCAACCCCAACCATAAGCTTTACAACCATACACACTTCTATCACACTACAAATCACTTGCATACAATACACAGACGTACTCATACAAATACATATACCCACCATCTCTTAAACCCCCCGATGCCTAACACACACCCAGGTATGGGCAATCACACACACACACTCTCACAGATCCCCTGCCTATACCCAAAGATGGAATCCCATGGACTCTCCCCTACCTGCTTCCCAGGCCTCACCACACATCCAGCCCTAAATGGGTGGAGGGCAGTCCCCATAGGAGTGGAACCAGGCAGATACCCCAAAGCCTGCACACAAGCCCTATGCATGGGCTGGCCCTGTGTGGAGAGCCCCAGATGGTAAGGAAACTCGTAGTCCCACTGAGCCTGCCTTCTCATGTCCCCTGGCCACATTCCTGCCTGCTCCAGGACTTTATCCTTCCCTTGTTCATTGATGATTAAAATATTTTTAAGCTGACCACGAAGATTGTTGTCTTCGTCTTTCTTTCTTTCTTTTTCTTAATAAAAAACAAAACCAACAGATGCATTTGGGGACCCTCTGATTTTCTTCCAGGGTGATTTACATGACCACAACCAGTTCTTGGAGAAGAAAAGCAAACATTCCCGCGGCCTAATAGAAACATTCCCCCTCTGCTCTCCATCTTCTCAGTCGCTCAACTCAATCCCAGAGATGACTCCCCAGTCCCCCTCCCTCCCGCTTGGAGGCCAAGGGGTAGAGGAGGATCTGGTTGGATCATGGACCACAGCCCCATGTGAGACAACCTTTAAAAGACTATTTTTATTTTTATCATCAACCCTAGAGGAGCGAGCTGGGCTGGCAGAGACAAACCTCCTCAGCAACAGAATAGGAGACTCCTGTTGGCTTAATCGGTCCTTGTAAACAGTTAACAATCTGGGGACCAGGGTAGGTACTAGTGTTATTTCCATTTTACATATGAAGATGCTGAGCTCAGAGGTAACAAGTAACTTGTTCAAGTCCTCAGTTGGTGTCACGCCCCAAACAAGGCAACTCAGAGGTGGTCGAGCTGACTGCAGGCCTGAACAAGGGGACCACTGACCCTTCTCAGCCTTTCTTAAAACATGTCCCCCACTGGCTGATCTGGCAGCTATAGCCAACCTCACATCCCTGGAGGCCTTGGTGAATACAAGTTGCCCTTCTAATCTGGGGTACCCCAGGAAAGCACAGCCAAGGCTGGAGGGACTTGTGGCATTATTTCATCCATCTTCCCAAGAATAGGAATCCATTCCATGGCCCCCTCCCAGGGACCAGTCCCCTTGGCTTACACATCTGCTGAGACAGTACCCCACCACCACCAGCTGAAGCAGCCTTTTCCTATCCATCCACCACTTCTCCATCCAATCGTAACCCATCAAGCTATACACTCATGCATCTAATCTAATCTAGCATACAAGATGCTGGGTACCATTCCAGCTGGTGGTGACACAGTGGTGAACAAGACACACATGGCCTTTGCCCTTGTGCAGGTAACATGCTGGGGGCGGGGTGACACAGATACCAGCCAAGTAAGTAAATAAGATAATGTCAGATCATGAGAGTACTATGGGGAAAAGCACTTGGCCGTGTGGTGTCAGAGAATCACTGTGACAGGGAGTGGGTGTCCAGGGAAAGCCCCTCTAAAGAGGGGGCATTTGATTTGATACCTCAAGAATGAGAAAGAGACAGTCATTCTAACCATTAAGGACAGAGACCCAGGGAGGATGAAAAGCCAGTGCAAAGGCCCTGAGGTAGGAGAAGACGTAGATCAAGGAGGCCCGCATGGACGGACTAGGGCAGGTGAGGTGGGGAATGGCAGAGGGGCTAGAGGAGTGGGTGGGCCTGCCTTGTCAGCCAGAACGAGGATTTAGCCGGTGTTCCAGCAGACAGGGCTGCCTAAGGTGGAGCAGCAGCATCCTCCACAGCTTCTCTGGATGTTTCCAAAGAGAAATGAGTACCCTGGGCTTCCCCAAGTCTGACTCAAGGACCCTCTCGTCAGGGGCCTCCCAGTGCAGAGAATGCCATCAGGCACCCACAAAGCCATCAGACTACCCTGCACTCCTGGACACACCATCTCACCTTCCACTACTTGCCCTTGTAGGACTTTCACATTTGCAGCCCCATCTGAGCATCCTCAAAACAAGGAAGGGAGGGGCAGTTATGACAACCTCTTTTTGATGAAACAAAGGCACAAGGTACATGTCCATGGAATTCTCCAGGCCAGAATACTAGAGTAGGTAGCCTTTCCCTTCTCCATGGGATCTTCCCAACCCAGGGATCGAACCCAGGTCTCCCGCATTGCAGGCAGATTCTTTACCAGCTGAGCCACAAGGGAAGCCCAAGAATACTGGAGTGGGTAGCCTATCCCTTCTCCAGCAGATCTTCCCGACCATTACTTTGTTGACAAAGGTCCATCTAGTCAAAGCTATGGTTTTTCCAGTAGTCATGTATGGATGTGAGAGTTGGACCATAAGGAAAGCTGAGCATGGAACAACTGATGCTTTTGAACTGCGGTGTTGGAGAAGACTCTTGAGAGTCTCTTGGTCTGCAAGGAGATCAAACCAGTCAATCCTAAAGGACATCAGTCCTGAATATTCATTGGAAGGACTGATGCTGAAGCTGAAACTCCAATCCTTTGGCCACCTGATGTGAAGAACTGACTCACTGGCAAAGACCCTGATGCTGGGAAAGATTGAAGGCGGGAGGAGAGGGGAACAACAGAGGATGAGATGGTTGAATGGCATCACCGACTCGATGGGCATGAGTTTGAGCAAGCTCCAGGAGCTGGTGATGGACAGGAAGGCCTGGTGTGCTGCAGTCCATGGGGTCGCGAAGAGTTGGACATGACTGAATGACTGAACTAACTAAGGCACAAAAAGGCAAAACTATCATCTGAGGTCACACAGTGAGTGAGCTTTGAATCCAAACTGGTTTTGGGGGGTATCCAGAGGACCCCAGCAACCCAACCACAGCCCTGTGGGGGTAATGCTGGGATAACTGAGGTAGTGGCAGACAGTAGGGATCAGGCAGAGTACCAGACTATTTACATATATTAGCTTACAAAACTAGAGAACCAAAGTTCAGAGAGGGTAAGTGACTTCCCTAAGGTCACAGAGCAAATCTGAGGAGGAGTCAGGACTTGACTCAGGTCTGGCAGCACAGGATAATCAAGCAGCCCATTAAGAGAGGCAAGCCTCCTCTTCTGCTATCGATTTGGACTCAGGTTCGAGTCTGTTGGTGACAGGGACACTGGGGAAAGGGGAGGGTGGGGATGGGCCTCATCAGAGAGGCATCCTAACTTGTTACCAGACCCCACTGGCCAGCTCTGAGAAGCTGGGGGACACTCCCCTGAGCACTAACATTTCAGGGGGCTCAGAAGAGCTCCCTATCCCCAACATCCCTCTGATCTTGCTGAAGCCACCAGTGAAGGTGACTCTGTTGCCCTCCCCCAAGGCTTCCTCAGGGCCTGTGAGGCCTGAAGGAGACATTCTCTGCAGGGCATAATGGAAAAGGCCTCACACAGAGGGCAGGAAGCCAGGGGACCCGAGAGGGGCTGGCAGCTGTCTCCCGGCAGATTCAAGTGCCATGCAGGGGAAGCTTCTCTAGGCTCAAATGGGAAAGCTGGGAAAGCTCCACAGGGATTCTCAGGTCCAAAGACTGGCCACCCCTCCTCCCTCCTCAGGTGGTCACTGCCTTCCCTACAAAGCAGTGTGTTGGGATGAGACGGCCTCTGGGGCCACTCTGATTCTGGAAGTCCTCTGCCTCAGACCTCCTTTGTGGCTGGGCTGTGGCGCAGAGCAGGACTGAAGGGGACCAGGAGAGGGCGTGCGGATGAGTGTGAACATGCAGGAGGGTACGGGGTGACCTGCCGCAGTGGGCTTGGGGCTGCGCTGTCCCGCTTTAGGAGAGCCTGAGCAACAGAATCCCGCCAATCTGAAACAAGGCCCATTGGGAAGCTTCACTCAGTCAAAATGAGAAGCATCTACTCCCGGGTTCAGGAGGAGAGCGCTACACTGCAGACTGTGTTCATCCATCATTCATAGCTGGTGTGACTCTACTCCCGATCGCAGGGAGCAGGGGCCGTGCAGGGTCAGCATCACAGACCCACTCCCCTCCCTAAACCCCAGGCTGGAACTGGAAACAAAATGTCTCTACTTGGCGACTCTTGTGCCTTATTTGCTGGCCAACCTGGACACTGTATGTGGTATCAACTCCCCAGAGTGGCCCCCACACTAGGTGATATCATCCTGGCCCCCATTAAATTTACAGGTGGAGAAACGGGAGCACACAGCATTATGGAACTTGCCCTTGTTCACTCAAATGGAAAGTACATTCTGCGTCTGTATTCACAGGTTCACACCTATGCATTCAACCAACTGCGTATCTGTGGTATCCACAGATATAGAAGGTTGGCTATAGTAGGCCGTTTTATACAGGGAACTAGAGCATCTGCTCAGGATTTGGATTCCGGTATCTGTGGGGGTTGAGTGGTAAGTCCATACTACAGGGACGACCGTAGTAGCAGTTAGAATTTGACTGAGACAGTCTGGCTAGACAGAGAGGTTGAGCTGTTTGAGTCATCAGACTTGGTGACCAACTACTAACAGACATAAGGCAATGAGGAAGCATCCAGAAAGCCTCTGGGGTTCTAGAGGAACAGGGTGGGGGCGGCAGCAGGTATCCAGATACAGAGCGACCACACTCAGTGGCTGAGGCCGGCTGGGCAGGAACCGGCCCTCTGAGTCCAACAGGTCTGCCTTGAAGCAGGCACAGGGCAGAGCACAAGCTCACAGGGTGATGTCCAGCAGCTTCCATGAAATATCTCATCATTCCAGTAACATCTCTGAATACATCTCCTAACTCACTTCCTGTAAAATCAGACAGACTAGGTAAATATGTATCTTTTTTTAAATGAAGCACATTATAGTACCTAAATGGTTTTTATCAAGTTCTTTCCAGTTTCTTGCAAATTTCTGATTTCTAAAAAGTCCCTTATCTATTCCATATGCCCTTCTGAAGTCATTGTTAACAGAACAGCAGAAAACACATAAATAATCTGCCCCTTTGCATGAGCTTATGGTTGACTCCAGTTACTGCCAATCAAATGTCCTTAGGAGAGCCCCAAATCAAAGCAGGATGGAGCCGCTGATTAGATGGGGAGCGGGGCTCTGGATGATGAAGGATGGGGCCAGCTGGGGCCGGCTGCACCAGGCGTGCCTTGGACACTGCCTGCCAGGCCACAAGGGCACATTGTCAAACAGTGTGTGTAAGTAATGTGATGGCAGCCCAGGCTTGGGATTTGGGGCAGCACACAAATCCCAAGGTGCTGCCAGGCCTGCTCCTCCCATCCATTCTCACCCCGTGGCTCCCCCTGTCTTCAGAGTCAAGCCCAGTCACTTTAACATGACTTCCCAGGCCAGGTTAGGGGCCCCTCCATATCTCCACAGCTGTCATTCTGAACATGCAGCAATATAATTTTTAACTGCCCTTTGCTGTGGGCAGGGACCACCTCCTTGATACAGAAAATCCAACATGAAGCTGGAGAAGCTCACAGCTCGCCAGGGAAGCCAAAGGAGAGCTAGTTCCATCCAGTGCCCAGGGCAGCAGTTGCATCCAAGGATGGAGGGAGTAGAAGGACCCCGGAGGTCACCAGGCTCACTGCTGCCCAGGGACTAAGTCCCCACGCAGCACCCAGCCTACCCGTGATGAGAGCTCATTCCCTGCGTGCAGGGCAGGGGTTCCCCCTGTGGATGGTTCTGATCAGGAGAAACTTATCCACACACCGTCCTGATGTCAGCTTTCCTCCGACACCCATCAGTCAGCCCTCCCCCACTGCTGTGAGGGCAGAAGCTGCAGTCAGGAAGGTAGGGTGGGGCTCTTGGAAGACTGGAGGAAGGGTCTGGCTCGCCTAAGGAAACACTGGCATACCTGGCTTTACCAGGCCTTCAACAAGTACTGCCGAGTCCAGCCCTGGGCTGGGCACTGGGGCAGCAATGCACACAGTAGGTGTTTTAGAAGGCCTCAGCCAAAGCCTGCTCAGTAGACAACTCAGATGCAGCCCGTGATGGCAATAAGGCTTCGGGCCCACTCCAGGGTGCAGCACCCACCCTGCTCTCCAGACTCCAGGCCCTGCTGCCTAAAGGGCCACCGGCAACAGACCACACTGTGCTGCCCATCTCTGCTCCTGCTTCCCTCTGCCAGGCAGCCAGGCAGAGTACCAGGGAAGAGGCCAGCCCCATGCTGGATTTAATGTATCTGCCATCACTGAACACCTACTATGTGCCAGGAACTGTGATGGGTTCTCTACAGGCATTACCCAATTTGCTTGATCTCCACAAAGCAGTGTCTACTACTCTTCCCAAGTCCCATCCTGTCACACTAGTCAAGTTATAAATGAAGAAATTCAGGATCAGAGAGGTTAAACCACTTCTCCAAGGTCACATAGCAAGGGGTAGAGACCCTGGACTGAGACTAGGTCCCTTTTTCCAACAATCTCCTAGGGTCACTTTAATAAGCAACTGGGCCACCGTGGCCCTGGCCTTGCAGGTAAGCTGAATAGCAGGGCAGTTAAGAATATACTGCATTTACAAACGGTGAATGAATTTACAAGCCTCCAGCTATAATTTCATCATAGTCCAGGCCCTGGAAAGTCTGCATAATCCTGAAAGGCGCTAGGTTTCAGCTAAAAGACGGCTGTGACTGCTAATTGGAGCCTCAGCCTATGCTGTAAATCAGACCAAAGTGTGGGCACCTAAATGCAATCTTTTTTCAAACAGGCACTGTATGTCTTTACATTATTGTTGGCCAACCAGGGCCTTAAATAGTTTCTGTGTGACCGAGTTCATAAATCTGCCCTCGCTCCACGGCTGGCAAACGCTGCCGGAGAGGAGACCATGTTCCCAAGGTAAACAGTTGGCTGGCAGCTGCCTCCTGGCTGGCCAAGAACTAGAGCAACGGACCTGGGGTGGGGGCCCAGCTCACTCTCAGGAAGCCACAGAACATGCTGGGCTTGGCAGAGGCCAAGGGAAGCCTGTGGGCCCAGCAGTCCATGGAGCTGTCATCCTAAGGTGTGGAGAGAAAAAGACCTGGGCCCACGGGAGCCATGCTGGCCAAGAGAGCAGGTCCCGAGGTCAGCCAGGGAAACTGGAAGGAACTCACCCTTACCCTCACCATGAGCCCACAGCACACAAATCTCTCCACGTCCTGGGAGGCTGGCATCCCTCTCCCCATGTTAGAGGTAGGGAGACTGAAGCTTGCAGAGGTTATGCCATTGTCCACAGAGCCAGCAAGCGGAGAAGTCAGTCTGGATCCAGGACTGCCTAGTTCCAAAGCCTTTTTCCATGTCACACATGAGGAGAGGACCTGGAGCAGATTGGTAACAGAGATCATATTTGCCAAACCCAAATCTATCCACCAGGAATGACAAATACAAATGTGCTTATGAGGGCAATGCACCAGCCATTCACCAGTGTGAATGTGGGACGATGCCAGAACGCAACACTCAGGGAAGGAGTGAGCGCAGAGATGAATGAACTGAGGCTTATAAAGATCGTGCACGATGCGATGCGGTAGAGAAGATCCATTGTGTATTTCTGCCACCATCATGTGATAAACACCTTCAGTATGCCAGGACCCTGCCAGGTCCCAAAGAGCCAAGAAGAATCAGTGTCTGCCCTCAAGGAGCTCTGCTGCTCAAAGAGCTAAGTGGTGACTAGAAAACAGGGCACCAAGAATTCCACTGCACACAGAGATGAGATGCAGAAGGAACCTGGGGACATCAGAGAAGGATAGCCCTAGCAGGGAAACTACTGGGGCTGCACCTCACTGGGGTGACTCGTGATGTACAGAAACACCCCTGCATCCACAGTGCACCCCTCTGCTCCCCAGAAATGAGCAGGCTGGGATTCTGCAGCCAGCACCCCAAACCTTGAGCTGGCTCAAGAGGACCCAGCAAGAACCCACCCTTTCTCCTGAGTCCCAGTCCAGCACTCCCCATTGTACCACACGGCTCTACACCAGTAAGTAGGCACCCCACTCCCGGGTTCTGCTCTGCTCACAGGTATCCCCGTTTCCCTCTCCATCAACAACGTAACACTAATGATAACAGCAACAGTGAGGCAGATGAATGTCATCCCCTTGAAACGAGTTTCCTCATGGAGATGATGACAGAACCAGATCTGTTGCAGGATTAAATAAAATGGTGCATGTAAAGCATTCAGCAGTGTAAAAGATCAGCAACACATCAATAGCTGATTCCTTTTTCTAAGGTTTTTTTTGATGTGGACCATTTTTGAAGTCTCTGTTGAATTTGTTACAGTATTCTTGCCTGGAGAATCCCGTGTACAGAGGAACCAGGGGGTCCTACAGCCCATAGGGTCACACAGAGTTGGCTACAACTGAAGCAACTTAACACGCATGCATGCATACCTTAATCAAAGTCTCAAAAGCAAAGAAAAAAATGGAAAAGAAGCAAAGTCTGAAGAGATAATGGCTGAGAATTTTTAAGAGCTAAAAGGAGGAGAAAAAATTGCAACCCCATGGACTGTAGCCTACCAGGATCCTCAGTCCATGGGATTTTCCAGGCAAGCATACTGGAGTGGGTTGCCATTTCCTTCTCCAGATCTTTCCGACCCAGGGATCGAACCTGGCTCTCTTGCATTGTAGGCAGACGCTTTACCGTCTGAGCTACCAGGGAAGCCCACATCTACTTACAGGGTAGTGAGAATTCAGAACACCAAAGTAGAAATCTTAACATAAAAAAGAATAAGAGAGAAAACACAGATAACTCACAAAAGAATGCCAATTAAAATAATGCCAATTATATCAACAGGCTTTTTTTTAAAAAATGGAAGCCAGGGCAATGAAATAATATTTTCAAAGTGCTGACAGAAAGTAACTGTCAACCTAGAATGGGCACTTCAAGAACTACCTTTCAAAATGAAGATGAAAGAAAAGACATTTTCAGATAAACTAACAAGACAGACAGATTTACTTGAAGAACTTCTAAAGGATAAATTTCAGGAAGAAGGAGAATGATCACAGAAGGAAAGTATCAAATGTGCAATAATTGATGAAGGACAAATAAGTTAATAAATATGGAGATAGAAGACTTCCCTGGTGGCTCAGATGGTAAAGAATCTGCCTGTAATGTGGGAGACTCTGGTTCAGTTCCTGGGTTGAGAAGATCCCCTGGAGGTCATGGCAACCCACTTCTGTATTCTTGCCTGGAGAATCCCCATGGACAGAGGAGCCTGGTGGGCTACAGCCCATGGGTGGCAAAGAGTCAGACACAATTGAGTGACTAAGCACAGAACAGCCTAGCATGGAGGTAGAGCTAAACAACCTTTGTATTATAAAGTAACAATGCTCTCTAATTTGTGGAGTTGAAACAAGGACAGAACTAGAACATTGTCCAACAGTAGGAAAAAGTTTGGATAGAGAAATTAAAGATAGTGCTCTAGGGTTCTTGGGCTTCCCTTGTGGCTCAGCTGGTAAAGAATCCGCCTGCAATGCAGGAGACCTGGGTTCAATTCCTGGGTTGGGAAGATTCCCTGGAGAAGGGAAAGGCTACCCACTCTAGTGTTCTGGCCCGGAGAATTCCATGGACTGTATAGCCCATGGGGTCACAAAGAGTCAGACATGACTGATGACTTTCACGTTCACCTTCACGTTCTAGGGTTCTTGTACTGCTGGGGAAAGGCTTAAGGTATTAACCTTAGACTTTTAGAGTCTATAACTTCCACACCAGCAGAGAGAGGAAAAGCAATGGCGGGGTGGGGGGGAAGGGGTGACGGGGAACCAACCTCTCTCAATCAATCAAAAAAATAAAATATAACAAATGACAACAAAACCTAAGCCAGAACAAACAAAAGAGAAGCACAAAAAAAGGCAGAAGTAGAAAGCAAAATGTAAGATATCAGGAACATGTCTAAATACATTAATAATCATAATTGAAAAATGGGCTAAACTTGAGAGCACACCAAAATGAACTAAGGAAACAAAACAAATTACACCTCCCACTATTTGCTAATCATAATAAACACACCTAAAGCATGAGGATATGAAAAAGTTGAAAGTTAAAGGACAGAAAAAGATATATTATGCAAATGCTATTCAAAATAAAGCTGGTACAGTCATATTAATACTAGATAAAGTAGATTAAACTAAAAAATGATTAGTGATGGAGTTATCTAATGATAAAAGTTTTAAACTTCTAGGAACCTAACGCTGTTGCAAATGCTACTAGAAATACAAAGCCTACCATCTTGGTGGGAGATTTCAATTCTTCTTTACAGTGATTAATAGATCAAATAAAGAAAAATTAGTAAAGTTATAGAAATTTTGAATAATACAAGACTTTTGATCTATTGAACACAAAGCATACACATTCTCTTCAAGCACATGGAACATTTACAAAAAATTGTCATAATTATAGTCATAATGGGTGATATCATATAAATGAATGTTCTTCAACTACAGTAAAATTAAATTACAAGTTAATAACAAAAACAGAAACATATTTCTCTATATTTGGAAATTAAAGACTTACTGGGTCAATCAAAGCATCATAATGGGTACTTAAAATACTTAGTTAGAACTGAACAATAATACCAATAATATATATAAAAAATTCTGAGACGCAGTAAAAGTAGCATTAAAAAATATTTTGCAAATGATTAAAGAAAAAGAGAAAGTCTGGAAATTAATCTGCTAAGCAATCCATCTCAGAAATTATAAAAGGGACAGCAAAACAAACTAAAAAAATATAAAAGCAAGAAGATAATACATATAAAAGCAGAAATGAATAAAATAGAAAACAAAGATACAATAGAGAGAACCAACAAAGCCAGTAATTAGTTCTTGGAACAACTAATAACAGAGACAAACCTCTGGTGCAATGAATTAAGAAAAAAACAGACAAGGCACACAAAAAGAGTAGTATTAGGAA
Source organism: Cervus canadensis (assembly GCF_019320065.1). Lineage (NCBI taxonomy): Eukaryota > Metazoa > Chordata > Mammalia > Artiodactyla > Cervidae > Cervus > Cervus canadensis. The sequence continues at coordinate 87,811,861 of NC_057387.1, read as the reverse complement.
TAAAAAGGGGGACATAACTACAGATCCAGCAAAGATTTTAAAAATAAAAGGGAATACTATAACCAATTTTATGCCAATGAATTTGAAAACATATACAAAATGGCCAAATTCCTAGGGATAGGGGAATTGACTTTAGAAGAAATAAAAAGCCTTAAAAATTCTATGCCAATTAAGGTAATTGAAACCATAGTTTTAAATCCTCCCACAAAGATAACACCAAACTCAGTTTTATAGGCAATGTTTACCAAATATTCAAAGAATGTATCATTCCGATCTTATACAAGCTCCTCAAAGGATAGGAAAAGAGAGGACTACTCTTCAATTCCTTCTATGAGGCCAAAAAAATACCTGATACTAAAATCAAATGAGAGAAGTATCTGAAAGGAGAACTGTAGGTGAATATTACTCATTAAGATGTAAAAATCCTGAAATAAGTGATATAAAGAAAAGATAACACATCTTAACCAAGCTGGGTGAATTCTAAGAATGTAAGAACAATTTAACATCAGAAAAATCTCAAAATTTAACTCACCATATTTATAAACTTTATTTACATATATATATGATAACTTCAACAGATTTAAAAAGATCATTTGATAAAATTCAATGTTCATGTAATCTTAGCAAATTAAGTAAAAAGAAATCCCTTAAACAAAACAAGGATGTCCCCTCTCACCACTCCTTTTCAACATCACACTGGAAATTCCAGCTAGTCCAATAAAATAGGAAAAGGAAATAAAAGGAATACAGATTAGGAAGGAAGAAATAAAGCTGGTTTTTTTTACAGAGATGACATGATTATCTACGTTAGAAAATACAAATTGACAAACTATCAGAATTAATAAGTGATTACAGCAGTATTTGAGGTTAACATACAAAAGTCAACCACTTTCTTATATGTCAGCAATGAGAAAACAGAATTGAAATTAAAAACACAACAGAATTCAGATTAGCACACCACCCTCCAAATAAAATACTTAGATATAAATCTCACAAAATATGTACAAGAGCTATATGAGGAAAACTACAAGACTGTGATGGAAGAAATCAAAGAAGAAATAAATTACTGGAGATATATTCCTTGTTTGTGGATAAGAAGATTCATTACTGTTAGAAGTTCTTCCCAACTTAATCTATTAATTAATAGATTAATTAGTTCTTCCCCATTTAATTAATAGATAAACACTATTTCAGTTCAAATCCTAGCAAGTTATTTTGTGGATATTAATAAACTTATTCAAAAGTTTATATAAGAGAGGCAAAATACTCATAATAGCCAACATGATATTAAAAAAGAATAACAAAGTTGGAGAGCTACCTGGCTTTAAGACTTGCTCAAAAGACACAATAATCAAGACAGTGTGGTACTGGTGAAAGAATGGACAAATGGATCCGTGGAACAGAATAGGCAGTCTAGAAATAGACCTCCCAAAATATAATCACCTGATCTTTGACAAGGGAGAAAAGGGAATTCAGTGGCATAAAAACAATCTTTTCAAGAAATGGTGGTGGAATGACTTAGACATCCACATGCAAAAAAACAAAAACAAATCCAGACACAGACCTTATATCTTTCACAAAAATTAAGTCTACATGGATCATAGATCTAAATTAAAAATGTATAACTATAGAACTCCCAGAATATAACATAGGAGAAAATCTTAATAACCTTGGGTTTGGCAATTATTTTAAGATACAACAGCAAAGGAAGAATCCATAAAAGAAAGAATTTACTCCAAGTTAGATAAATAAGACTTTATTAAAATTAAGCGCTTCTGCTCTGCAAAAGACAGTCAAGAGAATGAGAAGAAGAGCCATAAAGACAAATCTGAGAATATTTTCCTTATTAAAAAATGGGTAAGGGAGTTCCCTGGTAGTCCAATTGTTGAAGATCTGCCTTTCAATGCAGGGGACGTGGGTTCAACCCCTGGTCAGGGAACTAAAATCCCACTTGCTGCAGGGCAACTAAACCCATGTGCCACAACTAGAGAGAAGCCCAGAGGCTGCAAAAAAGGGCCTGCACACCATAACTAAGACCTGATGTAGTCAAATAAATAAGTAAAGGGCAAAATATGTGAACAGAGATCTCACCGAAGAAGATATACAGATAGAAAGTAAGCATATGAAAAGATGCTCCACATCCTATGTCATTAGGGAATTGCAAATTAAAACAATAATGGACCACCACTACGTATTTATCAGAATGACTAAAATCTAAAACACTAACAACACCAAATGTTGGCGAGGATGTGGGGCAACAGGAAATCTCATTCATTGCCAATGGAAATGAAAAACCGTACAGTCATTCTGGAAGACAGCTTGACAGCTTCTTACAAAACTAATAAACATACTCTTACTGTATGATCTAGAAACTAAACTCCTGGTACCTATCCAAATGAGTTAAAAACTTATGTCCACACAAAACTTGCACATGGATGTTTTTAGAAACCTTATTAAGGATTGATCTCCAAAACCTGGAAGTAGATAAATGGGTAGACTGTGGTACATCCAAACAATGGAGTATTAATCAATTCCAAAACGAAACGAGCTATCAAGCTATGAAAAGACATGGCAGAAACTTAAATGCATATTACTAAAAGAAAGATGCCAATCTGAGAAGGATACATATTGTACGATTCCAACTGTATGACATTCTGGAAAAGAGAAAATTATGAAGATCAGCAGCTGCCTGGGGTTGAGGGAAGAAAGGTCTGAATAGACATAGCAGAGAATTTTTAGGGCAGTGAAACTATTCTGCCTGATACAACAATGGTGGATACATGTCATTATACATTTGTCAAACTGGTAAATGTACAACACCAAGAGAAAACCCCAATAAAAACTATGGACTCTGAGTGATACTGATATGACAGTGTAGGTTTACTGATTGTAACACATGCACAACTCTAGTCCAGGACGTTGACAGTGGGGGAGGCTGGGATGGAGGGAAGGTGCTGCAGAAGATATATGGGAACTCTCTGTACTTTCTGCTTAATATTTTGTGAGCCTAAAACTTATCTCAAAAATAAAACCTATTTTTTTTTAAAATGCCTTTTGTCTGATAGACGGTATCCACAGAAATTTTATAGGAAGTATTATATTTAATGGTAAAGTGTTAGAAGCATTTTAAATCAAAAACAAGTTAAGAATGCCCACTATCATTGTTTCTTTTCAAGGAGATAAAAATATAAAGACTGAAAAGGAAGAAATAAAATCATTATTCACATATATGAGAGTCTGTATAGAAATATCCAAAGAATCTACATAAAAATTAATAGAAATAATAAGAGAATTTGTCAAGATATCTGGGTATAAGATAAATAAACTGAAAGCAATTGAATTCCTATTCAACAGGAACAAATAAAGAAGAATTTAGGTGCACTGGGAAGACCCAGAGGAACCGGGTGGAGAGGGAGGTGGGAGGGGGGATCGGGATGGGGAATACGTGTAACTCTATGGCTGATTCATGTCAGTGTATGACAAAACCCACTGAAATGTTGTGAAGTAATTAGCCTCCAACTAATAAAAAAAATTAAAAAAAAAAGAAGAATTTAAAAAGAGATATAATTCATACTAGCAACAAAAGTCAAAAGAAGCCTATGAATAAATACTTAAAAGAACTACATGCAACACATACATGGAGAAACATATAAAATCTTGCAGAAAATCATTAACAAAGACCATATTTATAGATAGAATAAATATCATAAAGAGGTCAGCTTCTTCCAATTGATCTGTAAGCAGAATTTCAATTTTTAAAAAGTCAAGCATTTTTAAAATTTGAAGGTTGATTCTAAGGACTTCTCTGATGGTCCACAGGCTAAAACTCCATGCTTCCAAAGCAGGGGGCCCAGGTTCCATCCCTGATCAGGGAACTAGGTCCTACATGCCACAACTAAGATTCCGCAGGTTGCAACTAGAGATCCTGCATGCCACAAGGAAGATCAAAGATTCCGTGTGCTACAGCTAAGACCTGGCGCAGCCAAATAAATAAATATTAAAATAAATAAATAAATAAAATTAAAAAGTTAAGTTGATTCTAAAATATATATGGAAGAGCAAAGTCCTCAGAATAGTAAAGGAATACCTAAAAAAGACTGAAGTGAGAGTAGGTGGCTAGATTTTCTTACTAGATATTAGTGAAGACTTCTTATAAAACTATGGTACTTTAGGTAGTGTAATACTGGTACAGGGCTTTAAAAAATTGACTAATGGAACAGAAGATCCTAGAAACAGACCCGTAAGCATATAAAAATTTATATATGACAGGTTGGTATTGCAAATCTCTGGAGAAAAAATGGACGATTCAATGAACAGCTACCCAGATGGAAAGAAAATTAAATTGGGTCCCTATATTCAATTTCAATGAATTAAACTCTTAAATTTAAGACTTTAAAAGCTTAAAAATAAATCTTCTTATTATTATACAAGAGAATTTACTTGTGATAAAAAGGTAGAGAAGATTTTCTAAGAAAGAAAAGATAAAAGCAATTAAAGTTAACACTGATAAATTTACTCATTATAATTAAGATCTTTCATTCAGGAAAAACACCATCAAGGAATGAAATATGAGTCATCAACTGGTAGCAAATATCAAGAATTCCTATCAATCAATAAGAAAAAGACAAATCAATAGAAAAATGGGCAAAGGACCTTAAATACATTTCACAGAATAGGAAACAACAATGGCCCACAACCTATGACAAGGTATTGCAATCCCATTAGTAATCATCTACACCATTTCACCCACCAGACTGACAAAGTTATGGAACGCTTTTGAGGTTGTAGAAGAAGAGAACTTGTATATGCTGTGTGGGCGACAGTGTAAATTGGTACAACCACTTTTGAAAAAATACGGCACCATCTTACGTTATCTGACTCAGCAATTCCATTTCTAGGCTCACATTCTAGTAAAACTTCCACTTGTCAAAAAGACACAGGAAGAGGAATGTTCACAGCAGCATTGTGAGCTAGCACAATACAGAAGCAACCCAAACATCCATCAGGAAGAGAATGACTAGAGTTTACTCACACCATGTGATCTTACACAGCAGTAAGAATGAATGAATTATAGCTACACACAGCATTACAGTCAAACATAACATTAAGTGAAAATATGGCAAGACCATATACAGTGTGATCCTATTTTATAAGGCTTTTAACCGAGCAAAACTAAGCCATACATTGTTTACAGATATATATGTGTGATGAAACCATGTTAAGAAAAGCAGAGAATGCTAAACAGAAAATAAACAGTGGTTCCAAAAATTCACGGGTGTTCATTTTGCTATGCTTTATTATTTACACATATTTGCATGTATCCTTTTCAATGTATCATATATAATGTAACTTTTAAAATGTAAACATGAGGAAGGGCTCTGGAGCTAAACTGTGCTAATCCAAATTCTGGTTGTCTCTATTTCCTAACGTGTGACCCTGGCAAATCACTTCCCTTTTCAAAGCTTCTGTTTCTTTGTCTGAAAAATGAGGTTAGTGATACCTCACGGGGTGTTGAGAGCCAATCCTAATTTAGCACAATATCTGGCATGTATTAAGCACTAAGGGCTTGCTATTTTTATTATTACTATTCATAGTGATAAACATAGGCAGTGGTAGGGCAGGGACCTGGGCCACCCCCATCTTGCAATCCAGTGCTTTTTCTGCACTGCCCTCTCCACCTAGTGCTCCCAGACCCCTGTGGGCTGCAGCAGGGCGATTCTTCCCTGCCTTGCCAGAGGAGCAACTGATTCAGGCAGCACCATGGCCAAGAGACCCACGCAATCAGGGGACGTTTACATTCCTGCCGGATTAGAATCCTCAGCCAGCACTGCGGTGGCCTCGGGGCCTCAGTGATTAATAACCTGGCCTAGTGCTAAGAACTCTCAGAGGATGGCTGTCAGGGAACAGGCGGGATTTCACGGGCACCTCTTGGATACATATGAACTCTGGGGACAGAAACCAGCCTCTTCTGGGACCTGGCCAGCACCACCGCCTGGAGCTGGGGCAAGGGAGGGGGGCCGAGTCCTCCTGTCTCAGGGGTGCAGCTTCCACAACTAGTTGTGCCTGTGCTTACTGCAGGGACCCTGGGCAAGCTGTTACATCACCTGGTTTTCAGTCTCTCATCTGTAGAACAGCACCTGGCCCAAACGTGTTAGCGAGTTTAGAGCGGTGCCCAGCAGCCTAAGGACTCCATCACTGTAAGTATTATTCCTTTTAGGACCCAGTCTCAAGAGTATCATCATTAGTCTGTGGGTCCTGGAACTCAAGCTGAATTATAGCTGTCCCAGGGCCCAGAACAAAGCCTGACGAAGAATAAGACACTTCAGGGAATGTTTACAGAGTGAAATTGCCAAGCGGCAGGCCAGCCTTGCTCCTACACTTCCCTCCAATTGGGAAGGTCCTGCCTGTGAGAAAGTCCTTCCTGGTACTGAGCTCAACCTGGTTCCTGGCAGCTTCCTCCACGTTTTGGGAACAGAGGAAGAACAGTGGGGAGGAGAAGCTCCCCCTACCCCCATTTATACCCACTCTCCAGGACCCAAAGCCAGTCTATCCCTTCTCAGTGGTGCATCCCCTGGCCACACTGACCAGGAGGAATGACACCTTCCTCAGCCTCATAGAACACATACTCACAGACACTTGCTGCACGAACACATGGAATTGTACAGACACACACCCCAGGTACACACTCACAAATCAACTCACTCAAAGGAACACATGCAACACCCTGGCCCCCAGAGACACATTCAACAACACAAATGTGCCCACAGATACTAACACATGGGCCTGCAAGGGTGCACATGCATACACACACCCCACAAACACACAGTGACATAGTGACAGGCACACACGCGTAAACACAGGCCTTCAGAACTCCAGAAGCTGGGGAGCCAGGGTCAGAGCTCCTTAGGGGAGGAGAGTTCTGCGCTTCCCTGGAAAATGAACTTGATTTACCCTGGACGCGTCCCCTGGGGGCAGCTCAGAGTGATGCCAGAGACCACAGGTCTCCCGTTGGTCGCTCGGCAAGCCTGGCACCTGAGGGGCATTTTTAGAGACGGTATAAACAGACATTCAGGGCATAACCTCTGCTCCATTCCACGCCTTACAAATTGTCGCACAAATTGTAGGACAGTGACAATTAGAGTAGTGATTGCCACAGGCCTGTTAGCTTGTGCAAACAGAGACCCCACTGCTCCCCACACCGCCCCGCAGCCTGCTCCAGGCGCTCCAGACAGCAGGACACTGATCCCGGGCTGGGCCTCACCCAGTGAGACTGTCTGCACTTCTGACCTCCACTTCTGCGGTCCTGGCCCTGCAGGAGGTCACGCTGTGTGAGGCCCTGGTGGAGCACAGCTCTGAGCCTCAGTTTCCCCAGATGTCACTGGGGCTTTGCTCAGCTTCCCCTGCAGCTTCTCCACCCAGCCTGCCTTTTCCCCAGGTCCCGTTTGCTTCTATTCCCAGCACTTCACTCACTGCCGGGCATATGCTGCTGTTGCTGATGCTAAGTCACTTCAGTCACGTCCAACTCTGCGTGACCCCATAGACGGCAGCCCACCAGGCTTTTCCATCCCTGGGATTCTCCAGGCAAGAAAGTGGAGTGGGTTGCCATTTCCTTCTCCAATGCATGCATGCATGCTAAGTCGCTTCAGTCGTGTCTGGCTCTGTGTGACCCCATGGACAGCAGCCCACAGGCTCCTCTCTCCACAGAATTCTCTAGGCAAGAATACTGGAGTGGGTTTCCAAACACTAAATAAGAGGGTGGAATGAATGAATGAACCCCCTCCCCACCCAGGAAGACGGGCATTGTCATCCCCACTTGTGGCAGGCCCTCCCTCCCAGTCTCCCTTCGGAAGCCACTCGTATACCTATCTTCCTCTCAAGGTCTGCGTCTGGGACACCCACCGAAATGCCAATTTACAGATAAGGAAACAGAAGCTTCAGAAAGGTAAAGTAATCCTCCCAGTGTCACTCAGCACAGCTGCCCTTGGTTGTTAGTTCTGGAGAGGCAGCGCCCCCAAGTCCTCCTCTGGTTGGGAGGCTAATGAGGTCCTGACGTCCACTGGTTCCTAATACAGATAAAGGAGGCAACTCCACTTTGCCCCTGTGTCCACACCACGTCTGTGGTTCTAGCTGTACCAATACCAAGGGGTGGGCATTGTCATCCCCACCTAGCTGTGGGGTCTAGATGTGAACATGCTTAAGAAAAGAAGGCTTGAGTTCAGCCAGCATTTGATCATAGGCCTGCTGAAGGGGATACGTCCCACCAGCCTATTCCAAAGCTCAGGCTTCTTCAGAGGGACCCTCTCCCCAGACAGTGCTATCAGTCCAGGGGCAGAGCGGTGGTCCCCTGGGGACCTGCCATCTTGTCAGGGGCCTTCACTGGACACCCTGGCCCAGCTCAGAGGATTTGGGAGCCAAGTTGGAAAACTGCTTGCAGGCACAGAGCTGTCCAGCAGCTTATATAAATCTGGAGGAAAGGGGATATGGAGCCTTGGGAAACTGCAACCAGAGACGCTAACTCCGTTCTTGGAAAAGCCTCGAGAATTAAGTCATTACCTCTTGATTAACACAAGCGGGGCAGAGATTTTAGTTGATGGCATGCCCCTCTGCGTGCTGGCATGAGTGTGTCAACACTGGCCCTCGAGAGGCACAGGAAGCGCGCGCGCACACACACACACACACATACACCCCTATGTTCAGACGTACCTCACGCCCCTCCTTCTCTAACCCACCTCAGATCTCGGCAGTCCTGCGGACAGAGCCCTGAGCCCCTCCGTCTGACACACAAGATCCTCCATCACCAGCCCTGTTCGCCTCTCATCACTCTCTCCACCACTGGACCATTCGCAGAGCTCACCACCAGGCCTTTTCTTATGCCGTTCCCTCTGCCTGGGACACCCTTCTTATCCTTCAGCACCTGGGTAACTCTTCCCAAACTTCTTTCTGGAGGCCTCCCCACCGTGTATTAAATCCTCTCCTTTGGTTCCCATTTTGCTCCAGGGGACTCATCATGGAGTTTTGCAACTCGGCCTCCAAGGCTGGCGCAACTCTCGATGGCAAGCTTCCCCAGGGCAGGACGAGGCGGAGCGCAGCGCGGGAGCATGGTGGTGGACGTGTGAGAACACACGTTCAGAGGCTGCTCTGAGCCAACCCTTGTGCCACCCTGGGCCCCTGGAGACGGTGCAGAAGCTGCTACACAGGAGGACTTCCTGAGGGCCCTCTGCTGTCCCGACAGGAGGAGGCATCCCAGCCTGCGGGCCTGCTATCTCTTTTTGGAGACTTGGGCAAGCATAGTCAGAAAGGTGATGGCTCTTTCCATTCCCTGCCCCCCACCCTCATCTCCCTGACCGCATCCTCCCATGGCCCCTTCTGCTCCCAGGCCCACCTGTAGGTTGATGACACCCATCTCCTTTCTCAGGAACCCCAGACTTACACATCTCTAGCTCCCTGGGGTTCTCGGGCTGGCACCTCCATACTCTGCACATCTGAAATCAACTCACACGGTCCTCCCTCGGGCTGCCAGGGCTTGTACTCATGTCCACACAATGACTCCAGGCCAGAGACCGGAGCACCACCTCGGCTCCTCCTCTGTGTGTGTGTGTGTTAGTTGCTTAGTCGTGTCTGACTCTTTGCAACCCCATAGACTGTAGCCCACTAGGCCCCTCTGCCCACGGAATTCTCCAGGCAAGAACACTGGAGTGGGTTGCCATTTCCTTCTCCAAAAGGAACTATAGAAAGAAAGAAAGGGAAGTCGCTCCGTCATGCCCAACTCATTGTGACCCCACGGACTGTAGCCTACCAGGGTCCCCCATCCATGGAATTTTCTAGGCAAGAGTACTGGAGTGGGTTGGCATTTCCTTCTCCAGGCGGCTCCTCCTCTAACCCCACATGTAACAGGCTTCCCATCCCTTGCCGTCGACTGTCTCTCCTGAGAATCTCTCAGATCCAATCATTTCTGTAGCTGCAGAAGTGCCTATAAACAGGCTGCCCTGTTTTCCTCATATTAAAGAATCCTGCAGTGTGAGAAGTGAAGGTATGAATAGGGAGGACCTTTATAACGCTTCCCACAAAGAAGTGGGCAACCCCCATCAACCCGGCTCAGGGGGTGGGATGAAGACAGGCCTGGCCAGTGGGACGCCCAGCTACAGCTTTGGCCCTGGAGCAAGACAGTGCAGAGGTCGAGGACTCAGCGTGGTGTGTGGATAGAATGATGTCTGTAGAAGCAGGTCAAGGTTTCCTGCTTCTAAGCCCTTGGAGTCCTGGGATCCTGCCTGTCCTCAACATATCCTGCTACTTTAGACAAACAGTCTGTGGTCACAAACCTGCCAATAAATTCTAGGGGTTGGGGGAGGGAAGGGATGCAGGGCTTACTATGGCCAGAGTTGGTTTCTGCTGTTTATAAGTTTTATAAGTAAGAAACTTGCTTCTCTCCCTTCTGCCACCACTGGGATTCAGGCTTCACCGTCTTACCTCCTGGTCCACATTAGGGCCCTTTCTCACCTCTGCCAAGATGCTATTCTGATCCGCCTACCCTAGGACCAGGCTGACAGATCCTCCTTCTACTAGGGCCCCATCACCCCGAACACTCCTCAAAGCATGCATCAGAGTGTGGCCCTCTCCTTTTGAAGATCTGCAGGGTCCATGAGGCTATGAGCTCCCTGAGAAAGGGGCTGCGTCTGCCCCAAGTAACAGACTAACCCACGGTGTCTGTAGAGAGAAGCCACTTGCCATAGAAGTCAGGACTCACTGAGTGATCACGGTCAAGTCATTCCTTTTTCTGGCTGTGCTGAGTCTTCACTGTGGTATGTGGGCTTCTCTTGCTGCAGCACATGGGTTCTTTAGCTGTGGCCCGCAGGCTTCTGTCAAGTCGTGGCATGTGGGCTCTGCAGTTTGCAGCAGGAGGGCTCCAGAGTGCACAGGTTCAATAGTTACAATGCGAGGGTTTAGCTGCCCCATGGCATGTGGGATCTCAGTCCCCCGACCAGGGATCAAACCCATGCCCCCTGCAGTGGAAGCATGGCGTCCTAACCACTGGACCACCAGGGAAGTCCCAAATCACTTAACTTCTCTGAGCCTCAGTTTCTTCATCTACACAGTGAGATTAACGATAGCTGCTTCAGAGGGCTGCTGCATGGGAAGATTGAGAATAAAACATACACTATGGAACATGGGTGAGGTTCCTTCATTTCCAGTACCTACTTGGCCCTGGCTTTTCTCAAGGAATATTAGCAAAGTTAATTGTGAAAACAAGATCTGTGGCTTTGTTCAGTGGTTCTGATCATCATTCATGGTTTGGACAGCCTTCCTCTAGCAATCAGCTCATGTGACTCTCACTGTGGCCTCACAAAGGTTTGATATCCATACAAAACTGGCCCCAAGACACAAACTGGTTGCTCTGCTTCCTTTACCAGAAAAGAAGAAGTCTACAATTCAACAACTTGCCTTCATTGCCTTGGCTTCCAGGAAGCTCCGCTAAATGTAGGATTTAATTGCAGTAGCTACGTGAGTTTAGGTTTTTCATCTATTTATGTTCTTTTGTTTCATCTATGTTGATTTAACAGAATCTAGATCTTTTGTAGTGAATACCCAAGAATTGTTAATGAAAGACAAGAACTCAATGATCAGGAATACAATGGACTAGAAGAGAAGGAGACAGCATAGAAGAACACAGAAGGATTTCTTAGGGTTTTCTCCAGTCATTCCTCTTCACAGAGGATGTAACTGACTCCCAGGGAAGAGGAGGGGAGGCATGGCCCGGACTGCACCACAAGTGCTCCCAGCCTCTGCAGGCCTTGGTCTTGTCCACCAGGCACTGCACACACAGTACACAGAGTGCAGAATACATTTAGGAACCCATGAAAATGTTTGAATTTAATTTATAATCAGAAGACCCAAGGAACTTTTAGGTCAAAGAAAAGGGCTTCCCAGGTGGCTCAGTGGTAAAGAATCTGCCTACTGACACAGGAGACGCGGGTTTGATCCCTGAGTCAAGAAGATCCCCTGGAGGAGGAAATGGCAACTCACTCCAGTATTCTTGCCTAGGTAATCCCATGGACAGAGGAGCCTGGTGGGCTGCGGTCCATAGGGTCACAAACAGTCAGACACAACTTCACAACTAAACCACCACCACAAACACCAGGTCAAATAAAATGTTTTACTACATAATATTAATATGTTGTCTTGAAACCAATGCCATCATAAAATATAGTTTTTAGTACTTTTTATGGAAGAAGAGGCTGAAGCCAAGAGTGCTGGGGTCAGCACCTGTCTTGAGGAGGTCTGGCTCACTTTACGCATCTCACCAATGAGTCCAGGAAGCTCCAATTTCCCACCTGCTGACTCCCCAGGGACCTAGGCCTCCTGCATGCTTCCCTCTCTGACAGGATTCAAAGGGAGAGTTTCATGAAGATTCCAGTGGGAAGTGGGGTTTGCCAGGTGAATCTAATTTATACCCACAGTAACCACCTCAGACAGCTCCTGAAAGGCTGAATCTACTGCCTGGCTGTGTGTGTGTTGGGGGGGGTCCCCTGGCTGAGTTTGCCAACCAGTTGTCAGGACAAACCTTTCTGGGCTCACAATGTGAAGACGATTAAAGGGCTGGCGCGTCAAAAGCACGAACCTCAAACTTCCTGACAGAGGTGTTGACTGCGGGCGGCAGACCCTCTGTTCCTCTTGCCACAGGACCACACCTCGTCTTCCCCCAGCTTCCCAGGGTAAACAGAACTGACCCGACAGACACCACCATCACACCGGGGCAAAAGCAGAAGGGGAACTCAGAGGAGAGGGGCAACAGGTGATGCCTTCCCTGGGCATCACCACTGACCTGTGACCCTGGGCATCACCACTGACCCACTGAGTGACCCTGGGTATCACCACTGACCTGTGATTCTGAGCATCACCAATGACCCACCGAGTGACTCTGGGTATCACTGCTGACCTGTGATCCTGAGCATCCCTGCTGACCTGTGACCCTGGGCATCACCACTGACCCACCAAGTGACCCTGAACATCACTGCTAACCTGTGTGTGACTGTGGGTATCACCACTGACCTGTGCGTGACCCTAGGTATCACTGCTGTCCTGTGTGTGACCCTAGGCATCACCACTGACCTGTGTGGGACCCTAGGCATCACTGCTGACCTGTGTGGGACCCTGAGCATCACTGCTGACCTGTGACCCTGGGCATCACCACTGACCTGAGTGTGACCGTGGGTATCACCACTGACCTGTGCGTGACCCTAGGCATCACCGCTGACCTGTATGTGACACTGAGCATCACTGCTGACCTGTGACCCTGGGCATCACTGCTGACCCACCGAGTGACCCTGGCATCACTGCTGACCTGTGTGTGACCCTGAGCATCACCGCTGACCTGTGCATGACCTTGGGCATCACCACTGACCCACCAAGTGACCCTGGGCATCACGACTGACGTGAGACCCCGGGCATCACTGCTGACCTGCCATGTGACCCTTTGCTGGTCACCCTGCCTCATCAGGTCCCAGTGTCCTCTTTGGGACGATGGGGCAATGGTTGTCATGAGGATGATATGGGGTGATGGGCGGTAAACCACTTGCAGCAGATGAGGCAGGATTATCGCTCCAACTAAACAGACAAGGAAACTGAGACCAGAACAAGAAAACAGTTTGCCTGACCAACATCATGGTGAATAAGGGATCACAGTTGGATTCCAGAAACCTTGAAGGCAGGGTCCAGCTCTTTCTGAGGAGTGGTTATGCCTTCTGCTTCCCTGGATTAGAATCCCAGCTCCACAACTCTCACTGGCTGTGGGACCTCCCTACATTCTCTCTCCTGCCCTGTGCACACAGTCACGGCCACAGCGGCCTCCATCCTGACCTGTTCTCTCACCTGTCCCCAGGACTAGAGGCCCAGACAGCTGGCCCCGAAACCCTCCCTTCCTCTGACCCTTCACACACCTCTCCTAGCCTGTGAGGTCACTATCTCCCTGCACAAGCCACTATCTCCCTGCACAAGAAGCCAGGGAAGGGGGGTCCAAGGATGCCTTGGGCTTGTGATGCTGATTCTTGATACAGCAAACCCCATCCCCTCAACCACTGTAGGTTAAGTGGAAGGATCCAAGTGAAGTCCAGATTAGGTGGGACTGTTCTTGAGGAGTCGCAGTCACTAATTAAGATGACAGCCATTCTTTGGGCTGAGATCATTTGAAAATTGAGAATGATCACTCATGCTCGATTACAGAAAAAAACTCTGATACAGACGATATCCTGGAGCAGTGGTTGGCTGGGTGTTGGACTCCCAGCACTAAACATCTCTGAGTCTCAGTATGCTCGTCCATAAAATGGGACCGTAATGCCAACATCAAAAAATTCACTGAGAAAACAAAGGGCTTAAGCTGCTTTCTGGAGGAGAGCACATTCCTTAAAAATGCCACTTTCCCTCCTTCCTCACACTTTAAAGTAGCTGCTTTGGGGTAGTTTAATCATTTCCTCTGCTGCATTCTTGGCTGTAATAGTCCTTTTGTTGTCAATTAATGCAAAATTGTACTCTTGCTCTATCTCTGGGCCCATGGTCATAAAAACGAGATCTGTGGAGACTGAATTAATGATAAACAGCTGCAGCTGCAGCAGCTAACTACAGAGGTTCTACTCCGTGAAGGGCTTGATGGTAAATTTCTCTCCAAGCCTCAGAAACCAAGCAGGAACGTGGACAAGAACACCTCCTCTTTGGGCCTCAGTGTCCAAATCCACAGACAGGATTGAGTCAGATGGTTTCTAAGCCCTTGTCTGGGTCTGACACTCCATGAGGTAGATCACTTGGGGTGCAGACTTCCCTTTATCCTGGGGATAATATTGCAGGTTAATTTTAATATTGCAGATTAAGGAGGGAAGGAAATCAGGGCAGGGATTGGGGTGGGAAGAGTGAACTAACACGTGCTGAGCACCATCCGTGCACCGGGTGTTGTGCTGGGCTCTCTGGGCACACTACCCATCCAGCCTAACCCAGACATGCCCCTTTGTCAGCGACCTATGCAGTCCTCACCACGACCCAGTGAGTTTGTTGCAAAAACTCATTTTACAGGACAAGGCTCCTGGCTCTCCGCCTAGGCCCTTCCCAGAATGCTCCATCACTTCTGTCCCACTGAGTTAAACCCTCTGCCTTTGCACTCAATCCCATTCATTCAGCAAATTGCTGTCCATCACCTATGGTTCGAGGCCTTGGAAATGCAACAGGGAACAAAATATAAAAAGATCTGGACTTCATGGAGTTTACAATTAAGAGGAGGGAACAGGTCAGAGACAAACACATAATGTTGGATAGTATGAAGGGCAGAGAATGACTGAAGATATTACATTAGACTGGTGGTCAGGGAAGGTCTCCTGGAGGAGGTGACCTGGACTTCAGTGAAAGCTTCCATGGGCCTTAGTGAAAGGGAGGCAGGGCTGGAACAAGAGAATCCTGGGCGGAGTGAAGAGCCACACAGAGCCTGAAGTGGAAATGAACTTGGCAAGTGTGAGGAACAGCAGGGAGCCCATGTGGCTGAAGCAGAGCAGGTGTGGAAGGAACTGAGGTCGGACAGCTCACAGGGACCATACCTGCCCCTTTCTTGTCCTCCACTTCCTTCCTTTTCCTGAGGGCCCTGCCAGGAATGTTGAAAGGTAACTAAGCTCAAAGGATCTTAGGGATCTTGGATCCAAACCTTCCATCTTATTGATGACAAAACAGAGTCCCAAAGGGTCTGGTGGCTTTTCCAGAGCCACAAGACTGTTTGATGCAAAGCTGGGGAGGGAACCAAGCTCTGCACCCCAGGCCCACACTGTCTCACCCAGACTGGTGGAGCTGGGATCAGGAAACCTAAGGCTTGGAACTGATCAAAGTCCTTGTCACACACGTGAAGAAACTGAGTCCCAAGGCCAGGTGGCTACATGTGCATGAAGAAGGTAAGGGGTCGGGGTGGACAGAGGAGCTGCAGACTCGTGTTGGTACTCACCTAGGTGGGCATTTGCACAAGCCAGGCTTCCTCTGGGACCAACACCCACAGCAATCAACCATCATACTTTTCTAACGTACTTAAGGAGCTGTGATGTCTGAAACACACCACTGGTTACAGCCTCCCTGGAGCCTTCTGGCCAGGGCTGGCTGAACTGGATCCTGCCAGGAGGGAAGGTGATTCTGACCCATGTGGACTGCACAAGCTTTCAGCCATCTCCTCTGTGTAACCTCCAGTGGGCCATCTCCCACCATAGGCCTCAAGTCCCTATCTGTCAAACAGTGCCGTAGGGCTCGGGAACAGCATCAGAGGAGATGCCCTGGGGGGGTTCTTCCCCAGTGCAAACACAACACAAGCCGTCATTCTCCAGAATCCTGGGAGGCAGTGGTAGTACAGACAGAGGCAACACAAGTCAACTTTCAACACGGCACATAGTAGGTACTCCACAGACACTGTGCTGGGAAGCAAGGGAGTTGAGCTTTGGTTCTTTTGCTCTGTGATCTCCATGAGCCAAACCCTCTCTACAGACCTCAGTCTCCATACCAGCAGACAGCAAAAGTACGAACCAGCACACAGCAAGAAGCATTCAGACTTGTGACCTCCACGAGGCCACCTCCCCTTGCCCTGGATGCCTGGGGAGAAGAAATGAGAGCAGGGAGTGGGGCTGGAATCTTGGGAAAGTACTAGAGGCACAGCAGACTCTTCCTGGGGCCAAACTCCCTTGTTTTCCAACTGCTATCACGTTCATTGGCAACTAAACCTGGTCAGAAAGAACCCCATAGGCCAAACTGACTCCCCAAACAAGGGGTTCAGCAGATTTTGTGGTTAAATTGCAGTGCAGAAGGCAAGTGTGGGGAGTGGGAAGATGATGGAGCATGGAACCAGGGACAGGTGGTGAGTCCCAGATGTGACACCTGGCCAGGAAGCTTCCCCACTGTGGATTTCAACAAGGCCATTATAACAGAAGGGTCCTGTCACTGCCCTAAGCATTCCTTGAGCATAGGAGCTACCTATCCAAACTTCACCCCAGGGCCTGGTCATGCCCTGGAAGCTGCAAAGGTTCCTTTTAGCTTGAAAAACCCTATGCTTTCTGTCTCAGTCCAACAGAGAGGATGGTGGATGGTCCATCAGCTGAACACGCACTGGGTACTCACTTTCCTCCATGACAGCAGAGACCACCATTCCTGAGAAATGCACAGCCCATGACTCCCATGATCTCACAGAGCTGTCTGCTCTATCCCCAACATGGCTGATTATCAAGGGAGGCTGGGGCAGTGGGGGTACGTGAGGAGGCCAGAGCAGGCGGCCACCTCCCAGCCATTTGGAAATCGCCACTCGCAAGGCCATGAGTCTCAGTGATGGGCTCTCATTTGATCATTACCCACGTCAGAAGAATGCATCTTGAGGAGGCAGTGCCGCACGAGTCAGCGCGGTAATCACTTACAGACCCAGAGGCCCAACTCCTGGCAGTGGAAGAAGATTTATTGTGGGGATGGATGGAAAACAAAGAACAGTTGTGCAAACTTTACGGAGCCACATTATGGGAAATGCCTTTCCCATTTCCCACTGGTAAATGTTCTGGATGCCGTTTCCAAAGGAGGACTGAGCTCTGGTACCCAATCAGGTACAGACACTGTGCCCGGCTCGCTGAGCTGAGCTGAGTTAGTGCCCAGCTCGCTGAGCTGGCTCGTGGTGCCCAGGCCTTGACTGGCAGCCAGGCTCCACTCTCTGCTCTAGTGGACCCAGGGAAGAAGGCTCCTTCCTGGGCCTCTCTGTCCTCATCTGCCTACTGCTGTCCCCCCTCAGATGCTCCCACAACACGACCAATATTCTAAATGGCAATGCTGATTGCGTCACTCTCCTGCTCAGCACCCTCCCACCACTCAGGGTAGAGTCCAAGCTCTTCATACAGGACTTCAAGGTCTTTTAGGGCCAACTTCAGCTACCATTTCTGCTCCCAGCTCCCATGCACAGAACACACTTCAAATACATACAAGAGGCTACCTGTGTTCCCCCCAAGGGTCAAGACCATCACATCTTTTGTGTCGCTGCTCCCTTTCTGTGAAATGCTTTCTCTGATGATCTGCATCTGGGAAGCCCCCACTCTCCCTCCAAAGCCTAGCTCTCATGACCTCCTGGGGGATGACTTTCCGCCCCCCCCCCCCCGCCGTGTCTCTGCAGCATTTGGTTAATGCACTCAGCACTGGACCATTCCTCATTTGATGCTGCACCCACTGCTCCTAGCACCTCACCTGGCACCGTAAGTTGAAAGCCACTCAGTCGTGTCTGACTCTTTGCAACCCCATGGATTACATAGTCCATGGAATTCTCCAGGCCAGGAATACTGGAGTGGGTAGCCTTTCCCTTCTCTAGGGAATCTTCCCAACCCAGGGATTGAACCCAGGTCTTATGCATTGCAGGCGGATTCTTTACCAGCTGAGCCACAAGGGAAGCCCTGGTGCAGTGAGGGCATCAATAAAACTGTGTTGAGAAGCCAGCAGTGGTGTGGGGCAGCAAGGAGGCAGGGGGAGAGAGAACACAGCTGGGCCCAAGGCATTCTCCTGACAGAGGAAAATAGGTAAGCTGAGTGTCCTGGGTCATGGAGGTGACTGAGGCTACAGAGGGGTGGTGTGGCTCATCACTCACTTAACAGATGAGGTCCATCACTGTAGCAGGCCAAGTGAGGCGCAGGAGGTCGGCTCAGATAACCCATCTGCCATCAGCGGAGACAGAGCCTATTAATGCTCAATCATGAAGTTTAACATTTCCAGGATGTCCCTCTTAGAAAACATGTTCTGGACACTTTCTTCAAGTCACTGTTGATTTTATCTGACTTTCTCATGCCAATAAGAGAATCATTTCAATTCCACTTACATTAAATTCAAAAGCTTTTTCTCTTTTTATTATTTTAAATTCAATTCAGAGGGCTGTGTTTTTTTATCCTTAATTTTTTTCATATTCCATAAAGCAGTGCTGACTTCACAAAACTTGGCCAGTGTTCCTATACCCTCCGGTCCGGTGCTCCCAGGAATTCTCATCTCTCCGAGAGCCTGGGTTTGATGACTCAAAAAAAAAAAAAAGAATAACAAGAGCTCCTGTTCTCAAGCATGAAGCATGGAGTATTTTGCCAGGAGGCATGAGGTAAGCACTCCATACACATGATCTCATTTAATTCTCACAACACTCTCCCTTTTACACAGACAGGAAACTGAGGCTCAGAGAGGCCACGTGACTTGTTTGAGGTCTCACTGTTGGTTAAGGGGCAGAATGGGGATTTGAACTCCAACAGTTATCGTCTATGTTTAGCCATTGGTCCTTCCTGACTCACCAATTCCTGACTCAGACTTCAAATAAGATGGGGGGTGGGGAGTCGGGGATGGAGATGAGGTAGGGCTGGGGATGGAGGAGTGCACGGGGGTAGCAGCGGTGGGGGACAGACGTGGAAAGGAGAGGGGTGGGCATGGGGGGCTGTGGAGCAGAGGAGGAGGAGGGCAGAAGAGCTTCACACAGAGGCCTAAAGGCACTGCATCTGGGAAGCATGCGGCCAACGGGCTCTGTGTGGTTGGAGCACCCAGCTGGAAGGGACAGGCCTAGGAGGGTGGCTGTGTACTCCGGGCCTGGCTGTGGGCAGGAGCACTGGACTGGGAGTTGGGGACTCAACTTGATACCCTCTGCAGGGCCCTCTGCAGTTTTCAAAGCATAGGACTCCACTCCTCAGAGACTCTACTGGGTGAGCATCACAAGTCCCATTTAACAGATGCATTAGTGGAGGCTCAGGAGTGAAGTGACTTGTCCAAGTTTGCACAGTCAGTAAGCAGCAGAGTGGGGGTGAGTCTTCTTCCTCTCCTCTTTTCCAGGCAAGTCTTTTCCATCTGTGGCCTCAGTTTCCCCCTCTATACAGTGATGAGTAGAACCCCTCAGGGCTCTGAGTTGTTCCCAAGGCTAGAGTTTCCAGAAAGCCTCTCCTTACGAAGGCCCCTGAACTTAAGTTTTAAAAACTGGGGAAGAGAGGAAGGCATCCAGTGTAAGCCAAAATCTATGGAACTGGAACCTTGACTTAAGAGGGGAAAGGGCAGGAGCATCTGCTGAGCCCCAGGAAACACAGAATGCCAGGCATTAATCCCATTTCACAGATCAGGAAACTGAGGCTCAGCATAGCCAAGTGACCCATCCAAAGCCACATCCATGCCCAAGCTGGAACTTAAGACAGCCTCTTCTGTTCCTCTGGGGACACTCAGGACTGCATGACCGCTTTGCATTTTAGACCCTCCCTCTTTTCGTATCCTAATGCAAACTGCCCAGAGCAGTCAGATCACGTGCTGTGCTTACTGTGTGACAGGCACTGCACAAGCATCTGTGTACAGTCCCTCACTGAAGCCTCACAACAGTCCTATTCTCTACACTTTACAGGTAAGAAAGCAGGCTCACAAAAGTCAAGTTAGATGCACACATTCACAGGCTGATAGGTAGCAAAACCAGGTTTAAAATTAAGGCTTCCCTACAGGAGAATTTCAAGCATCAGATTAGGAGTGGCTGTGACCATCTTTAAGGTCCCTCCAAGCTTGCAACTTTATAGGAAACTGCTCTGGAGGACAGTGTCCAGGCAACTTCACACAGCTTCGGAGCACAGAGGTGAGATGACCACCCCAGCAAAGCCTTGGGAATAGGCTCAGCATCTCTGCCTCCAAGGCCAGGCCAGGTGCCAAAGAGATACTCACACCAGGAGCACTGTTATAAATGGGGCAACGCCTGCTGGGAGAACAGGAGGCACAGAGAGAAGGGGAGCTGAGGAGGGGACACTGGACTGGGTTGTGCAGGATGGTTAGGAGTTTGCGGGGCTTCCCAGGCGGCACTAGTAGTAAAGAACCTGCCTGCCAATGCAGGAGACGTAAGAGATATGGGTTCAATCCCTGGGTTGGGAGGATCCCCTGAAGGAGGGCATGGCAACCCACTCCAGTATACTTGCCTAGAGACTCCCAAGGACAGAGAAGCCTGGCGGGCTACAGTCCACAGGGTGTCAAAGAGTCAGACATGACTGAAGCAACTTAGCCAGGCACGCACAGGCTGGAAAAGGTATCCCATACAGAGGTACCAGCAAAAGCCAAGACCCAAAGGATGGACCTCAGTAAGGGCTGTTAACAAGCACACAGTGTTAACTTGAGGACTGCATTTGCTCAGAAAGTTTTCCCTACCCAGACCCTCTCATTCCCCACCCTCAGGACGAGGCAAGGCTCAGGCACATTTCCAAAGTGGGTGGGTTTGGTGACCAGATCTGGCTGGACCAGCTTGGCCTCTATGGGCTCGCGTACAGCAGGCTCCTCCAGGGCAAGGGGTTTAAATCATGCTTAATTTTACAGCCTTTTAATCTCACCAGAAACCCCAGCCTCCAGAAAGGGAGACTATTTTCAGGTGACAATGATTTTTAACATGGTGAAATGTCTTATTCTTCATCCCATGAGTGTTCTCTAATACAGAACAAAAGACCCATCACGTTGGCAGGGCAGGGACCTGCAGGCTCTTAAGATGATGGGCCAAGGCTTGGGAAAACTAGTTAAGCGCAGGTGTCTATCTGCTTCCCTGCTCCATCAAGGCTCCGCAGGGCCAGGTTGACTCTGATTCCCTTCTGTAAACCCACTGCCCACCAGGGCCTGGCACATGGGGGGCACTCAACATCAGCTTGCTGAGTGAGTTTCACATCCGGATGTTTTCCCAACATGCGTAAACAGATGACGATTCTCTGCTTGGGAAATGGCTTGGGGTCATGGCTAGTGCACAGTCTCTGGAGTCAGGCTGAGACCTGGATTCAAATTTGATCCCACGATGCAGCTGGGACCTGAACTTAGGCATGAACTGGACTAGCCTTTCCGCATCTGTAAAATGGGGATAATTCCAGTCTCCAGGAATGTTCTGAGGGCTGAGACCACGCATATATGGAAGCCCTAAATACTGAAAAATCACCCAGTGAGTATTTCAATAATGTTCCCATCCTGCTTTGACTGACTCCGACAAGCAGCCAGGCTGAAAACTGCAGCTCCTGGCTCTTCTCCCACCCTCACTCGTCCAGCAGTTAAGACCACAGGATTAAAGGGTAGAATCCTTCCCCTGGTGCTAGAAGTCTCGCATCACGTCACCTTCATCTCTAGATTCCTGACTCCTGGCACACAGGAGAGGTGTCTCTCCAGCAAAGCAAGTGTTTCAGGGGGTGAATTTTCCTTCATTGGAGGGTCACTTTCCCAACTTTTGGT
Source organism: Cervus canadensis (assembly GCF_019320065.1). Taxonomy (NCBI): domain Eukaryota; kingdom Metazoa; phylum Chordata; class Mammalia; order Artiodactyla; family Cervidae; genus Cervus; species Cervus canadensis. Next base: position 87,789,649 of record NC_057387.1, on the reverse strand, counting down.
GCCCAGTCGCATCAGGAAGCCCCCTGCCCACTGAAGTTGCCCCATCTGCTGTGCGATCCTGGATCCCCACTCTCTCAGGGCCTGTCTTCCCCATGCCCTCTCTCTACATGATGAGGATGGATTGGTAAAGCTGCCTACTCAGTCATTTCAAACTCCTGGATAATTCCCTGGGATGAGCCGGAGATGCTGAGATGAGTCAGGGCTGTCAGCTGGCCAGGAATGTGGCCCCCCACCGGGCTGGTCTCAGGACACAGAGGGGCGGGGACAGATGCTCTGGACCCCACACGCTGTGATATGAGCAGCACTGAGGATTCTACTCTGCTGAACGGAGAGTCTGGGCAAAGGTGGTAGCCTATGGAATGGTCCAGGCAGCGGCACCAGGTGATACAGAGCAGATACCTTGCGTCTTTGAACTGACATTACCTTAGCGAGGGCAAGGTAATCCATAGTTGGACATAGCTTGTCTCAGAATAAACTAGGTCTCTCCTTCCTCAGGACTTCCTATGAGATATGATCCCAGACCCCCAGTCAAGCCTCCTTCTCATGTACATCCCTGGTCCCAGGTCCGACAACATTGAGGACAGTCTGGAGGGGGCGAGGGATGGGGACCAATGGTCAGTGTGGCTGCAGCTGCCAGAGGAACCCAGGCAGGATGTAAGTCCAGACTCGAGGCTGCAGCTGTGCGTCAGGACTGGGAGGGCAGGGACCAGAGCCTCCTCCCTGTGGCTCTGCCCCGGCTCCCCCTTCTAACTCCAGTCACCCCGAGTAGCCATCTGTCTGGCACCGAGCAGAGACTCTCCGTCACTGGCAGACACCTGGCCACAAGGCCACCAGCACATGTGACAGTCCTGCCCTCCCCACCAACAGTGGAGGCTGCCGCATTCAGCCGACCTCCAGTCCGGGCTCCACTCCTGCCCGGCTCTTTTGAGCCTCAGGTTCCTCATTGGTAAAATAGCCATCAACGACCCTGTCCTAACTCCTAGGGCTACTGTATGAATCTCTTCAGATGCTCCGTGTGAAGAGTATGCCTGAGGAAGATGAGAATTAACTAAGCACTTCCCTATGTCACCTCTTTCAATCCTAATAGCAACAGCCCTAAAAGGTAGGTAATATTATCACTCCATTTTACAATTGAGTACGATTCAGAGAGGTTAAGTCACCTGCCTAAGGTCACACAGCCGGTAAGCAGCAGGGCCCCAGGTCAGTGTGACTCTAGATTTGTGCTTTCGCCTGCCTTTCACACTTTTCATGCTGTGCTCACAGCTTTGGTCAAGCTCTTCACAAAAGTCAGGAATTGTTGTCATGATTATTTCATAAAACCTAAGGTTATGAGAGATTCTCCTCGTTCACTTCTGCCTGTCTTTTTTTCAACGTGGAAAAAAGCAAACTCATAGTCTGCTAATTTCTGCAGTCTCAGACAATCAGAATTCCAACCGTCTGGGAGAGCCAATCTAAGAAAGCAAGAAATTAATCTTTTCAAAGTTAACGTCTTGGAGGCGTCGCGTCAGTATTTGGGTTGGACGTAACCTTGCTATCGTAACGCAGATGAAACCCCAAATTTAATAAGGCTAAGACAACTCTGACAACGTAAGAAACATAACAGGATATTGCAAAGAGATTAGGGAGCTTCCTCTGGACGGCGCGGATGGGCCGTGGAGAGGGCAGGGTGGGGGGCGGGTGGTGCGCCAGGGGAAGGAGGGTGCACAGCAGCGAAGCGAGTCCCTGGTCTCTGGCCGGGCCTGAGGATGAACAGCCTGGGCAGAGGGGAGGTAGGCTCCTCCAGGCACCTCCAGGCCCGCCTGGTGTGGGAGCAGAGGCTCTGCAGGCTAAATGTGAACCAGCTGCAAGGACGAGGACTGGAGTGTTACAGTTGGACAGGGCGGGGAAGGCTTACCTCATGAAAGAACTGTGGAAACGGCTGCTGGAAAGATAATAAAAGGATTAACTGCTATTTTAGTGGGCCATTTACTCTTCAATCAAAGTGTCTCATCTATTTCCTGTTCTCTGGAGGCTCCGGGTCCAAAATTCCTTTGTCTATTACAGCACATGGTAGCAGAGGCCTGTCATGAGAAATTAATAATTTTACAGGGAAGGGAGATTTTATTGATCTGGGTGCGGGCTAGAGCCCGCCCCTTCCCCTGGGTTACCTACTTCACTGGTCTCTCTGGAATAGGCAGCACGCCCACAGCACGCAGGGTAGAGCTCAGAGATTCTGCTACCATCTTCAGAGGATGGCACCCGGCAGGGCCAGCCCTGGCCCTGGACCCAGGACCCCAGAGAACAATCAGTTTAACAGGGGAAGATGCACACAAACAGGAGCATTACAGTTCAGAAAGATGAGAGTTCAACTTCCACTCCCATGGTTACTAGCTGTGTAACCTTAAAAGTGAAGTGAAAGTCACTGGGTGGTGTCCAACTCTTTGTGACTCCATGGACTGCAGTCCATGGGATTTTCCAGGCCAGAATACTGGAGTGGGTAGTCTTTCCCTTCTCCAGGGGATCTTCCCAACCCAGAGATCAAACCCAGGTCTCCCTCATTGCCAAGCAGATTCTTTACTGGCTGAGCCACAAGGGGGCAAGTTATTTTCATTATTTTTATTAGTATTACTAGCAAGATTATTAGCCTCTATTATTGTTGTCATTATGGTTTGTCTCTAACTGTGGGACCTGGGGCAAATTATACAATCTCTCTGAGCCTCAGTTTCCTTATCTTTAAAATGGGGATAAATAGTATCTGCCCCATAGGGTTGCTGTGAGGACCATAGGGAGCATGAGGACCACAGGCTTAGAATAGCTCCTGCACATAGTCAGCACTCAGGAGCTGGGCATGCTGGTCTTACTACCATAATCCTAAACCCCCTAAGAGGTAAGATGAAGTGTTCTCACAGCAGCAGGTGGAAGGCCAGCTAGGCCCTATGGAATTTCCACTTCTTCATCTGCAAAAGTCCTTGGCAACCCCAGGTAAATATAGACATGGCTTGAACATCACCTGCTCCATGAAGCCCGTTGAGGTTTCTCCTCCCTGGGTGGATGCAGACTCCATCTCAGAGCCTGTCACTCACCTCCCTCCCATCTACTCTACATGGGAGCCCAAGAAAAGTGTCATGCCAGGATTCAAGTCAGGCAGCCTCCACAAGGGCCTTGCACATACCAGTGAGGTCACCCCCAGAGAGAAGACGTGAAAGAGAACTGCAGCTCAGTGGCTGTCAACTGCAGGATCTCGGAGAGAGACGGTGTGTGGTCTAGGACCCTTGCCTTGTGATGTTCTCTGGACAACTCCTTCCAGAAAGGGGCATGCCCTCTTACAAGTCACGTGTCACAACACCCCAAATGAACAGGGGCATCACCAAGAATCAGCCTGGCCACCAGCTCTCCCTCCAGCACACTCTCAGCCCAAAGACACACAATACAGTCCACTTCTCAGCCTGCTCATTCCAGCCTCTCCCCATGATCCCAGCATGCCAACCACCCTACTTTCACTTTTTGGCAGAGGCTGTCCCCTGCCCCTCACCTGTCTACAGAGTGAATTCCTTCTCATCCTCAAGACATAACCTCCTTAAAGTTACATAAGCTGGTCCAGTGGGTGTCCAAGTCATAAGCAGACGGGCCCCAGGGGCGAACAGCTGGTCCCAGGAGGATGGAGTTTATGCTGCTGGTTGTCGATGCTCCTCCTCGCCCCCTCCCTGGCCCTGCAAATGCTGCCCGGCGCTTTGAGCAAGAACAGAGAGAGGTCCACCTCTCCCCCAGTTGCACCTCTTCCCAGACTGAGTTCTCCATGAGGCAGGGGAGGGCCCAGAGATAGTGAGTGCATACAAGTGTTGGAAGAACTCAACTTTGGCTATGACGCTGGCCCTACAGATGAGGCACACTGCTTCCTTCCTCTGCCTCTTCCAAGCCCCAATAGTTGGGAAAACAGAGCTGGGACTTGGTACCTCCACTGGCCCTTCCACTCCCAGGCAGGCACCTGTCCTGGTGAGCTGGCGCGACCTTGGGGGTGGCTTGGCTAAGGATATCAGAGACTAAGACGACATTCCTAACCTGATACAGAGTTCCACCACAGTGAGAGCAGCACATGAAAATGACCAGTCAGAAGGGTTGGAGGCCTCAGTGCCTACAGTTAATGTGTGCGTGTGTGTGTGTGTGCGTGTGTGTGTGTGTGCAAGCCTAGGCATGTGCCTGGAAACCTTAGTCTCCACCTCAGCCAGAACACTGCAGGTGCTATCCAGGGCCTTACCTGCTAACCGGAGGTCTCACCCCAAAGCCTGCCCTGGGCACCCACAGCTCTCAAGCCTGATGCCTGTGAGGACCCGGTGCTCTGTGGACGAAATCAAGCCTGCGACTCCGAGTGAAGAGCCAGAGCCGGGGCGAGCATATTCCCCATGACTCACCTGGCCATCAGCAGGTGGGACACTGAGCATTCGTGTGTAAGAGAGAAGGCCAGCTGAGCTGCTTTGACCCCAGATCACACGTGTCACCACCTGAACAGGTGCGTGTGACACCAGACCATAGAGGGTGGAGAAGAGGGTACCTGGTGAGTCCGAGGAGCCCTCCGCCAAGGTCCCCAGTGAATGGGGCACTGACCACTGTGACTGGTGGCCACATCTACAGGACTGGTCCTTCCCTCTTCAAGCAAGGTGACCCCGGCCAGACCCCAGGGGAGGCACCCAGGCAGAGCTCTCCCAGGGCAGTGAGCCGGGTGCAGCACTGTGGGGGCAAACCCGGAGGCCGTGGGAACTCACCATGCACTTGTTGGGCTTCTCACCCGAGTGCACCCTCATGTGGATGAGCAGCTTGTAGCGGGCATTGAAGGGCTTGTAGCGACGCACGCAGCCTGCCCAGAAGCAGGTGAAGTCCTCGCCCTTGCGCTGGTCGATGTGGCTCTTCTCGATGTGCCGCACCAGCTCCTCCTGCTGCTCGTAGGCTGCGCAGCAGTCCACCCAACGGCACGCCTGCCGCCCAGCCAGCCCCCTGCCCGCCAGGCCCAGCCCCAGGCCTCCAAGGCCCGGGCCAGGAGGCAGCTGGGACAGGGGGTAGGGGGGCGGCAGGCCCTGCTGGTGAGGCCCGAAGAGCTCTGAGAACTCGTCCGCGGGCTCCTGCTTTAGGAAGCCGGCCTTTCGGCAGGCTTCAAAGCACAAACTGCCCTCGTGGCTCTCGGTGGATACAGAGCTGGGCCGGGCCCGCTTGGGAGGGCCCCCCGTGTCTCCTGGCAGAGGGGGGCTCCGGAGTCCGTTGACACAGGTAACCAGGGCTGTCTGGGAGGAGCGGATGATGGAGGTGATGTCGGAGGCAGCGCAGGGCGAGACGGAGACCGAGGAGGTGGGGGGCAGCCCCAAGAGGCAGCAGCGCTTCAGGCCCCCCTCCGGGAGGTGGGCCTCAGGTGGGGGTCCCAGGCCCGAGCTGGGTTCGCTGCCCAGAAGGTAGCAGGAAGGTGCGGGGTTGGCAAGGCCTCGGCCCGGGAGGTCCATGTCTGTGTGCAGGCCTGTGGCCGATGGGGCGCGGCAGTGGGCAGATGGGGGTGCACGAGCTTCCGTCATGGCCCGGTAGTCAGGCAGGGATTCCTGCTTGATGTGCTGTGTGGCTGGGAGGCCACCATTCACATAGGTGGCCTGGGGCCTGGGGGACCTGGAAGACAGTGCAGAGGGGTCATGAGAGGGCGGGCACTCCACAGTGGGGGGAGCCAGGCAGGGGACAGCGGGAAGCCTGAGGACAGACGGAGGCGGAGAAGCCCAGAGCAGGGGAGGAAGGCTGACGGCTGGCAGCAGAGAGATGAGGACTGGTGGTCCAGTGAGCAGGAAAGAGTATGGAGCAAGAAGGGGAGAGAGAAGAGGAGGGGGCTGGGGAGATGTTCAGGAGAGGCAGGAGGTCTGAAAACATGAATGTGTGGAGGAAGATGCCAGTAAGGCGCACATTTTATCCTTTTATTATATCCAGACTACCCTCTCCAGACCAAGCACCATCTGTCCTGCCTCTGAGGCCTCCCTGGGTCTGCCCTGTCCCCCTGCCCATGACCTTTTAGTGAGTTCTGGAGGAAGAAGGCTGAGAATGGTTGACTGAGGGACACCAGGTCCAGTTGGTTTTAAATGCTGCTTACTTGTCCCTTAAATCTCTCTTAATTCTTGTAAGCATTCTTAATTTCTAAAAATGTGATGCTTTGCCCCCAAGCAATCTGTTTTTCCACTGTGAACATCAGTGGGTAGGGGGTTGAATCACAGTCACAGTGAGGGGGTCATCCCAGGAAAAACGGAAGAAAACTTTCTTTGGGGGGAATGTTCCAGAATGTCAAGCCAGCGAGTGCACAAAATGCCACTCTGGGGAGAAGCCGTGGGAAGGCAGGCCAAGTGGGACAGTGGGAAATCTAGGTTAACTTCTCTTAACCCTCAGATCTCTCTTTTTTTAAAAAAAAAAAAATTTTATTTATTTATTTATTTGGCCGCGCTGAGTCTTAATAGCAGCACGCAGGATCTTCTATCTTCATGGCGGCATGCAGGATCTAATTTCCTGACCAAGGATCGAACCTGGGTCTCCTGCATTTTGGGAGCATGGAGTGTTAGCCACAGGACCACTAGGGAACTCCCAACCCTCAGGTCTCAGGTTGAGACCTGGGGCCAGGCTCAGCCACACCCCGCTGTGCAGACCTTGGCAAGATGCTCTGGGCCTCTCCCTGCACCCCGACATTGAATGGCTCTCCTGGGGGTGAGGATGATGATGGGCAGGGCCCAGGTGGTCAAGATGCTGTCATCATCACACAGTACACGCGTTCCTAGAGAGGGCCTCTCCCAAATGCAGGACAAGTTTGTGCAGAGAGAGGTGACAGGGCCTGCCGGTCATCAGAGGATTCTGAGAAGGGGAGACACCAGCAAAGTGACACTGGACTCGGGGCCAGAGAAGCCCCAGCAGCTGGCTGGGCAGAATAAGGGGCCTCCTGACGTGCCCAAAGCCTGACCCCACACGCCCTTGTACCTTTCCCCAGCCAAGCCTCAGTTTCCTCACCCGTGAAAGGGTGCTGCCAGGATCAAGGGAGGAAGCAGGTGCTGTGACAGCCCTCTGGGAAGAGGACGGCAGGGTGAAGGGGGCCACCAGCCCAGCCATTATTACCGCCATCATCCTGGGGCTCTTTGGAGCCAGGGGTGGTGGGGTCATCACCTGTCCCTCTGCTGCCCAACGCGGCCCGGCAGCCCCATCCTCTCCCTCCCAGGGTCCCTGCAGCTCTGGCATTCTCAGCTCCAGCCTTGAGATGGCAGAGCGGAGACAGAACAGGAGAGAAGGAAAGTCAGAGCCCTCAGACATCACTGGCTCCAACACCATTGCTACCAAGAGGGCCGGGGGCTCACAGCAGCCACAAGCAGCAAACCAGCGACAGGTCTGGGACCAGAGCCTAGGTTCCCCTTCCCTCCCAGCGTGTGGACTTCCCATGTGCAGAACCTAACCTGGAGTGCTCCCTGGATGGGAGGCTGGGGAAAGGGCTCTTCTGTTCGGTTCTCAATTACACTTGAACAAGTCTCTGCCTCACTTCACCAGAGGCCTCTCTTCCTTCCCAGGAACTCTGCTGTCTAGAGCATGGTCACCAGGTGGAATCAGAGGGAGCAAACACATACCCCCAATCTCTAGGGCTGGGGACTCTGGGCCCACCATTGCCAGGAGAAAGCTCTGAGTAGCTTAAAGATAAGATCTGAAGTTGTGACTTTGTGGAGCTTAAAAAAAATAGTGCTCTTGGCGTGGTCATGATCCTGGGTCTGGTGAAGGTGGGCATGGGTGGGGAAGGGCAGCCAGATGAGCATCTGTTTGGAGCGATCGCTTTAAAAACAGACCGTTTATAAAATCGATGCCAGCGGGAATTTGCTGTGTGATGCAGGGAGCCCAACCTGGTGCTCTGTGACAGCCTAGAGGGGTGGGATGGGGTGGGAGGTGGAAGGGAGGTTCAAGAGGGAGTGGACATATGTATGCCTACGACCGATTCATGTTGGTGTATGGCAGAAACCAACACAGCATTGTAAAACAACTATCCTCCAATTAAAAATAAATAAATTAGAAAATAATAAAGCCAGGTTAAAGCAACCAACACTAGGAGAAGAGAAGAGCTGTGTTGTTCTGTGACTGAGTTACCTGAATTTGTGGTTTAGTTGCTAAGTCATGCCTGAATCTTTCGTGAGCCCATGGGCTATGGCCCACCAGGCTCCTCTGTCCATGGGATTCTCCAGGCAAGAACAGTGGAGTGAGTTGCCATGTCCTCCTCCAGGGGATCGTCTCAATGCAGGGATCAAACCCACATCTCCTGCACTGCAGGTGGATTCTTGACCACTGAGCCACTAGGGAAGCTAGCTACCTGAATAATCAACAGCAAAACCTTGACTGGCATCAGGCAGGGAAGGGTCAGCTCAGGCCCCAGGGTCTCCTGGCTCTGAATGCCAGCTAAGGCAGCCCCTCTTCTCGCCCTTGCTGTCCCTGTGAGGCCAGGCAGCCGTTCTGGCCCTGCTCTGCTGCAGAGGCCTGTCACCCCAGGCAATTCCCATCGCAATCTCTAGAAACTGTGAGCACAGGTCCCTAGAAAGAAGGAACAACTCCAGCCGCTTTCCCAGGGGCCGTCTCATGAACCCCAACAATACAACGACGCACGCATCTGCGGACCGTATGGCCAAATTCTTCAAGGGAGACACTACCATCTATTTGACTTAGGAATGAAGCAATGTGCCCAGCCCTCAGAGGCAGGCAGTGAGAGCAGGAGTTTGAACCCGATCTGTTTGAATCAGAGGGCACAGCATGAATGGAGAGACCCCAAGACACAAGGCAATCCAGTGGGAGGGAGAGGGCACAGGATGCAACTGGGTGTGGGGTGGGGCCTGGGGGCTCTTTTTCTTCAGGGAAATGAGGACGTTTGGAAGAGCCAGATGAGCAGCAGAAGCAGCAGCGACTCAGACTGACGCTGGTGTAGGGCCCTGGGTACAGACTCTGCTATGCTCTGACAAATGACATCCAAAATAACAAATGATGTTTCTGATCATCTCTACCAAAAAAAAAAAAAAAAAAAAAAGGGAGGGGGGAATTCTGCTTCCTAAGCTTTGACTAGGTTAGTATAGTTTCTTCCATAAGATAGAAGAAATTTCACTGAGCAAACTAGATGCTGCCAGGGGAGCCTCAGTGAACAATCAAGCAGAGGAATGCATTTGACTGTCGCTAAACAATGCACAGATCAAAGTCTAAAAGGAGCTTGCTTACTCCTCGTCAGGTACTTAAACGTGTCCCCTTAAAATTCATAGTTTGAAGTCCTAACTCCCACTGTGACTGGATTTGGAGGTAGGACCTTTAGGGAGATAATTAAGGTTAAATGTGGAAATAGGGCAAGGCCCTGATCCAACGGGACTGGAGTCCTTGTAAGAAGACAAGACACCAGAGGTGTACACACCAAGAAAACACCCCGTGAGGACACAGGGAAGCAAGAAGGCGGCCATCTGCAAGCCAAGGAGAGAGCCCTCAGGAGAAACCAAACCTGCAGACACCCTGATCTTGGACCTCCAGAACTGTGAGGAAATAAATGTCTGTTCTTTAAGCCACCCAATCGGAAGGGTTTTGTTATGGCAGCCCAAGCAGACGAGCCATTGTTATTCAGTTACTAAGTCACGTTCGTTCAACTCTTTGCAACCCCATGAACTATAGCACACCAGGCTTCACTGTCCCTCACCATCCCCCAGAGTTTGCTCAAACACATGTCCATTGAGTCAGTGATGCCATCCAACCATTTCATCCCCTGTTGCCTGCTTCTCCTCTTGCCCTCAACCTTTGCCAGCATCAAGGTCTTTTCCAGTGAGTCAGCTCTTCTCATCAGGTGGGAAATACTGGAGCTTCAGGTTCAGCATCAGTCATTCCAATGAATATTCAGGACTGATTTCCTTTAGAATTGACTGATTCGATCCCCCTGCAGTCCAATGGACTCTCATGAGTCTCCTCTAGCACACAGTTTGAAAGCTTCAGTTCTTCAGCGCTCAGCCATCTTTTATGGTCCAATTCTCACACCTGTACATAACTACTGGAAAAACCATAGCTTTGACAATATGGACCTTTGTGAGCAAAGTGATGTCTCTGCTTTTTAATACGCTGACTAGGTTTATCCTAACTTTCCTTCCAAGGAGCAAGTGTTTTTTTAATTTCATGACTGCAGTCACTGTCTGCAGTGATTTTGAAACCCAAGAAAATAAAATCTGTCACTGCTTCCACTTCCCCCATCTATTTGCCATGAAGTGATGGGACTTGATGCCATGACCTTAGTTTTATGAATGTTGAGCTTTAAACCAGCTTTTTCACTCTCTTTCATCAAGAGGCTCTTTAGTTCCTCTTCACTTTCTGCCATTTGGGTAGTATCATCTGCTTATCTGAGGTTATTGATATTTCTCACAGTAATCCTGATTCCAGTTTGTGCTTCACCCAGCCCAGCATTTCGCATGATGTACCCTTCATAGAAGTTAAATAAGCAGGGTGACAATACACAGCCTTGATGTACTCCTTTCTCAACTTTGAACCAGTCTATTGTTCTATGTCCAATTCTAACTGTTGCTTCTTGACCTGTATACAGGTTTCTCAGGAGACAGGTAAGGCTGTCTGGTATTCCCATCTCTAAGAATTTTCCACAGTTTGTTGTGATCCACACAGTTAAAGGCTTTCGTGCAGTCAATGAAACAGAAGTCGATGTTTTTCTGGAATTCCCTTGGTTTCTCTATGATCCAACAAATGTTGGCAATTTGATCTCTGGTTCCTGTGCCTTTTCTAAACCCAGCTTGTACATCTGGAAGTTCTCAGTTCATGTACTGCTGAAGCCTAGCTTGAAAGATTTTGAACATTATCTTGCTAGCATGTGAAATGAGTGCAATTGTGTGGTAGTTCGAACATTCTTTGGCATTGCCTTTCTTTGGGGTTGGAATGAAAACCGACCTTTTCTTTATCCTGTGACCACTACTGAGTTTTCCAAATTTGCTGGCATACTGACTGAAGCACTTTAACAGGATCATCTCTTAGGGTTTTTAATAACTCAACTGGAATTCCATCACCTCCACTAGCTTTGTTCGTAGTAATGCTTCCTAAGGCCTACTTGACTTCACACTCCAGGATATCTGGCTATAGGTGAGTGACCACATCATCGTGGTTATCTGGGATACTAAGACCTTTTTTGTACAGTTTTTCTGTGTTTTCTTGCCACCTCTTCTTAACCTCTTCTACTTCTGTTGCATCCTTACTGTTTCTGTCCTTTTATTGTGCCCATCTTTGCATGAAATGTTTCCTTGGTATCTCCAATTTTCTTGAAGAGCTCTCTAGTCTTTCCCATTCTATTGTTTCCCTCTATTTCTTTGCATTGTTCAGTTAAGAAGGCTTTCTTAACTATAAGGCTTTCCCTGTTATTCTCTGGACTCTGTATTTAGTTGAATATTGAATATATCTTTCTTTTTCTCCCTTACCTTTACTTCTCTTCTTTTCTCAACCATTTGTAAAGCCTCTCAAACAACCACTTTGCCTTCTTGCTTTTCTTTTTCTTTGGGATGGTTCTGGCCACTGCCTCCTATACAATGTTATAAACCTCCGCCCATAGTTATTCTGGCATCCTGTCTGCCAGACTAATCCTTCAAATCTATTCATCACCTCCACTGTATAATCATAAGGGATATGATTTAGGTCACACCTGAATAGTACAGTGTTGTTCCCTACTTTCTTCTATTCAAGCCTGAATCTTGTGATAAGGAGCTCTTGATCTGAGCCACAGTCAGTTCCAGGTCTTGTTTTTGCAGACTGTATGGAGCTTCTCCATCTTCAGGTGCAAAGAATATAATCAATCTAATTTCAGTATTCACCATCTGGTGATGTCCATGTGCAGAGCTGTCTCTTGTGTTGTTGGAAGAAAGGGTTTGCTATGACCAGTGTGTTCTCTTGACAAAACTCTGCTAGCCTTTGCCTGATTCATTTTTTATCCCAAGGCCAAACTTGCCTGTTACCACCGGGAACTCTTGACTTCCTACTTTTGCATTCCAATACCCTATGATGAAAAGGTTATCTTTTTTTGGTGTCAGTTCTAGAAGGTCTTGTAGGTCTTCACACGGTCCGTCAACTTCAGCTTTTTCGGCATTAGTTGTTGAGGCATGGACTTGTATTACTTGTATTACTTGATGTTGAATGGTTTGCCTTGGAAACAAAATGAGATCATTCTGTCATTTTTGAGATTGCACCCAAGTACTGCATTGTGGACCCTTTTGTTGTCTAGGAGAGGTACTCCACTTCTTCTAAGGAATTCTTACCCATAGTAGTAGATGTAATGGTCATCTGAATTAAATTTGTCTGTTGTCATCCATTTTAGTTCACTGATTCCTAAGATACCAATGTTCACTCTTGCCACCTCCTGCTTAGCTACGTTCAATATAACTTGATTCATGGATGTAACATTCCAGGTTCCTGCTCAGTACTGTTCTTTACAGCGTCAGACTTCACCTTTACTACTAGACACATCCACAACTGAGCGTCATTTCCACTATGCCCCAGCTGCTTCATTCTTTCTGGAGCTATTAGTAATTGCCCTCCACTCTTCCCCAGTAGCATATTGCACAACTTCTGACCTGAGGTGGGTGGGGGTGGCTCATCTTCTGATGTCATATCTTTTGCCTTTTCATACTGTTCATGGGGTTCTGGCAGCAAGAATACTGGAGTGGATTGCCATTCCCTCCTCCAGTGGATCACGCTGTGTCAGAACTCTTCACTATTACCCACCCATCTTGAGTGGCCCTGCAGGCACGGCCCATAGCTTCACTGAGTTGCACAAGCAGATTAATACACTGATGTAAATCAGAAGTCTTACTGACATCAAAGAAAGCCACAGAGAGTCTATAGTCTCAAAGAAAATGGTTCCATGTGGGAAGAATAAGCCCCCTGCTAACTAGGACTCTCTCCCATCATGAAGCTCTCACTGAAGAGTAAACTCTGTTGGGGAGACCTTTACTTCCTTCACCAAGGCACCCCCACTCCCAGGATGAACCATGATGCCCAGCACAGAACTGGGGCTTGATAAATGATTGGTGAAGGAACCAACTATAAACGGGCGAGTGGGCCAGTTTTAGACTTTCTGATCAGTGAGACAGGTCCCAGGAGAGCAGCCCCAGGCAGTGGATGAAGGCCCTGGGGCTGAGTGGGTGGGTGCAGAGGCCTGCCTGGGGATGGTCTCTGCCTGTCAGCAAACTAGAGGGCATAGCAACAAGGTTGGGACCCTTGGAGAAGTCTCAGGAGGCGGCGTTCAGTCCCACATGCAATCTGACGTGAGTATCTCTTCAGAGGTACATGTCACTGGAAATGCGCCAGCATTGAATGATGGTTACGTGGCAGAGTTCTATGGGGCAACGGCTTCCTGGGGCAGGAGGAACTCCTGGGTGGAGGAACTCCTCTCCACTCTAGGAACGGTCCAGGGATGGACACTACACTGTGCATGAACCCTGAGCTGAGGTCTCCCTCCCCAACTTCTCTACCATCCTCTGAATCTTATTCTTCCGAAATGACTAATTCTAACAGTAAGCTCAGCTTCGGCAATGGGGAAACCCACCTCAGTAAGATCATTCCTACGTCTCATGAGGCACTGCAGTGCTGACATATGGAACCTAGACCAGGCAGCTATCCACATGCCTCACGGGCTCCAGCTGGTCTCTAGCCCTCCCATGCCTCAGTTTCCCTGTGTGTCCCATGAGCCAGGTCTGGAGACCCTAGGTCTGTGGGGCCTAGGGACCGTCTACAGAAGGCAGCTGATGCGTGGGGCTGGAGCGCGTACCTGCTGGGGTGGGGGAAATGCAGCAGCCTCTCGCAGGCGAGGGGGTGGCCCCGGGGTGGCGGGCTTCCTGTAGGGAGGAACAGGCCCTGGCGGCAGGTGGGGCCAGGTCCCTCGGCAAGGTCCAGATCCAGCAGACTCTTCTCCGAGCCTGGAGTGCAGTGGCCGTAGCTCCCGTTCACTATGCAGAGAGGGACAAGAGGAGACAAAGTGAGTGGGGACGGGCTGTAGAAGGTGTGGGTACAGGGCAGTCACTGGGGTACACATGGCACCGAGCCCCTTGAGCAATACTGCCCGAGTCTCTGCTGCACCAGGCACTGGGGACACCTATTAATTCCCATAATCACCAACGAGGTCTGTAATAAAATCCCCAGTTCTCAGATGCAGATGCTGAGCTCCAGTGGGTAACTGTTCATCTTCATACAAACACAGAACACTTACAACATACCAGACACTATTCCGGGTGCGGGAAACATGGTGGGCTAGACAACATGCACTCCTGCCTCTTGGAGTTGACAATTTAGGATTCTGGCACTTATTTGACAACATGCACGGCCACAGTGGGGGCTGGGTGCCCAATGGGTGTGTGTCACCGACATTTATAGGTCAAAGAGGAGGTGCTCACTAAGCAGCATGTGTTCTTGTTATCACCAAAGCTCAATGCACGTTGTTCTCCAAATTGCGTTACGTGTTCTTGTTATCACCAAAGCTCAATGCATGTTGTTCTCCAAATTGCGTTACTCCACAGAGGCACGGTACACAGTTATTCACACCTCTCTATCTCCGTGGTTCTTTGACGGGCTATCACAGGCCCTGCTGTGCCCAACTCCTGGATTTTTAAGGAGACAAACTGAGGTAGATATGCCTCAATTAGTCTTGAAATCTATGTGCATGCTCAGTCGTGTTCAACTGTTTACAGTCCCATGGACTGTAGTCTGCCAGGCTATTCTGTCTATGGGATTCCCCGGGCAAGACTACTGGAGTGGGTTGCCATTTCCTACTCCAGGGGATCATCCTGATCCAGAGACTGAACCTGCATCTTCTGCGGCTTCTGCATTGGCAGGTGGATTCTTTACCTCTCTGCCATCTCGGAAGCCCCTTGAAATCTACAGAAAGCCCTTAAAAACTATATAAAGTATAAACAAATGTTAGGCATGGTTGCTACATGTTCACTGCCCCCTCTGCATCTCAGTTTCCTCATTTACAGTGTGATGAGGGTTAATCCAAAGCCTGTCTTCCTGAACTTTCCACCCAGTCACTTGCCAGGGTTATGCTAACGAGGAAAGGGTATGGGCTTCAGGGCCTGGTGAGGCCCACGTGAGCCCCTCCTGCCCCCAACCAAGCCTGTGACTCAGACAAGTCCTTCCCCAAGGCTGAGTCCCCCAGTACAAAATAGGGACAGCCATCCAAGTTCTCCAGATATGTTGTCAGGTGTTGAGAGCCGAGGTGCAGAGCCCCCAGGCAAGCGTGGGTGCCTAGTAAGAGGGATACCAGGAGTGGAAAGTGCTCTTAACATCAAACAGCACTCTGAAAAGTACAGAGTGTCTGATGGAGGTGATAAAACATTACGAACAGGCCCAAGGGGGCTTTCCCAGTGGCTCAGGGGTAAAGAATCCTACTGCGATGCAGGAGATGTGGGTTCAATTCGTAGGTCGGACAGATCCTCTGGAGAAGGAAATGGCAACCCACTCCAGTATTCTTGACTGGGAAATTCCATGGACAAAGGAGACTGGAGGGCTACAATCCATGGGGGCACAAAAGAGTCAGACACGACTTAGTGACTAAACAACAAAAGGCCCAAGGACTGTCTGGGGACTGTCAACACTGAGCAAGATAAACCAGTAAGATGGGAAAAGAGCTGATATCAGTGCACAATTAGCCCGGAAGTGTAAGGACAAGGACAAGAGAAGTGCCCTTTGCTGAGCAGTATGCGCAGGTCCTCACTCCCCTGCCTCATCGGGGCCTCCTGCTGCCCTTGCAAGGACAGATCAGGGTTATACCCATTGTACAGAGGAGAAAGTAGAGGCTCAGGACGGCTAAACTGCTCACTTTATCACACAGCTAGTAACAGTCTGGGTCATGCCCATCAGACCCAAACCCCATGTTTTAATCCCTATGTGATAAAAAGTGGCCTCTCAGAGTGACAAAAGTCCAACCTCATTCTCAAGGATCCAGCTCCCCCAAGCCTAATTCTACCCTGCCTGCCACCACGGCAGCCCTTTCACAGGAGGCCAGACCCTCAGTGCTAATTCGCCATGTGCCCAAAGCTCCAGCAGACACAGGCATTCACCTGCCAAGCTCTTTACAGTTTGCAGGTGAGAATGCAATGCTCTCAAGGTCCCAGGGCAGCTGACGCATCTCCAGACAAGCATGTCCTCAGAAGTGGCCCTCTGGTCACTTTCTCAGGCCAAGCACTGGCCAACGTCCTGCTGTGAGGAAACCTCACTCCCGCCGGCTTTGGCTGCTGCTTGGCCAGCCCCTCACAAGCTTATTTTTTAATAAATTGACCGTTTTTTAATTAAAAAGAAATCCCTGGTAACGAATGTGAACAGCCTGAGTTAATGAGAGCAGGCTGCCACTCATTTAATTCTGTCTCTGCTTGGCGGTCTCTGCCTTTCCCACATCATTTCTGCTTGTGATTTTATTGTCCCATTGAGGCAAACCCTGGGACTGAGCCTCAGAAAACTGTGGATAATTTTATGACCATTAATAGCATTTGGCACAAAGACAGCTTCATCATCACGTGGGGCTGTTCTGCCAGGGTCTTTCTTCCAGAGCCTTTGAGTCAAGGATGTGGTTCTGAGGTTCTTTACCCAACAGGCCCGTTGGGTAACCTACCCACTCTGGGTTACCTGCTCCTTCTTCCCACAGGAAGACATGTGGAGAGATGGAAGGTAAGGCCCCGGAAGGTGCCCAGCAGCCCAGCATGTATCAAGTCCTATTCATCAAGCCTTCCCACTTGATTACCAGGAACATTTGATTCTTTGAAGCATTCATCCCTGTGAGGTGGACTCATTACAGCCATTTTCCAGATGAGAAAAGTTGAGATTTGCAGATTAGGTGCCTTCCCCTAGGCACTGAGGTCTGTAAGAGGTAGGGTCACAACACAAACCCAGATCCCTCGGACTTCAAAGCTCAAGTCCCGTCCTGTTGCCTCTCAGTCAACTGATCAATAACTGTGGACTCTGAAGCAAGCATCCCCAACTTTGACTCCAATAAGATCATGTTGCGGAGCCTCTGGGGAAGTCAAAGTACACTCATTACAATGACTCCTAAACTCCAATCTTTGCAACAACTCTGCCAGGTGGTAAGACCACTCCATCTGAGACAAAGACTCAGAGAAGTTTAGTGGGTTACCAAGGTCACACAGAGAGTAAGGGGCTCAGTTGAGATATAAACCCATCACCTCTCGGGGGAAGAAATAGTCATTACTAGACCAACAGTTGGGGACTACTGGCTTCTTCTCCACTGGACACAGTAAGAAGCTTTCCTACACTAAACAAAGGGAAGGAGAGAGGAAGGAGCCCCTTGGTCACAGTTAGGCACTACTCGGGGCTCCAAGTCCATTCAAGCCCTGGTCTTACGTGACCCTCACAGCACCCTGATGAAAGCACTGGCCTCCCCACCTCACAGAGGGACAGAAGCACCAGAGCTGGCAAGTGGCCACCCAAGGTCACATGGCAACTGCTAAGTCCAAACCCAGGTCTCCGCAAACCCATGCCAGACCCTGTTCCAGGCCACATGCATTCTCAAAACCTAGAAATTAAAGCAGAGGCTGTGTCCCAGAGATGCCGCCACTACTGGAAAGATGTGGTTACTGTCATTCTGCAACCCTGGGCCCCCCCACTGCCTTTCTGCCTGTTGGCATTTAGCCTCTCTGTCCCCAAGGGCATCGCAGGGCCTACCCTGGCTTACTGTCTGTCTCCAGGAAGCAGGGGTGGCGTCCTTCTCTGGGAAGGCAGGGAAATGAGAGGGACACATCAGCCCCGCTGCCCTGAGGCAGCTGTGGGTACCCTAAAAAGGGACTGGCACCCAGAAGTTATGCCTCCCTCCGTACCACAGGGAGCCAAAAGCAGACCTCGGACTTGGTTCTCCCCACATAACTGAAGCTTCTTGGGAGGCTTGGAGGGTGACAGGATCCTCTTTATTTTTGCAAATTGATGAGAAAAGCTAGAATGTCAGGCCTGGGACTGAGTAACCATCTATTTTACTAATAGATAAAGAAACTGAGGCTCAGAGAGGGTCAGGACCTGCTTTAGTCACACAGAAAATCCATAGAAGAACCTGGACTGGCACACCCCCGGCTAGGTTAAGAGTTTGGTTTGGTTTCCTCTGCAAGTCTCAGTTTTCTTATCTGTAAAATGGTGCTGACACCTACCTCACAAGATTGTGGGGACAATTAAGTGAGATCACGAACACAATGCATTTGCCATGGTGCCTAACTCACATTAAGCACTTAAAAAGCAATAGTGATGATAATAATAACTACTTCTTCCATTTATCCCTGAGTCTAGTTCAGGGCTGGAGGCAGGGCCCTGTGTGAGAAGTATGACCCCGGGATGGTCAGGTCTGGATGACCCTGAGACCAGGCTCAGAAGGACAAACCCCCAAAGCTAAGGTATCACCAAATGTAGGACTGGGCAGCCTGAATGAGGTCACAGCCAGCAAATCCAAAGAAAGTGGCTCTAGTTACACACCACAGCACTTTGCAAATTACCGTAATGACTTGGCTATAAAGTGGTACCATATATAAGGTGACTCCCCACAGGAATTTTAATGTACACTGAAAACTGCCAAGTCTGCATGAGAAGGACAATGATGCATTCAGCATCTCAGGCCCAGATGCCACCTCCTTGTCCCAGGAACAGCCAGTGGCTGGGTCTAGGAAGGCCTACATGATGACTGCTCCTTGTTAATGGATAGGCAGACTTTTAGTGCTCACCAGGTGCCCGGTTAGTGATAGGGTACTGCAATTTACAGTCCATAAAACATTTCATGGCCACCCCCTATGAGCTTTGCTACAACCCCCAGAAGCTGGCCAGGGAGGCTCCGAGGGGGCAAACAATTCGCCCAAGCTCACACAGCAAATGCAGGGCTCAGAGAGCAAACTTTCTCTGTATAGGCAAGACAGTACGTATTTTAAGCTCTACAGGCCATACATTCTCTGCCACAACTACCTGAATCTGTTTTACTGTGAAAAGCAGCCACAGACAACATGTAAACAGAAGATGGGGCTGTGTGCCAATAAAACTTTATTGAGAAGAGCTCACTGGCTCTTGGACTGTAACATACTGACCCCAATCTAGTGCAGCAGTTAGAGGTGGGCTTTACAATTACACCTTTCTACATCTGTAAAACAGGAGCATTTTACGGGAGGGAGCTGATGACATGAAAATCACTGTCTGCTCTGACTGCAGGGCCGGCCCTTGGTGGCATCTGATAAATGAAGGTGCCTTCAGCCTGGTTTGGGGGTCCCCACAGCCTGGGCTCACCCCCTATCCGGGCATTACCTCCCACTCCCACAGCACTTTGCTGTCATGCTGCATTTCCCCCTGCCCTCCACTCAGGGTGCATGACGCCTTCCAAATCCCTCTGGGACCCCAAAGTTCAGCAGAAGTGCATCTCCTTCTGGAATGTTCTTTGATCTTTCCCGCTCTCCCACCTCTGCATAGGTCAGTCCCTGCAAATAGTTGCCAGTTAGGGTGCACCTAACCCAGCATCTGCCAAATACTTGACATGTTTGATCTCCCAGTTCAGTTCAGTTCAGTCGCTCAGTTGTGTCCGACTCTTTGAGACCCCATGGACTGCAGCATGCCAGGCTTCCCTGTCCATCACCAACTCCTGGAGCTTACTCAAATTTATGTCCACTGAGTCAGTGATGCCATCCAACCATCTCATCCTCTGTTGTCCCCTTCTCCTCCTACCTTCAATCGTTCCCAGCATCAGGGTCTTTTCCAATGAGTCAGTTCTTCCTGTCAGGTGGCCAAAGTATTGGAGCTTCAGCTTCAGCATCAGTTTGATCTCTAAATCTCAACATCACCACAAGGTGGGGACTGTAAGACTCTGATCTATACCCCCACACTGATGCTTTCACATGCAGTTAAAGCCTGGCCTCCCCTAGAGTCTGTGAAATCCTTCAGGACAAGGGTCTTGGAGCTCCAGAACTGCTGAATGTCAGTGCATCTTGACAAATGATTTTGTCCAACTTTCTTCACACACAGAAGAGAAAACAGGGGCTTGGACTGGAGAGAGGCTGTTCCCAGTCACACAGCAAGCAGGTTCTCTTGACACCTGGCCCCACCAGGGCTTTTCCCCTCACTCTGAGCACATGGTTAGACCCACAGGAGGTGCTATGAAACATTGGGGAATGGGAGGCTACAACAATTGTCCAAAGTTCTCTTTCGTGTTTACTTTATGTCAGACATTGTGACTTGGGGAAACAGAACAAGTTTTGCCACACACACACACCTAGGTTGAAGTCCTAGCGCCATCATTAACTTTCTGGCTGCTTGACCCTACTTTCTGAGCCTCAATTCCTTCATTTGTAAAAGAGGAATAAGAATCTCAGCTCCAAGGGTGGCTGTGAGGAGTAAATGAGATAACAGACGTAGAGGTGTGATACCAGTGTAGCCAGTACTTTAGTAAAAGTCTCTCTCTTACTTTCTTGACAGATGGGGATACACAGTCACAGCCTCCCTGGGGTGATGTGTCTCCAGCAACAGCAGCCTGTTCTCCCAGGCAGTGCACCCCAGTGGCCGCAGAGGGCAGCCTCAGGCCAACAGGGTCTTAAGTCTGACCCTGGGCTCTGCAGCCCCATCTCTGAGCCTCAGCTTTCCCCTGTGAGCAGTGGGAGTGGCAGGCCCAAGCAGAAGGAGCCCCAAACATCAGGGGACACCAGACTACATTCTCAGGCCCAGGGAGGTGAGTGCTGGCTCTCTAAGGGTGCTCAGCAGAAGCCAAGCTGGTGCTGCATCTGCATCCCAGGGGCCCTTCTTCCTCCATGCTGCCTCGTCATCCCCTCTTTTCCCACCTCATCAAACCCAAGGCCTAGAAATCAGCAGGAAGTGAGACCTTCTGAAAGAGGAGAAGTAGGAAGGCGGACATCCGAGCTTTTTCTCCAGTCTCAAAAGCCCTGCAGGATGGGATGCTCAATTCTGAGCCCTCTTGGGGTGTCACAGGTCCCATCAGAGGGCCTGTAACCTTGCCAGGGCCCCTGGAGCTATAGAGCCTGATGCTTGAGGCCTCATGCCAGGCTTATGGCCGCCCAGCGTCCCTTACCCTGGATCACAAAAAACTCCATAAATTCTCCTTTAAATCTATGCTAGATTTATGGGGACTCAGGCCACTAAAACCTGAGCATGCTCACTTCAGGATGGCACTGCAGAGAAAAGCAGAGCAAGCCTGCAACTCTGTCCCAACCAGGGCCAGGAACTGAGCAGCCCAAGGCTGGCTGCACATGGAGGTGCAGGTAAGTATATAAACAGATATATGCCAAGTTGCCCCTCAGACTCTCTTATTGCTATCAAATTAGCACATATTTTCCATAGAAAAAAATTAGAAAATGTATCAAGGCAACAAGTAGAAACTAAACATCATGTAAACAGTCATAAACCAGAGAGCCAGAGCAGACATGATCATGACCTCACATAAACTTCTGTGGTATTTCCCTAAGTATTCACGTAATTTTTCTTTTTTTTACAAAAAGAAGAATGATATGCTTATTTTCTTGTATTCCACCTTTTTCATTTAGTAATGCATCATGAATATTAAAGTTCATGAAGTGCCCATTATGTTCAACGCACAGTACTAGGCTCTTTTTTTGCCAGAATTACTAATGCCATTTTCCAGAGGAAGAGTAAGTGGCTTGCCCAAGGTCATGCATCTGTGGAATGGTGGAATCACAAAGAAAGCCCAGCTCTCTCAGACTTGGAAGGCAGTACTGACCCAGACATTGCTCCATATCATTAAGAGATTTAGGGTCAATGCAAGCTGATTGCTTTCCTACTGTATGCATCTGCTTGGACTGACATTACAAAATATCATATACTGGGTGGTTTAAAAAACAGAAATTTATTTTCTCACAGTTCTAGAGGCTGGAAGTCCATGATCAAGGTTCTCGCTGATTTGGTTTCTGGTGAGGGCTCTCTTCCTGGCTTGCAGACAGCCACCTTCTCACTATGTCCCTCACATGGCCTCTCCTAGTGGTTGCATGGAGGTAGAGGGGAGGACAGAGAGAGCACACACGTGCTCTGTGTCTCTTCTTATAAGAACACTAATCCCATTGGATCAGGGCCTCATCATCATGACCTCATTTAACCTTCATTACTTCCTTAAAGGTCCCATCTCCAAATACAGCCATACTATAGGTTACGGCTTTAACATCTGAATTTGGAGAGGGACACAAACATCCAGTCCATAATATTTAGCATACATTCTCTCCTTTCCTCACCCTAGTAGGGTCCTGTAATTCCACATCTATCTGTGGGGCTTAAGAAGGTGAGAAAGTATAACATAGCAGAAAAAGAGTGCAGATTCTAGGGTCTAACTGATGAGGACTGAATCCTGGTTTTGCCACTTACTAGCTGTGACCTTGTCCAAGTTAAGTGACCTAACTTCTCTGCGCCACAGTTTATGTAGCTAAAAAGGGTTTACATACCAAACGTGAAGTACAAAGAACAGTACGCCTGGTACACAGCAGGCACTACGTAAATGTCTGCTCTCATTGTTCTTATCAATTTTTAGGGTAGGATACAGAAGTCTGAAGCAGTCAGCACCTTTTAATCTCCCCAGCCACACTGCCACTGTGACTGGTTCAGGGACAGGCATGAAATGCAAGTTGGGAACTTCTCTTTGACATTAAGGAAAGAGCAGCCTCCACTCCTCTACATGGAAAACTGTCCATATTGAAAAATTACTAGCTGTCATCACTCAGACATTACTTTTGCCAATTATCTTTCTGAGGCAACAATGTATGTTAGACCTCTTCACTATGTTCTATATCTCTCTTATGCTCTTTCCTGAATTTTTCACCCTTTTTTAACTTTCATGTGCTGTCTAGATATTGTCTAATAACCTATTTTCCAATTTATCAATCTTTAACGGCATCTAACCTATTAAGTCCTTATGATAAAAACTCTCCAGAAAGTGGGCATAGAGGGAACCTGAAAGTGAAGTGTTAATCATTCAGTTGTGTCCCACTCTTTGCAATCCCATGGACTGCAGCCTGCCAGGCTCCTCTGTCCTTGGAATTCTCCAGGCAAGAATACTAGAATGGGTAAGCCATTCCCTTCTCCAGGGGATCTTCCTGATCCAGGTATCAAACATATGTCTCCTGTGTTGCAGGAGGATTCTTTATCATCTGAGCCACCAGGAAAGCCAGAAAGTGGGCAGAGAGGGAACCTACCTTAACATAATAAGGACCATATACAACAAACCCCAGGCTAAAATCATTCTTAATGGTGAAAAACTGAAAGCATTTCCTCTAAGATCAGGAACAAGATAAGGATGTCCACTCTTGCCACTTTTATTCAACGTAGTTTTGAAAATCCTAGTCATGGCAATCAGAGAAGAAAAAGAAATAAAAGGAACCCAAACTGGAAAAGAAGAAGTAAAACTGTCACTGTTTGCAGATGACATGATACTATATACAGAAAAATTCTAAAGATGCTACCAAAAACTACTAGAGCTCATCAATGAATTCAGTAAAGTTTTAGTACACAAAATTAATACACAGAAATCTCTTGCATTCCTATACACTAACAGTGAAAGATCAGAAAAATAAATTAAGGAAATAATCCCACCTACCATCACATAAAAGAATAAAATACCTGGGCCTGACTCTACCTAAGGAGGCAATCCTTCAATGTTAGCTTAATTTTTCAAACAAATGAAATGAAATTTAATCAAACGCAGAAAGTACCATCTTATTTTGAAAAATCATAGTCTTTTTTTTCCAGCCCAAAGTTTTCTGATACCCAGGGAATTATTTTCTTGCCATCAGCTGAGAATCACTTGTTCATTATACCCAACAAACCAAATAGGTCTTTTCTGACAGTATCCAAATATGTACCTTCTCTTTAATTCCCATTCCAAAACCTTCATTAAGGCATTCCATTGATTATCATCAAAGACTTGGAAATCTTCACGTGAAAATCTTTTATAAAGTTTTTTGCCCCTATAGTATATCCCCTGTATCTTAATGCCTTTCAGACTGTAAGCCTTCTGAGCAGGGACCATGCCTTAATTTTGTCTTTGACTGCAAAACACATCTTGTGATGCATTTGTGCCCTATGAATATTGAATTATACAAATGATATGTAATGGACTCAACATAGCCACCTATGTAAATGCTCACTGTTTTTTAAAAAGCACATCAACATAAAACATTGAGATTAAAATGACTGTCAGTGATGTCTAGTCCATTGGATGCTTTATTCAAAGCACTGTGCTCAAATGACAAAAACTGGATATCTATTTGTAGATAGATACTATGGCATCCCAGGGTTTTCCAGGTGGCACAATGGTAAAGAATATGCCTGCCAATGCAGGAGCTGCAGGACGCAGGAGACACAGGTTTGATCCCGAGGTCAGGAAGATCCTTTGGAGGAGGAAACGGCAACCCACTCCATATTCTTGCCTGAAAATTCCAAGCACAGAGGAGCCTAGAGGGCTACAGTCCAGGGGTTCGCAAAGAATCAGACATGACAGAGTGTGTACAAATGCACGCAAGAAGGCAAAAGGCCTCTACCCAGATACTGATGAAAAGTCAAAGATGCAAAAAATAGATTGAGAGATATACCATGTCCTTGGATTGGAAGAATCAATATTAATGACTGTACTACCCAAAGCAATCTACAGACTCAATGCAATCCCTATCAAATCACCAATGGCATTTTTCACAGAATTAGAACAACAAAAAAAAATTTCACAATTTGTATGGAAGCACAAACGACTCCAAATAGCTAAAGCAAACTTGAGAAAGAAAAGTGGTGCTGGAGGAATCAGATTCCCTAACTTCAGACTATATTACAAAGTATTAAAACAGTATGGTACTGGCACAAAAACAGAACTATTGATCAATGGGAATGGATAGAAAGTCCAGAGATAAACCCACACACCTATCATCAACTAATCTATGACAAAGGAGGCTAGAATACGCAATAAAGAAAAGAAAGTCTCTTCAATAAGCGGTGCTGGGAAAACTGGACAGTTACATGTAAAAGAATGAAATTGAAACACTCCCTAACACCATATGCAAAAATAAATTCAAAATGGATTAAAATCTAAATGTAAGGCTGGATACTATAAAACCCTTAGAGGAAAACAGGCAAAACACTCTCTGACATAAATTGAAGCAAGATCTTTTTTGATCCACCTCCTAGAGTAATGAAAATGAAAACAAAAATAAACAAATGGGACCAAATTAAACTTAAAAGCTTTTGCACAGGAAAGAAAACCATAAACAAAACAAAAAGACAACCCACAGAATGGGATAAATTATCTGCAAACATAGTGACTGACAAGGGATTAATCTCCAAAATATACAAACAGCTCATGCAATTCAATAACAAAAACACAAACAACCCAATCAAAAATGGGCAGATCCAAATAGACACTTCTTCAAAGAAGACACACACATGGCCAGAAAATACATGAAAATATGCTCTGCATCACTAATTTATTAGAGAAATGCAAAACAAAACTACAATGAAGTATCACTCAAACCAGTCAGCACAGCCATTATCAAAAAATTCTACAAACAATAAACGCTAGAGACAGTGTGGAGAAAAGGGAACCCTCTTGAACTGTTGGTAGGAAAAGATACTATGGAGAGCAGTATGGAGGTTCCTTAAAAAATTAAACTAGAGTTCCCATATGATCCAGCAATTCTAATCCTGGACATATACCCAGAGAAAATCAAAATTCAAAAAGATACATGAACCCCAATCTTCATTGCAGCACTATTTAAATAATAGCCAGGACATGGAAGCAATCTAAATGTCCATCAACAGAGGAATGGATAAAGAAGATGTGGTACATACATATAATGAAATATTACTCAACCTTAAAAAAGAACAAAATAATGTCATTTGCAGCAACATGGATGAACCTAGAGATGATCATACTGAGTGAAGTAAATCAGACAGAGGACAAATATCGTATTATATTGCTTATACGTGGGATCTTTTCTAAAAAATGGTACAAGTGAACTCATTTACAAAACAGAAATAGAATCATAGATGCAGAAAATAATCTTTTGGTTACCTGGGGGTAGGGGGCAGCAGGGAAGGGGGAGGGATAAATAGGGAGACTGGGATTGACATATACACAATACTATTGGGTTGACCAAAAGATTTGTTTGGTTTTTTCCCCAAGTAGGCTAGTATTAATAGCACTTAATTGTCTTTAACTTCATTTGAAACAAATTTGTTAGACTGCATTGTGACATCTGTCATATCAGCGTGCATTTAAAAAACACATCAAAATTAGTAAATTTTTGTATAGCCCTTTTGATATTGAAGATGGAAGAAAGCAAGCAACATTTTTGGCATATTATGCTTTATTATTTCAAGAAAGGTTAACAACACAACTGAAACATAAAAAAAGATTTGTACAGTGTATGGAGAAGGTGCTGTGACTGATCAAACATGTCAGAAAGGGTTTGCAAAGTTTTGTGCTGGAGATTTCTTGTTGGATGATGCTCCATGGTTGGGTAGACCAGTCAAAGTTGATAAAGATCAAATCGAGACAATAATTGAGAATAATCAACGTTATACCACACAGGAGATAGCCAACATACTCAGAATATCCAAATCAAGAGCTGAAAATCATTTGCACCAACTTGGTTATGATAATCACTTTGATGTTTGGGTTTCACATAATTTAAGGGAGGGGCTTCCCTGGTAGCTCAGCTGGTAAAGAATCCACCTACAATGCAGGAGACCCCAGTTTGATTC
The DNA here is from genome assembly GCF_019320065.1 of Cervus canadensis. Taxonomy (NCBI): domain Eukaryota; kingdom Metazoa; phylum Chordata; class Mammalia; order Artiodactyla; family Cervidae; genus Cervus; species Cervus canadensis. The sequence continues at coordinate 87,762,913 of NC_057387.1, read as the reverse complement.
CTGGGTCAGGAAGATCCCCTGGAGAAGGGATAGGCTACCCACTCCAGCATTCTTGGGCTTCCCTGGTGGCTCAGCTGGTAAAGAATCTGCCTGCAATGTAAGAGACCTGGGTTCGATCCCTGGGTTGGGAAGATCCCCTGGAGAAAGGAAAGGCTACCCACTCTAGTATTCTGGCCTGGAGTAATCCATGGACTATACAGTCCATGGGGTCGCAAAAAGTCAGACACAGCTAAGCGACTTTCACTTTAAGTTAAGCTAAAAAAACCTCCTTGACCATATTTCCACATGTGATTCTCTGCTGAAGCATAAGGAAAACGTTCCCTTTTTAAAACAAATTGTGATAGGTGATGAAAAATGAATACTGTATAATAATGTGGAACGGAAGAGATCATGCCCAAGCGAAATTAATCACCTCCGACCACACCAAAGGCTGACCTTCATCAAAAGAAGGTGATGTTGTGTGTATGGTGGGATTGGAAAGGAGTCCTCCTTCTATTATGAGTTCCTTCCAGAACACCAAACGATTAATTCCAACAAATATTGCTCCCAGTTAGACCAACTGAAAGCAGCACTTGACAAAAAGCGTCTGGAATTAGTTGACAGAAGACTCAGAATCTCCCATCAGGATAACACAATATGGCATTGTTTATTTGATGATCAGACAAAAACTGTTACAGTTTAGCTGGGAAGTTCTGATTCATACAACACATTCACTAGACATTGCACCTTCAGATGCCCATTTGTTTTGGTCTTTACAAAATTCCCTTAATGGAAAAAATTTTAATTTCCTGGAAGACTGTAAAAGGCACCTGGAATAGTTGCTTGCTGGAAAAGATAACAAGTTTTGGGAAGATGGAATCATGAAATTGCCTTCAAAATGGCAGACAGTAGTGGAGCAAAATGGTAAATACATTGTTCAACGAAGTTTTTGGTGAAAATGAAAAATGTGTCCCTTATTTTTATTTAAAAACCAAAGGAACTTTTTGGCCAATCCAATATACATAAAATAGAAAACTAATAAAGACCTAGTGTATAGCACAGGGAACTCTACTTAATACTCTGCAGTGACCTATATGGGAAAAGAATTTAACAAAGAGTAGATATATGCACATGTATAACTGATTCACTTTGCTGTACTGTAGAAAGTAACACAATATTGTAAAGCAACTATACTCCAATAAAAATTTTTTAAATCCATTAAATCCATCTTTTGAGTTCTTAAATTTTTTGTTGTTTTTTAGTTTGTAGTTTTCCATTTGATTAATTTTTATAGCTTTCAGATATCTCTTGAAATTCTCAATTTGGTAATCTATGTTACTGAACATATTAATCACAGTTATTTTAAATCCTATATCCAATAAATCCAACATGTGGACCACCTGTGAGTCTGTTTTTGTATGTTTTCCCCCCATTGGGCCTGCCTCCTCGTATCCCTGGTAATTTCTGACTGAATCCAACATGAAATTTGTACAGGCTCCAAATGAAATCTTCCTCCAGAGAGAATTTCTTTCTGTTTCTCAAACGCAGTTAAAAGAGAGGAAGATCATCTTTACCCAGCCTAGAATTTCACTGTTTTAAAGCTGGGCTTTAGGTTTTGTAAAGGTTGCTCTCTTTCTGGTTCACCCTTTCTCCGAGGATGCTGCCCTTCAGAGACCCCAGCTGAAAGCTTGGGATGGCAGGACTCCTCTTCCTGGGTTGCCACTGAACTTCAATATAATTTCCCAGAATTTGAGGCTGTTGAAAGCTTTGCTTAGTTCCTCAGTCACTTAACTGCCACACTGTCGATTTCTCAGCCACACCAGCCTAGACCACTTAAGAATCAACAAATATCTTGGAAGGAAAAGCAACACTGAATGTTCAACTCATCTTTTTTTTTTTTTGTCATACATTGATATGAATCAGCCATTCAACTCATCTTTTGACACCGTCTATCTCCATGGAATCTTGGCCCCTCAAAATTTGCCTACTTTGGTGGGTGGCCCTAAACTCCCCTTTTTGTATCTCCAGCATTGTAAGGCTGCAGAAAGCTCCGTTCAGCTCTCTGACCCTCGGTGCTATACAACTTGCAATCTGGCAAATGCCCGAAAGGACGAAGTGGCACAGTGTCAAAGCCACCTCGGCATAATTCCTTTCTCTTCAGGGTGTTGGACCCTCAAGTCCTGGTTGTTTTGGTAGTTCTTGATGCCTTCAAACAGTTGGGTTTCACATTTTATTCAGAGGAAAGGTTAGTCTGATATAAGCTTATTTGCCATGTTGTTGTTTTGTCGCTAAGTCATATCCGACTCTTTGCAACCCCACAGGCTGCAGTATGCCAGGCTTCCCTGTCCTTCACTGTCTCCTGGAGTTTGCTCAAACTCATGTCCATTGAGTTGGTGATGCCATCCAACCATCTTATCTTCTGTTGCCCCCTTCTCCTCCTGCCCTCAATCTTTGCAAAAAGCCCCTTCCAACATATGATTTTAATGACTGCATAGTGTTCCATTATATGATTGTATATACTTTATATAATCTATCTTTCATAGTTAGGATTAATCTTGTTTTAAAAGGTTAAAACTAGAAACAATCACATAATGAATGTCCTTATAGATCTGTTTTCATGTCCACCCACATTTATAGTTTTAGAATAACTTTCTAGATGTGAGACTGCTGAGTCAAAGGATATGCAAAATTTTAAAGAACTTTGCTATCTGCTGTTCACACTTCCTTCCAAAAGGAATATATCAGTTATATACCATCAGTAGTACAAGAAAATACCTGTTTCCTTCTACTCTTACCACTCTGGGTATTCTCACTTTTTAAAAAAAATGTTAATTTAACAGTTTCAAGGTCATTTATAATGGAAAAGAATAGTATATAGCCTGTATATCCAATAAATAGAAAAATGATTATATAAACTATAGTAAAGTTACTCTGGAAATTTTATATAGCTATTAAATATAGTAAAATTCCATCATAATGCAATTAAGCATGGTCCGAAATCTTCAATTACTTTAAAATGCAAAGCCCTGTTATTCTACAGTTAAGTTTAAAATGGTATTTTTGGTGGCTTTTCAGTTAATATGTGGGGAAAGATGTTTTCATTTATTAGAAATGTCAGAAACAGCCCACTTATCACAAAGTACACACTACATCAGGAGCTAAGAAAACCTCAAATGGTTAGGAGGCAGTAACTTCCTAAACCCATAATCCCCTGCAACCTCCAGAGAAAAGAAGAACTCTCTTGTGGAGAGGCCGGACAAAAAACGGGAGCTACGGACAATGGCTACTCATATTTTATATGAAGGCATCTTATCTCAAGGTATCTTATCATGGGTTTTACTGGATTTACTAAAGGTTTTGATTACAAAGGAAAATAACTTTTAAGAATTATATTAAAAGAAATTCAAAATTCCATGTACATGAAATTAACTTGAATAGTAAAAAAAATAGAAAATCAATACATCAAATATTAATCATTCACTATTTAACATATGTCTATTGAATGCTGACTCTGTGCCAGGATGAGGCACAGGAATGCAGCGATGAACAAGGAAGGAAAATCTCTATTCTCATGGTGCTGACATTCTGATCACAGAGAAGACAATTTCAAAAGTCAAAACATAAATGTACACTACAATATCAAGTGGGGATAAATGTGAAATAAATTACAGATAACAAGCTAGAAAGTGCAGAGAGATGAGGACAGTTGGGGTGGGTTCCTCCGAGAGGCGGACATCTGCACAGAGGTTTGGTGAAAGGAAGGAGGGAGCCACATGGACACCTGGGGGAGGGGCTATCACATAGGGAGAAGTAGGTACAAAGGCCCTGAGGCCGGAGTGTTCTCCAGAGCAGGAACACAAGAAGGCCAGGTGTGACTGGAGCCCAGCGAGCAAGGATGAGAGAGACGTGTGATGGGGAAGCTGGGCTGACCTGCAGGATCTTGAGAGTCCTGCTGAGGCTCCAGGTTTGTTTGTTTTTCATTGTGCTTTTTGTTGCTGTTGTTTTGTTTTTGTTTGTTTGGGCCACACCCAGTGCAGCATGTGGGATCTTAGTTCCCCGATCAGAGATCGAACCCAAGTCCCCTGCATGGACACATGGCGTCCTAACCACTGGACCACTGGGGAAGGTTCGAGGGTCCAGATTTCATACCAGTGTAGCAGAAAGCCACAGGATGGTGACAGCAAGAGCAACCAGACTTGACTGATAGTGTGGAAGACTATCTGAGTTTCATGTTGAAAAAAGACTTTAAAAGAAAAAGAGTAGCTACAGGGAGAGAGTTGGCTTTATCAAAGCAGAGCTTTCTAAAACTTCCATTCCTTTTTGGATTGTCATGGTGATAACATGACTGCATTTGTCAAAACTCACAAAACTGTTCACACACACACTTTTTTTTTTAGTGATTTTTTACTGTACATAAATTTTAAAATATTTTAAAATCACTGTATTACATATTTCAAAATATTTCATATTGTTTCAATAACTGAAAAGACTGTGCCAAAATCCATCCTTGAGAATTGACCAAAGACAGCGCTGGGATAGACTGCGGCCCCTGACTCGGCACAGGCCGTCCTCCAGCACATGGGTGTGTGATAGGTCCCGTCCCTTCCAGTCCACCGCCACCAATTCCAGGGCACGGGGGGAGTGGGTACTCCCAGATGCTGGCTCAGAGGACCCCTGGGTACCCTTCCTGTTGAAGGTTTACACAAGATGACAGCTTTGAGGAGACAGGCGCTTTCACAAGACATAAGCCGGCTGACAAGAGGGATGCACAGCCCGGGGAGTCCTCAGGACCCACGGCTTCCCCTCCTCAAGCTGCTCCGCAGGAGCCGCTGTTCTTTCCTGGCCCCTTCTGCAGTCTCACAGCCTCCCACCCCCCACCCTCCCCCTCTCCTCTCAGATCCTTCCCTAGAAAGGCTGCAGCTACACTAGATGTGGGCTTCCCGGGTGGCGCTAGTGGTAAAGAGCCAGCCTGCCCATGAAGAAGACATAAGAGACCCAGGTTCAATCCCTGCGTCAGGACGATCCCCTGAAGGAGGGCATGGCAACCCACTCTAGTATTCTTGCCTGGAGAATCCCATGGACAGAGGAGCCTGCTGGGCCCCAGTCCGTAGGGTCACAAAAAGTCAGACAGGACTGAAGCTCCTTAGCACAGCAGAGCACACTAGAGGGAAATGACTGCTAGAGTTCCCAAGGAGACACACACACACGCCAGATTTCAGCTTGAATGAGTGAGGAAGCAGCAGCACAAAGCAGGGACCCACAGGCTGCCAGAAGAAAGCATGGCACGCATTCAGCAGAGTCGCGTATTTCCCAGGGGTGGGGGAGGGGTGGTCTAGTAAATAAACTCTGATACCCCTAAAATTCTCAGACTCTACATTTCATCATAGTGAGTCATCATGGTTCCAAAATTTAAGATTAGAGATTTCTAGGCATCTGGGATTCTAAATTTCCATGATTCTCTCATTCTGAGATGATGCAATTACATACAGCTAAGCATTTAAATTACTATGGTTCTAATACCCTATGATGTTACAGATCAGACATAAGGAGATTCTCTGATTGCAAAGTTGCATAATCCCCATGTTTCTCAATCAGTAGGCCTGCCACTTCCTAGGGTGCCCTGAACCCCACACGAGTCCCTGCCTGGCCTAAACCATCAGAGAGCAACAGTTATGGTCACCAAAATCCCTTTGTTTTTGTCCAAGTCCCAAACAGGAGAGTAATGGGATGACAAGAAATCCAGAGGAAAAGGCTGTTAAAATCTATAAAAACTTCTTGAAGACAAACATATTCCATCTGTGTTTTTTCAGTAAACACAAGACCATAAATGTTTATGTCAGGCATATATTTATTATTTCATATTTGGCCTTTTTAAAAAAGCTCCCTGCCCTTAAATCAAGCTAATTAGTTAACTCCTATGCCCATTATCAGTTTTTCCCCCCAACAGATGAAATATCCCTCTGAACTGCTAAAAGTATCTATAAAGCAAGAAGGAAGATATACAGCCAATGAGGGAAAATGCCCCAGCTTCAGGCAGCTGCAGGCGGGTCAGGGCATGCAAGATAGCAGCACCTTAAAATCCTCTCCCTCTTCTCAGGTCTCTTGGGGAAGGATCAGTTGTTCTAACTGGAAAAAAAATACCACCATGCTGTGGAAGATGCCCCAACCTTCAGTAGAGAGTACATTCAGAGATGCCACATGGAACAGTGAGAATAGTTCCTTATACCTCAGAGAGGCTCAGAATTTCTAGACTGTTGGGAAAGATCATTTGTTCCACAGTGTTGACAGAAAGGCTGGCAAAGCCTAGTAAGGAAGTCATAGAAGTTACTTTGGCTTGTGAAAAATCCCCTCTCCCGGGACCCAGGGCTGAAACCACTCAGCTCCCAGGGTCCCTCCTCCAGGAAGCCCTCCCTGATCAGCTGTAACCCACAGGGCTTTCCGCTCTCCTCCTCTGCCCTCCTCGAGGATCTACAGCCAGTGCTTCAGTCTGCATCCTCATCCATCAAGGCACAAGGCGCCTGCCCACAGTCATCACTGCCACAGGGGTTCTCCAGAGTGGAGGTTCCACCCCCAGGGAGGGCACAGTGAAAGTCACTGGGGGGAGATCTGGTGTCACAAAGACTGGGAGTCGCTGTTATTTAGTTGGGAGGAGCCAGGGAAGAGCCAACTCACTGCCCAGGGTGGGTTAGCCCTACACTAAGTTGTGAATTTGCTTCCAGACATTCAGAATATCTGTAAACAAGCAACCTGGTCATCTAAGCCTAAAACACAGCTCCATTTTACACATAAACACAAAGTATTGCTTTTTTCATGCTTTTACCATATACTGAATTTTCCAGGAATGGAACTACCACGTAAATGGAGGAAAGCCGGTACTGTGTTTTGTTTGGAACTTGACCAGTTGTTCACCAGTTCAGAAAGTAACGTCACCCTCAGTCACTCCGCTAGTGACGTCTCTGCATCTGTAGCCGGCAGGTCTGGTTAGGGATTCCAGGTGTGAGTAACTGGCAACTTCTCTGGGCGCTTATATGGGGAACCACAGATGACTTAAGGGTTTCTTCCATTTCATTTCTCCTTTATGATACAGTTGAAATATTATATGGAATTTGTAAGAACTTTTGGTGCTAACGGGTTCCATTATCTACAAATTTCATTTTAAGAGCATAAAGGAGGCAGTACAAAGAGGGTCCTGTTAGATAGAGGAAGCGCTGAGAGCCACTGACCAGGCCAACTCCTCGTTTTCCAGATGGGGAAAGGGAGGCGTCCTCCAAAGTCACACAGCGAGGTGAGCATGGGGGCTGGGGTTCGGCCAGGGATGTCTAACTCTGCAGCCCTGAAGACCTGTTTCTGGATTCACTGAAACACAGACAGCCCTGAGCCCAAAAGGAACCCAGGAAGGTTCCTGTATCTTCTATTCATTTCCATTGTCCAGCAGGCTCATGGTTCCCACCAGAGCTCTCCAGGGCAGGCAAGTGGGCAGCCCAGGCCCTGTGCCAGAGGGCAGGAGGTGGCGGGGGGCGGGAGGGGGTGTCAGGCTGACCCTGGAAGCCCCAGGAGAGGCAGGTCAGACAGAGGGTCTCAGGCAGGTGAGTCTTCCAGGACTGGGAGCAGAGGCTTGAGACCCTGGGAGCAAGCTCACCTCTCTGCTCCCTTCCTCCCCCACACCACACCTTCCTCTCCTCCTGCTGTGCCCCTGACTCAGTCCCTTCCACCCCCTCAGCCCATACACCCCTCATTTGACAGCTCTCAGTCCATCCTTCCTCCCCATCCTCACCGATCTTGCCTCAGTTCAAACCACCACCCTCCTTCACCTGGACGCGACACAGCCACTCCACTCTAGCCAGGGTGCTCTTCCCAAAGCACAAAAATCCGTCTGGTCTTCCCTCTGCTCCTAACCTCCCATGGCTCCCACTACCCCACAAGACACCCTCTGAGTGCCTAAGCCAAGCAGCACCTAAGCCTGTACCTTCTATCCATTCCCATTGTCTAGCCCCTTTCTCCAAGGTTCCCAACATACTGTCAGCCGACAGCTGCACCCAGCTGCCCACAGCTCCCCAGACCTGCCCCGTAAGTACCGCCCTTGCCCGTGCCATCCCCCAGCCAAACTGAGCATCCATCACTACTTGCTCTGCACGACCACCGCCCCACGAGGCCCCCATCACAGCTCACTCTGCACTGTGAGCGTGGCCCACATGTAAGTGCGTCAAATGACAGTCTGAAGGGCAAATGCAGAGAACACATCAGGGGAGAGCTGAACAAGGCCTTGAGTGACATTCGAACCTCTGCTACCTTGAAAATCAAGATAGACGGAGGCCTTTTCTCTAAGATGCGGGCCCCTGATGGGAGGAGGGAACAGGGAGGGGTGCTGGCCAGGCCACAGACCATGACTCCAGCCATTACAGCTTCACTCTCTGAAACCCACTGATTTCTCTGGAGAGGTGGGAGATGGAAACATAAGGAACATTTCCAAAAACATGCTGGAAGGAACATGAAGCAGCACCTAGCAGTGTTTTCATTCCAAACAGGAGCAGGCCTCGGTGAGGGGCTGAGAGACTGCAGGTTCAGCCCTGGCCCAGCCTGGGCTCTGCTCCAAGCTGCCCCGTGCATGCAGGTCCACCCAACTCTGATGTTTGAGGCTGCAAGTGTCTAGGAAGATACAGCTGATGGCACAGCCCATTCAGGGACACGCCATCAACATGCGTTGTCGATGAGGAAGGACCACGAGGTCCCATTTCACTCCATGAGGAGGGAGCTGGGTTCTCATCTAATATGAATGAATCAGTGCTCGCGAGTTTGGTCCAGTTGCCCCCGAGTTTGGTCCCAAGCCCTCTTCCCATACTTCAGGTCAAGAGTCCAGAGAAAGGCCTGCCAGGCAGGCAAGCTGAACCCAGCATTCTGGGATTCCCAGAAGACTCACTACACGTCTTGGGCAGCCCCCAGCCCCTGGGTCTCAGCTGCCTTTGCTGTGAAACAGGAGTGGACTAGAGGTGTCTCTACATGTTCCTGTTCTCTTCTCACCCCAGAGAGCGATCGTGAATGCCCTCTCAAGAGGCCTCATTACCCAGAGGAGGGGCTGGTCTTAAGACCCTGACTTCTCCCTCCCACTGGCCCTAGCATTCAGGACTCCTCACTGCCTGACATGCCTGCCACTTCCCACAGGAATCCACGGCTTTCTCACAAATAGGCTGAAGAGAGCACCGGTCCACCCTCCGATCCTGAGCTCCTACATGTGCCAGGCCTGGGCACAAACACACAGAGGCGAGCCAGACACTGGAGTTTCCCTCAGGAGCCAGAGTCTGGTGAGCGACCTGGACCCTTCAAAGGAAAAGACTCTGGGATGGGTCTGTGCCAGGACTGAGACCCATCCCTCTTTCCTGCACAAGGATGCCTCCCTGTATCCTTCCTCCAGCATGGTCACTGCCTCTGTGAAGCCTTCCCTGATTCTGCCACCCTCTCCCTACAAGGTTGGCTGCTCCCAGGCACTCTGGGGATCGCCCCCAAGACCCCTTACCATAAGATGTAAGTATTGTGTCTGGACTTTGGAGGGCAGAGCACTATGCTAAATCTTTCATCAAGCCTCTCCACAGTCTTGTCAGATGACCAACCAGTCCATTTTACAGATGAGGAAACTGAGGCCCAGGAAGGTGAAATGACTTCTCCTGAGTAACATATTTAAAAAGAAACGGAACTAGGATTCAATCCCAGGGCTGGTGATTCCAGATGAGTGTCCTCATCCAGGGCTATAGTGATCATTGCACACCTCCCCCCAAACAGGGCTGCTCACAGGTCCAGGGGACCCATTCCTAGCGGAGAAGGAAGTACACACTAACTGAGGAGCATCCCTCATCACTCTACCGTAAGATGTTAGGGCTAAAACAGCCCTGAAAGATCATCTAATCTCAGCCTCCTGTTTTACAGAAAAGGGAAACCAAGGCCCACAGAAAGCAAGGGGCTCGTCCAAATCTACACAGCCAGTGGCCAAGTCAGGACAAAATCCAGTTCTCTGAAGTCTCCATCAGGCATTCACTCCATGGCACCTCGCTCCTACCTCTTACAGGAGCTGAGGAGGGTAACACTCTCTCTAGTGTCTGGCAAAAGTGGGACACTCAAGGACAACTTCATTCATGAGTGTATCTTCAAGCTCCTCCCATAAGCTCTGGCAGCGGTTATTGAGAGATAAGGAAACTGAGTCTGGGACGTGATGAGAGTGAGTCTGGGAGGTGATGAGAATGAGTCTGGGAGGTGATGAGAGCCGTGCCCGGATTCTAGCCAGGTCTGTCTGGGGTACAGCCCTAGCTGTCGCCAGAGGGCTGGGCCGTCAGCCTCCAGGACGTGGCACTTCACGTGTACCCAGATGATCTCATCCAGCCTCACCAATGCCCATGGCGTGCTCCTGATGCCATCTCAGTGCCCAGCATCTTTTCTTCAGACCAACCCTAACGTCACAGTGTACCATCCTAACAGATGTATCTGGTTACAGGATGGGGCGAATAGAAACTGGGATGGGGGACCTTCTGGGCTCAGGGTGTGATCTCCCCAAAGCCCTCCTGCTTTCTTCTCACCCATCTCACTGCCAACTTTTGCCGGGTGAGCTGTGACAGCTCCCGGCCAAGCACAGGGACCCCGTCAGCGGGCAGGCTGTGAATGAGCGCAGTGTTTGGGACCAGTCAACAAGATGGATGTTGTTTCGGTTCGGCTCCGTGCACCGTAAACATTCCATGGCAGACGCGGCTCCAGGTGGCTCGCTGGCTTGCGCCCGGCAGCTGGGCCAGCCTGCAAAGGCCCATTAACGTGGACATAAACAAGGAGGGCTGGGGGATGGAAGGCGGGAGGCCACTGGGGTCTGTCCCACTTTCAGAGACAAGAACACAAGGCAGAAATCTTGGAGCCAGGTTGGAGATAGAGGCAGCCGGGTGGGGAAGAACGAGACCCTGCCTGGTTCCAATCCTCACTCTGACACCGATATCAGGTGCCCTTTGTTTTGACAAAACTCACACCTTGTCCAGGCATCAGCCTCCTCATCTGGAGAAACAGGAAAGGGCTCCAGGCTTCAAGGAGATCCTCAGAAATTCCTGACGAAGGAGCTGACTGCACTAGTAGCTGCTTGAGGCCAAGAACTTCGTCCGATCCATTCTGGCCCAGTGGTGAACACAGGCTTTAGAGACAGACAGCTTACCTAGTCTGAAATCTGAACTTTGCCACTGGTGTGCTAGTAACTCAACCTCTCTGAATCTCCCTTATCTGTAAGATACAAATGATCCTACCTGATGCACACACCTGTGATGACGGGCAAATGAGACAACGCCCACAGGCGCTTTACTCAGCCTAGTATGCGGTAATAGAAAGTCACTCTCATTCTGTTATGATTTGTGTGCCCCAAATCTCACACAGCCTTGCCCAGCTCAGGCTCTCAGGATGAAGCCTGCGGCCAAGGCTGAGGAGTGGTCAGGTCTTCTGGATTCTCCCCTCCTGGTCCAAGATCATCTCTGGATCCCTGACTAAGTGCTCAGCCTGCCAGGCGCCCATGTGGGCCTCACAGCCTGGCCCCAGACATCAAGCCCCAAGCCCATTGTGGGAGGTAGTCCAACTTGAGAAACATCAATTTTCAAGTGCCAGTTGGCCAACAATCAATGTGTCGAATGACCAATTCATCAAAAGCCAATTAGCCACAAATTACTTCGCCAAGTGGCTACATTCCCAAATTATCCCAACAGTTATCCAAAACTTATTTATTGCAACCATTTATAAAGATGACAACCATTTGTGTTGGAAGAGATGGTTTTAGTTTTAGTTAATAAGTTCGGATTTTGTGTTCAGAGCAGCATTTAAAAAAAACATTAAGCAGGTCAAAATCAAGGACCATGGGTTGGTTTAGTCATCTTATTTAGTACACACTATTCAGTGTATTTCATTATGAGTTACCAAATGTCAATGTTTAACACAGGAAATCTTGAAGTTATACTCTGCAGTAGGTTGAATGGTGGCTCCTGAAAAGACATGTCTATGTCAAATTTCTGGAACCTGGGAATGTGACCTTACTTGGAAAAAGGGTCTCTGCCAGTGTAAAGAAGTTAGGGATTTTGAGATGAGGACATTATCCTGGTGGGACCTAGATCCAGTGAGAAGGGTCCATATGAGGAAAGACACAGCGAGAAAGAGACAACATGACCACAGGTACTAGAGGGGAGTGAAGTGGCCACAAATCACGGAATGCCAGAAGCCGCCAGACGCTGGACCAGACAAAGAATGCATGCTCTCCCTGAGCTTGCAGAGCTAGCACCTCAACGCCAGACTCCTCCAAAACTGTGAGAATGAACTTCTGTTGTTTATTTTAGCACCCAGTTTGTGGTAATTTGTTACAGCAGCCTCAAGAAACTAATACACATTTCTTCCATCATTTTCTGTTTTGTCTACTCTCACTTTCATCTACTCCTACTTTTGGGATTCTTTTGCTAACTTCTCAAGAAACTTATTTAGTTTGCTTTTGGCAACTAACACACAATGGTGACAGGGCTGCTCAGGCTACTTCTTAGTTTATTAGTTTACCTATCTTTTAGTACTTTTTATGGTTTACAACCAACTTCTTTTAATCTTTACAGTTTCATATTTGATTAAAGTGTTATCAAACTTGATACTTACTCTTTTTAAAAAACTAAAGAATCAAATCCAGCAATACATTTAAAGAATGATTCATCATGGCCAAGTGAGGTTTATCCTCAGAATGCAAGGTTCTAGATTAATCAGCATGATACACTAAATCAAAAGAATGAAGGATAACCCTATATGCAAGATAGAAAAAGAGACACAGATGTGTAGAACAGACTTTTGGACTCTATGAGAGAAGGCGAGGGTGGGATGATCTGAGAGAACAGCATTGAAATATGTATATTATCAAGTGTGAAACAGATCACCAGCCCAGGTTGGATGCATGAGACAAGTGCTCAGGGCTGGTGCACTGGGAAGACCCAGAGGGATGGGATGGGGAGGGAGGAGGGAGGGGGGTTCAGGATGGGGAACACATGTAAATCCATGGCTGATTCATGTCAATGTATGGCAAAAACCACTACAATATTGTAAAATAATTAGCCTCCAACTAATAAAAATAAATAAATAAATAAAACTAAAAGAAATGCAAAAAAAAAAAGAATGAAGGAGATGCATCAGCTCAACTGATGCAGAAAAACAATTCACGATAAAAATTTTCAGCACACTAAGGATAAAAAGAATTTCCTCAATATAATAAATTATATCAATGATGAACTATAGCTAACATCAAGCTTAATGACGAAACACAATGGTTTCTTCTAAGACTGGGAACAAAATAAGGATGTCCACACTCACCACTGCTATTAGAGGTTCCACAGCTAGTACAATTAGGGAAAGAAAGAAAATGGCATGAAAATAGGAAAAGAGTAAACATAACTTTATTTATTTTCAAATGACATGATTGCTTACATGGAAATTCCTAAGAAATCTCCAAAAACAAAAACATAGAAAAGAATAAATTAATTTAGCAGTGTCACAGGATATAAGGTCAACATGTAAAAGCAATTATAATTCTACATACTAGAGGAATGAATGGAGAAATGGAATTTTAAAAGCAACCCAACATATAATAACACCAAAAAACATAAAATTCCTAGGAACAAAGTTAAATAAAGTTTTCTAAGATCTCTACACTGAAAACTACTAACACTGCTGAAAGAAAGTAAACAAGACCTAAATAAATGAGAAGAGATACTACTTTTATGAATGAAAGATTCAATACTAAGATGTCAATTCTATCCAAGTCAATCTATCCATTTAATGTCATCCCAATCAAAGTTACAGCTGGCTTTTTTGGTAAAAGAGTTAACTCTAAAATATATATGTAAAATATTAAGGCGCTAGAATAGCCAAAACAATATTAAAAATGAAGAACAAAGTTAGGGAAGTCACACTACTTGATTTAAGACTTTCCATAAAGCTACAACCATCAAGATAGCATGGTGGTGGCTTAAGAACAGACTCACACACATAGATCAGTGGAACAAACAGCAAGTCCACAAATAAACCCAAACTACTATGGTCAAAAGATTCTTCCCTAACATGCCAAAGCAAGCCAATGAGAGAAAGAAGTGTCTCCAATAAATGTTGCTAGAATAACTGGATACCTGTACAAAAATGATGAACCTTGACCCTTATCTCACATTGTACCCCCAAATTAATTCACAATGCATTGTCAACCTAAATTTAAAGTTAAAACCATAAAACTTCTAGAGTATACCTTAAGACAGACAAAGGTTTCTTAGAACACAAAAAGCAGGAAACAAAAGAAACAGTTGATAAACTAGATTGATTCAAAAGTTTAAATCTTTGTTCTTTGAAAAACACCATTTAGAAACCGAAAAGGCAAGGCAGAGAATAGGAGAAAATACTCCCTACACACATCTCTAACAAACTTTCATTCTGGATATAGAAAGAACTCTCCCGATTCAATAATAAAAGGATAAACAGCCCAAATAAAAGTGAACAAAGGATGTGAATAGATTTCTCAAAGGAGGATAAACACATAGGAAGATCCACAGATGCTTGCATCTCCAGTCATCAGGGAAATTACTGTAAAACCAGGGGACAAAGCAACACTGGCTTGTTGGAATGTGGGTAACTGGACACCCACTGAAAGGCTAATGATTACTCCTATAATAAAGGGTTGTTTTCCTGCTGGCCAGTTCTGAAGAGAAAACAAACCACAAGTCCGGCTTCCGGTGGGTCCAGGTCTGAATGACACACCTGGTTTCGTTGGTATGGACCTCCTTGTCTCACTTCTGAGCAGAAAAAAGTCAGAAAAACCTCCTACAGGAGATGACTCGAGCTAAATACTGAAAGATGATTTGCCAAGAAGACAGGGCAAGAAGAGCATCCAAAGTACAAGGACCAGACATACAGGAAAAGCAAGTATTGGAAACTTTGATTATTTCAGAGCTGGGACTAGGAGGCCCAGGAATGAAGATGAGCAGGTGCTGGAGCAGGTGGGGGCTGGTGAGCTACTTCAGTAACCTTGGGCTTATCCTCCATCATAAGGGAGTCACAGAGTCACAGATTCTATCACTTGGTCCAGGTCTGGGCCAAATCCCAACACACAAACTGTTATCCATACATTCTTCATTGACTCAAGTATTCACTCAGCAAACATTTACTGGGCATCTGCTATTGACATTCTTATCTCCCCAGCCTAAAGAGCATCCTGCATTCTCAGCCCCGGCTTTTTCTCCAGGGTATACAGCCACTATAAAATGAGCTCCTGCTACGTGCCAGGAGCTGGGCCCAATACTACATAAGCAAAATCTTATTTAATCTTCATGCTTTCTCCATTTTTCTGATGAAGAAATCAAAGGCTCAGAGAAGAAATTAATTCAAACCTCGGCCTATCTGATTCCCAAACCCCCATTCAGATTGGTCCATCCATCCGTGCAGAAATGATACCCACGTACAGACTGCAGGCCAGGCTCAATGGCCCACACAGGGGCACAGGTGTTCACAATGCTGCCCCTGAGTGTCCACACTTGTCTACCCATGATGGCCTCTCCTATCAGAGGTCCTTCCACCTTGCCTCACAGAGGTCCAAACCAGCCCCCAGATGCCCAGGCTGAGTGACCTTGGAGCTGTAGGGAGGGTGCTGGCTCAGTCTCACAAGCTCCCCTCTCTATCCCCTCATGACAATAGATGCTCTGTCCCTTTGCCTCCTGGTGAAACCACCAGGCCCAGAGTGGAGGATGCCCTTGGGAACAACAAAGGAGGCATAGTGCCAGGGTCCAGCCTCTTCCACTCCAAGCCCACAGCTCCATTAGGTACAACATGACCCTGGCCAAATACTGAAGTTCCAAGTACTGCAGCGAGTTGTTAATTCATCTAGAAGCAAGTCAAATAAACAGCAGATACAACTCATAGCTTCCCCAGGAGACAGCTCCCTATGACCCTCTCTGGAACTCCTACCAAGTCTGTCCTCCACGGCCTGGCAGCCACAGACTCTGCACATTGCCACCTCATCCTCAGGGACCCTCAATTCTGCTCCAAACCATCTTCAGTGGCCCCATCCCCCAGGCCTGATGGTCCCTAGCCTAAGTCCAGAGGATCCCTAAGGTGGCCAGGCTAACATCTCTGCCTGTCAGCCCCTCACTTCTCTGCTCTTGCCACACCCACTGTGATGGACTGAATGTTTGTGTGCCCCCAAATTCACACATTGAAACTACTCTCAGTGTGATGGTATTAGAGGTGGGGCCTTTGGGGCGATTAGGATTAGATGCGATCACAAAGGTGGAGCCCTAATGAAGGGGATTAGTGCCCTTAGAAGAATCCAGAAAGAGGTGCTTCCCTCTGCTCTCTCCTTTATGAGAGAGCACAGTGAGAACATGGTCATGCATGAGGCAGGAAACAGGTCCTCGCCCAGTCACTGGATCTGCAGGCACCTTGGCCTCAGACTTCCTAGCCTCCAGAACTGAGAAATGAATATTTGTCAGATTTCTGTTACAGCAGCCTGAAGAGCGAAAACACCTGCCCTGTCCCCAAACATCTCAGTAGCTCTGCTTTTCTAGCCTCTCTGGCTTCTCTTCTCCCAGGCTGTGCAGCTCCATGTCTCTGTCCACATTTCAGAGCAAACGCCACCTCACCCAGGAGGCCCTTCCTGATTTTCTGGGAGCCTCACTCCATGCCATCCAGTTTCATAATCTATATAGCACTCATCATTTAAAAGCATCTTGTTTCTTTGCTCACATATTTATTTCCTGCTCTCTGAGGGCATGAACTTGGTCTGTTTTGATGACCACCTGGATCTGAGCACACTGCTTCAGAATAACAGGAGTTCAACAAGTAGCTATCACATGCATGAATCCCACAAGGCCCAACTGAAGTGACACCACCTCTGTGCAACCTTGCTGGACAGCCTTGCTCAGATCCCTCAGAGGTGCAGACCTCATCACCCGCTCCCAATCTCTCCCCCTGGTGCCCAAAGGTAGGCCCACAGCTGACTCACCTCTGTGTCTGGCATCTCCTATAGGGACAGTATGCTTCAGGGGTGGAATGAACACATTTTCACCGAATAAATAAATGAATGCAATTCAGCTTCCCCACTAGTGACAAATGTAGAAGGTTTTGTAAATGGCAGAGTGCAGTGGGCACTCATGCACACATGCACGTGCACACGCGTGCACACACACACACACACACACACACACACAATCCAGGGCCTGACAGTGGCAGGGTCTTACACCAGTCTGCTGAACTGAATTCTGGGCAATTCTGCCTGCACCCTAATTCCGGGGTCCACAGCCATAACCAAACACAGGGCCCGTGCAGCCCCTATTACAGTGGGTGTGAGTCGGACAACTCATTACCTGAGCAGCTGGGAGGCAGAGGTTAAGGAAACCTCAGGGCTGAGCACTCTGAGTCCTGGAGGGGGAGGTGAGGAGAGCTGCCTGCACATGTGAGCAGCAGATGGTCAGCCCGGCTGATCTGGAGGGTTCCATTTCAGTGACAATTCATTTTCAGTAATTATCCCTCGCTCCTCTAAAGTCACCTAAGGCAGCCCTAGTGGGCACAGCAGACCCCTTCCCTGGGCGAACTTTCAAGCTATTTGCACTTTTGGAGATGCGTAGAATTAAAAGCAGATGTGCCAAATTGAGCCTCCTGCTTGCTGCTCCATCTCTGATTTTTTTTTCCTGCCGGCCCACTGTAAATGTTTTTAAAATGGGACCCCGGTACTAGACATGTCAAACAGCTGAATTCAAGGTAGAAGAGGCTGCCAGCGGAGAAGACGGATGAAATTTAAAATCCCTTTCGACAGATTAACTAGAGACACTTTGAAGCCATAAATCATGCAGACAGTCTAGAAGAAGCTAATAATGGATTTTGGTTTTATTCGTATATTTATTATCTCAAAGAGATAGCAGAATGCCGGGCCAATAAGCCTGGCTGGGAAATCCACCGGGACTTCCTAGAGTTGATTATCAACCAAAGAAGAGGTGGGACAGAAAGGGAGGAGGGACTTGAGAACAGGCATTAATTACCTGCTATGTGCCAGGCACTGGGCTTGGCATGACTTGTTTTATTTAAGCCAAACATGTGTAGACAATATTGTCCCCATTTTATGGATGAAGACTCTAAGATGCTTCAAGATGACTTGTTTCAGGCCACACAGCCTCACCCCCCTGACTCTAAAGCTCTACTCTTTCCACCCAACAGAATGTAGGAAAACAGATGGCCCAACATGAGAGCACAGATGACGTGAGAGACAGACGGACAGACAGCAAGGATGTCAGCTTCTGCATCCCGAGGAGCCAGTGCCCCCAGGGATCTGTGCCTCTTTCCACTGCTGGGCCTTCAGCCTTGCTGTACCCTCTGCCTGGGGTGCCTTCAGTGGTCATGTCCTGAGCTCACAACCATGCCAGGACCCAGCCTAGATCTCTGCCCTTAAGACAGTGCCTGAATTAAAGCATTTTTATATTTGTCTTATTTATCCCCAGAGGGCTTGCATCGGATAAATATGACCTTATCCATTCCTGCATCCTGCCGTGGCTACCCAGGTGATGTTTAAGGATGTTTTTATCATTCCCTGATGCCCCAGCACCTTGAACACCAGTGACGGCCAGGGCGAGACACTAATATTTATGAAGCACAGTGATGAAGAACCCACCTGCCAATGCAGGAGACACAAGAGATGAGGGTTCTATCCCTGGGTCGGGAAGATCCCCTGGGGAAGGAAATAGCAACACACTCCAGTATCCTTGCCTAGAAAATTCCATGGACAGAGGAGTCTGGTGGGCTACAGTCTATGAGGTCACAAAGAGTCAGATAAGACTGAGCACACACACAAGGTCAAAAAAAAAAACAACTAGGAATGTTCAGGCCTGCTCACTGTTCTGTTCTCTCACACGTTTTTGGTGCCCACACGGTACCAATACCAGGGACGAACCATCAACCAGACATAGTGCCCACGTGGAGCTTACACCTGAGTATCAGGCACTTTATATGCTAATGTAATCCTACTGACCTAGGTATAATTACCCCCAGCCACCAGACCAGGAACCTGAGGCTGAGAAGGTGAAGCAACTCTGTCATGATCAAATGGGATGCATACCTGCTCTGCCCCATCAAAGCCCCATCCCACTCACCAACTTGGCAGGTCTAAGCACAGTCTGGTGTGCGCTGAGCATCAGGCATTAGCACCACAGCATGAGCCAGTGGTGCAAAGCGCAGGGCGGGGGACAGGATGTCCTGAGCAAAGGCTCAGGACAGGGACAAGCAACAGCCTGAGAGGTCAGAAGAGACGGCCAACAGGGAAGGCCCCCAGGGCAAAGAACAGGGTCCCAGCTCTCCGTGTTCACAATTCTCAATGACTCTTCGTCCACAGTGTGTAGCCCCAAACTCTGTGGCACATCAGAATCTCCTAAGGGACTTTTGAAAAACATATCTGGGCCCTGCCCTAGATAACAGCAACTGAGAATCCTGGCGGGGGGTGGTGGGGGCGCAGGGGAGCGGGGTACAGCCAGGGAAGCTGTCCTTTACGAGGGCTCCAGAAAATCCTGCTGAGTTCAGCCTGCAGCCAGCCTGGTGCCAACCCCACCAAGTGCTTGGCCACCACCGAACTTTAGAAGAAAAATCTCCCTCTTTGTCCTGACACACTCAAGGCCCTTCAGAGCCTGACTCCAAACCACCTCTCTGGTCTGATCTTCTAAGACTACATACATGTGTGGGCGTACACACATACACACATACTCCATACAGTCATACAGTCCAAGCCCAACAGCTTTTTACCATTCCCCTGATAAGCCCTAAATGTGCAACCCCACCCCACACTTTACGCTATTCCCTCTCCTGGAATGCCTTTCTACCCGCTTCCCCCTGGGGACTTCATTCCTACTTATCTTTCAAGGCCCTGCTCAAACGTTTCCTCCCTGAAGCCCTCCCAGATCTCCTCTGCGCTTCACAGCCCCATGAATGATGGGGCCCCAGCTGTCCCCATCACTGGACAATTGGATCTTCAGGGCCTCTCTCCAGTTCTCCAGTCAGCCTGACTTCCTGGCCCAGTGCCTGGCTCAGAACAGTGTCCTAGAATTGACTGAGCATGAGATGGTTTTGAAGAACAAGCTGTGACTCACAGATAAACAGGGGAGGGGAGGCGTTACTGGGCTGCTTGCTCTACTGCCACAGCCCCGCTGTGGACACACGGGCCTCACCCCGCTCGGGGGGCCTGCTTCTCCTTCTGGGCCTTTGCACTAGCTGTCTTCTCTGCCCCCAGTTCAAGGACGGCTGCTTCCTGTCATGCAGACCTCACTTCCTGAGAGAGGCCTTCCCTGACCACTCCCAGGCCCCATTACTCACAAACCCCTCATCTGCTTCATTTTTCTTCTTAGCATATAATATGGCCTACATAGTATTCTAGCTGCTCCTGTCTGCCCCACTTAAGCACAAGCTCCATGAGGGCAGGGACTCTCTCTGGACTCAACAAATATTTGCTAAATTCAAATGGTTTCTGGAGAGCCTTCCTGATCATTCATGCACACATGCACAGGCCTTAAGAAAGCCATCCTACACCATTCATTATGTGAGACTTCGGTTTTCCTCTCGTATCCGACTCTCCATGTTCATTTGTGGTGAATTTTAAGGGGAAAGATATCTTCAAAAATTGCTTTACATTCCACAACCCTATCTCTCAGACAGCTTAGATTTTTTTTTCTTTTTTAAAGAAAATGTGTTAACTCACTTTGCTGTAGAGCAGAAACTAACACAACATTGTAAAACAATTATATGACAATAAAAATTAATTTAAAAAATTTTAATTGTGTTAAAACATACAGAACATAAAATTTATCATCTTAGCCACCTTAAGTATGCAGTTCAGTGATACTTAATACACTCACATTGATGTGAAGCCACCACCACCATCTATGGCCCTAACTTTTCATCCTGTAAATCTGACACTCTGCACTCATTAAACAAGATCTCCCCCAGCCCCTGACAACCACCATTCTGCTTTCTGTTTCTGTGATTTCGACCACTCTCACTACCTCATATAAACAGAATCATATAGTATTCATCTTTTTGTGACTGGCTTATTTCACTTAGTATAATATCCTCAAGGTTCATCCACCTTGCGGCATATTACAGAATTTCCTTCCTATTTAAGGCTGAATCATACTCCATTGTATGTATAAACCACATTTTGGTAATCCATTCATTGGTCAATAGACACTTGGGTTGCTTCCTCAGACTGCTTAAGTTTTTAAAATGTTCCTTTTTTCCCACTAGGCCTACGTATATGACTGTATCCGTTGCTGTTCTTCAGTCCCTAAGTTGTGTCTTGTCCATATACACACACACACATATTCAACATCTTACTTACATATTTACACTTACTATTTGTTACACTAAATATCAAATCCTGAGCACATTTTCCCTTGTCACTAAGGATTCTTCAAAAGCCCCCTTTGAACAGTTGCATAGTATTCCATCATGGGATTCACCATAACTATTTAGTTATTCCCTATTGTTAAACATTTAGGTTGTTTCCAGTATTTGCTATTATAAATAATGCTATGATGAGCACCCTTGAACATAAATCACTGTCTGCATTGCTGAACACTTTCTCGGGACAACTTCCAAAAAGAGGAATTCACGGGTCAAAGGGACTGAATATTTCTTAGGCTCACAGAACATACTGTCAAATTGCCTTCTATAAAGACTGTCCCCAATTACACTTTCATCTGATGAGAGGCCCAAGTCCACTGCACGTTACAACAACAAACAACAGGATTTTCTTTATCTTTGCTGATTAGTGAGATTAAAATCAGACTTCATTTTTATTTGGATTTTATTACTAGTGGGGGCAAATATTTGAAAATACTCTTTGACTATCCATATTTCTTCTTCTGTCAAATGTTCCTATCCTTTCTACATTTTTCTTATCATTTTGGGAGAGCTTTTCTTAGGTATTAAATATATCAGGCTTACATACTCTTCTCATTTTGCCTATTGCCTTTCATTACTGTTTATAAGTTTTTACTCATAAAAATGTTCTAAATTTTCAAGTAGTCTAATCCAACAGTCTTTAGTTGAGATCACTTCCATGGGCTTTAAGTAAAGCTAGTTCTTTTCCAACCAGACATAAGATAAATATTTCCCTATAAAAAAACCTTCTAATTTTTTGTGTGGTTTCATTTTTCACACTTAACTCCTTAATCCATCTGGAATGTATTTTCCAGGATAATGTAGGTGAGGATTTAACTTTATTTTTTTCCCCAAATAGTTAACCAATTGTCCCCATCTGTGTTAGTTTTTTCAAGACTGTTATGGCAAGGTTTCTACCATCTCCCTTAGTAGCACCACAATGTAATAATAATCACAAATATCATATGTATCACTTACACTTTACAAAGCTTTATTCATTTATCATTCATTCATCACGTTTTTGTTGAGCGCCTGCTATGCACTAGGGATTATTCTACGCACTAGGAATCTAGCAATGAATAAAACAGATAATAATCTCTGCTCTCACGAAGCACGTCTTATAATGGGTGATATAAAAAAATAAGTAAATTCCACAGAATGTTCATGATAACGAGAAAAATAAAGCAAGAAAAGGGATTGAAAGTATGTGAAGGGAGGATGTACTTCTACACAGGATGTCTGGGGAAGGCCTCACTGAGAAGTGTCACTTGGATAAAGACTGGCAGCAGGAGAGGGACTGAGCCATAAGGATGTCTGGCTGTAGGGGGAGGACATCCAGTGCCAGGGTCTTGAGGCAACAGGAGACCTAACGTGTTCCAGGATCAGCAAGAAGCTGGTGTGCCTGGGGCAGAATAAGCCTGAGGGCATGAAGGAAGACTGAGGCCAGAAGAATGAGGGTGTGTGTGTATGTGCCATGTGGGGCCTCCCAGGCTTTGTACAGATCTTGCTTTACCTCCACATCTGGATGAGATGAAGAGTGCTGATGAATTTTAAACAGAAGAGCAACACCATTAATGTTTTAACACAGGATTTGTCAACCTCAGCACTGCTGACATTTGAGGCCAGATAATGCTTTGCTCTGGGAAGTTGTCTTGTGTATTGCAGGGTGTTTAGCAGCATCCCCAGTAGCTCACATGTGTGCATGTGTGTGTGTGTGCCCTGCTGTGACAGTTAAAAATGTCATTGCCAAGTGTTCCTAAGGGGGGGCAAAAAGGCCCCCAGTTAAGGACCACTGCCTTAACAGGATCACTCTGGCTGCTGTGAGAATGGGGACAATGGCAGAGACAGAGAACGCAACTGAGTGGCTACTACAACCGATCCATGAGAGATGAAGGCGGTTTCAATCAGGGTGGTGAGGTGTGGCTGGGCTAGATATACTGTGGGTGTAGAGGCACGGGGATTTATTGACGGATCAGCTACAGGGAGTGAAAGAGAAGAGTCAAGGATGACACCGGGTGTTGATCCTGAAGAGCTACAAGGACAGAGTTGCCATTTACTGAGATGACCAGGAGAAGGACCAGGAGAAGGGCCAGGTTGGAGGAGACCCCCAGGAGCTATTTTGGTCATGTATGTTTGAGACATGTTTTAGACATGCCAATGGAGACCCTGAACAGCAACCAGATTAACAAGTCTGGAGCCTGAGACATAACTTTGGATCAATAGCAAATTGATGGTGTTTGAAACTCAGGGATACAGGATGAGACCACAAAGGGAGGGAGCATAAACAGAAAAGCAAGTGGCCCAAAGACTAAGCCCAGGACCACCAGTGCTTTAGGTCAGGGAGCTGAGGAGCTGGGGTGGAGGAGGAGAAGGAAACCAGCCAGAGCCGTGTCCTGAAGCTGTGACAGGCTGGCGAGTAAGGAGCAGAGAGTGATCAACTGCATCCAAGGCTGCGGATGGAGTGCTGTCGCTGGATTTGGCACCATGGAAGACACTAGAAACCTTGGCAAGAGCCAAGAGCTGTCTGGAGGTGAGGATAGAGTGAGGGCCTGATTGGAGAGAGAGATGTGAGATGCTGAGCAAAGGCAGCTCTTTCATTTTGCTGAAACGGGTCCCCAGACCCCTCTCGGCCATACCTCTTACTGCTGTCACCGGTCACAGCAGCCAGGCTCAGGCAGGCTTCCAGACTTCCTTCCAGGGCTTCCTGACAGTGCCTCCGACAAAACACACACATTCCAGGCAACCTCACATCAACCCTAAAGCGGCTGGAGGTTAATGCTTCTGCACATCCTTGACCAGTGGGTATGAAAGAAACTGAAAGTGTTAGTCGCTCAGTCATGTCCAACTCTTTACAACCCCGTGGACGATGGTAGCCTGCCAAGCTCCTCTGTCTATGGAATTCTCCAGGCAAGAACACTGGAGTGGGATGCCATTCCCTTCTCCAGGTAATCTTCCCAACCCAGGGATCGAATCCAGGTCTCCTGCAATGCAGGCAAATTCTTTACTGTCTGAGTCACAAGGGAAGACCAGTGGGAACGGATGCCCATGAATAAATAGTGCCCCCTGGACAGCGTTCTGGGAGGAATTTTAAAGACCTCTCAGAAGGTGAGGCAGCCCAGGAATGCACTCTTGCACTGACTCTCTCCATCTCCTTTCCTGTCCTGCTTCACTCTCCCAGCTCTCATACCTGCTCCCTGAGATCAGCTCTCAAGGAAACTACCTGCCCCAGAGCATGAAAATCTCTGTCATTGGGGAACCTAGGCTAAGACAAATAGGAAGGTGAGAGAGGAGAAGGAACCTGGGGGTAGTTACGGAGTCACGAGAGGGTTTGGGTTTTGTCTTTTTTTAAAGATGTTAGAAATAATAGCAGACTTGTATGCTGATAGGAATGATCCAGGAAAGAGGCAAAAATTGAGGCAGGAAAGAGAATGGAGACTCACTGGAGCAGTGGTGTCCTTGAGTAAGGGAGGGGAGGACCCACAATCGATTTACAAAACTCGGCCACGAAGCAAGTCTGAATACATTTCAAAGGACTGAAATGAACAGAACATGTTCTCTGACCACAGTGTAAAAGATAACTTGAAGTCTCATATGTTTGAAAATCAAAAAGATGCCCCATAACCGTGGGACAAAAGTATTTAGAATGGGGATTTCCCTGGCGACTCAGTGGTTAAAATTCCTTGTTTCCACTGCAGGGGATGCAGATTCAATTCCTGGCTGGGGAACTAAGATCCTGTATGCTATGTGGCAAGACCAAAAAAATTAAAATAAAATAATAATAATAAAGGTAAAAAAATTTAGAATGGAAATTAGAAAATATTTTGAACTAACTGATAATGAGAATTCTATATATCAAAACTACGGGATGCCACTAAAGCAGTACTTAAGGAAACTCTATGGTTTTTTATGTCTTAATCTTAAACACATTTGTCAGAAAAGAAATGTTGAGATTTAACGAGTTAAATGTTTATTTCAGGGTTTTTTTTTTTAGAAAGAACAAAATAAAGCAGGAAGAGAGAAATAAGAAAGATATAGGCAGAAATCAATAATACAGAAAATATACACAGATGTGCTCATACACACAACAGAGAGGGTTAATAAATTAGCCTAAAGTTGGTTCTTTGAAAAGAAATATGATTGACAAACAATGGACAAGAGAGATCACAAGGAAGGAGGAGGAGGAACAAATAAGTAAAACCAGTAAAAATCGAGACAACACTTGACGCTACAGGCAATATGAAGGCACTTAATCAATATCATAAATATCTTTATGCCAACAATTTTGAAATGTAGCCAAAATGGACAATTTCCTAGAAAAAATATAACTTAGCAAAACTAAGAAGAAATAAAAAACCTGACTAATTACATAGGCATTAAAGTAATTAAATATATGGTCTAAAATCTTCCCACAAGAAAACTCCAGGCCCAAATGCCTGGAGTGATTTCTACCCAAATGTTAGTGATTTCTACCCAACATTCAAGGAAGAAATACTTCTAATCTTATACTCAGTTTTTCAGAAACTAGAAGAACAGGGAATATTCCACAATTCACCATATATAAGGCTAGGAAAACCCTGATCTCAAGCCTCAATAAAAGACAGTATGAGGAAGGAAAATTACAAGTTAACTTAATTCATGAACACAGATGGGAAAAATCTATTAAAAAAGTAAGAAATTGAGGAACTTCCCTGGCGGTCCAGTGGTTAAGACTTTGCCTTCCAAATGCAGGGCATGTGGGTTCAATCCTTAGCTAGAGAGCTAAGATCCCACAAACTTCACAGCCAGAAAACCAAAACATAAAACAGAAATAATATTGTAACAAGTTTAATAAAGACTTTAAAAATGGTCCACATTAAAAAAAAAAAAAATCTTAAAAAAATATTAACAAATTGAACCCAGCAATACACAAATGGGAAAACTACATGACGAATAGGCTGGGTATATCCAAGGAATTCACAGTTGTTTTATCATTTAATGTTATTCATCACTTAATAGATTTTAAAACAAAATGAGTATCACAACAACTGCAGAAAATGTAATTTGATAAAATTCAACACCATTCATGATTTTAAAAGAAAACTATTAGCCAATCTAGAAAAGAGAGGAACTTCCTTACTATGATAAATAGTATTATCAAAAAGTCAACAGTAAATTTTACTGTTAGTGGTAAGAAGTTGAAAGATGTCCCACTGACACTGGAAACAGACAAGGGTGCCCTCCATCCGTGACTTCCATCCTCTACTCCTACTCTATTACATAGTATGTGCTATACTATGGTTTTATATATTATATTCTGAACGTACCCAGAATGGGAAGGCCAGAAAAGAAAATTTAAAAGATTTAGGATGTATGATTACAGCTGACATCCACACTCCAGTTTCTCTGATTCTAGCACATACAAAGGACTCCCAACCTGAGATCTACCTGTCTTTTTCACTTTTTTTCCTATACCAATCTCCAGTCCTCCCCCAAGTCCCTCAGCAAATGTCTGCTAGGCCTCCTGTGAACCCACTGGCCACCTGACATTTTCTGCATCCCACTGCTCTGCCCTGAAGTCCCTTCCTCACAGACTGCTTGGGGTGGGGGGCCTGGGGGAAGACCATTCTCAGCTTGCTCTATGAGCGTGTGGTCCCGACCTCGGCTCCTTCAGCGCCTGTGGGCAGGACCAGGTCTGCTCCACCCCGGCTCCCAGCCCCTCACACACAGCAGGTCCAAGTCCTGCTCATTGAACGAGCAAATGGAAGGTGACAGCAGCCACAGGACTACTTCCCAGGCAGGACTTCCTGCTTCACCAACACAAACCAGTTGCGTCCTCTCTTCCTTCCTTCCCACAGCCCCGCACAGAGCAGCCCTCTGCTGGGGAACATGAGGGGTGCGCTGAGACCCAGCCCCTCAGTGATGTGCTGACAGTGGCCACACAGAGAACTGGCAGCAAGAGGGTGCCTGACTCAGCCTGTAGAATCAGGAGAGACTTTCAGGAGGAGGGGGCTTCTAAACTGAGCTACAGAATATGAGCAGGTATTAGAGTCTGAAGGAGGGTGGAGATGGGAGGATGAGTGGGACTGAAGAGCTTCAAGTGGGTCCCCAGGGGCAGAGCACTGTGAGGGTCAGTAGGAAGCAAGGAGAAATTGCTCCCATAATTGTGAAACTGTGGGCCTTCCCTCTAGAAAATTGCATGAACATAGTCATAAGATTATGCACATACACTGAAGCCCACCCAGGACCCTAAGATTCTATGAATCTGGGCTATATCCTGAGGATGGCAAAATTGAACTGCTTGAGATTTAGGGGAAGAAAGATACAACTGAGCTCCAGCTGCTGTACACGCTCATCCATGACCTTGGCCAAGACCCAAACACTCTGCCCAGGACCAAGGTTGACCTCCCAGCTGGCACAGCCACTCAATTGCACATATGAGGGTCTTGCCGGCCTCGGCCATGGCACTGGGCAGAGCATGCTGGACAGAGGCCTTGCAGCCACCCCATCACCTTGAGGGAAATGTCACCAGCTCCCTCATGAGCAGCACCCAAGCTACCAAAATTGCTGTGCACTCACCATGTGTCAGCAAAGACGGACAGACGCGTGCCAAACAGTAGGAGAGAAAAGGAAGTTCCAAAAACAAGACACATGTGAGCAGAGGATGTGGGCATCAAAGAACCTGGCGATTCAAGGGCCTGGCTGGAGGATCCAAAGCCAGGACACTGACCGGACATGCGTGGGAGAAGCTGGTCCCTGTGGGCCAGTCCCCAGAGCTTAGATGCTGTCTTGAGGGCAGGAGAGAGCCAGAATCCAATTTAGGCTTAGAGAGAACACGTTGGTTGGGTGTGACGGATCCAAAACTGTGGTGGTAACGGTCATGCTGTGTCAAGGCAAGCCCCAACCGCAAGAAGCAATGTACGTGGCAGGCGGACCAGGAGGGGCCGCTCTGGGGGAAGCGGGGTTTCCGTCTCTTTTCACTTTGACTGATACTAACTACAGGCCTGCCTGGTGAAGGACACCAAAGATCCCAAGGCAAGAGCACCTACCGGCTCGTCAGTCATCATGGCAACTACACTGGGCATCCGCTGCAGGATGGAAAGGCTGATGATATTGGCCCAAAAGGACAGGTTTCCTTCAGGCCAACAAAGACCCAGCTGGTCAGGAGCCCAGGTCCCTCCCTCAGGCTAACAGGGGTCACGGCAGAGTCATGGAGTCTGTAAGTGGCCATGCCAGTTCTGAACCTGATCATCCTCCCTTTTTTCACAGCATGGCCACCTCCCAACCCTAGTGGGCTTCTGAGGCAGCACTGAGCCTCTGAGCAAGGAGTCCAGCATCCACGTCCCACCTTCCACCATCATGTGTCCCTGGCCAGCTCCTCTCATTGCCACCGCAGGCTAGATGGCAGTGGATAAATTTCCTTTCCACCCCAGAATCTCCCACACCCAGGAGCCAATGGACATAAAACCATGAGTGACCATAGAGGCACCTGTCAGGGAAGCCTCTGGCCAGGCAGCTAGCAAAAAGAAGCAGCAAGGCCAATGGGAAGGGGGCTGCTGGTGTTGGCACTGCCTTGGCTACCCAGAAGAGCTGGGGCAAGTCATGCCCCGCTGGGTGCCTGGACTTCTGCATCCACAAATGGAGACAGGGGGTGGCGGGCAGGGGCAGCGATCTGGACCGGCTGTGTCCAGGGCCTTTCGGCTGCACACTGACAGCGCAAGCCTGAACAACAGAGGACTGGAACCAGGACCTGCCACGGGGAACTGTGACTTTGAGCAAGTCCTAGTCTCTCTGACGCTCAGTTTCCTCATCTGTAAAATGGGGATAATACCACCACCACCCCCATAGGGTTGTTCTAGAGACTGAACTACATGAGGTGACACAGAGTAGCCACTGGACAGTGACCACACTCTCCAGCGTGACACTGAGCCGGCCCAGGGGAGGCTGAGGGACAGTGTGGTCTCTGGGCTCCACCAGGCCCCTGCCGCCTCGCCCAGCCACGCCAGGTCTGCAGCCATCCAGTCAGGCTTCTGGGGCAGCCTCTCAGGCCCACAGTAGGGCTTCGTCACCTCAGGCAGAGGCGTCTTCCTCGGGCCCAAGTGGGCATCTCTCCTTCCCTCTCCCCTTGGCCCACAGGGTGGCACCTCTGAGAAGACCTGTCCGTCTCCTCCGGGCTGGCAGGAGGCGCCCTATAAATCAATCAATAAATCCCAAGCAGAGGCTCACATGCTGTTTTGCTTGGAACCCTGGCTCTTTTCTACAGTTGCCATGAAACCAGGCTGTCTCAGGTGATTCACAATTTGACGGGGCCGGGGTTGGATCCACCAGAGGGTGACGATAATATTTTCTTTCCTGTCTTACCTCGGAGACAGGGTGGGGTTTTTTTTCCAGCCTTCTATCCCGGGCCGACAGAAAACGCAGGCTTACTCAGTGCATATTTATAGACCCCTAGGCTCGGGGAAGCCAGCGGCAAGGACAGCCAGCACTGCTGTGGCTGTGCAGACACCCTCTCTCCCAGGACTTCTTTTTCCTCCAGCTCCCCACTAGGCTCTGCCCGAGGAAACCAGCAGAGGGGGGCTGTGGCTAAAAGCGAGAGCTTAGCTCCTGATGGTCCTCAGTTCAAGCCCCAGGTCTGACATTTCACTGAGCCACTGTTTACATGTTTATTTTGTAACTAGGGATAATACACTTAAATCTAGAAAGATGAGGTTTAGACTAAAATAATATACATGAATAGCTTACCCAGGACAAGCACATTTTAAATATTCCATAGACTCTCACTATTGGTATTAATGGCTTCCCTGGTGGCTCAGACGGTAAAGAAACTACCTGCAATGAAGGAGATCCAGGTTCAATCCCTGGGTCAGGAAGATGCCTTAGTGAAGGGAGTGGCAACCCATTCCAGTATTCTTGCCTGGAGAATTCCATGGACAGATGAGCCTGGCAGGCTGTAGTCCATGGGGCTGCAAAGAGTCGGACATGACTAAGCGACTAACATTTCACTTTTACTTTTATATTAATAATACCGAGTGCTCACAGAAGGGACACAGCTAGCCCTGTGACTAGGTCATACGATGGACCCTCTCTCATCCTACGTCATACACCATGCCATCGTGTGGAGGAGGTCGGCTCCAGCTGCCTCTATGGCTTTCTCTGCGCCCACTGGACTGGTTGACCCCTCCCCCTGTACAGAGGGCAGCAGAGCAGCCAGTCAGGAGAAGGAAAGGAAGACACACCACCAGTGTGTGTGTCTCACACCAGTGACTCACTGGTCTCACACCAGAAGACACACCAGTGAGTGTGTCTGTGTGCCAGGCCCCATTCCACAGGCAGGCATGTGACCCTCGGAAGTCAGAGTTGAGGTGCCTGCCTAGCACCACCCAGTCCGTTCCCCAAGCAGTCAGGCTCAGGCCAGGCAGACACCGACTCCCTTGATGAAGAACGTCCAGTAAGAAGGGAAAATATCTGAGCCTGCATTCAGAACAACTTAATGATTCAACTACTTCTTGTAACCAGAGAGAAGGAATATAAAAAGGCCATACATCTAAAAAACAGGCCAATCCCCTCTACACGTTTTCTGGCTAAAGTCCCAACCTGCCCCTCCCCGGATCTTAGCTTTTCAGCTGACAGCAGGTTTCTGAGGTCCTCGGCGGTCTGCCCGTCTGTCTGCAAGGCCTGGATCTGAGCCTGCGTGTCAGAGGGGTGTATAGAGTCTAACTACCACAGAGTTGACTGAGCACTCGCCATGTGTGGGCATCGTGTGGTCTCTCCCCCTCCTCCCCAGAGCCTGATGAGGTGGGAGCACCAGCTCTCTGCCCACTACACAGAGGAGGAAAGTATTGTGCGGAAAAGTTAAGTAACTGGCACCGGTCATCAAAGAGGTAACAGCAGGATATGAAATCCAGGCAGTCTCGACTCTGAGCTACTCTGCTGCCCTCACCCTTACCTGTTCCCCTACATCTCACACACACACACACACACACACACACACAACATACACACACCCTCAAGCCCATGCTGAGGCAGCTCCCAGAGTCTAAGCTCGGCTGAAATTCATGGCAGAACTCTGAACGTGTTACCCCTGAGCCTCAGTTCCCTCATCTATGAAATGGGGTAACACCTACCTCACAGTGCTGTCCCAGAGATTAAACTCCATCAGATGACACAGTTTCAGAGGTGAACCAGACACAGCCTCCCTGCCCTTAGGAGTTAATGGGGCAGCCAAGCATGGAGAAATATGATAAGATGCAAACAGCACGGGTCGCAGCCTGGCCCTCAAGGCCCTTCACAGCCTGGCCTCTGTCTACCTCTCACCTTGACCGGCTCTCAGGGTACAGCTACTGACAACCTTCCACACAGCAGTCTGGCTCTTTGCTGCCTTGGGGCCTCTCCTCTCTGAGCCCATCTGCTCACAATGTCCTTCTTTACCCCTTTCCTTGGCAAACTCCTAACTCATCCTTCAAAACTCAGTTCAGCAGCCACCTCCTCCAGGAAGCCTTTTCTGACTACCACAGGTGAGGCTGGTGCCTCTTCTGGCCCTGGCTGCTCCTGGCCTCTCTCCTTCCCAGCCCTGCTGGGTACATCCAGCCCTGCTCCCTCCAGGTGGACACAGCTGTTAAGGTACTGCCCTCCAGTAGCTCTCGGCTCCTTCAGCGCTAACGCTGTGTCCATTTAACTAGGGTCCCTGGCATAGGGGCTGGCCCTGAGCAGGTGTTCAGTGGATGTCTGTAGTATGAATGAGTCAGTAACTCAACAGATGGATGAGGTGGGGATGGGTGGCCAGAACAGCTTCCTAAAGACCCAGCTAGCTCTGTGCCTCTCCCTCTTGAAGTCCTCTCTGCACCCGGACAGCATTCTGTCCACCCACCTCCCTCCCACTTCTCCTAGGACACCTGTACTGAAGCCCTCTCTGGGCTGGACCCAGGGAACATGGAGATGCACCAGAAGGGCTCAGGAGGGACGGTGACTCACAGGTGTCAGCGCTGCTCTGGGTTCCCCCAGCCACCATCACTACTAGGGAGCTGGTTCCCCCCAGTAGCCACCTGCTCGGCCACCACAGCGTGACCAAGACAAGCAGGCAGGCCGGGCTGCCAGCGCCGACTCTGCAAAGAGATAAAAGCCTGGGAAATAAGAACACACAAAGGAGGGCAGGGGACAGGGGAGCAGGAAAAAAATAAAAAGGGTTCTTTTGGCATTTGTTTTCAAAGCCTCTGACGAAAACCAGATTTGAAGTTTGGGGGAAAAAAGGGATTTGGGCCTTTCAAATTCCACTCTCCACTAATTGACTGCAGTTTCCTTTGAAAGAGCCTCCAGCTCTTCTGAGCAGTCAGCGGCCCAGCTGGGACTCGACAACCAGCGGCATCCAGGCCTCCCGGCTCCAGAGGGTCGCGGTGGCTGGGTGAGCTCTGGACAGACAGACAGACACTGGGTTACTGGGACCCTCCGAATGAACACTCAGAATCCATGCCTGTGGGAAGTACTTTCCATGGAAAGAGGCCTGGCCAGGACTCGAAAATTCACATCTGCCTGACCCCAGCTCCTGTCATTTGACATTTTGCTGCCTGCCTCTCAAGGTGCTCATGGCTTATCGGCGGCAATAGGGAGCCACAGCAGGTTCAAGCACAAAACTGCTGGAGTGTAGGTTTCCTGAGAGGAGTTACAAATTGCCTGATACAACATCCTCAGGGCTATGAGAATGAAAATCCTCCTGGGGTCAGGTGTTCATTCCGTCACACACCCACCCAGCTCTCCTTCCTCAATTAGCCAGAGGAACCATCGTGTTCTCTATTCTTCTCCTTCTGACAAAGTCAGAATTGTCTCCCAACTCAAACCCTGTTTGTTACCCTTCCTGCCTGTTCCCTTGCCTGACCTGGGAGCCTCTGGCCAACCATTTCTCCTCGGGGCAGCTCAAAAGCAAATATCCCTACTCCGACCTTGCACTTGGAGAAATCTAAAACCAAAGGCTCAAGAATCCCAGCAACCCAGCCCTGAGAAAATCCAGAAGCCTCACCTGATGACCGTTATGACTATAACTCCCTCCAACATGAGGCTCTCTGACCTCGTGTCTTACACAGAGGTCGGGAAAGGTGGGGAAAGGTAGGCAGGAGGACTTGTCCAAAGACACAGGTCAGTCGTGGAGTTAGGAGAGCCTAAATCCAGACCTGGCTGTGAGCCTTGCTGCCTTTCCCTGATCCAGTCCACCTGTCTGAACAAAGAGCTCTACTTGGTCCCTGACCCATTCTTCCAAAGGGAGCCACAAGCAGCAAACCCAGAATGTCCTGGAAATGTCAGTTTCCCTTCCATGAATGAAAAGGGCTAACATCCTTCAGCAAAATCTGGCCTCCTCCTTTTGCACACCTACTCCCTCTGCCTGGAAAGCCCTTCCCCTTGGAGAACTCACTGTCTTACTAGGAGGTCTGCTCCAGGGTGCCCCTCCTCCAGGACATGCTCCTTCAACCCCTTTTCTGGCTCCTCCGCTGTCCTCTCTCTCATACCTTGCTTGGCACAGTATAGAACTGTCTATCTGCTGACTCCTATACATGAGCTTCTCTAAGGCAGGAATGTCTCGGCGTCCATAGCAGGTGCTCCAGCAGTATCTGGGGAGGGAGGAGAGCAGAGAGGGCCAGGGGGAGCCAAGTACTCTGGGAAGGGTCCTGGGTGTGAGTCCTGACTTCATCACTCCCCAGCTGTGTGACCTTGGGAAATTTACTTCCCCTCTCTGGGCCTTGGGCTCCTCACCTGAAAAAAAAATGTGAGTGACAAACTCTGTCCTATGGGGTTGTCATTACAGATCAAACGAGACTGAGGATACCAGGCACTTCATGAATCATGGAGCTCTGAATAGATAAGGACAATGGGGGTGATGATGATGGGGTGCAGGTACCACCTAGGTGGTGGAGTGAGTACGACATTCCTAACATACCCTCCTGATACTCCTCCACCTCGCCTCCAGCTTCTTGGGAAAGAATAGTCAGTCTACTCATCTGTGCTGGAAAAAAGTAGGGGAATTAACAATCACAGAGCACTTGCTCTGTGCTGGGACCTGCCAGAGATAGCACCTCGGCTAACCCCCCAGCCCCAGGGAGTGCCAGCCAATGATGCCAAGAGGTAAGATGCTTGGCTCAGGTCTCATGCTCAGGGCACTCCCACCCTGGAGCCTGTCCTTCCTGCATCTCCCACTCTAGGCTGAGTCCAAAGCTCCACTTGACCACATGTCTAGCCCACCCTCAGGCGCTGCTAGGCATGAGGCCTCTCAGGCTGCTCCTGGGGCCAGTTGGCCAGAGCCAGGACATTTCAGGGGCCCAGCAGGCTCAGAGTCCCTCGGGCCAGGCTACACCCACCCTGATGAATCCTCAGGCAGCCTTGCTTCTGTTCCCCATTATGAGCGAGGACCAGTACTCATCAAACAAACCAGGCTTATGAAGTCTGAAGAACAAGGACTCTGACGGTGGGATGCTATAATTATAAACATCAGCAGCTCAGCAATCTGGGATCAGGGGAGCCGCCTTGCTTTGATGGGGGGCGAGCGGCAGAGCGGCTCAATTTAGATTATTCTGGACATCACAAGCAGGAGGAGATGGGGTCCTCTATTCCAACTTCCGAGCATACTTCGGGGGAGTTTCAGGTCACTTCATGGCACATGAGGCCTTTCACCACGGGTCCCTGTGGACTTCTCCAACCCCTGCCTTTGCAATACCCTGCTGGAACTGAAACTGCTCATTGCTATCCACACTCACCACATCCTTTCACAGTTCCAGGCCTTTTTTGCAGGTCATTTGTGTGTTGATGAAGTCCTTTCTATGCCATAAGACCCAGTTCAATTGCCACCTCGTCAGAAGCCTTCCTAGCACCCCACGCAGTAAAGCACTCCCTCCCCTTGGTGTAAGGCTTGTCTCTCCAGCCTCGCATGAGCTAAAGCTCCATCTTTTCTCTGGTCTTTGCATAAGTTGTTTCTGCCTTCCCCCTGCAGCTATAACTTCAACTCACCTTTCTTGTCTCAGATTAGATGTCCTCTCCTCGGGAAGCCCTTCCTGATCTGCCGCCAGGCTGCCTTGGGTGCTGCCCGGCCACCCAGACCCCTGTGCTGGCCTCATGTGCTGTAACGGTGAGTTGGCACATTTGAGTCCCTTCTAACCTAGATGCTCTCTGTCCCCAGTGCCCAGCACAAACCTGGAATTCGGCTGGAGCTCGGAGAATGTGCGCTGAAGACATATGCTCCCTTGCAATCAACCAACCAAGGGGCAGGACAATCCGAAGCCTACAGACTGTGGCCTGAGTCCCTTGAACCCTGTCTTCTGAAACTGACAAGTCCCAACTCCTAGTAACTGACAAATGAAACCGCCAAGGGCTGTCATGACCCAAGTGCAGAGGGCTTCATATGGAAGGAATCAAGAGGATGAGGAATAAAGTATCAGTTGGAATAGACACTTTATTATCCAGGCCATAAACCTGATTTACACTCAAGTTTCTTCTTTCCAGAAGCTCTGTAAAGTTTTACCTTTGCCCCAGCAAGCCTTGAGAACAACCCTACAGAGCAACAGGAAATGGCCCATTATGGCTGGGGGGGCAGTGGGAGGGGGAGGGCTTCCCAAATGCTCTTGCCCTCCCAGTAACCCTGCAGGTTGAGTCACCTGAATCAGGTGCAATGGACAGGGCCCAGAGAGGGGCAGGGGCCCAGAGACCGCCGTTCTAGTAAGGACTCTGCTACGCCCACGGGTGTGGCTTTACAGGCCACTCCCTGGTCCGGGCCTCAGTGTCCCCACCTGTACAATGGTCTTGGGGAAGGAGAAAGTCAGGCCAGATCTACTGCGAACATTCAGGGCTACAGCTTAACAGTGGCCATGGGCTCAACTCTCAATAGCTATGTGACTTGGACTAGCCCAAGGGGCTTCCTGTCCCACTCTGCACATCTCTAACATGGGGAAACCAAGCTGGGACAGCACTAGAACTGTGTCAAGGGCTGCCACGACCCCCACGGGAGAAGGGTGCAGACCAGGGCTCCCTCCACACACAGCAAGCCCCCTCCATTCTGTCCCATGGATCCTCTCCCACCACCCTCAGCTGGCAGACGCTAACAAGACACAAGGCCTCCAAATCCACTGTACAGATGTATCCCTTTAATCAAGTGAGGAGGTATTAACATATGATGTTATCTCCACGTTAGAGATGAGGAAAATGAGGCCTGAAAGGGGCCTTAACTTGCTGTAATTCAGTGAGCTGGGGACCCGGCCCTGGATCCCAATGCCAAGCCCAGTGTTCTTTCCCTGACACAGAATGTTCCAGGACAATGTGTTTTGAAAAACAGAGGCAAAAACAGAGGAGAAGGGGCAAGCATCCACATTAAGGTCAACTCAAACATACTGGAAGATGTGCCTAAAAGACACCACTTAGGGTCAGTTGACCTGTCTCTGTGTCTTTCTGTCCTGCCCCAGTCACCAGCTCCCACTGTGGTCGGGCTGCCTGGAGGCCCTTTCCTGCAGAGTGCTGGGCTTCTCCCTCACTCGACGGAGGCCTCTGCTCAGATGCCACCACCGCCCTGGAGAATGCAACCCCACCCGGCTAAAACAGCATCCATCCAGCCTCTCAACCTGCCATTTTTATATATCACCATATATCATACTACCTGACACACCATCAAGTTTTTCTCATTCAACAACTATTTATTGAATACCTATTATGTACAAGAAGCTGTAGCAGATATTTGGGAATAGAACAAAGCCCCTGTCCTCCTGGAGCTTACACAACAGAAGGGGAGACAAACCATAAACAGGAACTCCCAGCTTCCACTGTGGGGGGCATGGGTTCAAATCCTGGTCAGGGAGCTAGGATCCCACATGCCATACAGTTCAGCTAATAACAATAATAAGTGAGACAAACAGGTTACAAGATAGGCTGTTAGAATGTGTAAAGTTACTTTGTAAAAAAAAACAAAGATATTTTTAAATAGAGTGTTGAAGTGGGCACCACAGAGAAGAAGAGGAGCTGACCCAGCAGATGTCTGGGGGGAAGGACATGCCCTGCCATGGGAACACACAGAACAAGGGCCCTGAGGAGGGAGTGTGCTTGGCTGAAGCGGAGGAGATACAGGAAGAGAAGTAAACGACGCGGTGGGCAGCGGGTGCAGAGCCCAGGATCACAATGCAGGCCATCATGAGGACTCAGGCTCCTGCCCTGAGTGAAATGGGGAGTCGTTTCACAAGAGCAAGAGCCAGTGACAGAGGAGCGGCAGAGCTGACTCACAAAACAAGAGGCTCACTCAGGCAGTCTCGTCTGTTTGTTGTTTCATTTTTGTTTGTCTCTCCACAGAAACATGAGATCCCTGAGGGCAGTTCTTGGTCTGAGTTGGTCACCATTATCTCCTCAGTGTCCAGAACAAGGCTTAGCACCTACAGGTGCTCAGTAAATGTCTGTGAAATGACTGACCGACCAAACAAGCACCCCAGCCACGCCAGCCTGGTGGCTACTCCTCACACAGCCAAACACTCTGGCCTCAGGGCCTTTGCACGTACTGTGCATTCTTCCAGGAATGCTCTTCCCCAGATATCATCACAGTTTATTCCCACAACTCAGACCGTCACTCAAACGTCACATGGACACTGAGGCCTTTCCTGGAGGAATTTGCCAAATACCACTTTCTGACACATCCTTCTCTTCCCTGCTCATTTCTTTTCCTATTGCATTTGTTACCAAATGACATCTCTTTATTTTCTTTACTATCTGTCTCCATCCACTAGAAAATAGGTTCCCAAAAGACTTTATGTTACTCACTGATCAATCTGCAGTGTCTAGGACACTGCTAACATGTAGCAAGAGCCCAAGAAATGTTTGCTGAATGAGACAGCAAAGACTCCTGCCTGCCCCCTTGTCCAGCCTCAGTGAGCAGGATGACAAGCCAGGGTAACAGATGGGGAAGATCCCTTGTCCAGCAGCAAGACGCTCTGCTAACCATAGGCCTGGAGACAGAGGCTAGAGCTGAAGGAAGGGCCATGCCATCCCGCAGTAAGTGGTTTCATAGAGTTATCTCATGGTAACCACACAAACTAAATGTCATCCATCATCTCTGTTTTACTCACAAGGAAAAACTGAAGTTCAGAGAAGCTAAGTAACTCTCCCAAGATCACAGAAGTTAGGAGATAGCAGAGTTGGGATTTAAACCTGAGTCTATTTGCTGCTTCCAGTTCTTATTCAATCCAAGTCTTACTGGCCTGCCAGGCCATGCCTGACCCTGCGCTTGGTCCTGAGTAATACAGTAGTGAACAGGGGGGTGGGGCGGGGGGAGGTGAAAAGGAATACTTCATGAAGGGAAGAGCAGGTGCAAATGGCTGGAGGTGAGTGCATCAGTCTGGATGGACACCTGTAAGAGGAGGCTGAGACAGGAGAGAGGGGTCAGATGACGAGTAAGGAAGCTGGGACCACAAAAAAATCCAAGTCAAGACTGGAAAACAACTCAAATACTGGGAACAGCCCAAACACCCACCAACTGGAGTAGATAATAACTATGGTATATTCAGACAATGGAACATTACACAGCAGTGTAAAACAATGCACTAGAGGCACCTGCAAGGACCAGTAAATAACACTGGATTTTAAAAAATGAGCCCCAGAACACAGAATAACTTTCAAATTCAATTACTACTAAATAATATATAGTTTAGGTACACATATGTATGAGACAAAAATTATTATTTTGCATAAAACTATTTTAAGGAAATAGAATGACAAACATAAAATTACATTAGGCAGGGATGAAAGAAATAAAATGTATAAAAATTAAAAGGAAAGAAAACTGGCATCATTCATAGATGACGAAAAGAATCTAGAAACACGCGATCAATCTTAATAAGTGAACTTGACAAGGTCAGTACACATAGGGTGAATACTCAAAAAATCAATTGTGTGTCTAGCTGTAATAAACAAAAAAGGAAAAATTTTAGACAGCATTTAC
The DNA here is from genome assembly GCF_019320065.1 of Cervus canadensis. NCBI lineage: Eukaryota > Metazoa > Chordata > Mammalia > Artiodactyla > Cervidae > Cervus > Cervus canadensis. Next base: position 87,723,591 of record NC_057387.1, on the reverse strand, counting down.
AACAACATCAAAAGACATCAAACAGCTACAGATAAATCTAATATAAAACATGCAAGACCTTCACATAGAAAATTACAAAATATTATTGAGATAAATAAAGACCTAAGAAGGATATATTACATCCATGTACCAAAAGATCCCAAACATGAATTTGGAAATTCTAAATTTATCTTCCCAAATACTCTAAGTCAAAATGCCAGCAGATTCTTCTCACATGTAGAAATCACCAAGCTAATTCTAAATTTATACTAAAATCCAAACAGCCAAGAACAGCCAGGGTAATCTTGAAGAAGAATAAAGTGACTTCCACTATTGGCTATCAAGTCTCATTGTAAAACTGCAGTAACTAAGACTGTGAAATTGGCAAAAAGAGAAACAAACAGACCAATGGAACAGAACATAGAATGCAGAAATAGACACACTCACTGAATTGATTTACAGCAAGGGAGGGCGGAAGAAAGGACAAGGTATCTGATAAAAGCAGCTGACTCTCTTGATTTCTATACTTAAAAAATAAAACTTTACCACTACCACACGCCATACACAAAAATAAAATCCAGATGGATTATAGATCTAAATATGAGGTGTAAAGCGGCTAAGCCTCAAGAAGAAAAGACAGGAGGCTATTTTCACAATTTGAGGTAGGCAAAGATTCCTTAACTAGGACTCAAGCACTAACCATAAAAATAACAATCAATAAAGCAGACTGTTCTAAAATTAAGAACTTCTACTCAACAAAGGCACCATGAAGAGAAAAAGGACAAGTCAGAGAGGGAAAAGATATTCGTAGCCCATTTGACTAACATAAGGTTTAGATCTAAAATGAAGATCTTCTACATATGGGACCTCCCTAGTGGTCCAGGTGTTACGACTCCGAGCTTCCAGTGCAGGGGCCTAGTGCTCGATCCCTGGTCAGGGCACTAAGATCCCACATGCTGGGTGGCACAGACAAATTTGAAAAAGAGATCTTCTACACAGAAAAAGGCAAATTATCCCTCCTAATGACACACTTTGTTTTCTTGGGCTCCAAAATCACTGCAGACAGTGACTGCAGCCATAAAATTAAAAGACGCTTGCTCCTTGGAAGGAAAGCTACAACAAACCTAGACAGAGTATTAAAAATACAGAGTATTAAAAAAAAGAGATATTACTTTGCCGACAAAGATCTGTATACTTAAAGCTATGTTTTTTCCAGTAGTCATGTACAGATGTGACAATTGGACCATAAAGAAGGCTGAGTGCCAAAGAATTGATGCTTTTGAACTGGTGCTGGAGAAGACTCTTGAGCATCCTTTGGACATCAAGGAGATAAAACCAGTCAATCCTAAAGGCAATCAACCCTGAATATTCATTGGAAGGACTGATGCTGAAGCTGAAGCTCCAATACTTTGGCCACCCAATGTGAAGACCCTACTTATTGGAAAAGACCCTGATGCTGGGAAAGACTGAGGGCAGGAGGAGAAGGGGCGACAGAGGATGAGATGGTTGGAGAGCATCATTGACAAAATAGATGAGTTTGTACAAACTCTGGGAGATAGTGAAGGACAGGGAAGCCTGTTGCGCTGCAGTCCATGGGGTCACAAACAGTTGGACATGACTGAGTGACTGAAAAACAACAACAAAAATTTTAAGGACTTAAATAGACACTCCACAGAAGAGAATATTCAATGGCCAATAAACATGTGAAATAGTGCTTAATATAATTTGTCATCATAAAAGTGTAAATCAAAATCACAATAAGATACCACTACACAACCACCAGAATAGCTACAAATTAAAAAGAGACAACACTAAGTGTTACCAAGGATGACAAGCTATAGGAACTCTTGTTTCTCTGCTGACAGGAGAACTAAAATAGTGTGGTCACTTTGGAAAACTGTATGGCATTATGTGGGCTTCCCAGGTGGCTCAGTGGTAAAGAATCCACCTGCCAATGCAGGAGATGTGGATTCAATTCCTGAGTTGGGAAGATCCCCTGGAGAAGGAAATGGCAATCCACTCCAGCATTCTTGCCCAGGAAATCCCATGGCCAAGGAGTCTGGTGGGCTATAATCCATAGGGTCACAAAAGAGCCAGACACAACTTAGGGACTAAAACAAAAACAACAATGGCACTACACACTAACCGTGAACACATCTGAACATCACTCCTAGGTATACACCCAACAGAAGCACAAGCGTATGTGCACTGTAACACATATACACCTGTATTCACTGCAGCGTTGCTGTTGTTGTTGGGTTGTTTAGTTGCTACGTCGGGTCTGACTCTTGCGACCCCAGGGACTATAGCCACCAGGTTCCTCTGTCTATGGGATTTCCCAGGCGGGAATCCTCGGGAGAGTTGCCATTTCCTTCTCCAGGCGATCTTTCCAGGCCAAGGATTGAGCCCACATCTCCCACACTGCAGGTGGATCCTTTACCACTGAGCCACCAGGGAAGTAATGCAGCATTACTCAGTCATGAACTGGATACAACCCAAATGTTCAACAGCAGTGAAAAAGATCAACCATAATTCAAAAAGATACATGCATCCCAGTGTTCACTGCCGCACTGTTTACAATAGTCAGGACACTGAAGCAACCTAAAAGTCCATCAGCAGAGGGATGGATAAAGAAGATGTACTACATGTTAGTATACACAATGGAATATTACTCAGCCATAGGAAAGAACCAAATAATGCCATTTGAAGCAACATGGATGGCTCCTACTTCACACTGAGTGAAGTAAGTCAGACAGGGAAAGACAAATATCATATGATATTGCTTATATGTGGAGTCTTTAAAAAGGGTACAAATGAACTTACCTACAAAACAGAAATAGTTACAGATATAGAAAACAAATTTATGGTTACCAGGGGGTTAGTGGGGACGGATAATTGGAAGATTGGGATTGATATATACACACTACTATATATAAAACAGATAACTAATAAGGACCTACTCTATAGCACAGGGAACTGTACTCAATACTCTGTAATGGCCTGTACAGGAAACCAATCTAAAAAAGAATGAATATATGTGTGTATATATAACTGATTCATTTTGCTATACACCTGAAACTAACACAACCTTGTAAATCAACTATATTCCAATAAAAAAATCTCAAAAGGAAAGATCAATCAACTATAATACTACACATTGATGAAAATGAATAAACCATACCTACACAACAACATGAACAGATTTCAGAAACACGTTGGGTGAAAGAAGCTAAACATGAAAGCATATAAAATGACCTTAGCTATATAAAGTGCAAAACCAAGCAAAATCAGGTTGTGGTTCTGGGAGGCAGGCCAGTGGTAACCTGAGGGAGGAGGCAGGAGCAGACACTGGGAGGAGGGGTGAGCCAGTCTTTCCAGGGTGATGGTGATATTCTACTTCTTGACCTAAGTTAAGTATTGTCTCATGGTTATGTCCACATTATGATATTCATCCAACTGTACACATGATCTTTGAAATTTTCTAGAGATAAGATTTACTTCAATAAAAACATAATTAAAATAGAATTTCAGGAACAAAATTCAGTAGATTACCTCCAGGCTGGAGGAGACCAGATAGGGGAGAGCACATGGGTAAATGTGTTTTCTTGGTGGTGGTCTAATGAGGAGGAGGGGAAGAGGGAAGGAGAGGGGAAGAGAGAGAAGTGAGCACATTAATGGACCAAAGAAGACAGTGACACGAACTAACAATGGTGTTTAATCCAACTCTATGCATTTAAGATTAATAACATAAATACATAAAAAGGATCCCACTCCAGGAGGAAAGTACTGGAATCAGTACTATCTGATGGGGTCAAAGTAAGTGATGTGCTCTGTTAAAGTGGGTATAAATATCATTTTTTTATTTGCATTCAGCATCTAGAGCAAGGCAGAGCTCCAATAAGTAATTCCTGAATGAAGAGATACATGTTTGGAATTCCCTGGTGGCCCAGCAGTAAAGAATAAGCCTGCCAATGCAGGAGACACGGGTTTGATCCCTGGTCAAGGAATATCCCACATGCCACCAAACAACAAAGCCTGTGCTCCACAACTACTGAAACCTTCACGTCCTAGAGCCTGTGCTCTGCAACAAGAAAAGCCAATGCAATGGGAAGCCTGCTGCTGCTGCTGCTGCTGCTGCTAAGTCGCTCCAGTAGCATCCGACTCTGTGAGACCCCATAGATGGCAACCCACCAGGCTCCCCAGTCCCTGGGATTCTCCAGGCAAGAACACTGGAGTGGGTTGCCATTTCCTTCTCCAATGCATGAAAGCGAAAAGGGAAAGTGAAGTCATTCAGTCGTGTCCAACTCTTTGCGACCCCATGGGCTGCAGCCTACCAGGCTCCTCCATCCATGGGATTTTCTAGGCGAGAGTACTGGAGTGGGGTGCCATTGCCTTCTCCAGGGAAGCCTGCACACCACAACTATAGAGTAGTCCCCGCTGTCTGCAATTAGAGAAAGCCCGCATGCAGCAACAAAGACCCAGTGCAGCCAAAAATAAATTGTGAGTTTAAAAAAAAGAGAGAGAGAGAGATGGATGTTCTCTTAAGATAAAATAAGTCCTGGGGATGTAATGCATAGCACGAGTATAGTTAACAATTGTTATTTAGTCACTAAGTCATGTCTGACTCTTTGCAACTCCATGGACTCCTCCATCCATGGGATTCTCCAGGCAGGAATACTGGAGTGGGTTGCCATTTCCTTCTCCAGGGGATCTTCCCGACCCAGGGAGCAAACCTGCGCCTCCAGTGTCTCCTGCATTGGCAGGCAGGTTTTTTTAACCACTGAGCCTCCTGGGAAGCCCATTAAACATCAATAGTATCACAATAAAACTGTAAAAAGAGAGATGGATGGACAAACCTATTGGTGAAGCAAGACATGACCCTCAACGCTCGCTCGTCTCACCCCATCCATCCTCCAGCATCCTCTCCCCATGCTCGTGTTCCATTTCAACTGGCACTGGCCTAATTAGTGCAGCCTTCAAACCCCCTCGCCACCCTCTCTCCAGCATCGAACACCAGCCCAGGGAACTGTGGATGTTGGGCCAAATGAGTTAACAATTTCCTTTCACCCCTATGGCGTTTCTCAAATGTTAGTCCATTTTTGCACAGCCTGAAAGAGCCAGAGTCATTTTTAACAGTCCAGTTCTGGGCTGGATCTGTCACCACGACAGTAAAAAATAAAAATTGAAAGAAAAAAAAGTTTAGTGCATCGTGTGCTTATAATAAATAGCTTGCACAAAATTATTCATTCCACATATGGGCAGAGCGATGCCTTTAATGTGCATATTGTTTGTGGAAAGCCCATAACCCAGGCTGTTACTGAGCAGAATGTGGAAGTCGTTTTCTACTATTAAATAAGGGAAACAAGGTTCTCATTTTAAAATTAATTCAATGAAAACTATTAAGCAGTTGGCCGTGAATGCCTCGGTATTTTTTCCAAACTGATACTAATAAGGGCTCCTACTCCAAACCCTGCCTAAACAAAAACACAGAATTAACTACATCATTTCCAAGAACGTTTTTCCAGGGCTGCTGCTGCTGTTGTTCTGAAACACATAACCCAGAAGAGTGTGCAGATTCACCCAAAACCAAGACCCAAGTCCCCATGACGCTGTCCTCAGGTGGTCTTTATGGGGCATTGACCTTGTGGGTGCCACAGGCTGGTGAATGGGCTGCTGTTCTTTGTCCGACCATCTGTCAGTGCTCAGGACACACATGGTCCTGGGCTCCACTGGAGTAGCAAGGAGCAAATGAGACTAACACAAGCCCCCAAGACCTCTCCAGGGACATGTGGTTAGCAAGCATGGGCAGTGCACTCGCTGTGGGGCAGTCGATCAAAAGGAAAGACTGCAGGAGGGACCAGCAGTCGGAGAGACACTGATGAACTCTCAGCTACGTCACATCGTAGCACCATGGTCTCAGAGTCTTCATCTGTATAATGGGGCTGTTCTATGAACCTGATGTGTCCCTGTCCATAAAGAATCCAACACGTGCTTGGCATACAGCAGGGGGTCATCTGATGCTGGGCCCTTTCTTTCCACCTGAGCCAACTCTGTGTCCAGCATGCAGACACAAGAATTGGTCACAGTTCCTGGTAGAGCCAGCTCACTGGAGTCCCATGAGAGCTCAGGGCAAAGGAGGCACATATATCATTCCTAAACGGTGTCCTCAGCTGATGAACACTCAAACCAGTGCTGACCAGGAAGTGGAGTGACAGGACAGTAGACGAGGCCAGGCCAGCACGACACAGACCATTCTGAGATGGATGGTATATATGTCCACGTCCCCCAGGCCCTGGGACCATCAGTCCCCTGAGGGCGAGGATAGTGTCTGACTCAGTGTTGAGTCCTCAGAGCCCAGCCAGGCTGGGTACTCACAAAAACTCAGCAAAGGACTTCCCTGTTGGCCCAGGGGTTGAGAACCTGCCTGCCAAAGCAGAGGACATGGGTTCGATCCCTGGTCTGAGAAGATTCCACATGCTGTGGAGCAACTAAGCAACTACGTAGTGCATCACCTACCACTGAGTCCGCGAGCCCTAGGGCCTGTGCTCTGCAACAAGAGAAGTCACTGCAATGAGAAGCCTGAGCACCACAACTAGAGACTCACCCCAACCCACCACAACGAGAGAAAGCCCATGTGCAGCAATGAAGACCCAGCAGAGCCAAAAATAAACAAATTAATTTTTTTTAAAACTCAGTGAAGGTTCTCGATAAACAAATGAGCCCCCAATGACATCCTTCATGTATTTCCGGTGGTTCGGGGGGAGGGGGCCTCCTGGGTAGAAGCACTGATCCCTGTGTGAGTCAAGCCTCCTCTCCCACACCCCTTAAACCTGAGGTGTCACAGAGGGGCCTGGACTCTGGGGCCAGCTCTAGGAGACATGAAGACCAGCTAAGGCTACCCAAAAAGAGAAGGGGGCTGAGCCTCCACTTCCTCCTCCTTAAGTGGAGATAATGAAGCAGCCACCCTGTATTCCCGAGCTGCCAAGAGGACCAGATGACCTGACAGAAGGGAATGAGGAATGCTGGGCACCTCGGCGGCCCCCATCCCTCCATCTCAACTGTCTCTATCTCTCAACAGAGTTCAACTGTGCACCCACTATGGGCAAGGCTCTGTGGTCTGGGAGATGAACTCTGGCTGGAGGTCAGCCTAGAGACCACTGGGGGTCCTGAGCATCACCAAGGCTGGAAAAAGCAGAGAGGAAGGGAAGGTGGCAATAGATACTAATAGGCAATAGTGCATGGCTCAAATGGGAGCTTAGTAAATACTGGGTTACACTGAAGCAGACAGAGGGATGGACAGACATATGGCTGGGGACAAAGGAATTAAAGGAAGCAGTGGGCAAGACTCAGACCTACGGTTTCTGGTTCCTCCTGATCCCATGGAGGCGGTTTGCTATGTACTGTCCCCCAAAACCCACACCCAGACCCACACTCTTCCGGTGGCCCCAAGGAAGGACCTGTAAACAGCGTGCATCACAGCCTGAAAACCTTGCCCACGTGTCTGCCTCCCACTCTGTCCCTACTTGTCTCTTCCTAGACATCTTTCTGTCTCATTCTGCTTTTCTCAGTAGATGGGTATCTTTTTCCCTCTTTCTTGCTGTTTGCATCTCTTTTCACTGTTCTCTCTTCTCTTTTCTTCTTTTCTTCCCTCCGCCCCATCACCCATCTGTCTTCCCAACTCCCCTGTGAAAGCCTAGCTTCCAGCCACAGACACAGGTTTGTCTGCAGATGTTTTATCCAGGGAGACATTGGTTGTAAGCAGTGAGAGAGGATGAAGACAAGGCAGACAACCTTGTTGAAAGGTGGCATAACTAGAAGCCCAGCAGTGACCCCGGTCACGAGCAGGGGGAAAACAGCGTCCCTGCCATGCCCCACCCTACCAGTGTATCACACCTCCCCCCCTACTCCTAGCTTTCCTTTGGTCGAATCCTCCTGACTGCTACCAGGTGGTGAGGAGGAAGGAGGGCACCCAAGGGAGAGGGTGTCACCTAGAACAGAACCTAATGTAAAGATACCATGGGACCACTGGTAGTTTTCACTAAGAGGCTCCCAGTCAAAGTCCTACCACCCTGGCCAGAAGCATGGGGATCTGTCTGTGAGGGACAGCACCAAACCCCTCTGGCTTGGGGCTGAGACCAAGACATGCAAGACCGCTCGGCACAACAGCAATGCTGGTCACTTGAACACATGGGCCAGCACTTCACAGTTTTCAGGGCCCTGACACTCCACCCATCCATTCAACAGATACTACTGAGCACTCCACTGTGCCAGACACAGTTCTGGGTCCTGAACCTACTGGTGGAGAAACAAGATGGACAAAAGCTCCCACCCACGTGGAACTGCATGTAAGTTAAATAAGCAGGGTGACAATATACAGCCTTGACGTACTCCTTTTCCTATTTGGAACCAGTCTGTTGTTCCGTGTCCAGTTCTAACTGTTGCTTCCTGATCTGCATACAGGTTTCTCAAGAGGCAGGTCAGGTGGTCTGGTATTCCCATCTCTTTCAGAATTTTCCACAGTTTCTTGTGATCCACACAGTCAAAGGCTTTGGCATAGTCAATAAAGCAGAAATAAGGAGATCAGTCCTGGGTGTTCATTGGAAGGACTGATGCTGAAGCTGAAACTCCAATACTTTGGCCACCTCATGCGAAGAGTTGACTTATTGGAAAAGACCCTGATGCTGGGAGGGATTGGGGGCAGGAGGAGAAGGGGACGACAGAGGATAGGATGGCTGGATGGCATCACTGACTCGATGGACATGAGTTTGAGTAAACTCCGGGAGTTGGTGATGGACAGGGAGGCCTGGCAAGCTGCGGTTCATGGGGTCCCAAAGAGTTGGACATGACTGAGCAACTGAACTAACTAACTAATGTGGAACTGACATTCCAGTGAGGAGATGGACAACAAGCAACATATGTCATCAACTACTGGCAACCACACGGAGATGCAGGGAAGGCAGCTAGATGTACACATCTGAGCTGCAGGGGGAGTTCCGGCTGGGCCTATCCATTCAGGAGTCATCAACAGATAATGTGCTTCAGAGCCACAGCCTGGAGGAGGTCACTGAGAGAGGGAGAGAGGTCAGCGAGGTGAGGAGGACCCAGGGAAGGGGGCCAGAGACAGCAGACATATGGGGAGATCAGGAGACTGTGGGGTCAGTGAGGAGGAGAGTAAGCACAGGCAAACACTGCTGATGGGCAGAGAGACAGAAATGACGGTGGACTGAGCCACACGGAGGCCACGGGAACCTTGGCAGGAGCAGGAGCAGCACAGCTGGGGATGTAGAATTCCAGCACAGGCCCAGGGAGAAGAGAAGAGAAATGGGACAAAGAGCACAGCTGACTCTTTCGAGGAGCTCTGCTCTAAAGCAAAGAATCGAGGCGGTATCTGAAGAGGGAAGTGGGTCCTGAGGTTTGTTTTGTTTGTAATAGGGTAGAAAACACAGCTTGCCTATGTGGGGATGGAAATGACTCAGCAGAAAGGAAGAGCTGACCCCAGCAGGAGTCACGTGCCTGCTGGGGCCATGTCCTCGAGCAGGTGAAGGGCATCTAGTGCGTGGTCCGTCTGACGCCCACATGTCCCCCAGGAAGGAGGGCAGGGGCCACTGTCCTGTTCTCAGATGGGGACACGGAGGGAAAATGCCTAGCCTACTCCTCCAGAACATTCACCCGGGAGTTCCCTTCCTTCCTCACCTGCCCCTCAAAAATCTCCTCTACCTGCCCCCCGTACCTGCCACCCCAGGCAGGGCAGGAATCTGCACTTAAGCCTGCTCCTTAGATGTTTCTCACGTGCCCTGATGTATGACAGTCACTGCTCTAAGTCAGCAGGTGTCAGACTTCTTCTTTTTATTTTTTAATCTCATATCCTTATCAGGTGGCGTTAGTGGTGGAATCCACCTGCCAATGTAGGAGATGCAAGAGACTCAGGTTCAATCCCTGAGTTGGAAAGACACCCTGGAGAAGGAAATGGAAACTGACTCCAGTATTCTTGCCTGGAGAATTCCCATGGACAGAGGAGCCTGGCAGGTTACAGACCACGGGGTTGCAAAGAGTCAGGCATGACTGAGCATGCACTTCTTTTCCTTTCCTATCAGGAGAAAAGGTATTCATTTCTAAATCATAGACATAACCCACTATTCTTATACATTACCAAAAATACTTCATCACTTGCTAGGTGTGCAGTCTTGGGCAAGTTGCTCAAGTAACCTCTCTGTGCCTCAGTTTCCCCACCCATAAGATGGGTGATAATAAGAGACCCTACTTACATGGCTGTTTCAACAACCACAGTTGTTGAAAACACAAGCAGTGCTCAGAATATTGCCTGACACTTACAGATCATCAACATTATTACACCAAAGATGAGATACATCAAAAACATAAATCATGTTCTAATATTTCTCCCCCTCTCCATAGGTGATCTTAGTATTCCACTTTAGCAACTGCTGGGCCACACTGGGAGGCCCCCGAGGACAAGGACCGTGTGTCTAGTCATCCTTTTATCTCCAGTGCCTCTCAGAGGGCCTGGCACAAGCAAGTGGGCAATCAACTGTTGCTGGAGTTGAGACCCACCATGGTTGAGGTCCTGTTGTGAACCACACATCACCTAGTCCCTGCACCAAGCACCCAGGTGGGGATGGGTGTTCCATTTACAAGGGGAGGGACTGAGGCTCCAAGGGGTCAAGAGATCAGTCTAAGATGGCAAGGCAAGTTACAGCAGAGCCGGGGCCCACGCTGGGGCGGCGGGATGCCTTGTCCCCTGGTTAGCACTGGCCTCTCCCCCTCAGAGGGGTGCAGCCAGAATACACTGCCAGGATCCCGCCACTTGGGGGGCCAGGACGGGCTCTTAGCTTGATTGTCCGCCTGCCTCCCAGCAGACGAGGAAGGATTAGTTGGGCAAATGCACACACACCTCATAATTAGCAGAAGCGCAGAGGAATACCGAGCCTAGGCGTGAGCAGGAAAGGCTGGAAGAGGAAGAGACCCTGGCCTGGCCACCCCACCTCTCTCCCCACCACCATCCTGAGCCCCATCTGAGCCAGAGACGCACCGCTGCACCTTCCCTTCACCTCACGCTTCCCTCCCGGCCGAGCTGCAGAACAGCCAGCAAGGCTGCATTAACGGATTTCTGAAATGTCACCAAGAACAAAGCTACCCTTTCTGCCAGCCCCTAGTATTTACAAGCAAGCACAAATCTGTGAGAAAATTCAATTGAACGCAGATGGCAGGAAATTCCTCTAAAATGACAGTGGCCAAATTCAAACCACAAGACATGAAAATAACCCAACATACTAGACATGAAGAACGTATCTTATAGACTGCTCCCCGTGCGATTCGCAATCTGTGATTGATTACCAGGAAGACAGACTGCAGATTTATTGGACTTCTGTAGAACACGGATTCCATTTGCAACAATTAAACCTTCCGTGGTTGAGAGAGGGGTCGGAGGGGGCTAGAGGGAGATGGTGAAGTTAAGGAATGCAGTGTGAAGCTGATAAAGGCTGGTGTTAGCACCCATCAAGCTAGGCGTCCACTGGCAGGGGAGGGTCTGGGTGTGCGGGTGCAGCTGAAACCCAGGCACCTGCCATTGGGTTGGAGACCCAGCTTGAGGCAGTGGGCTGGGGGCAGAGGGTGCTGACAGGCTTCTGAAGGGACAGGTATTTGCGGATCTGCTGAGCCTCTGGGTATACGTGCTAGATTAGAGGCATCCTTACAATGGCAACGGTTCTGGAGGTGCGAAGGGAAAAGAGGACAAAAAGAATCAGCAAGCTGAGGGACTGACGCTGCTTCTTTTCCCCAGGCCTTGCACAAAGCAGACATCACTAACAGATCACACCATCTCTTTCCTGCTAAGCTCAGAATCCTGCTCAACATGGTTCCCCAGGCAGCACTAGCAAGTGACCGAAGCTGGGCTAAGAGTTGGTTTGCCAGCCCTGGGTTCAAGCGCTGGGGGAGCCTCGTGGGGTGTGCTGAAGCTGGAGTGCTGCTCCGGCATTGAAGGAAACAAGTGTGTTTAAAATCCTAACGATCTCAGCACATGCTGATAAGCTCCAGGCTCATGCATGTGGAATGGTCCAGGAGTTGAGATTCAAATTGGTCAGCTAATCAGTCAGAGATTCAAATCTGCGCTACCAAGTTAAGTTTCTTTACCAAGTGCCTGACACCTAGCATCTGAAAGATTCCATCCAGCCCTCAGTCCTCAGAGGGGCTCAGATTTCTCCAAGGGAGATGGGGGAGAAGTCACATATGGATTAAAGATGGCCAAGGGACTTCTCTGGTGGTCTAGAGGTTAAGAATCCACCTTCCATTGCAGGGCTTCCCTGATAGCTCAGTTGGTAAAGAATCTGCCTGCAATGCAGGAGACCCTGGTTCGATTCCTGGATCGGGAAGATCCATTGGAGAAGGGTTAGGCTATCCACTCCAGTATTCTTGGGCTTCCCTGGTGGCTCAGCTGGTAAAGAATCCGCCTGCAATGTGGGAGATCTGAGTACGATCCCTGGGTTGGGAAGATCCCCTGGAGAAGGGAAAGGCTACCCATTCCAGTATTCTGGCCTGGAGAGTTCCATGGAGTGTACAGAGGGTTGCAAAGAGTCAGACACAACTGAGCGGCTTTCACTTTCCAATGCAAGGGATGCTGGTTTGATCCCTGGTCAGGGAACTAAGACCCCACATGCCTGGGGGCAGCTAAAGCCCATGCACCACGACAACAAAGCCCAAGCACTCTGAAGCCCATGCTCTGCCAACTACTGAAGTTTCTGCACGCTGCAGCCAGAGAAAGTCCGAGCACCACAATGAAGAGCCCGCATGCCACAACAAAGACTTGCGCGAACTAAAAAAGACGGCCAGAATTCTTTGACAGTCCTCCCACTAAGAGGTGGGGCTGTGTTTCCCTCTCTGAATGTGGGCTGGCCTGTGACTGCCTTGACAGATGGAGCATGGCAGGAGTGAGCCTGTTCCTGACACTGCCTTTCTAAGGTCCAGCGGCTTCCCTCTTGGTCTCCCAGAGCCCTGAACTGCCACACAAGAAGTCTGATGACCCTGCTGGAAGCGCCCCAAGGAGACTGCATGGAGAGACAGAAAAGCCCAGCTGAGCCCAGCCTCCCAGCCACCCTCATCCATGTGTCATCACACAACCAATCTGTCCTGGGCCCTCCAATCAGACTAGATGCCAACTGAATACCACCAAAGTGACCCCTGTTGATGTCATGTGAGAAGGTTCACACAGAAGAGCCCTGCCCCAAATTCCTGACCCACAAAATTGGGAGACACAGTGAAATGTTTGATCTAAACCATTACATTGCAGAGTGTCCCATTCTGTGGCATCCATCCTTGCCCCCTTCCTCCCCAGCCTCACTTTCATCCTCATCACTTCAGCGTGGAGAGCTACCCTGGTCAGGCTTCCCGGCTTCCCACCTGGTCCCATTCAGTCAGATCCCTCTGGCTCCGTGACCTTGCAAAGCCAAGGCTTTGATCCACCCTCTCTCCGCTGGTGCTCAAAGCCCTCTAGGGTCCTGACCACCCCTCCAACACCCTACTTACCACTCCCCTCCCCACCTCTAGGCTCCCCATTCCTCAGAGAGGCACACTCTTGACAGGCTCTCTTGCTGTTGCACGTGTTGCTCCCTCTGCCTAACCCCCTGCTCCCTGTTGCCTCTCGGCAAACTCTTATTCATCCCTCAGTGCCCAGCTCAAACTCAGGGCATCTGTTAGTTACCTACTCCATTATTCTTTAGTCTTCACCATCCTGCAGTGTCATTATGCACTTGACTCTCATTATAACAGCATGAGAAGAGGAAGAAACTCTTGCAGTTTTGTCTGCCCTATATTAATGTGGCACCTGGCATGGAGTCCGATAGAGTTTTATTGAATAAATTAATCAAATAAATGCAAGATGCAGGCAGTTCAGTATATATTTCTAGTCCCAACCTATCTAGAGGAAAAGAAAACATGGCAAGTTGAATTCCAACAAGCAGCACAGCAGAGATTACAGGTTCAAGTCAGAGAAGGGAGAAGGTCACTGGGGGCCCAAAGAGCCAGAGAGGACTTCCTAGAAGAGGAGGATCATGCTAGTGTCACAGGCTCCTCCTCCAGGAGCTCCCCCAGAGAGTCCTCTGGGCGAAGGCTGCCCCCTACACATTCAATCGCTGCACACGCCTGACTGCATCACAGGCGCTGCTCATGCACCCCGCTCCCCATTCACTGCCGCATCCACAGCACCCAGCCAGGGGGTCAGCGACAAGCTGACCTCCACCAGGGCATCGTAACTGGGCTGCTTGTCTCTACTCCCTCTCAGAGACAGGGACCAGCAGGGGGGCCCACCCAGGGCAAGCAGGAAGAGGCTGAGTTGTTGAAATGAAGATGGGGGAGATTAAGGAGGCTGTGTGGGAGGAAGAAGGTCAGAGAGGCCTGAAGAAGGCACCAAGGAGCCACGGGGCACTGGCCTGTGAGCCTGCAGACTCCCCTGTGGGACCGGATACAGCAGCAGGTTAGAGCATCAGTGCCTGAAACAGACTGGTGCACGCTGATGCCCCCTGAGCACCAGCCTGGGCTCCGGGGTCGCTGGCAGATGAGCCAGACCCTGACTGACAGCCCAGGGAAGGGTCGGATTCTTTTCCAAAGTGGCAGCAAAGGGCCAGGCCCAAGGCTTGGCGGTCACACTCAGGCAAGGGAGCACCAGAGGAGGCGAATCAGGGCAACAGGGAGCAGAGAAACTCAGAGAGCTGGGCTCCGCACGGAGGAGAGCTGAGCTGTCCAGCACTGGGATGGGCTGACTACACAAGTAAAGCTGCCCATCCCAAGACCCTCAGCCATCGGGTAATCTTAGAACACCAGGGCTGAAGAGTCTCTTAATCTTCCTCATTATGCACATGCGGACACTGAGGCCCAAAGAAGCAGACGACCTTGCTCAAGGTCGCTCAGTGAGTTAATGACAAAGCAAGACTTGCTGCCTGGCTGCCTCCTCCTAGTCAAGACGGCATTCCACACAGACCATCCTTAGCTGATTCACAGCCAGGGATGCTTATGAGGGGGCCTACAGGCACAAACACCACCCCCGGACACCCCCAGGCCCCGTCCCATGGAGACCGAATCCTAACCCCAAGGCTCCACAGCACAGAGGGTTTGTGCCACACTGGGAAAGCTGTTCAGAGACTTGGAGCATCAATCGGCTCGCTCACCTGCAAGAAGGAAATAATAACAGATCCCACCTCAAAGGGTCTGTGTGAGAATCAACGAGACAAAAAACACCCAGGACAAGCCCAGTGTGATGCAAAGGCTATTCAATAAATGTCAGTCGTGGTCTTTTTTTTAAAAAAAGAACATTTGAGACATTGGAATGGAAAGAACCCAGCTTTGCTCGCTTCCGACTGTGTGACCTCAGGAAGCCCTCTTTCCCTCTCTGAGTCTCTCTGCCTTGTCTAAAGGGAGTGATTTGGGTAAATAATCACAAAGGTCCTGGCCAGCTCAAAGAGTCTTCACATCTGCTCCAGGTTTTCCAGACATTCTCTGAGTTGGGGAGCCATCTCATTAGCATAAGAGAAGCCTGGCCCCTTACCCAGACACCTCAGGTGGGAACAAACATCCAAAAGGCATTAGGGCCTGCCTTAAGAGGCCAAGGAGCCGCTGACTCATTCCCATCCTCCAGACCTCTGGCAAGGCCCTTCTTGGCTCACCTCACATGTACCCCCATCCCCATGCCTCTCTTGCCTCATCATTCTCCCTTCTCAGCAAAAAACGGACAGGTTTCTAATCAATGCAGTTAAAAAAAAAACAACTGACATTTATTTAGCACATACTGTGTGCCACTTTCCAGAGAAGGCAATGGCAACCCACTCCAGTACTCTTGCCTGGGAAATCCTGTGGATGGAGGAGCGTGGTAGGCTACAGTCCATGGGGTCACGAAGAGTGGGACACGACTGAGCGACTTCACTTTCACTTTTCACTTTCATGCACTGGAGAAGGAAATGGCAACCCATTCCAGTATTCTTGCCTGGAGAATCCCAGCGACGGGGGAGCCTGGTGGGCTGCCATCTATGGGGTCACACAGAGTCGGACACGACTGATGTGACTTAGCAGCAGCATGTGCCACTTTCTGCACTAAGCCCTTTGCCTATCACCTGTCATGGCCACTTCTGGGTGAGGATGGTGTACCCACTTGTAGCTGAGGAAGTCAGTTCAGAGAGGGGAAGTGCCTGGCCCCTGGTCACACTGACCCTGGCCACATCGGTAAGGTGGCAGGAAAGAGACTAGACCTCAAGCACACAGGCCACCCTCTGGCACCTTCCTGGGTCCCCAGGCTGAGTAATGACCCTAGGAAGAGGGACAGAGCTTAGATCACAGTCTCCTTGAACCTGACACTGGGCCTGGAGTCGGGGAAAGGAGAGAGCCTGGGCCAGCCTGGAGAGGGGAAAGAGGTGGGGGGAAGCAGGGTCCCAGGGGCTGCAGGCAGATTCAGACCCCTGAGCTGAGCCCAGCCTAGACTTTCCTCTCTCTCTTCTTTTCATCTGGCTGACTGGGGGAGGTGGGAGCTCTCTGTGATGCTCAGGTTTACAGAAATGCATTCCCCCAGGACTCAGTGGGGAGGATCAACTACAAAGAGAGCAGTGGGTACTATGAATCAAAGCGCAGCCCCCCTAAGCACCAGCTCTCCCAGCCGGGCAGCATGGACCACAGTGGACAGCCATAGCCCGATTCCCTGGGGAGGCAACAGGGTCGGGTGGAGCGCGCACTGGCAGACCCACGTCTGAATGTGGCTCTATGACCTGCCCACTGAGTGGCTACGGGCAATACCCACTCCACTCCCTGCCCACAGCAAGGAGATCAATGCATGCGTATGTGTACATGTATGCATATATTTCAGTGCTGCCTAACTCACGGGATACAATCAGAAGAAAGGCAACATGGGAAATACTAACACTTTTTGGGAGTCAGGGACAAGGCTGGGGGCCCTGCCTGTTGGGAAGACAGGAAAGCAAATGATTGGTGACAGAGAGATGTCTGAGGACTGCAGGAGCCCAAAAGAGGCCCCTTACCCACTCAAGAAAGTTCGAGAAGTCTTCCTGGAGGAGGCGGTATTTGAGGTGGGCAGGAGCACGGGGTTGGGGAGACTGAGGACAGCACAGGGGCGCAGAGAGGCAAAGGAAGAATCAAAGAAGCAGTTCACCACGATGGCTTGTTTGCTCGGCTCTGTATTTGAGCCCTGTCCTAAAACAGACTTCCCCCCAGAGCCTAATTTACTTTTATCAAAAACAATCCCTCAACATGGAATGCTCCCCAAATGTCTAATCCTCTAAACTCCCCTTAGAAGCCTCCCCTTCAAAGCTCTCTGTTCAACACAGGCCCACACAGTTGGAAGGCCATTAAAGGAGAGGGGCTGGAGAGGACAGGACTGCGCTTCTGGGCTCAGGACGGACCTTAAAGACCTTCTGATTCAAGGAGACCTAGGAATGTACTGACGTGTAAGAGTCAAGCAGAGCTCAGCCCCCCAGATGCACAGCCCAAGGCTCCTTCTCACATCACTGCCCACGTGGTCTCTATTCTGCCCTCTTTCTGGGGCAGCCCCAGGATATGCCATAATGGGGTGGGGGGATAAGATAGGCTGGGACAGGGGACAGATGGGGTTGGG
Organism: Cervus canadensis; assembly: GCF_019320065.1. NCBI lineage: Eukaryota > Metazoa > Chordata > Mammalia > Artiodactyla > Cervidae > Cervus > Cervus canadensis. Next base: position 87,705,992 of record NC_057387.1, on the reverse strand, counting down.
CGCGGGGCACATGGATAACATCTGGTCATTTGGAAGGTCATTCAACCCAGGGCTGCACATCTGGGGAGACAAACCTCCTATCCTGATGTCTCAGCCAGGCTGTGCATCTCCAGAGCAGCTAGGACCAGGAGGTCAGGATGGAGAACTATGGATTGGGAGAGAGACCTCTGCTTGACTCAGGTAGTGAGCTTTCTGTCCCTGGAGATACATAATCAAGTGGCTGCGCTGCTGCTACAGAAGCGAGGCTTGCTATGAATGGAAGGTTAAACTGAAAATGAAGAGTCCACAAATCTCCTCTTCTACCACTTAATTCCCAGCCTTATAAGCTGGGACAACCTCAAGCAAGTCACTGGAATTCCTGGGGTCTCAGATTTTTCTTGTCAAACAGGATGCTCATTCTTGGTTGATGGCCCTTGTGAGGGCCAAATGAGAGCATGGACGTGAGGGAGCTTGCCAAAGTACAAAGCACTATAAAAATGCACGGCATTATTATCATTTGAAACAGACTTTCAGAGGAGTGGGCCCCACAGGACCCGAGAGAAACGCATCCTTCCTTCTATTGGAACCATGTGTTCCCAATGAGGTAATGGAGGAGAAAGCACTTTGTAAAATGTAAATCCCCACACAAATGGTAGTTGTTATCATCGCCATTATCCTGATGATGATGGTGGGGATGTTCATGATGACGGTGAGTGCTGTTCACCTATCTCCAGCCACGGTGACCCCAAGAGGCCAAAAATCATCAACCTGTAGGTCCCGAAAGCAGACCTGTCACCTGCAGGGCCATCAGCTTCCTGATTTGAAGGTGGCTGAGAAGCAGTTTCCGACAGGTCTGGCCAACCCCAGAAGGGCCTCTGCATCTCCATAGGATGCCCCACAGGTATCCCGGGCTCAGGCAAGCTTCCTCCCAACCCAACCCCAACCTCCTCCTCCTTCTCCACCTCCAGACACCCAAGGCATCATCACAGATGACTCCTTCTGCCCCAGTCCCTCTGATCACCAATAATAATGACTGATAATGAGAGCTAATGTTTTCTGTGCCCCATATACATGCAAAGACTCCTCTAAGTCCTTTTCAAAGCTATCTCCCCTACCCCATAAAGAAAAGATTGTTAACACCCCCATCTTATACATGAGAAAACTGAAGCCCAGGAAGGGTATGTAACCTGCCCAAGGTCACACAGCTGATAAATACTGGAGCCAGGGTTTGAACTCAGGCATTATGCAGCCAATGAACTGCCTCTGCCATCTCCTAAATGTATTTCACATCCCCACTGCATGAACACTGCCGCCACCCTACTCCAGGCCACCAACACCTCTCATTTCAGTCCATTATGACTACCTGTCTTGACACACCCAAGGTAGATTATATGAGGGATTGGACTTGTCTGGTTCTTTTCTAGGCTTCTAAATTCTGGCACAGGGGTGGGACCAAAGCTGGCCAACCTCAGAGAGTGCCCATTATGCTGAACTGAGCCAAACACATTCAGGAGGCCTGGGGGCTGCAGAGGCTGAAGAAGGGGCCACAGGCAGCAAAAGGATGGCCTGTGGGTGCCAGGCATGGGCTGAGTGCTTTCCATGCCTCACCCCACTTCATCCACATGAGGACCCTCCAGGTGCAACTGTGCCCCCGGACAGATCCAGGTTCCCTTCACTCACCAGCTGGAGAAGCAGTGGGCTTGATTTCAGACAGGAGATGAGGCTGACCTCTGAGCCTCCACTTCACAGCCCTTCATTGCACTGTGCCTCAGTTTCCTCAAATGTCCCGTGGGCAAGTCACACCATCCTCAGGGTGGTCGGGACAGCTGCAGGAGGGTGCATCAGTGGATTGCTGGTGCAGCTCTGGTATGGAACCAGAGCAACACTGCTGCCCAAGCTCCATGGAGGTCTCTCTTGGGGGAGAGTGCTGGAGCCAGGGGTGAGGACAAAATGTTCCGAGGCAGAGCCGTGGCTCCCTCTGGGCCAGCAGTCGGGCAGCTCCAGGCACTGGCCTTTATAAGGGGTCATGATTTATGGGCTCAGGTTGCAGGGAAAGCCTCCTCTGATGTGGCTCCAGACACCTATGAAAGGAGCCGGGAGAGCAGCACAAGAATAGCCCAGGTGGCCCCATCCCAGGCCGGCCCTCCCTGCCCATTTATTTCCCTTCTGCCTTCTCCTAGCCCACAGAGGATGACATGGTTGGATGGCATCACTGACTCAATGGACATGGGTCTGAGCAAACTTCGGGAGAGAGTGGAGGACAGAGGGGCCTGGCTTGCTGCAGTCTATGGGGTCACAAAGAGGCAGACACGACTTAGCGACTGAACAAAAACAAAGTGCACAGATTAGGAAGTGGGCAGGAAAGCCAGCTCAGAAAAAATGGGACAACCAGAATGTGCTCTTCACTCAGCCCCGCCCCAGCCAGAGTCTGAAACAACCTGACAGCGTCCACCAGGTACCACTCCAGGGGAGAGCCCGGCTCGCCGGACATTCAGCTGTGCTGCCACTAGAGAAGTGACATCACTGGGCTCCTGTCAGAACAGGGCTCTGGCTGCAAGGGGGCCACCGTGGAAGCCGGGACACTGGAACAGAGGCAACCATCATCCAGGTGAGCAGGACAGTGGTGTGAGCCAGGATGACCGCAGAGAAAGGACAGGATTCAAAGGGTCAACGTCTGCCTGTGTGGTGACGCTAAAACCATCAAGATCTGGGGATGAATTCCATGTAGGATGCTGGAGAGAGAAGGAGCTCCAAGGCTTTGGGCCTAAGCAACTAGCAGGAAAATGGGGGAGGCTGGGCTGTTATTGGGAGTTCAGCTCTGGAAGTGCTACATCTTCAGCTAGACATCCAGCTGAAAAATGGGGCAAACTAGAGTTCAGAGATGAGGTCCAAGCTGGAAGTAGAAGCATGGGATTCACCTGATGATATTTAAAGCCATGAGCATGGAGATCACCCAGGGAGTGAATGCAGACAGACAAGAAGCTAGAAGCCAGAGGCACGCGGACAGACATCAGCAGGAGGAACCAGCAAAGGTTAGTGAGGAGCTGCCAGGGAGAGAGGAGGGAGCACCAAGAGGTGTCCTGGAATCAGCGAAGAAAGTGTTTAGAGGAGGAGGGAGTCAGCCCGTGTGTCAGATGCTGCAGAAAGGTCAACTAGGATGAGGCCTTGGAACCACTCCCGGATCCAGGCACCCTATGGGGTGACTCCTGAGATGGGGTTAAGAGCCTGAGTCGGGAGGATTCAAAGAGGATAAGGAGGACAGGGAGCGGGTACTAACTCATTTAATACTCACAACAGCCCCAGGAGGTCAGTACGGCTTTTCTCATTGTTTTAAATTAAAAACAACAGAAACAAAGGAGACTCAGGGAGGGGAGCCAGAGCACCCATACAGGTCACACAGCCAGGGTTTGAAGCCAGGCAAGCTGATCCAGAGGCCTCTGGTCTCACGCATCCTGTTCTGCTAGTCTTCATTCTGATGTGCACACAACCGCCTGTTTATTGAACACCTGCCATGTGCCAGGGCTCGATCTTTGCAACACCACCTAGACAGCATGGCATGTCCCTCCACAGTCACAGGTTGGCTGTGACTGCCCACTTTGAAAATGAGGAGACCTGGGCTCGGAGTTAGCAAGAGGTGAGACCTGCATTTGAACCCAGGTCAGGGTAACTCTGATGCCTGTGCCCTTAACTGATAGCATCAGGATGGCATCCTGGGTCCCATGGGATCAGACACTCTGTCTACACAAGGAGAGGCCAACCCCTGACACAGGGCCCCCATATCCCACTGGTTAACAGAGTCCAGGCATCGTGGGCAGCTCTTGGGGTCCCTGCACTGTCCGGCCTGCCCCCTCTCCAGCTTCATCTTCTGCCCTACCTCCTACCCCACTGCAGTCATTTCTGGAGATCCAAACCCTGGTCCAGCAGACTTGAAGTCCAGTACAGAGAGGTGCAGAGCCCAGGCAAGCCCCTGAATGGTGGCAACAATCATGTCCACCCCCTACGTCCTCTAGAGCACTTCCCCAAATCCCTTCTCCGCCGCTGGTCCTGGACTCTAGCCCTTGTCCGTCCTGAAGGAGCTTGAGGTAGGAGGCGTGGGCACAGAAGTGCACTGAAGTGTCACGGGGGCTCCGAGGGAGGACCCGCTGGAATGCACTGAGGTGAGAGAGAGCAGGGCTCCATGTTCTGCACCCTAGGGTGCCCCCTCCAGATACCCAGTTACCAGCACTGGGCCTGGGCCCCAGGAGGAGCTCAGAAAGGGACAGATGGGGAAAAGGGAGAAAGGAAAGACAAGGAGAGGGAGGGAAGACTGTCTCCTACCAGGCAAGACTGGGTGATGATGAATCCCGACTACACACATACCTGGGCTGGCCCAGGTGCTACCTAGTCATTCATTTCACGGACACTTACTGGGCATCTACTCTGTGCCAGACAGCATGCTGCTGCTGCTGCAGGTGCTGTGGAGAACAAGTCAGGTGCAACCCAGCCCTCGTGGACCCTACAGACCGGCAGGATTTCCAGCTGCTCAGCCCCGATGCTTGCTCCGTCCCGCCCCTCCCACCGCAAGGTCACTGCCTGGTAAGCATCTGCCCCACGTGGACTGAGCTCCCTGAAAGGAGAGGCTGGGTCTGCCTCCTCGCTGTGTGCCTGCACTCAGCCCTGGGCACCAGCCTAGCCCTGAGGAACCACTTGCCAGATGAAGTGAATGAGCAGTGCGTCCTAGGATGGGGGTAGGGCTCAGCACTGCTTTGTCAGATACTTGAAGCAGCAGATACTTGATACAAGCAGATACAAGCAGCAGACACTTGACGCTGTGCAGCCTGCTTTTGGTCTGATTTTCTACCTGCATTTTCTTTTTTTTTTTTTTTTGGCTGCAACATATAGCATGTGGGATCTTTGTTCCCTGACCAAAGATTGAATCTGTGCTCTCTTCAGAGGGAGTGTGGAATCTTAACCATTGGACTGCCAGGGAAGTCCCCACCTGCTTATACCTAAGTGACCCAAAGCATTAAAACCAAAGCGACTCGGCAGCCACAGCCCAGGCGGAAATGCTATTTCTGGAATGAATCTCTCTGGATTCAACACTCAACCAGCTCTGTCCAAGAGCTCAGCTGATAAGAACTGAATTCTCCCCCAGCCCAAATCCCCATCTCCAGTGAGGGCAGATGGCTTCCTGAGTCACACAGCACAGGACCAAGCAGACAGAATAACTCCAGGGGCCTGAGTCCACACGAGGCAACAAGCCTTTTGACTACAAATCCCCCCAAAGTGAGACTGCTCCCCCAAGCCGCAATCTGCTGCCTCTTTCTCCCTCCTGCCTTCTCCCTATCTCAAACCAGAATGACTAACAGTAGGAAGTCAATGTAGGTTATCCCCACCAGGAACACTTTCAACAGTGAAAGGGGATGAGGATGAGGAGAGTGATTCTGGGCAAACTCTAGAAGTGCCCTGGGCTCAGATGTAAAACAGGAGAATGCATCTCATTTGAAATTAGTCATTGCCATGCGTGCATGCATACTAAGTCACTACAGTCGTGTCCGACTCTGCGACCCTATGAGCTGTAGCGTCTCTTATGTCCCCTCTGTTGGCAGGCAGGTCCTTTGCCACTAGCACCACCGGAGAAGCCCAGTTATTGCTATAGTTTTCAGTAAAGAATCTTTCAAAACTCACTCACAGAAGAACAGGAAGGTGGAAACCTGTCAATAGCAGAAGATGTTTTTAAAGGACAGAGGACTTTGAGGGATGGAGATGCTTGTATGCGCTGAGTCAAGTTGAGATTTCAAGATGCATTTGCTGGAAATGTTCAGGTTTAAAACTCTCCTCCCAGACCCAGCTAGGTGACCTGGGGTACCAGGCTGAGCTTCTGGCACCAAATTCTAAAATCAGCTTGGGGACCCCACTTTCTGAGAAGGCTGCCCAGGGCTGATGGCCCCAGGGATGTGGCTCCTGGATAAGGGAAGGCTCGCTGACCCCCCAGTGCCTGAGGCCTCACAGAACAGAACCAGGATCAGTGGGGGAAGCTACAGGAGCCAGATTTCACTCAATAAAAGAACTCTCTTGAAAGCAGAGAGCTTTCCATCACTAGGAGTATTCAGGGCAGACTGGAAACCTTCCACCAGGAATGTTTTAGGGAGCTAGGCTGATGAATTTCATGTATGCTGTGGGAAATGGAACTTACATTTATTGAGCATCTTTATAAATTAGAATACACTTTAAATATATATTATTTCATGGAATCTTTGTAAGTTTTTACAGATGAGAAAATTGAGGTTTTGGAAGGTGAAATGGTTTGCTCACACTTTCAAAGCCAGCCAAAGCAGAGCAGAAATTCGAAGCCAAATCTGTCCAACTCCAAAGCTCCTTCCCCTCACTCGGACCTGTAACTTCTTAAATATTTCCTTCATTATCAAGACTAGACTACAGTCTTCATTCAGACGTCCTCCTCCTGTAGGATGAGGAAATGCTCAACTTCTCCATCTGTGAGTTGTGGTGGGGAAGCACAGCAGACCCTGGCCAGGCCAGCAGCCGCCCACCTGCAGGGCCAGAGGGTCACAGCCAGTGGGTTAAAGCCCTGCCTCCAGGCAGCCCTGAGGCCACTCAGTCAAGCCATCCCCACTAGTCTATGTGCTAAAATGGAACAGATGCCTGCGAGTAGACCCAGGAAGCAGTGTGCGGCAGTGGGCAGAACACCAGAAGAGGAATCAGGAGGAGGTCTGGCCTCCCTCATACAGGGCAAGCTGCTCCATCTTCCCCAGTCCTGCTCTCCTTTGTGCAAAATGGAACCATACCATTCACCTGGCCCAACTCAGAGCTACATGAGTTCTGCCTGCAATGTCCCCTCACTAGCCTGTCTCTGGACTCCTACACATACTCTAAGGCCCAGCCCCAATGTCACCTGCTCTGTGAAGCCTTCCCTGATCACGTCCTATCCCCAGGCCCAAAGTGAGTCACTCTGTACTTGAGCACTCAGAACATCCATGGACTATCGGACTGTGGGCCTTGGAGCCGGTGCTGTGTGTCTCCAGCTGCACAGACCGATGGGCTGGCTTGACAGCAAGACCTCTCTGCCAATCCAAAACCAATGGAGCATTGTCTCGAGGCTCTGTCTACAGCCTTGAGAGCAAGTTTTCCTCCTGCTCTTCTCACCCTGCCTCCCCACACAACGCCTCTGTTTTCTCTCTCCTTTCTATGCCCCCCAACACCTAGCTCAGAGCTGGGCACATCATAGGATGTGCCCCAAATCTATCTTTGAAAAAAGCAGTGAGAGCACCCTGGAGCTGCCATGGCCCTGTGCTTCCTCTCTACTGGGACTGGCTGCCTGGCCCTGGGCCACTCCTCACCCCCAGGGCCCTCCCCCAGGCCTAGCCTGGCCAGACTCTTCCCCAGGTCCTTGCCCAGCCAGGTCACTCCCGTGCGGGTGCACTATTCCCTGAGCTGGCAAGCACACCCTGTTCCCCACAATCTCGAGCCTATAAAGGCCAGAGAGGCGCCAGTGGTCATGGAAGCCTCGTCCCAGTCTGGGTCCCCATGAGGCTCCCTCCAGCTCCCTGAGCCCACGCTCAGTTCAGGACCATAAGTGTTATGTCTTTAACCTCCTGTCCACACCGTCCCCACATATTTTTTTTTTTATTAGTGGAACACTGGAGCAATTTAGGGAGATAGTGGTGATAAAATTACTCTGAAAGGGTCTGGATTAACACTGGGGCCACTCGCCCAGGGAAAACCCAGCCCCAGATATGGAGGAAAAACAAAATAAATCCATGCCTCCAGTTAGATCATGTTGCGAAAATGAGCCAAAAGGATTTTACAGAGAGGCAGAACAGTGCAGAGGAGACCTGGCTTCAAGCCCTGACTTGATGTTTATCAACCGTGTGGTCTTAGGCAAGTCACCTCCTCCAAGGAGGCTTCCCTGATTCTAGCCGCCACCCCCGTCCCTGACCAGCCCCTATCTATGGGCACCCACCACTCCTTGAGCTTCCCACACATCTCCTACTACACTGGGATTCTCTCCCAGTCAGGGACACTCAGCTCAGGGCCTGGGGCAGAGAAACCCCATGAGCTTTTGTTGGCTGGATAGATAAATTGCTGTTGTTGTTGTTGTTTAGTCGTTAAGTCATGTCCGACTCTTTGTGAGCTCATGGACTGTAGCCCACCCAGGCTCGGCTGTCCATGGGATTTCCCAAACAAGAATACTGGAGTGGGTTTCCATGTCCTTCTCCAGGGGATCTTCCCAACCCAGGGATCATACCCTGGCAGGTGGAATCTTTACCACTGAGCCACCTGGGAAGCCCAAGGATAGAAAAACAGAGAACAAAGAAAGTTCAATTATCTGGTTCTAGTTTTCATCTTTGAACAAGAATTAAGCCTCCCTCCACTAATCCCTTAGTGCCAAGCACATTGCCTGGTTCAGGGAAGATGGTAGTGGCTGAATGAAGGTAAGAATGAGTGGAAAACTGAGTGGCCTGGCTCCTCAGGATGGTGGTAAGGATCAGCTGAGATGGAAGTGAAACCACTGCAAATACCTACATCAGGGTGGTTTGAACTGGGGCTACCAAAGTGTGGACCGCAGTCCAACAGCATCAGCATCACCTGGGAACATGCCAGAAATGCAAATTCCCAGGCCCTACCCCAGACCTACTGAAACAGATCCTCTGGACATGGGACCCAGGAATCTGGATCTTAACAAGCCTGTCAGCCAATTTTTCTGCATGGGAAAGTTTGAGAATCACTGGTTTCGATCACAGGTCTAAGTTATTTAAGTTCTCTGTTGCCATTTCCACCTCTGCAATATGGGACAACACACATAAACGTGCTCAGGAGAGTCACAGGAAGGCTGTCATCACTAAAAGCAGATCACCTGCATGAGGCCCTGGGGGGAATGCAGGCTCAGGGGACCTGGCCCTCCAAAGTTCTGTACTCCAGAACTCAGGCTCGGGATAAAAGCACATTACACCCGAGACAGATGTAATGACGTGCTCGGCGTGTGGCTGGGGTCATATGAGTGAAACCTCACAGCTGACCCAGATGCCCCTGGGACTGAGCTGAAGCTGTCCCCATAAAGCATGCTGGAACCTGTAAGTTCCATTTTGTAGAGGAGGAAACTGAAGCCAGAGAGGGCAAGACTGATCTGAGGTTACCCAGTCAGGGAATGCAAGATGCTTCTTTCTTATTTTTTAATTTACTTGGCTGCACCAGGTCTTAGTTGGGCTGTATGTGACCTTTGACTCCATTACAGGGTGCAGGATCTTCTACTTGTGGCTTATGAACTCTCGGTTGCAGCATATTAGATCTAATTCCCCCACCAGGAATCAAACCCGGGCCCCCTGCCCTGGGAGTGCAGAGTCTTAGCTACTGGACCACCAGGGAAGTCCCAATGCAGGCTTCTGTTTCAAGCAGAAGTGCCCTCTGGGGGACCTCTCACTCACTTCAGTCCAAGAGCAGTGGGGACAGGCTGCCTTGCATACAGTAGGTGCCAATTTAGTACTCCCAGAAGTACTGGCCAGAAGCCTGACACGGACTGACATTCAAGGTGAAGAGACACGGTGTCTCGGGTGGCGACAGCTGGTTCTCTTGGGCCCCCCTGCTTTGCTGGACTGGGGTTAAAGGTGGGGGTCCAGATAACCCCAGCAATCTGGAATTCCTCCTCCAAGCAGCCTCTCTTCCTATCTCCAACTCTAAAACTCACACTCATTCATTTAGTCATTCACCAATTACCTCCTGCACCAGGCTCCATGCAGGTGGCTCTAATCCCAGTGAGGACAAGAAAATCATTCATGTGGGAGTATTACTGTGCTCTTAGTGATGAGGCTCAGAGAGGTTATGTGACCTATCTGTGGTCACACAGCTCAAGAGAGGCAGAGTAGGGCAGTCTGACACCAAAGTTCATGCTCTACCCCGTGCTCTTGCTGCTTCCCTGAATTAGAAGCTTGGGTCTGTGCCTGGCTTAGTCCCAGATTAGGCAAGTCACAGCCCCATCTGAGTGAGCCCAGATGCCCTAAAGCCAGCAGGAAAAAGATCGTCTATCTCCTGGGCCTGTCTAGAGAAATCTAACAAAAAGAAGGAAGCAAGGAGATGTGAAAACATGCAGAGTCCTTGCCAGGTCGCTCCTCACCACTGGCTGCAAGGCATAGACACCTGCAGGGATTATCTCCTCACCACCCTGCAGGCAAAGGATAGTTTTCCCCCAAAGAAGTTTCAAGAAGCACAGGGCTCACAGAGGCACATGGCAGCAAACTTGAACTCGGCCACACAAAGCCTGCACAAAGACCCGGCCACCAGGACTCTCACAGTCCCACTGCCTCTTTGACAAAACCTCCTCCCACAACCACCCCCAACACAGGGCCCTCCCACCCTGCCCACTCCACCTCCTCTCCCTACCTGGCCCAAGGAGTCCAGCCTGCAGCCAGCAGCCACCAGGACCCTGGCCAAGAACCCCCAGGCAAAAGCAGAAGGGCAAAAAGAGGCACAGTTAAGAGGTTAAGACTTCTTAAACAGAACCTTCTTTTATTGTGAGGAAGAAACTACAGACTCGGTTCACAGTTCAATGAAAAGAAATTGATCCTTGAGTTGGGTTGGGACTCAGCACATTAGCACCATTTGCTCTGGTTTGGGGTCTGAGGTTTTGGTCAAGTCTGTGGGAAGCAACAATTGGGGATACCTCATTCCATAGGCCCCCAAAGGCACCAGCCTTGATGGCTCCATCTGAGGGACAGGGAATTAAAAAAAGACCATCCAGGCAGGAGTCCCAGTTCTCCTTAAAGCTCTGACAGCAGGTACTCCAGGCTGGACTGAGAAGCTTCCCTCCTTGCCCAGCTCTATCTCCTCTTCCAGCCAGGCCGAATGATGGACCAGCCCCCTGGCTGCTCACAGGACAGCCCACTATCACCCCTACCCCCACACCCTGGCACAGCCAGCCAGTTTGGAACCTCTGAGCCTGAGGGCTCCAACTACTTTCCCCCCCAGCCCACCCTGGTCTTCCCAAAGATCCTTCCACCACCACTACCCACCCCCTGGCACTAGGGGCCCCCATGAGCAGGTTCCCATGCCAGGCACAGGCCTGACCAACCAGTCCTCCGTCAGAAATCACCCACCCACGGAGCCTGTCACAGACACGTTCCTTAAGGAAAATCAGGCTGAAACAAGCAAGGTGCCCAGTCCTTCTCCAACCCTTGGGCCGAGCCTTCCAGTTTCCAACGTTTGTGTCCTAGGGCCAGAAGTCCATCCACCCCTACCTCCCACAGAGAGGACCTGACCATGGCTGTAACCCCTCCTTGGCCTCAATGAGAAGCCGGGAGCTTTAGTAACCACTTGAAGTTATTAAAAATTTCTCTCTCACTCCTGCCTCATAGCAGAACAGGCACGGGCTTTGGACAAATACTCCTCCAGTTTCCACTTCCCAATCATGCAACCTTGAACAGCCCCTCTCTGAGGCTTATCTGCAAAATGTGAATATCAATAATACCCAGTTTGCCCCTGGGGTGGTGAGCACCCCCATCATTTCCAACTGTGCTCCCCACCAAACCAGGCTGGAAACAGCCTGCACCTCTTCCTGGAGATCCACACTGCGTACCAGCACTACAGCCCTGAGGGAGCCTGTCTTTTGTCAGGAATCTTGCTGCAGAACTGTCCTCAAAACACTTAACGATTGGAAATTCCATGGTGGCCCAGTGGTTAAGACTCAAGCTTCAGGCTTTCACTGCTGCGGACCCAGGTTCAATCCTCGGTCAGGGAACTAAGATCCCAAAAGCCTCACAGTGCAGGCAAAACAAAACAAGAAACACTAATGATTACCCCTACCAGAGCAGCTGGTATGCAGTAGGTACCCAGGAAACCCCAGTTCTCCTTCCTCCCCTCCCCACCCCTAGGGCACAGTCCCTTGTTTCTGAGGACAGGGCACACAGTTATCCAGAGCTTATAATTACAAACACACATGAGGGTGTAACAAGCTTCACACTGGGCTTGACGGCTCCATCAACAGGGTGCAGTGCCTGGATTAGTTGTAATGGGAGTTAATGATTTCTGAAATGGCTTTTCACCAACTCACAAGACTGGTGGCCCCAGAGTCCCTTTCCGGGCAGGACACACGGTCAATCCCCGTCTCCCGGGTGAGAAGACGAGGGCACAGAGCATCCCAGCAACTTGCCAAAGTCTCACAGCCGGCGGCAACCAAGCTGGGGCCAGGATCCGGGTGCTGGCTCTAGGGCCCATGGTGGAGAAGCACCCCACAAATACCTCACCGGGTTTCCAAAAGTTCTGTTCACCCCAGCCAGGCCATTCAACGAGTGACGGCCGACTGGAGGGGAAACAGCCCATTTTAGAAGGGAATAAAGATGTGTTTCTTCTTGTTAAACAAATTAGTTTACATCTGGTGATGTACAAATAGAGGGACCTCGGCCAGGCCCAGACGAGACGTCTCCCAGGGCCTGGCCCCTGCTCTGGCCTGGGTGCCATGCAGAGGACCCTCACTTTTCACTTGTTCTCACACCATCCCTGGGGTCTGCTGCCCTTCCCCCTTCTTTGCTGTCACATCAAGAACCACCCAGGGCCTCTCCCCCTACCCCAAGGGAGAAGCAAGGTCTCTGGTGGCTGCCTCCCACCTCCCTGCTGTGAGGTTTGGGGCCTCAGTCTCCTTATGTGTGTTGTTACTGTGGTTCAGTCGCTCAGTCGTGTCCGATTCTTTGCGACCCCATGGACTGCAGCACGCCGGGCTTCCCTGTCCTTCACCATCTCCCAGAGCCTGCTCAAACTCATGACCATTGAGTCAGTGATGCCATCCAACCATCTTGTCCTCTGTCTCCCCCTTCTCTGCCTGTTGTCCCCTTCTCCTGCCTCATGTGTAAAATGGGGATAATAACATCTTCCTGCCAGAAGTGTTATGAGAACAGAAGCACCTAAAGTCTCTACTCATAGATCCTGGCACTTAGGAAACGGACCCCCTGTTCCCCCGTACCAGCATGTTCCCAGGAACCGTACTGGCTGTGGACTACCAGGAGTTCAGCCAGGCCTGTCCTCCCAAACTTCTGGGGGTGATAAGCGCCCCCATCACTCCCAACTATGCTCCCCAGCAGATCAGGCCCTGGAGACAGTCTGCACTCCTTCCTGGGGATCCACGTGTAGCACCACACCCCCAGAGAGCCTGCCTTGTCATCAGGAATCTTGCTGCAGAACTGTCTTCAAACACAAAGGCCACCCGTCAGTCCTGGCAGCTCGGGCTGCTCCCCAACCACACAGAAGAAGAAACTGAGGCCCAGAGAGGTGAGAGCACTTGCCTGGCATCAGGCAGAAAGCGAGGTCTCTAGACTCCCAGCCCCAATATGTTTCAGTTCACAGCAGCGAGAAAGAGGTGGCACTTGCCACCCCCAAGCCGTGATGGGGAGGTCACTGCAGGACGCGCTGATGGCACCTCAGCCCACAGCCTGCACAAGTGCCCAGTTCCCTTGGGACTTAAGGCTCCGGCTTCCAGAGCCACTCATTTGAATGGAACCTCACTGAGGGTGTGCTTGGGTCAGTCATCCCAGTGCTATCAGCTGGGACACAGAATCAGCTGGGAGAGCAGAGGAAGAGTGAAACCTCCCATCCTGGGGAAGTGAGCCCTCTCTCTCTGAACCTCAGTCTCCTTAAGTATAAAAGGAAAGCACTGAAAAAAAAAAATAAAATAAAATAAATAAAAAATAAAAAAAAATAAAATAAAATAAAAAAAAAAAAAGGAAAGCACTGGACCAGATGACCCTCAGGGCCCCCACGCTAGCCAGAAACTTATTGGGATCCAACTCTCCAGGCCACCCCTGCTGTAAAGCAGGGTATGTCTGTGGTCCTGGTAACCGGGCCCGGCTGCTCCTTCCCTAGCGACCCGTCCTCAGCCTGGGAGGTCATTCCCCACCGCCGTGTCTTCCTCCCCAGGCCCAGGTCCAAAACTGACCTCCTGGTCACTGCAGCCCCTCGAGTTCTTAGATACATCAGCAACCTGGGAGGGAGCGGCCCGACACCTCACTTTATCTCCCGCCACGACCTCCAGGCCACCCTGGGCCCCTGGTGGGGAGGAGTCAGGGTCCACCAGGAGAGGGGCGGGGAGGCAGCAGCCACGAATGCCCCCAGCAGCAGCTGCATGGCTGTGGGAGCTGGGCCCGCAATTAAAATAAACCCCCGAACAGCCTTAAAATAACTACAAGGCATTTCAAGAAGATTGTACTGTTGAATTTACTGTTTGTTTACTGAGACAATCTGAGTCGGGTTTCAGATGAAAGTAGGAGGGAGACCAGATGTGAGGCTGAACGTCTGACCTGCAGCATCTGCCGCCACGGCAGGAGCCCCACACGCCCGGGGAGCCGGGGCGCCCAGAGGAGACAAGGAAGACCGGAGCCTCAGACCCCCTGACCCAAACCAGGCCGGCCAGGGCCCAGAAGGCCACATTTCAGCTCCACTGATCGGCTTCCACCACTGACGCAGAGGGCTGCGTAGAGGCAAGGCGTCCCAGAGAGCAGTCTGCCCTTCAGAATCTGAGGTGAAAATTCACATGCCAGCCGTGCCTCCCTGGACAGGTCACTGGGCCACGCTGAGCCGGCGTCCTCAGCTGGAAAGCGCACGCCCGCTTCCTACACGTCTGAGGAGGTCTGGAAAGGGCCTGGCCACAGATGGCAAGGCCAGCCCATGTCCCTACTTCTCCCTCCAGCTTAACAGGCTTTTCTTATAAAGAGCGGCTCCGAGGCTGCCCGCCCTGAGGCAGCCTGGCCTGAGGAGGGCCACAGCCACATTCTAGCATCTCCCCAAGGTCAGGAACAGGTCGGATTCTCTAGGTCCCCAGTCCCAGCCCAGAGCTGAATACAGGGCAGTGGTCCCCAGACATCTGCTGAATGAAGGAGAGAGACAGCAGGGAGTGAGGGAGCCTCCACTCGCTCCAGGAAGAGTCGGACTATCCGTCAGGTCTCAGCTAATAGATTTAAAACCTTTTCCTGTTAAACGACAGCATCTGCTCTTCATGTCCTCGTGGGAAAGGCAAGGAGAGAGATTTCTATCACACAAATGTCATCATGGGAACACCAAGGCCCAAAGAGATGAGGAGAATTTACTACCCTGTCCACAATCCCTGTTCTTTGGCAGTGAGTGGGTGCTATCTGTGTGGTGAACATAGGACCTACTCACCCAAGGGCACCAGGAACAGACAGCAAGGGACACTGCAGGAAGAAGGGACAGCCATGGACCTCTGCTACTGACAGAGCTGCGTCATCCTGGGCGGGACACTTAGCCTCGCTGAGCCTCGGTTTCCTTCTTTACAAAACAGACGCAATAAAACCCCCTCAGGACTTCCCGGTGGTCCTGTGGTTAAAACTCTGCATTCCAATACAGGAGATGCAGGTTCAATCTCTGGTTGGGGGAATTAAGATCCCACATGCCCCAGGGTGTGGCCAAAAACATTTTTTAAAGATATTTTTTTTAAAAAACCTCACCTTATGAACATTAAGTGAAATAATGGAAGGGAAGATGTTCCATCAGCTCTAAACAGCACGGAAACATGAGGGTTACCACGCTATTATGATCAGAGAAGGTTTTATAACTCACATGGTCAGAAAATAAATCCATCCTACTTGGGGAAGGGTAAGATATAGGCAAGTGTATGTGATGTTCCTGATATGGGCTGAGAGAATGAATAAACAAATGATACTCCAAAAGAAGCTGCTCAGGCCATCTGAATGTGGGCTAAGACTAACTTGCCCTAATAACTAAGCAGTAGGAATGAAATGTCAAATCCAATTCCACCACCGTTTCAGTGAGCAGGGTGAGACGTCTACAGATTTGGATTTGACTGGGGACAAGAGCTTCATCCCGGCTATATCCAAGAGGAACTTCTCCAAGAGATGACACACACGTAGTCACCACTGACATCTCCGCCCTGTAGCAGACACTGGCCCAACCATCTCAGGCCTGGACGCAGCTAGGTAGCTGGGTAAACGATTCCTAGGCTGGGGGCCCGGCTATACTGAGAGCATCTGCAGGGTCAGAGGGAGGCCCACACCTCCCTCTTTCCCAACCTTGGGTCCACATGAGCCTCAAGTCTCCTCAATTAAGTCTAGCTGCCCTGGGATCTACACTTGCACCAGGAAAGCAGGGCTCTCTTCTGAGTTCATGGCTACATGATGTGTGCCCAGCTATGAATGAAGACGGGCACACGGCAGGCTCTGCATTGGAACCGGGAATGCAGCAGTGAAGACCAGAAGACCACTAAGGCAGAGCTGCACGACCTCATCGCCTCTTGACTGGGCTGTCGTGATTGCCCCCTCGCTGTTCCAGCGAAGATGCCAAGTGGGATGGAATATGCCAGTCAGAGTTGGGGATAAGCCTGGATCCAAAAACAGGCTTGGGAAAAATCCCATAAAACCATGAGCAAAGTGAAAGAAATGAGTGTCACCACCTGGGCCAACGTCTCCAATCAAAAGCGGCCAAGACAGACAACACTCACGGTGTCTCTGCTGGACAAGCGAGGGGTTGAGCTTCCCGAAACCCAGAGCTTCGGGAGGCTGAAGGCTTTTCAAAGACTACCAAGGAGAAGCCAGTAGGAGGGCCTAGGCCCACTGGTCACCATTGTCCCACAGATGTATGTGGACACCCACCCTGCCCTGGACACGGCCCTGCCCTCAGGGAACTGACAAGAGACATCCCACCTTCTCCCGAATAGCTCAGAGGCTGAGAGAAGTGCCCCCGGTCGCATGGCTATAGGTGGTAAAGCTGGGACTCAAAACCCTATTTTTCAGTTTTTCATCATCTCCTTTCATAGAACCACAAGCACCCAGTCAGCCATCTGTTCCTGGGGACCTTCCCTGACCATCACCCTGACCCCCACCCAACCCCTCGCCCCACACACACACACACTACACTCCTGTGCTAAGTTTATTCTACACTAACTTAAACCATTTTGTCTGCTACTTTGCAAGTGTTCTTAATGTTTCAACTAATTCATCAGCTCTTGGAGAACAAAGGAAATTTGAAATTGCTAGGCTGTCTGCAATAAACTCTTGGCAACTGGCCGGCAGGGGCAGTTTCAGGCAGCTTCTATACCAGCTCCACACAGACGCTTCCTGTTGTAAAGGTGGGCAGCCCCTCTCCCCTGCAGACCCTTCTCCAAGGCCAACACCGGGACCCACCCTGCAACCATCATTGTCTCCGAGCGGATAACAGTCGCTGGCAGAGCTGACACCTGGCAGCAGGCCCTGGGCTGGCCCAGGGGATGTGAGGTAAATGGAGCACAGTGCCCAGGTCCCTACACAAGGAGCTCAGAGGATGCTCTCGGGGGATGGTCCAGGGCTCTGCACCTTTCACCCTCTTAATGCAGCTGAAATAAACTTCACATAATCATATTGGGGACATCTGTGGGTGACCTTTCCTCGTGTCCCCATAAAGAACGTTCGGGCATAAGCAGATGCCAAGGGCCCTGGAGGTGACCCCAGCTGCTGTGGATTGGTCACTTTTCAACAGGGTGGATTTGGCATCATTTATTAGAATAGGTCCACCTCCTGTGAACTGATTCTTCATAAGCAATAACCACAGAGCCAGGGAGGGCAGTTAAGGAGGAAAATAATTAGGAGAGGCCCTTTTAGCTAATCTTTTTACCCCAAAAAAAGTGCAACAGTAATGCATTAAATCATACAACCAAAGTGTAGAAAGGGACCTCAAAGATCATCTCAGACAGCCCTGCTCTTTTAAAGATGGGGAGCCTCGGGCTCAGAAAAGAGGAGAGGGCTACCTGAGGCCTCACAGACAGGCAGGGACAGAATGGACAGGAAGCCAGGTGTGATGTCCAGCAGAAAAGCTGAAACCAGCTTCATTAGTTCAGGCCACCCCTGCTTCCCAGAGAGAGGTCCTGCTGGCTGGAGGAGGATGTTGGCCCATAGCCCATGAGCTCCTTAGCAAAGTACCATGATGAAGTGAAGTGTTCACAGGTAGGGCTCCCTGAAAACACTGTTCACCTTTAGACTCAAGCCAGCTCCACTGGAGCCTCTTCCTCTCCTCCCAAAGGTCCCCAGTATTCAACAAGTATTTCCTGTGGGCCTACTATATGTCGGCCACTGTAGACATAATCATGGACTAAACAGGTGTCCCTTCCTTGAGTTCAGCCCCTTGGGAGGGTGCTAAAGTAACCAAGAATCGCACAAAAGAATTCAGAATAGACTCTGTTTGTGGCATGAAGGGCGTGGACCAGGCAATGAGAACACAGGAGAGAAGTCAGGGCTGGCTTCCCTGCAGAAGTGGCACTCAAACTGAGACATGAATGACCAGTAAATATTAAGTGCGGAAAGGCTGCAGCCCAGGAAGGGAGAGAATCCTAGACCATGGGAACAGCCTGTGCAAAGGCCCTGAGGCAGAGGTTACGGTGCTTTGGGAGGGAAGGAAAGAGGGCTAATGTGACTGGAGTACAGACAATGAGGGGCAATGAAAGAGGAATGCAGCTGCGGGGACAGATGGGCCAGACAGCACCGGACCCTGTGGTCCAAGGTGCAAAATACAGATGCTGTTCTGAAAAGACCAGCAAACTAGTGTAGTCTTAGGCAGGTTGAGGGTATGTGACAGGATAAGATTTGTGTCTTAAAATAAAAGGTCACTCTGACTACAGGGTGGAAAACGACCTACAGGGACGACAGGGAGCCCAGCTGGGAGGTCACTGAGTTGGCCAGGCTTGGACACGGCTGGTGACAGTGGGGATGCAGACAAGAGAGACCCAGAAGGTTACAGGACATGGCTCGCAGAGACGCTGGAAGCAGGTTGCAGGGAGCTGCCCACGAGAACAACTCCCAGGTCCTGGTGGCAGCACCGGGCCCTGCACTTAGCCGGGACACCACGCAAGGATCAGAGAAGCCCAGTCCTGGCAGGTGGAGTCTGGAGCCCCACCGCCTCGCTCCCCCACCTACACACCTGGCACATGCCACTAACAGCTACGAGCATCTACCAAGTGCAGGACCTCTTCTGAGCACTTTGACCCAGAACTCCCTGACAGCAGCCCTCAACTCTGGTGGTGCGGCTGGAACCCAGGCAGGAAGTCTCTGGAGCCTCAGCCCCTCCCTGAAGGCGCCCACTCAACGAGCCGAGGTACACCATGACCAGGAGCAGGGACCGTGGGTTGGAATCCTGGGTCCTAGCTCCATCTCTACTTCTCATTTCCTACATGACCCTTGGTGACTTAATCTACCTCTGTGGGCCCCATCTGTAAAATGGGGATATGAGACTACCGCCTGCCCCAGAGAGCCCCGACATGGATCAAACGAGAGCATCGTACAAGTCAGTCAGCGTCAGGCTCACACTGAACAAAGGATGTGTGCCAGTCCTGGCCAGAGCAAATCTATGTCCCCAGCGCTGGCAGAGGGCCTGGCACAGGGCAGGTATGTGGAACAAAGGAATGCCCCCCAGGCGCTGAGAAAATGTTTGTCCAGTAATGAGAGTCAGAGTCCTGAAGTGGGTACACGGTGTGGGGATGGGGCGGGGAAACTCAAACACACACTGGCCGTCACCGGCTGGGGCTGCTGCTGCAGCGGGGACTCCGGCGCTGAGAGGGCCTGGATTAGAAGGAGGGCTTTGTACCGTCCTTTCCAGGCCTGAGCTCCAGTGACTCTCCCCACCCACCAGCCCGCCAGAGCAAGGACAATTTTATGGAGCTCAGCTTCTTAATCAACCTTATTCTGCTGGGGCTTAGGGCTGAATCCTTTCCCCAAATTGGACATTTATGGGGCTGGAGGAGGGACAGAAGAGCAAGAGGGATGAAGTGTCCACATTCCAGCTGGGAGGTTAAGGGCTTTTGTGTTCCTTCCTTCTAAACCCCCAAATGTTTCCAGCCAGGCCTGGGGGCATCCACGTCTCCCTCAGATGGGCGATCCCCTGCCAGACCTCTAGGGTCCAGCTCCTCCTCCCTTCTCCATCTCCAGGGGGAGCCAGGCTGCCAGAACCTCAGAGCATCCCCAGGGCTCACATGGGGAAATGTGGCACCCAGTAGGTGAGTGTTTGTGGGGGGCAGAAACCAAACTCAGCCTGATGCCAGGCTAACCCACACTCCTCTGTGATCAGGAACAGCCCAGGCCCTGTGAGGGCATGCACAGGGACCTGTGCAGGGGTGCGAGGTGAAGCAGCCAGTGGAGGTTAGATCCACCATGGCGGCTGGGTATTCAGGGGGAATCCCATTCTGATAGCACAAGAAACTTAGACTTTTCCTAAAGCTCAGTTTCTATCACTGCCCCCAAGTCCAGAATCTTCAGTGGCTCTGTAAGGCCCAGAGGGTCGAGTCCAAGCTCTTCGGCCTGGCACCCACATTTCCGTGATCCCTTCCATGGCATCTCCTTCATTCTCTCCAGCCTGGCAGAGCAACCTGCCTCTCCTTGGCTGAGCAGCAACCCGGGGACTCCTTGCCCTGGCCTGCACTCCACCCCACCCCATGAGCACCTCTGGGCAGATGCCCTGGGACCACTCCCATGGCAAGCAGGCCAAGCCTGATCCTGCTCTGCTCTTCCAAAGCCAAGACTTGGCTCCACCCATATCAGTGAACACAGCCTGACATCTGCTCCATTCCTGATCCCAAGCTGGACACACAGGACATGGGGAAACACGCTGCCATCAAGCGACTCACGGTCAGGAGGGGGTCAGGGGACACATGTGAACACAGATGATGACAACTCCAAGTGATGGGGGCTGTGGGGATGCAGAGGAGACACCTGACCTGGGCTGCGGGGAGGATCAATAAAGACTCCCTGGAGGAGGTGCAAGCAAGGGGTGTCCTAGAGGGAAACAGAAGATAGGATGAGGGTAAGGGAGGTATTCAACTCAACACGAAGGGCATGGGCAAGTGCACCAAGGTGAAAAACAGCAAGGCCAGTGCTCCCCTGACCTCTGCCGATGCCCCACTCGCAGGAGCAGTCCACTCACAGAGGCTGCAGAACCAGAGAGGCCACAGAGGTACAGAGAGAGGGGACTAGACTTGCATGCGCGCCCCCTGCTACCTTCATTCCCCTCAGAGCCTGCGGACATGCCATTCCTTGCGGCCGCCCCGCCGCGGAGCGCTGCGTCCCCAGAGCGCCGTGGTGTCTGCGCTGCCGGGTGCGATCTGTTATTATCCCCCGTCAGCGCTGCCGGCCTGTGTACATTCCTCGGTAATGAGTCTGACCCTCCTCAGCCATGTTTAATCAGAGCCTAATCGACCCTGGCTTTGATCTGCTTCATTTTCTGCAAAAACCCCGGTACCTGATTTTTACAATCTGATTAGCAGGGCTGGCTCTCCGAAGCCAAAATTACCCTGAGTTGCAGAGATCCCTGCTGAGTTCTTTGTGTTCTTCCCCTCTCTTCCAACAAGTTATTTCCTGAGACAACTGTCACTTCCCCACTTGCCCGTGACCGTCTCCCTCACCCTCATCTTTCACGTCCAGCCTGTCGCCAAGTCTCAAACACCAGGCCCTGAACCATCCCCTCCTCTCCAGTGGCTTCAGCCTTGGCCATGGTGGTCCAGGTTACCCAGGACAGGGCCCCCCGCCCTCCCTCACCCCGCCAATCCGCACCACACCCAGACCAAAGCCACTGCTGTCCCCTATCGTCTTGCCTCAGGGACTGCTCCCTGCTGGTCCCTGCAGCCTGGCCTGTGACCTCCCACCCCCTCATCCACAAGTTCTGTCGGAAACACACCGTCCCCTCCACCAGCCCTTGGTCTGGTCCACATCTCTCCACCATGCCCATGCCCAGCTCAGCATGTCTCACACCAGGCTGCTGGCTGGCTCCTCTCAGCTCCCAGGGCCTGGGGGCTTCCCTCTGCCTGCCAGTTGCCCCACCTATGTTTCCCTCCATCTCTCCCTCCAGACTGTGAGCCCCTCTAGGCAGGGTCTTTCCTGTTCTCCACTGTTTCCCTGGGAACTAGAGCAATGCTGGACATGAAGCCGGACACTCAGGAAACGCTCACTGGATGAATGAACGGAGACCCCTCCCAGCCCGCTATGCAGGCAGCACACCACTGGTCAAAGCCTGGCCCCTTCTCACCTTTCAGCTTCACAGCACATGCTTCTCCCTTCCCTAACTCAGCCCCATTCTACTTTCCACCAGTTCCTATGCCTCCCAGACAGAGGCTAACCTACAGTGCTGGCTCTTTCTTCCAAAGAAGAGTCTGTGGGAATGGAGCCAAACTCCTCCTGAGCAGAGGAAAATGGTCCCACTCCATCTGTGCCAGACCCCACCCGGGTGCAGAAGGCATCTCGACAGGCCCTCTTCCTCTCCCTGGGAAGCTCAAAGCCTACTGGGGGAACCACAGAGAGGAACAGATAAACTAGACATAGGGTAAATAGTGCCTGTACCCGGTCAGGGTAACCGACTGCTGAAAGAGGTGGGAGGGATCCAAAGGAGGGGACACCTGAGCTGGGTTTTGAGCCATAAACAGGAGCTCTCCAGCCAAGGAAAGAGTGACCATGCACAGGCCCGGAAGCACAAGGGCACGTGGTGGGCACAGATGACAGAAAAAGTCCAGGGTGGCCTGAATGGAGCAGGGGGTGGAGCTGTGAGCTTACTGGGGCCAGGTCATGAAGGGCCTGCGGGAGGCTGGACAATGTCCTGCAGGATCGTCTGCCACGAACTGAACTTCCTGACAGTGCTGGGCCTCTCCCTGGCCTTGATGCACGAAGGACCCCAGGAGCGTGAACAGGGGGCTCCAGAGAGTTCGTTCTGCTGCAGACTCCTTTCTGTGAGGGTACAGGCTCAGAGCAGTCAAGTAACTTAGCCCAGGTCACACAGCCTGTGAGGGGCAGAGCCTGGGCTGGAACACAGCATTTCCAGAGTTATGGGAAGAAGGTCACAGGATGGAGGCAGGTGAGGAAGGGAAGGCGGGAGCTAGGACAGAGCCAGGCAGGAGAGTTAGACTTGGAAAGGACCGCTCTCGCCTTTGACAGCCATGGGTTGGGGTGGGCCCAGCTTGAATCACCTCTTACATCCTCCAAAGCCTACTCTCCTCATCTCCCAGACACTCCCTGGGGTGACGGGTGACAGAGAGAAGGAAAGAAAGTGAGGAACTCCCAAGGCCTTCCTTTGGGGCTCTTTCACTGATTACTTATCACTAGCCATTCCAAGGAGGAGTTGTTGTATAGTCACTCAGTCATGTCTGACTCTTTATGACCCCATGGACTGCAGCACGCCAGGCTTCCCTGTGCTTCACCATCTCCTGGAGCTTGCTCAATCTCATGTCCATTGAGTCGGTGATGCCACCGAACCATCTCGTCCTCTTGGAGGACCTGTCATCCTCTTCTCTTGGCCTTTAATCTTTCCCAGCATCAGGGTCTTTTCCAATGAGTCAGTTCTTCACATCAGGTGGCCATAGTATCGGAGCATCAGCTTCAGCGTCAGTCCTTCCAATGAATATTCAGGGTTGATTTTCTTTAGGATGGACTGGTTTGATCTCCTTACTGTCTAAGGGACTCTCAAGAGTCTTCTCCAGGACCACAGTTCAAAAGCATCAATTCTTCAGCGCTCAACCTTCTTTATGATCCAACACTCACATCTGTACATGACTACTGGAAATGGAGACTTGGAGGCAACACCTAGCACCTGGATAGCACCATCCAACCCTGCTATTACCAAAACTCAAGGCCCCGGTGTCAGCCCCTGTATGGTTTAATCCCCACAGGAATACCTCATGGGAGATACCACTCTATCTGTTACCCATTCCGCAGTAACAGACCAACAAAGTTCCTAAAGGTCACCCAGCTACAGTATTGTTTGTTTATTCTCTTCCTCAACCCACAAGGTTTGCTCAACACATGGTGGATCCACCCAGACAAGAAGTGACAGCACTGGACCAAAGCCACCAGCCCAGGGGTCCTTCCTAAACCACCTGGCCACCTCCCCGGCCTGGTGAGGACAGTGAGGCAGGATGCTGGCTGGTGGGAGTTCCAGTTAACCGGGATTGGCAGCCCTAGGCCTGGTTGGCAGTCCCTCATCACCAGGTGATGGGGATCACTGTCTCCACTGGTGGGGGCTCCTAGGTACCGGCTCTGGGCCAGGGGCTTACCTCACTGCGTCTCACTTTCACCCTGAATCGGAGAGCCCAGTGCATACATTGCACAACAGGTGAGGAAACAGTCGCAGAAGTAAACTGGACCACCTAAGGCCACACAGCCCGATCGCAAGCCTGGACGACACCAGCCGCCCCACCTTCCCTCCTGCCATCAGGACACTGTCGAGGCTGAGGAACCGGGGGCTGCCGCGCCCAAGGCCAGAGCGGCCCCACCGCCAGATAAGCAGCATTTCCCGCATAGCCAGCTCAGCCCTGTGTGTGGCAGGAGATGCCTGCCCCACCCCTGGTCCACGGCAAGCCCCTGATCAGACTCTCATCAGGCTCCGTTTTCTCTGCAAACATCTCCACGGACCCTCTACCCCTCCAGTGCCCAGGAATGCAACCATGGGCTCAGGGGGGATAAACCTGTCTGAGTCTGTATTTTGACTAGTCCCTATAACACGTGCTCTGAGCTCTCAGCAAGGGAAAGGTGGGGAAGAGGGAAGAGGTGGGAGGGGAGAAGGCGCTCCTGCCGAAGCCAGAGAGCCAGGCACCAGGGACTGCCGAGCGGCCTGCAGTCCTCCCCATACCTTTGTGTTTGCCTTCTCCCTCCCAAAACCACCCCTAAAACCATTCCTATTCTATAACACCAGGAGCAAATGCTCCCTCCTCCATGAAGTCTTCCTGGGTTCTCCCCAACTGGGAATGATGCCCTCCTGCCCTGAGCTTCCTCCCTCCTCTGACGCTTGCTTTTCCCATGAGACCACACACTCACTAGCAGGCCCACAGCTCCCATAAAGCATCATGTACCACAGCAAAGAAAACCCTGTTCATGAATAAGTTGATAAACATTCCTACACCAGCAATTTTCACACTGTTACTGAATAGTGCAGAAATCACTCAGTGAGCACCCAGAGGACTCTGGAGGGGCAGCTTCTGGCAGAGCCCTCAAAGGCCCAGAGGTCGGGCCCACGTGGCACCAGTCACACCCCCAGGTCGGGGGCCAACTTGATGTCAGGCATGGAGGGGCACAAAACATCGTCATGGTGGGACTTCCCTGGTCATCCGCTGGTTAAGACTGCACTTCCACAGAGGGGGCACAGGTTTGATCCCTGGTTAAGGAACTAAAACCCTGCGTGCCTTGTGGGTGGCCAAACATGCACACACTCACACACACATAGAGTCTCGGTGCTGTTAGAAATGGCAGCACGGCCTCTGGCTCTAACAATACTCTGTATAGCACTGAGCACTTTCTCTCAGGTCATTTGATTGTCTCCATAGACACCACCCTCGTGAGATGAGGGGGGTCAAGAGCCCAGTCCAAAGTCACAATTTATCCATTCACTGAATCACTCATTCAACAAAGTGGATTCAAAAGATAGACACAGAAAAAGGAGAGGGGTGGTGGGACCACCCAAGGGCCACCGACCCAGCTGGAAGGAAAGTGGCCTCAGAGAAGGTGCCACAGAGGTGACATCTGAGCTGGATTTTGAAAAGCAGGCAGGAACTGGGCAAAAACATAAAGAAGGGAAGCCCAGGCAGAAGGAACAGGAGAAGCAGAGGGAACAGCCCGGGCAGCAGGAACATCAGTGTGAGGGAAGAGGGCATGGTTCAGTGTGGCTGGAGTAAAGACAGCAAAATAGACAAGACAGACTGCAGCAGGTGCTGCGTGCCAGGCTGGGTCCTCGTCCCAGGGGAGGGGACAGAAGGAATGCCCCTCATGAGGTAGACTGGGCCGGGAAGTACAGACATCAGCAGGGGTGAGGGGAGGAAGATGGAGGGCTCCTGGCTCTCCAGGCAGCCCATATCTTCTGGAACAAAGCTTTCTTGTGTCTTGCACTGGGCCTGGCTCCATCTGGGTTCCCCGACACTGAGACATCCTGTGTGGTCATTATTTCATACCTGGCTGCCTGACCCTTCAGCTGAGAGCTGCCTGAGACAGGCCTGGATCTGATGTGTCTCTGAGTCCCCTAGCATCCAGCAGTGGCCAGAAGGGACAGAGAACAGGAATCAAACAGTGACAGGTCCAGCCGAGGCCTAAACCTTGGGCTGTAATAAAGGCATCGAGCGGGTGAGCCTCACCTGCTCAGCACCCACTTGGCAGCACAGCAGGGTATCTCCAGGGCCTTGGGCAGGGATGAGCTGTCTGTCACCTCACACCCCTGACTCCAGTCTCCCCAACAGCACCTCAATGGAGAAGGGGAGATGTCCAGGGCCCTGCCAAGGTCTGGGATGCAAGATGCTGCTGGGACAGCTTCAGCAGATCTCTTATGGGACAACGCAGTAGGGTCTCCTCCCAGAGCCAAGCACCAAGTACCCTCTGCCCAAACACTAGGATGGAGGACTCTTTAGCACAGAAAGCAGTCTCAGGCTCAACTCCTCATCTTGAAAGTGAAGTGAAGTCGCTCAGTTGTGTCCAACTCTTTGCGACCCCATGGACTGGGGCCCCCCCAGGCTCCTCCGTCCGTGGGATTTTCCAGGCAAGAGTACTAAGGCCGTGGGAAAACAAGGCTGAGGCTGCAGAGCAGCCTGCCCTGGACAGCACTGCTCCGTGTGCCACGGCTGCCTCCTCCCCTCCGTCACTGGCGAGGCAGCACGACGGGGATGATTAACCCCTTTGACAGCTAAGGAAATGAGTCAGAAGGTGGCACACCTGACCTGGGCCACTGTGGGCAAAGACGGGAAGAGAGGGCCTGGCGTCACCAGAACAGACGCTGGCACTGGAGTCTGGGCTGTCCCCGGGCATGGCTGGAGCAAGAACAATCAAAACCAGATGCCACTCTAACCACTCTGCGTGGATTTAGATATGCAACCCTCATGACAACCCCATGAGGTAGGGACAATTATTTCCCCACTTCTTACAGATGAAACACAAAGATCAAGTGCCTTTCCCAAGGCAGCTGGTGAGGGAAGGAGCAAGGATGCAAACCCAAGCTGCAGAAGCCTCCTGAAAAGGATGGGAGCATGTGAAAGCATTCTGTTCAGCGCCTGGCCCTTCATTCATATTTGATGAGCAAACAAGTAGATGAATGAATGAAGAGTCTCAGCATCTCTCCCCACCTGTAACATTAACTCCCTGCCCAGCCGGCAGCCCTCACCACTAGCTGGGACCACTCACCCACCAGCACAGCACGATGATTCCTGCCCAGGCTCTGGGACCGGACCAGTTGCTGACTATGGTTTTAAGGGACCCAGGGTAAGGCGCCTACAGGGACTTACTGGAGCTGCTCTGACCTTGGCCCATCTCTCTGGGAAACATCACTATGTCCTCACCATCCACACCATTGTCAGACTGACTCTGGTCCTGCCTTTGTCTCCCTAGCTGTGCCCCCCTGCCCCTGCCCTTGCCCCCACCACCAGTTTGATCCCCTGCCTGTCCTCTTTCCAGCCCCTATTCCAGCTCATGGGTCCCCAGACACCTCCAATTCTACCATCTCTCATGACCTGTGTCGACTAAAAAAAGATGTCCAACTTGAGAGTTGCGAGTTAAGTTTTATCCAGGGCAAAATGAGGACGGTAGCCTGGGAGGCAGCATCTCAGATAGCTCTGAGTGCCTGCTCCAAAGCAGCAGTGGGGGAAGGTCAATATATAAAGTTTTGGTAAAGGGGGAGTTCAATACCATGAAGCACTTATTTTACAAAAGGTTTGTTAGTCATGAGGGTCTGATGTCACCATGAAGGGATTTAATGCTTCTCTAGATAAGAGAAGATGCAAGGATTGAGATCATAATATCTATTCCTAAAGACATCCAACTATCTAAAGACCAGTCCCACCAGATTCCCAGGAGCACAGAGTGCCTCACTCCACCCTGAATTCCCCCAGGGGTTGTTGAAGGTCAACAGCTGCAGTAGCATGGGTTTCAATCTCCATAGAGGCAGATGGTAAATGCCTTTGTTGTTTAGTCGTTGGCAACGTTCTTGGTAAGTGCCAATTTGTAGTTGACACTGCCTACAATGCGGGAGACCCGGGTTCGATCCCTGGGTTGGGAAGATACCCTAGAAGGAAATGGCAACCCACTCCAGTGTTCTTGCCTGGAGAATCCCATGGACAGAGGAGCCTGATGGGCTACAGTTCATGGGGTCGCAAAGGAGTTGGACACAACTGAGTGACTTCACTTTCACTCTCACTTTCTTTCCAGCTTCTAATCAAACCTGTCTAAAAGCTCGCTCCCACCCACCCAGGCTAGGGTCCCTCTCCTCCACCCAGGCTAGGTCCACCATTCCATCCCTCCACAGGGAGCTCCTCGTGCCCAGATGCAGCCCCTTTCAACACCTGCTGCCTGCCACATCATCCCCTCTGCCCATCACAGGGGCCGGAAGTAGACCTAAATCAGTGCTTCCCAGAGTCTGGTCTTTGCCTCTGTCCACAGAATCTTGTCGAAAATGAAGACTTCTGGATCCACCCTGGACTCCCAGAGTCAGAACCACCAAGAAAGCAGCCTGAGAAGATCCCTGGGCTCAGGGTCCCAAATGCACACCCAGTCAGAGGATCTGAGTGCCCTGCTCACCCACACCCCCATCTCTGGAAGCTTCCTCCCTCCTCAGCTCCTCCCCTCTCTCCCTGCTCCATCCCCACCCCTCCGGCATCCTCCAGCATCCTCCAGCTTTCTCACTGGTCACTCCCTGAAGCTTGCTCAGTTCAGTTCCGTTCAGTTGCTCAGTCGTGTCCGACTCTTTGTGACCCCATGAACCGCAGCATGCCAGGCCTCCCTGTCCATCACCAACTCCCGGAGTTTACCCAAACCCATGTCCATTGAGTCGGTGATGCCATCTAACCATCTCATCCTCTGTCGTCCCCTTCTCCTCCTGTCTTCAATCTTTCCCAACATCAGGGTCTTTTCAAATGAGTCAGCTCTTCGCATCAGGTGGCCAAAATATTGGAGTTTCAGCCTCAACTTCAGTCCTTCCAATGAACACCCAGGACTGATCTCCTTTAGGATGGACTGGTTGGATCTCCTTGCAGTCCAAGGGGCTCTCAAGAGTCTTCTCCAACACCACAGTTCAGAAGCCTGCTCAGCCAGGATCAAATCACACAGTAGCCGAGCCTCAGGTTTGCTTTAAAAAAAGTTCCTTCCATTGTGCACAGCTCCACCTTCAGAACTTCCAGTTTCTCTAAATGGCCTCTAAACTCCTCTCATGGTCAACCCCAACCTCCCTCCTCCCCTCCCACCCAACCCCAATCGGGAGTCACAAACACCAGCATCACCAGGTTCCGAGTTCAAAGCAGCCCTGCCCCAGATGTCTGCATCCCTGAAGGCACAGAGATGATTTACATCCTGATTATTCTCTAGTCCCACAAGTACGGCAGTGATGGGGTGGGAAGATTTCCATACCCACAACCTGACCTGGGGGGACGCGGGCAGCCCCAGGCTGGTCTGCAGCCCACTCTACAGTTCTTTTCATCCCTGTTAAATACCTCACCTCCTCCAACTGCCTCCTTTTTTCTTAACACAAACTTTCTTTTCCTTCAACCTCTCTTTCCCCCTCAACTAAATAGGAAAGGATTTGAAAAGTCATTTTTTAAAATGCCATAAAACAACAAGTCCCTTTTTAAGCTAACCACACCTCGTCATGAAGCTTAACCCCACTGCCAGATTAATCATCCCAGAGCCCAGCTCCATGTCACAGCCTTGCTCAAAAGCCCTCCATGGCTCTCCATTGCCTGAAGGATGAAAGCACTGAGCCCAGCCATAAAACAGCAAGTGGTATGCAATGTACTTGGGACATGTGTGGAAAGAATGGAGTAATAATGTGAAGAATGTAACAATAACAATAAAAATATAATCTAGCAATTGTTGAGCACTTACTATGTGCCCCACACATATTAACACACATTGCTTCCATGACCTCACGGGGTTATAGTCACCCACACAACAACCCAGCCAGGGTGCTATTAGAGTCCCTGCTGAAGGTTAGAGGCTGCGGTCAGGAGCAGGGCTGAGAGGGCAAGTCAGAGAAATCCAGGTCACCACGCACAGTACGGTGGCAGAATCCTTTCTCCCCACTGGGCTGGAAGCATGCTCTGACCAGGGAATTGGCAGGCCCAGTTCTCTGGATGGTCAGACACTACCACCCTGAGAAGACCGCCACCTCTTCCTGGAACCCACCAGCTGCTTGCCTGCACTTTGACCAGAGATGCCCAGTCTTTGGTGACTGGGCTGGTCCATCTGCCAACCTGGCCCCGGGCCGGCTCCCCGGGGTCTGTCCTCCACCCCCATTTCTTTCAGAGAAAAGACAGAAGCACTCCATAGTGTACAGACCGCTTCATGTGGACCTCACATCAACTCAGGGAGATGAGCAGAGAGGTTGTACAAGGCCATTACCCAGAGAAGGAAATTACTGTGCCACTCAGCAGGCTCCAGACACCGTTTCATAACTTAATCCTCCCTCTGAGACTACTATTATCCACCTTTACAGATAAGAAAACTGAGGCACAGAAAATTGAAGTGACTTGCACGGCCTCAGGTCAAGTCAATGGCATCACTGACCAGACAGGACTTGAAGCAGGTCTCCCTGAGGCAGGCAGTGCCTGAAGGCCAGCACCATAGTCAACCTAACCTGCCAGGGGACTCTGATCCGTCTCCCTGCTGCTGCTGACCATCCCAAACCCTCTGGACACCCAGATGCGTGCGGCAGGCCTCTGGTCAACCACTTGGGATGGTTTTCACCAGTCCCCGGGGCCAAAGGCCAGAACCACTAAGTCTGGTTCTGGTGTATTCACCCAGAACCCCCGCCCATCCTGGTCCCCCCAGTACCTCGGCCAAAGCCACCCCCGCCACCCCAGCCTCTCACCCCTGCCCACTGGTCCAAATTTCCATTCCCTCAGCAGCATGAGCTCAGTGGGGAGGAAGGCAATCTGATTACAAGCAGTCCTGGCCTCAGGGTCGCCAAGGGTGTGGGCACCACCCACGGCTTTACGCAGGCGGTAGGGGGAGGCAGCGCAGCGAGCCTTGGACTTGGAGGCCAGGCTCTGTCTCCATCACAGTAGGCAGCTTACTGAGCCTCTGCTTCCAAACTTTGTCAGCGCTGCCTTGCCTCACTCTCCAACGGCTGGGTGGCTCAAAGGGATCATGGACGTGAACGTGCTTTGAAAAACAAATAATACGGTTCAAACACGAGGGGACCATCATTACTAATCAAATTGGACAAGCTTTCCCCAGTGTGCCAGGCCTGATGAAAGGCACTGGGGACCCAGACATGAGTATACACAGTCCTCGCCCCCAAGATCGGCTGCCTGGTGGGGGAGATGGACCATGAACAGGTGATCCCCAGACTGGTGAGTCAGGCTGTGCAAACGGGTGCTCAGGGGGCTGTGGGTGCCCCAAGAAGGAGCTGTGACCCAGCCTGGGGGTCAGAGAAGGTCTCCCCAGGGCCTGAAATGAGCCTTAAAAGACCAGCAGCAGTTAGTCAAATAAAGAAGGAGAGGGTCCTTCAGGCAGAGAGAAGAACGTGGGAGAAAGTGCGGAGATAGAGGCAGTATGTTGCTTTCAGAGTAAGGAGACCTGCGGTGCTGCGAAGGAAGAGACACGGAGAGATGATGTAGCAAAAGACGAGGTTCACAGCCCCCAAGGACTCGGGTCCAAGCGTATGACTCCATTCTCCCTTTCCGCAAGCCAGCTCACCATGGCCTGGACCCCGTCTGCCTTCTCCACTCCATGGGCTGGGACCCAGTGTTCCAGGAGAGCCCCGCTGACCCGATCTTCTGGGCTCCAGACTGGGACCAGCCCTTAATTAAGATGATGCTGAGGGGAGACTGGTGGGCAGGAGAGCCACCCAGAGAGAAAGCCCAGGCTGAACAGAGGGTGCAGGGACCCCAGCTCTGCCTCGCAGGGGCTGTGTGACCTGGAGCAAGTCGTGCCAGGGCTCAGACCCCAGACTTAGAGTAAATGGAGGTGCGGCACACAAAGTTAGTCCTGCATGCACGATAAGTGTTCGGGAGTGGGGCGTAAACCCTCACCTGCTGAGTAAACCGAGGCTGTCTCCAAAACTCCAGGCCATAGGTCATTCGCTAAGCATGAAACGCTATGTGGGCAACAGCTCTGATGCAGAGGGCAGCCTCAGTGGAGGCCTGCTCAGGGCCAGTTTGCAAAAACCGCTGGCTTTCTCCCACTTGCTATGGGAGGGAGCAAGGCCAGGCAGCAAGTGGTTCCTAGTAAGCAGGGAAGGTGACTCAGTTTAAAAAGCTTACTGGGTGGTCTGCTAGGGTGGGTGGGGCCTGGAAAAGCCCCCAGGTTATGCTGCCCTCTGCCAGCCTGCAGCCAGATGCCCAGCCAGGTGACCTCCTACCTGTAAAGGGTGGATGAGAAGCTCCCAGGTCATGGTGAAAGTCCACCAGACAACGTGCATACATGTCGGGGAGGTGAAGAGGGAAGGAGCAGGGTGAGCAAGGAAATGGAGGTTAGGGACAGGCCTTCGGGGCTGGGTGGTTGGACACCTTCCAGCCAGATGGTGGCCATCACAGGGCTGTGACAGCCAAGACGGCAGTCTTCCCCAGGGAGCTCATTCTTCCTAGCCCCTCAGAACTCTCTCCAGCACATGCACAGGAAGGCTTGCGCTGCCCCCCAGGCAGAACAAGGTCACTGTGCACATCATCATGGTTCGCCCACCTGTCTTCATCCATCTAGCTGGGGGCTCCCTGAGGGCAGGAGTCTAAGTCAGGCATGGAGCAGGCATCAGGGAGTGAACTGCCCAGCACAGTAGAGGGGTCAGGCGGAGCCAGGGCCTCTCCCCTCTGCCCTGTGCTGGGCAAGTGGGGTGGAAACCGGCCCTTAGAGGCAAGAGCTTGGAGCCTGGAGTAAGAACAAAGGAGGGGAAACAGCCTGGAGAAGTGTGCAGTCCTGGGACCCATCAACTGGCATTTATTGAGCACCACTGAATACTATAGTATTCTGTTTACATAGAGTGTCTCCTTCAGCCCTAGCAACTACCCCTAAAAATGAAAACTCCCCATCTGTAAAATGGGAGATTAAGCAACACAGCCGAGTTTACCCGTCTTGGGAGAGACCCAGATGTGACCCAGGGACCGTGATCCTTTCCTCTGCCCTCCCTGACCTACATTCCCCACGTCAGGGAACAGAACAAGGGCTGAACCCGCCGTCAGGAGGCTGCACTCCAAGTACAGAGATGCCTGAAATGCAAGGCTCCCCGGGGCCACTTGGATCCCAGCAGTAACCCTCGCTTTACAAGGTGGGACCATTCAGAGGGTTTTCCTCCCCTCGGGGAGCCGGCAAGCTCCAAATGGCTAATACTGTGCTCGGCAGAGGGTTGAGTTTAATAAAGCTAGAAGCAGCTAATGGCTAACAATAAAAAATAATATTTTTCCTTCAAGCAATTAAATTGTAATATAGAGCTCACTAATTCCTTCCTGTTCTTTCCCAAGGGATCTCAGATCAAGCACCAGGAGAAATAAATTACGTGTCGCTATTCCCTGCTTGAAACCCAAGTTTTAAAGAATCTATGGGAGAAAAACTGCTTCCTTCATTAAGGCAGAAATCTCCGAGGATTTTTATAATGGTTTCATTCCAAGTAACTTTTCTGCAAATGCAAGATCCACTACCCGCCCCCATCTTAAAGACCGAAAACTTCACTTCTTGCCCCTTCTTCTCCGAAGAACCAAAGTATATAAAAAGTAGGGTTACCAGAGCAAAAAAGCTTTCCATAGCTCCCTGTGTCTACAGGGAAACAAACAAAACTTCCTACCCCCGCCCCTCTCTTGACCTGGCACACAAGGCCTTCCAAACTTATTTCTCTCTGTTCCCTCCACAGACCCTTCTCTCCAGGCAAGCAGAACCCACCACTGCTCCTCACACACATGCTCTGCCCTCCCCCTCCAGGCCTTTGCCCGTACCAATGGTGCTGCCCGGAATTCCCTTCCCACCAGTGCCCGATTCCCGAGTTGGAGCAGGTCGTCCACGTGTGGAACTCCCACAGCATCCTCTGTCTCGTGAAGACCTTCTCCTTTTGGCCGTGGGTGACCACCTCCAGAAGAGCCACCTCCGACTAGAAACAGATCACCTTCAACGTGGCATCACCAGGCGCCACTGACTCATTTCTGCACACCCTTCCACCGTGCCCGGCAGGGTGCCCAGGATTTTACAGGAGGTGCGTCCAGTTCCACTGCATGGACTAATAAACAGACTCAATAACCACCGAGGCCTATTTCCCTCAAGACCAGGAAGAGAGGAGGCAGAACAAGGACCCTCTGGACACTAACCAGGTACTGGGGGAGACAGTCACACACACACAACCCAGTGAGTGACACACGACGGGCTCTCTAAGCAAAGTGGGGAAGACGACACCTGGAACCCCTCAGTGGCTCCCCTGCTATTGGGCAGAGTTCGGATCTCCTTACTTTGGCATTCAAGGCCCTTTGGGAGCAGGCTGCCAGCCTCGTCATCCCAATTCCACTTCCTAAACTAGTTGTCTTACACGTGCAACTGCTCCCACCACTCCGCCTATGTGCAGTCACTCAGTCGTGTCTGACTCTTTGTGACCCCATGGACTGCAGCACATCAGGCTTCCCTGTCCTTTACTATCTCCCAGAATATACTTTGGCCACCTGATTCGAAGAGCCGATTCATTAGAAAAAACCCTGATGCTGGGAAAGATTGAAGGCAAGAGGAGAAGGGGATGACAGAGGATGAGATGGCTGGATGGCATCACTGACCCAATGGACAAGAGCTTGAGCAAACTCCAGGAGATGGTGAAGGACAGGGAAGCCTGGTGTGCTGCAGTTCATGGGGTCATAGTCAGACACGACTGGGCAACACCTGAACAACAGCATGTCCTATGAATCAGTGATACTACTCTGCCTAAGAAACACTATTCATTGTTCAAAATATTGCCATCTGTATCCTTCCTCCCCTGGGGCCCACTGTCTGTTCTTGAGCCTCCCTTTCACCCAGGTAGTGAGCATTCCCGAAGTGGGTTCAGAGGATTGAATCCACTCCCAGCAGAGGACTCGCCCCTAGGGAAGGGCTCAGTGCACATCAGTGGAGCTGAACTAAACAGGAACTCTGAGGAAGAAGGGGAAACAAGTCTGCTGGAAGGACCACCCCGTCCTCATGCCTCTTGCACAGTCCAGCGAAGGTTTACTTAGCATTATTCTATGCCAGACGCTGTTCTAAATGCTTTGCTTGTCTCACCTCATTTTATCCTAAGAACAACCTATGAGATAGGCTACCAGTGTTATTATACAGATGAGGGAATGGAGGTACAGAGAAGTTAAGAAACTTGCCGAGTCACAGAGCCCATCAGTGGTAGAAGTGGGTTCAAAGTCAGTGGTTTTTGACCACTCCAGCCCACGGCTCTCTGAAATACAAGGACCTGCAGGGTGGGGCTAGACCAGAGCTATTCTAGCAACCAAACCCCTGCCCCTTACGTTTGAAAACCTCCCATCTCCACATCCGTTTTCTGACGTCTGCCCTCCTCTGCCCGAGAGAGGCTTCCATGCTGCCCAGGCCAACATTCCGAGGATCCCCACCCCACCCACCCCACAGCCCCAGACCAGACAGCAAACAAACAGGACACAATTAAAGAACCAACCAGAAAATCCCATAAACTCTCCTGGGAACACACCCCTCCCTCTGACCCAGTGTGGGACGTCTGAGCGGGGGAACGACCTCAGTCCACAGCTCTGAAGTCAAATACACCAGGCAAGGGCCCCTTAGGACACGCTCCAGAGGATGACGCCAAAGGAGTTCTAGACGGTGCTTTTCCACCCAAAGACTTCCGAGTCCCTGATGTCACAGAGCAGGATCCAAAGCCAACTCAGCTGGTGCTTCCAGGTCTCCTCAGCTCCCAAAGACCGCTTTTGGCCTGAGTCCAGGAGGTTTCCCTGTTACCCAGGGCTCTCCCCAACACAGGGTCAGACACTGCCAAGCAGCAAGGTCACAAGCTGTCTGCAGGTCGTCCTCCACCCTGAGTCCAGAGTACGCACCACCGCCTCCAGGCACGGGCCCCGCTTCCCCTCTACCTGGGGCTCCCCATTCCGAGACAAGACACTGAGCCCTGAATGCCAAGCCCCGGGGCCTCCGCTCAACCACTGCCACCTGGGTACAGGTAGACAGACGCTGCTGCCAAAACAGTCACTTCCTGAAAGGACCGTGTCGAGAGCCAGGAGTCCCCGCCAGACCCACTGCATCACTGTGCTGCTCAAACTCCATCCCACATTTGTCTGCCAAGCTCCATTCCATAAACAGCCAGCCCCTTCCACGGGCACGCCATCTCAGAGTTTACGAGCCCCTCGACCTAGATTATCTCATCTGACCCTTACCACAGCCCTGCATGGGCAGCATCTTGCCCTCATTCTACAGAGAAGGAAGTGACAATACTTCACAGAGTCCAGTGACTCGCCTAAGGCCCCACAGCTACTAAATCCCCATCACAGTTGTAGATGGAGCCACTTGATAGTAATAGCAGGCATGCCTGCCACCTGCCAGGCACTGTGCTCCACACTGTACATCCATTACCGCCTCTAATGTCCTGTTATAGTCTGTTCAGGCTGCCATAACAAGATAGCATAGACTGGGTGTCTTAAACAACAGACAACAATATCTCCCAGTCAAGAGGCTGGAAGTCTGAGATCAGGGAGGCACATGGTCGGTGTCTAGTGAGGCCTCTCTTACTGATTTGCAGATGGCCACCTTCTGGATGTGTCCTTACATGGCAGACAAAGATGGAAGAGAGAGAGAAAGCTCTCTAATGTCTCTTCTCATACAGGCACTAATCTCATCATGGTTCCTTCCCAGGCTCCACAGCAGTAAATTTACCTGCCAATACAGGAGATGCAGTTTCGATCCCTGGGTCGACAGAGTATCCCGGTGGGTCTCCAGTCCGTGGGATCACAAATAGTCGAACACAACTGAGCACACACACACAATCTCATTATGAAGACCCCCATCTGCATGATCTCATCTAAACCTAATTTAGATGAGGCCCTATCTCTAAATACCACCACACTGGGAGGTCAGGGCTTCAATGGATGAATTGGAGAGGGGACACAATTCAGTGCATAGCAAGCCTACCACAACCCATGTCTACTAAAGAGGACACTGAAGCAGAGAAAGGTTGAGTCATCTGCCAAAGGTCACTCGGCTAGGAGAAGAGTGGAAGTCAAGTCTGGGCCTCCTTGACCCAGAGCTGGGACTCAGAGCTGGTGCTGCCTCTATCAGGTGATGGCACAGCCCAGCTTCATGCTCACCCGTGACCTTGGCCCCACCACTGTCCTACACTTCCCCAAACATTCTGGAATACCTACAGAGCACAAGGCACTCAACCTGGAGAAGCTAACACATGATGGAGAATTCAGATGCTCCTGCTCTTGGTACCCAAGCCACGCCCACTCTCATTTCCCCCTCACAGGAGTCCTACGCTCATAGAGTCCATCCTCCCCACTTTCAGGTTAGGAAACTGAGACTCGGATGAAGGGGCATGAATGGGAAAATGCAAGGCTCAGTGGCCCCAAAGCTGTGGGTTTCTTCCCAAGATATCATCTATGAAGTGCTGACTTCCTGGCCCAGACAGCCTGCCAAGGGAGAATGGGATGGAGAACCAGAAGAGCCCAGGCTTGGTTGCACCATTTGTTACCGCCTGGAGCACAGAGTGAGATGTGGCCCCAGAGCAGGTAGAGGGGTCACATCAGGGAGGGGTTTTGTTTCTCTTGTTTTTTAAAAATTGAGGCATCTTTTACTTTTAATAAGCATTATTAGTAATACTTGGGAGAGTGAAAAAGCTGGCTTAAAACTCAACATTCAAAAGACTAAGATCATGGCCTTAAGGTCCCATTACTTCATAGCAAATAGATGGGGAAACAATGGAAACAGGGAGAGACTTTATTTTCTTAGGCTCCAAAATCACTGCAGATTGTGACTGCAGCCATGAGATTAAAAGACGCTTGTTCCTTGGAAGAAAAGCTATTACAAACCTAGACTATGTATTAAAAAGCAGGGACATTACTTTGCCGACAAAGGTCTGTCTAGTCAAAGCTACTGTTTTTCCAGTAGTCATGTATGAATGTGAGAGTTGGACTATAAAGAAGGCTAAGCACCGAAGAATTCATGCTTTTGAACTGTGGTGTTGGAGAAGACTCTTGAGAGTCCCTTGGGCTGCAAGGAGATACAACCAGTCCATACTAAAGGAGATCAGTCCTGAATATTCATTGAAAGGACTGATGCTGAAGCTGAAGCTCCAATCCTTTGGCCACCTGATAGGGAAAGCTGACTCATTAGAAAAGAGCTGATGCTGGGAAAGATTGAAGGCAGGAGAAAGGGATGACAGAGGATGAGATCGTTGGACGGCATCACCGACCCAATGGACATGAGTTTGAGCAAGTTCCAGGAGATAATAAAGGACAGGGAAGCCTGGCGTGCTGCAGTCCATGGGGTCACAAAGAGTCTGACAAGACTGAGTGACTTAACAACAAAATTAACACTTTTAATGTGTACTATTGGTGGCTTCAGTATATTTGCAGAGCTGTGCCCCCATCACCTCCATCTAATTTCAGAACATTTCCATCAGCCCAAAAAGAAACTCATACCTATTAACAATTACTCCCTATTTTCCCCTCCCTTAAACCCCGGCAACCACTCACTATACGTTCTATCTCTATAGATTTGCTTATTATGGGCACTTCCTATAAAGGGAATCATATAATATGGGGTCTTTTTTGTCTGGCTTATTTAACTTATCAGAACATATTCAAGGTTCATCCATGTTGTAGCATAATCAGTACTTCAACCCTTTTTATGGTTGAGTAACATTTCTTTGCATGGACAGACAACATTTGGCTTGTCCATCCATCAGGCAGTGGACATTTGAGGTAGCTTCTATTTTAGGGCTATAATGAATAATATTTCTATTAACATTCATGTACAAGTTTTGTGTAGATGCATGTCTTCAATTCCACTGGGTCCTAAGGTCACTCTGTGTTAAACTTTGGAGGAACTGCAGACTCTTTTTCACAGCACCATTTTCCATTCCCACCACACCAGGGTATAGGACTCTGGTTTTCCCACATCCTCCTTGACACTTGTCAGCATCTGTCTCTTTTATCAGAGCCATCCTGGGGGTGTGCCATGGCACCTCACTGTGGTTAGGCAGGGCTGTGGACTCCTGACTCAGGGACAGTCCTCTTCTCCCAGAAAGAACAACTCTGGGGATGATCAGAGCCTCCTGAAGTCTGCCCCACCTCCTCTCCCTCCAGTTCCACACCCTCCTCTCCTGCCAAAAGTCACACTTACCAAGAGTGATCACAATGTGCCACGTACTGTCCTAAGACCTGCTATTATCCCCATTTTACAGATACAAAAACTGAGGCACAAAAAGACGTGACTGCCCAAGCTGGTAACTGGTGAAATTGAGATTCAGAGCTAGGAGTCTGGCTCCAGAGATCTGGCTGGCTCTTAACCACCAGGATCTTCTATCTCCTGAGTCAAAAAAGACTTCTGGGAACACCCTTGGTTTGAAAACTGAAGGATTGCACCACTACTAGCAATCACTGCTACCAGAAAGCTCAGCTTCCTTCGAGTCAGCCTAGTGCCCCAGCCCCTGACACAATTCCCAATTTAGTAAACGCTTATAGGAGGCAGGCAGGCTTCACCCATTTCCCGCTCCCTGCATTCGCTCCTGGAGCTTTGCTTCTACCTCAAATTCCTCTCCACTGCCTTCCATCTTGGGCAACAGGGTGCTAAAGGGTCAAGATAGGACAGGCGCTCGACCTCCGACCTGGCTCCAAGGTCAGCACCCCTCCCCTTGCCAGGCTGTCTCTCCAAGGGGACGTCAAGCCTCTCTCCTCCCCTGAAAAATGGGCTGACAATAGTACCCACTTCACAGGTACGGTGAAGACTGCACTAACACTGAGTAAAAGCTTAGAAAGGGCCAGGCTCAGGACGAATGTACAGTAACCGTCGGCTCCCTAAAGGGAGGCTTCCCTTGCACCAGCCTCCTCTCTGAAGCGTAGGGAGCACCCCAGCAGGGGGGTGGGGGTGGGTGGCAGGGCCTCCCAGCTGCAGTAGGAACAGAGGAGAAGGAGATGCCAACCCTGAACCACCTGGCGGTGGGCCAGCCTTATTCTCACCACTCCCCACTCCAAGTCACACTCACAGCCCAGACCAGGGCACCCTCCTGCTGGCAACCCCAGGTAACAGCGGTGCAAGGAGGTTGCTGCTCCCCATTTGGCAGTCTGCCCTGAACAACTGATAAGGAACAACTGGGTCAGTGAGGGACCATGGGCCTTGGGACCTCAGCCATAGAGAATTCTGGCCATGTTCTCTGCATGGCCAAAAAAAAACTCTAAGCAAAGTGCCAGCCCTGACCAGTCTGCTCAAGCCCTCCCATGGGCTCAGGATCCTGCCCTCAGGAGCCCAGGCTGTCCACAGGGCTCGTGGGGGAAGAGGCACTGGAGACAGTGTGTTCCCGGTGGGGGGGGCTCCTGCACCCAAGACGCACAGAGGCATTGAAGGTCTAGTCTCGCAACAGATGTTCTCTGGCTTTGAAGTCAGCTAGACCCAGGTTCGAACTCCTGCTCTGCCGCTCACCAACATGGGCAAATTACCTCACCACTGTCCGATTCAGCCATATTCAACGTAAAAAGTAATTCCATATAAACTGGTGCAGCTACATGGAAAACAGTATGGAGGTTCCTTAAAAAACTAAAAGCAGATCAGCAATCCCACTGTTGGGCATATAGCCAGATAAAGCTATAATTTGAAAAGATACCTGCACGCCAATGTTCGTAGCAGCACTATTTACAATTGCCAAGACATGGAAGTAATCTAAATGTCTATCAGCAGATGAATGGATAGAGAAGATGTGGTCTATATACAATGGAATACTACTTGGTCATTTAAAAGAATGACACAGTGCCATTTGCAGTATCGTGGGTAGACCTAGAGATTATCATACTGAGTCAGAAAGACATATATCTATGATATCACTTAGATGTGGAATCTAAAATATGATGCAAGTGAGCATATTTATGAAACGGAATCAGACTCACAGACATAGAAAACAAACTTATGGTTTCCAAAGCAGAATGGAGATTCGGGAGGGATAAATTAGGTATTTGAGATTAGCAGATAGAAACTACTCTATATAAAATAAATAACAAGGTCCTGCCTGCGTATAAAACAGGAAACCACATTTAATACCTTATAATAAACCATAATGGAAAAAAAACAATTTCATTTCATCCCTCCTGGCAAGGTCCTCATGGGAACTGATGTTACTGTGCATTTACCCTGTGTCTGCATGTTCTGAGCTCTATGTATTAGTTCACTTCACCTTCACCACCACCCTATGAAGTGGACACCGTTAGGATCCCCACTTTATAGAGGAAGAAACAAGACAGAGATGTGTACCGGAGACGCATATGCAGGGCACCTGGAACTGGCCCTGGCATCCAGAGCAGCTCAAAGTATGAGTCCTTCCTCCTTGAATGGATAGGGGCAGGGCTTGGGGTCCCTGAGACCAGCAGGACAGCCCTTGTCCCAAGGAGTCCACATACCAAACTGGTCCCCACACAGCCCTCAACATAAACCTCCCAATCCCAGGCATCCAGAGCCAGGGGCAGTGCTGTGGATTCCGCCTGCCCAGGAGGAAGGCTCCCCAGTTCCCCACTGGGGTGCTGGATGTTCCTATCACTGTCTCAGGCCCTCTGCAGCCTCTGATTCTACAACCACGGCCAGGGAGACCCAGGGCAGAGAAGGCACGCCGGATCCCTCCAAACCACACACGTTTAAGCCTCTTAGATTTTCCGATTTTAATCAAGCCTAGCCCCGAGCAACATTCTACAATAAGGAGGGATTTGTTTAGCTTGTTCTGAGAATCATCGTTACCTACTAAAGAAACAAAATCCTTTGCACACTGCCCGCCCCCCCCCCCCCACCCAGTCTCACTTGTGCATTTAAGACTATTCGTGGCCTTTAAAAATCCTTCTCCACCCACTTGTTAGAAATGCCCGCTCACAACCAAGGCTGCAAAATATTGGGCCTTCTCCCAGGATCAATGTACCATAAGGACACCCTGTGTGCAACAACTCCCTTACCTGGGCCCCACCTGCTCACTGTCCTCAGCACTACTTTTAACCCACTGGAACAAATTTGTGGCAGAAATAAAGCAGATATTACCAATCCTATTTTACTGATGGAGAAATCAAGGCAGAGAGGGGGGAAGTAACTCGCCCAAGGACACACAGAGTCAGCAGCCGTACACAGAGTTTTTAATTCAGTGGACTCACCATCTTGCACCACTCAGTCACATCACCCTAAACCTGGGCGAGTGGGTGGACTATGGTGAAGAAGGGGGAGGGGAAAGGATGAGAAAAGAGGAGGGCAAAGGGAGAGCTCATTGAGGATGGAGAGAACCAGAGGAGCCTCCTGCTTAATGAGCCATTTCAACTCCAGAAGTGCAGGGCCTCTCCAAGAGGGGGGCTTCAGAGCGGGGATGGAACAGGCCTGACCTGCAGTGGGACAGGTCTCAGGTTAGCTCCTAGCTCTGTGGGACCTCGTAGCCCCCAAATCTGGAGCAACTCATTTCCCCCTAAACCCCAACCCCCAGCACTGCCTCATAGTGAGAGATAGGACAGTAGCCCTGGGGGAGTGCTGTCAATTTAAAGGAGAGGGTGCTCTCTGTAACTTTCCATGGGAAGCACAATCACTGTTATCATTATTTTATTTATAGGATCTGCAGTTTTCCAAGGGCTCTCATAAGCACTGTCTCTTGGGAGGCAGAAGAGGGATTCTCACCCCCATTCTGCAGATGAGTAAAAGGAGGCCAGGGGAGGGGAATGAGCAGGGGGAGCTTGCACTCACACCCACTCCCTGCACACACCTGAATGAAGGAGGCTTTGGCTCCTTAGGGCTTTTCCTAGGTCCCTGCTGCCTCCTGGGAAGATCTAGCAGATTCTAACTTGGTGTAGGCCCCAGTTCAGAACCTTCATATCTACTGTGGCATCTGACTCCCATAACAACTATTTATCCTACGAGGATACTGAGGCCCAGAGGGAGAAAGCGACCTGCCCAAGACGCCCAGCTGGCAAGTGGCAAGGCCAGGGGGTGAATCCAATCTGGGAAAGTTCAGAGCCAGCCTCCCCACAACTCCACAGATCCCCGCCTTGCCCCTTCAT
The DNA here is from genome assembly GCF_019320065.1 of Cervus canadensis. NCBI lineage: Eukaryota > Metazoa > Chordata > Mammalia > Artiodactyla > Cervidae > Cervus > Cervus canadensis. Next base: position 87,662,902 of record NC_057387.1, on the reverse strand, counting down.
CGAGATGAAAATCAGATGTAGAGTCTCCAGGGAGAGGGCAGATGAGGGTCCATAAAGGCTCTCGCACAAAGAGGAAGTCAGCGTTCCCAAGAGCAAGCTTTTCTATTGTGGGAAGTGGAGGGGGGCTGGCATTTGTCCTTTTCTCCTCTTTGTCAGTCTCTGCTCCTATAAACCAGCTAAGCTAGTTAGAGGTCTTAAGAAGAAATTTTAAATATGAAAAATATCCAATCCTACTCTCAGTCAGTCTCAGGCCACCTGCCACCAGGTGTCCAGAAAAGGAAAAAGAAAAAAAGTGAGTCTCCTGGCTGTGCTCAGCCCCATGGGTCAGGAGCACCGCCCAACCCCCCACCCCTCCCCAACCTCATCCCTGCTTCTGAGGAAGAAGCAGGGAAGGAGCAAGGGAGGGAGGAGGAGAGAGGGAGGGAGATGGGGGTAGGGAAAGCCTTCCATCCCAAGCTGGTTCCACTTTTTATATTTACCCAAATCCTTTAATTGACCTCCATGGAAAGACTCCCGATTAGGCTAATCCTGCCTACCGAGCTTTCCCATTAATGCTCCTGGGAAGTCTCAGGAAGGCCAAGGGAATACCCCCACGTGCCGGCACAGGAGTCAGCAGGCGGGCCCTGGCTGGCCATCAGCTGCCCAGCACAGCCGCATCACAGCAGCATCCGGGAAGGCTTTGGAACCTGAAGACCTGCACTCTGGCTGCAGTTTCCTACTGGCAGTGACCTTGATAAGTCATCCTCTCAGGGCACCTCCATTGATAACACTGGCTCATGTATTATGGAGCACAGACAATGATGGTATTACTGGCCCCGCTTTACAGGTGAAGCAACCAAGGCTTAGTGACACAGAATGGCAGAGTTAGGATCTGAAAGTGGTCCCTGCAGGCTGCAGTCAACATCCTCAATCCCATGCCTTTCGGATGCCCCTCAGGAAGGCAATAGCATCAGAGTTGTTATGACGTTCGGCTAGACTCTGCAGGAAAGCATTTCTACAAGAAAGCCTGGCACACAGTAGGTGCTCCAAAAAGGAGTGCTCTTTCCTTTCCTCCTTCCCCAGTTGATTGAGAGTAAGAAACACTTGTCAAGACCTTTTTTTTCCCAACCCCTAGGTGGGAAATATCCATGCACGGGTCCCACCCTCGCTATAGCACTGCCTGCTACCTTCTGCATTTCCTGCAGCCAGCTGAGGGGCAACTCCACCATCCAGGCCCCATCAGAGACTGCCTCCTCCTCTCTGAACCTGGCCTTTCAAAGGGGCTTTTCATTTATCGGACTTTAATGTCTCACATGATTTAATCGGAAACACGTGCCTTGTAAATATCATCTGTCATGTTCCATTAGGTTCACAGGGAAAAGTACAAGTCAATAAACAAAGGTTGCAGCATAAATCTACCTTGAACACATAATACCTCAAATAAGAAAATCAAAACATGTGTGGCCTCTGACCCATGGAGTTTCACAAGCGGGAACTCTGGGTAGAGTCAGGAACATTTCTAAATGTTTGTAATTAATAGGGAGATCGGAGTTGATCCTGGGCATAATGTAAGTGCACGCAGGGCCCTTCAACAAAAGATCCTGCGTCGGCAGCACCTGTTAGATCACAAAGCACCTCTAGTTGGACCAAAGACTGGCTATCTCCACTGCAAAAAGACTCTCAGAGACCAAGAAGCTTTTTTTTTTTTTTTTTGTGGAAGAAGCGTTACTCCCCATTTTTCTCAAAGGGAAGATACAGGAGAGAATGATAAGGTAAAAACCTTCCCCCTTCCCTTTCAATCTCCTTTCTCCCTGGCACTCTCCCAGTCTGTTTCGAGAGCCCTGAAATGGAGACAGGGAAAGAGGATGAGGCTTGGTGAGTCAAACAGCCTTGGATTTGAGTCCCAGCTGTCACTTAGGGTCAAGTGACCGCTGCCAGCATCTTGTCTGACCCTCATCTAATGAGAAAGCAGTTAATTACAATATGCTCTGTTTCAGGGTTCCTGCTATTAAAGATATCAAAATCGTGTATTGACTTTTTCCCTCAAAAAGAAACAAAGAAGCATTTGCCATCTTCAAAGATGATGTCCACAGAATGAAGACAGAGCTCTGAGACCCTTAACACGTGACCCACTCAGGGCTGGTGCTTCCAGACACACATGTCTATCCATCCAGCAGTAGACTTCCCTGAAGTTTTGAAAGGAAAGCAAAGGTTCAAAGTGGCCTTGATACAGTAGGAAGACTCAGTTTTCTCATCTGCAAAATAGGGGCAGCACCTCCTCCCTTACAAGATTGTTACAAGGATTATTACTCGAAATGGTATATTCAAGAATGCCACCATAAAACATGACATAACTATGTCTCTCCTACTAATTAAATGCATAGATCTCAAAGCCATGGTTCAGAAGACTTTATAGCTCATCTCATCCCACCCCTTCATTTTGTGATTCTAGGCCAAGAATTCAGACTGGGCAATGCTCTGGCTTCAACCAGCAAATTTAGTAAAGTGAATGCTGGCTCCAGGCATTGAATGGCCCCTCATCTGCATATTTCAGCAGGTCCCCCAATACTGTGAACTCCCAGGCTGAACCCTGGCTTTCCTTCCCTGGGAGGTCCTCCTCAACTACCCCTCTGACCACCTGGAGTCCCTGCTGTATAGGGGCACTCCAGTTTGGGACACAGCCCACCCCCACAGAGTCTGGGAGTCTTACCTTTGTCCAGACTTGTCTCACTACCAGCTAGACTAGAAACTCCCCGAGGGAGCCTCGCCCACACCCGGCACACGGAGGCACTTACTGCAAGTTATTACTCCGTCACTGTCTGTCTCCTTCACTAGAATGCAAACTCCACAAGGTCAAGGATGGTCTGTCTTGTTCATCACAGTATACCAAGAGTCTCAGAAAGTATCAGGTACACAGAAGGCATTTAACAACTGTTGAACTTGTAGATTTGTTGAATAAATGAGAGCAGGATCCCTGTCTTGTGCTTCTATGTATTACAGAATATCAGAGTTGGAAAAGCAAATCTGAGTAACTCTACTGATGCAGGGAATTTATCAGGCTAGCTTTCCAGAATCTAGTACAGTGCCTCATACATACATATTGAGATCGTGCAAATATATTTGTTGATGGTACAAAGGTGAATGAGTTAGTATGTGGTTGGGTGGCTGAGTGGGAAGCAGGATAGTTGGGTAGTTTGTGGCAGTTAGATGGCTTCATGGTGGATCATACAGATGGGTGGATGAGTAGGCAGGTGGGTGGATAGATGGTAAGATGGGTGGACACATGAGTGAGTAAATGGGTGAATGGGTAAACAGACAAGTAGGAGGAAGGGAAAGGAAAGGTAGAAGGAAGACTCACTCAGATTTACTGTCTCATGTGATTCATCTTTAAAGGAAAGTCAAGGAGTTTATGGTCTTCTTTGATGTCAGACAGACAGCCATGCCCACCTCCACTGATTCCTCACAGAGGCAAATCTGATGCATCCCATGCCATCTAGTGCAGAGAGAGCAGAGCGCATGACAGGGCTTGGTAAATGTTGGCCAGTCAGTGACTCGCTGGGTGGATACAAATACGAACGGGTATTCACACAAAGAGGTGGATGTGGGGCTAGGTGGGCAAAAGAACAATGGCTACCTTAAAGCCTTACTGTCAGACACAGAGGCACACAGGGGCACCCACAGATGTACAGAAGGATGGAAGGGGAGTACTTGGACAGAAGAACAGAGAGGCTGGACAGGGAGCACCTTCTTCCTGAAGCGCCCAAGAGCCCTGAGTGCTGGCCCTCTGTGCAGCCAAGACCCACAAATACCAGGCCTTCCCACCTCCAGGGGGCGCTCTGAATCATACCCAGCCAGAAGGCGTCTGTCTGACCCAACAGTAAGGAAATAAACAGCCCCACCGCTTCCCAGGTGGCACTAGTGGCAAAGAACCCGCCTACCAATGCAGGAGACATAAGAGCCGGGGGTTCGACCCCTGGGTCGGGAAGATCCCCTGGAGAAGGAAACGGCAACCCACTCCAGTATTCTTGCCTGGAGAATTCCATGGACAGAGGAGCCTGGCGGGTTACAGCCCATGGGGTTGCAAAGAGTTGGGCACGACTGAGCGACTTAGCACACATGCATGCACCACCCTGTACATGTCACACGCACAAGTTATGTGTGGCCGCAGAGGCTGTGCACTCTCACTGAATGTGAAGCCCAGGCAAGGTGTGAGATACGGCGAGCCTGGTCAGCCCACAGTCCTCTCACAGGCTTTATCTCATCTTCACAGCAAGCCGGCAGGGCAGATGGTCTGAGACAAATGAAGAAACCAAGATTCAAAGAGGGGAAGGCACTCGCCCAGGGTCGGGCAGTGAGAGAACCATTTTGCTGACTCCAAGTCTCAGGCTTGGTGGCTGATACCTTCTTTCCAGTCTGTGTCTCACCCCTCCAGGGGACAACACCACCCATTTCACAGGGAGGATGAGAGGTTCAAGACAAGCTCTCCTCTACAGGCAAGAGCCTAGAACAGCCACTCCCACTCCTCTGCCTGCCAGGCTCCGAGAAGAACTCCCTGAGTGGGTTCTGCAGGGTCCCTGTGCCCAGGCGGCAACGCTCGGACACAGAGCCTCCGCGCTCGTGCAGACGCGGTGCCTCCCCACAGACCCCCAGCACATGTGGGAAGCCAGTGCCAGGAACCCTCCCACGCATGTGAATGTTCCTAAACAGAGTAATTAGAGCGCTGTTTAGGTAACTTTTACACAGGCCCCCTAATCAGAATCACATGTGGAATGGAGTCGGCGATGGTGGCCGAGCTGGAGGAGGCTGGTCAGTCTCCCTCCTGCACAACTGCCACCCCTTCCGCGTTTCTCTGACTACACACGCCCCCCCCCCACCTCCCACCCCAGGACTGAAACGACCCACACACTTGTAGAAACCAGAGCCAAGATACCCACCAGCAAGCAGCTCTGCAGTCACTGCCTGACATCCCCAAAGCCAGACTCAGAACGGACCTTCGAGAGCCTCTCCTAGAACATGACTGGTGAGGACACCAAGGAGGGGCTTGCTCACCCAAGGCCACCCAAAGAGCCCAGGGATCACCACACTGGTGTGATCATCCCCAAACCCAGGTCTGACCAGGTCCTTCCCCTGCTCAAAAGCCTCTGTGACGTCCCATCACCTCTAGGATAAAGTTCACATCTCTCTGCCTGTCCTCCAGGTGGGCAGAGCAGCAGGCCCTGGAATCAGCCGCATATCAGTTCAGAGCCCAGCTCTCTCTCTCAAGCCCCTTGTCGTTAGGCAAACAACATTACCTCGCAGAGCCCTCGTTTCCTGTGTGTTAAGTGTAGATCACAATAGGGAAATGAACTGTCATTAAGCCAATGGGAAGCACTTAGCTGTAAGCCTGGCCTGTAGCATGACCTTATTAAGCAGTAGTCATTCTTATGAGCAAACAAATTCCCAAACAGTCTGAGAGCTGTGGAGTCTGAGAGCCATGATTTTTCATCCCATCCCTCATCTTACTTGCTGTGTGACCTTAATCCAGTCACTTGGTGTCTCTGGGCTTCAGTCTCCCCATTCATCTTATGAGAAAATAGGATCTGATGAACCCTAAAATCCTGTGGGTCTGGCAGTTACCAGCAAGCTAGCAAGCATGGCCCCAGTTCCGTCCTCCTCTTTAGTGGAGTATTTAAGGCACAGCACACCTTGAGCCCATCTTCCATTTACAGTTTCATTCAGGCCACTTTCAGCCAATTTCCTGCAACAGCAAATTCCTCCCCATTGCCCAACACCAAGCTCTCTCCCATCAGAGCTTTACACACTCTTGGCTGGTGTAGTGGGTCTTTAGCTTGGTGCACATGAATCACCTGGAATCTTGTTAGCAGATTTTGGTTCAGCAGGTCTGCGGTGGGACTGAGATTTTGTATTTCTGTGAAGCTCCTAGATGCCCATGCTGCTGGTCGGCAAAGTAAACCTTGAGAATCAAGCCTTCTCCCTGCTCACCACCTAGTAAAGGGACTCCTCACCCCTCAAAGCCTACTCAAGCAAGCCCTCTGCTGAGATACCTATACCGACAGCAGAATTCATAAAGCCCCGGCAGCAACGCTCACAACAAACAGCTTCCCTATCCATGCCCCCTAGGACCCAGCACAGAATGTCAGGATGTGCACAGAGGGAGAGGCGGGAGAGTCCCCCAACTTTGTGCATGAGGTCATGGGCAGCAGGGTCATTCTCAGACCTTCCCACTGGAGCCAGTTTCTAGGCAGTTCAAGTGCAGAGAAGAGCTTCCATGGCCATGGGCCACCACATGGATTCTTTTCAGACATAATTTGTCAAAGGAGCACTTTTCAGAAATAGAGGACAGCAGGAGCCTAAATTTGAGTATGGACCCAGGAAGGCAGCACCAGAGAGGAAGAAGGAAAAAGCACAGAAAGTGGGGCAGAGAGAAGCCTGGATAGAAAGACATAGAAGGATGCAGAGAGGAAGAAAAAGGGAAAGTGAGACATAGACAGAAGAGAGACACCAACAAGTGGGGAAACAGAGACAGAAACAGAAAGAAGAGGTGACCACGTACATAGACAAAGAGCACATGCTCGGAAGCAGGAGAGAAGAGAAAGTGGGGAGAAGAGAATTTTGAAAAGTGGGACACAGCCTCTAAGATTATAACTAATTTATCCCCAAAAGACATGAAAGCACACGGAAAAAAGGGCCCCTGGGCCCCTGAGGGCCTCAGCCTCTTCATGCTGAGATGGGCTTTGGGTTGTGTGGCTGGATGGGGCAAGTCCTAAGATCTCCCCATTTCCCTCTACCTTCCCCTATTCTCCTCCTCCCACATAAAGGAAGAAAGAAACTGAAACAGCAATTTGAATTTTTTTTGGTTTATAAACAAAGTTCAAAACTAGTAGGACACTGAGCCAAGCCTAAGAAAACAGAGGAATCACAAGCTCCACAAATTACCAGCAAGTCATTCATCTTCTCCAAGTCTCAGCTTCTTCAGGTGCAAAATCACCAGGATCCTCACAGGAGTGTCGAAGATTAAATGAGCTTTGTAAACATGAACATTCCCTTAGGAGAGCATGCTGTAGGTGCTTCATAAATGGTCACTGCATTTGAACTGCAGGATGAGTTAGTTACACAAACGCCCTCTTTCTTAGGTTTGTTTTTTTTCACTCTTTTCCTACCCTGTTTCTCCCCTAAGCCTCACAGGATCCCAGACACGGTTTATCACCCATTTCACAGAAGAGAAAACTAAGAGATCTTACATGGCTCAAGACAGTACGGAAATTCAGGCCCACAAAGGTCCACCACATTTTCTACTCTACCAGCTACAGGCAGCATCAAAACCAAGGCCCACACAAGATGAACAAGAAATGCATTTTTTTTTCCTACAAAAAATGGCCATGCCTCTGCAGAAGCTGTGCCAGGCCCCGTGCAGAGATGGACCCAGAGGTGTATGGAGCATGGTCCTGCAACCACCCCCTGCCCCCAACCTTCCAGGTGACAGACGTCACAATGTAACCACTGTCCAGATGGACAGGAGTGGCAAGAGGGCCACCTATTCTAAGCTCTGTGGGATCCCTGCTTCTCGTGGAGTCTTCTTTCTTGAGAGCAAAGGACAACCCTGAACAAAAAAACACTGAGTAATAACACAGTGATGAAAACCCAAGAGTAAAATAACACAAATGAACTGGGTGGTCAGGGAAGGCCTCTCTGGAAGGTGACCCTTAAGCAGACACCTGGGTCTGCTGTGCGAAGATGAGCTAGAAAAGCAAGCCAGGCAGCAAGAACAGGCCATGCAAAGACCCCAACAAGAGGACAAGCTTACCACGCTCAGGACAGAAAGCTCAGTGTGGCCAGCGTCAGCTAAGAGAGGCAGAGCGGATGGGGAGGATGAGGCCAGATGTCACGTCATCCTCTTGAGCCTGGACAGAACAGAACACTGATGGAGGGCTTTAAACAGTGAAGTGTGGTGGTGTGATTTGCATTTTAACTCCACCTTGCACTAGACTACAGAGGGGTGAGTGGCAGGAGGGAGCCCAGTGAGGGAACTTCTGCAATCCCCAGGACAGCAGTGCCGGGGAGTGGCACAGACAAAGTGGTGGAGACGCAGGGCTGAGCCCGGAGCCCAGCGACACTGGAACTTGGGCACTGCTGGTGGAAAGGCCAGCAAGGGCAGTGAGAAGGGGCAGCCGGAGAGAACCAGGACGGGTCACTGCACTGATGCTGCTGCGTGGGCAGTAAGAGGGAGACGGACACAGTGGTTAGCTGAGGCCACGGGAGTCTTGACATGAGCAGTCTGCAGACAGAGGAGGACAGAGACTGGGAGGTGATGAAAGAAAGGCTGTAAACCAAGGCGACTCCTTCTGGAAGTTTCTGCCTCAGCAGAAGCAGAGAAGTCAAGCTGTAGTAGGAGGGAGTGTGAGCTCAAGGAAGCCACGTTGGCTCTGCTTTTAGGCTGGAAGATTCTGGAGCAGTTTGTATATGCTGATGGGAATGAGCTCCAGAGAGGGGAAAGTTCACACTGCAGGAGAGAGAGTGCAGGAGCAATGTCTTGGAGGAAAATGAGAGAGAATGGGACGAGAAGGACAAGGTAAGGATGGTTTGGCTTTGACAAATGCAGGGGCACCTGTGTGCACACAGCAAGAAGCAGTGGGCAGCCAGGCTGTGGAGGTGATCCACTAGAGCTGAACCCAACAGATATGGACTGGATGGCTCAGTACGGCCATCTCTGCTGGCACGTCAACAGGCAGGCCCAGACGGTCCTGTTTGAACCAGGGTTGGAGCCTGACATGAGAGCTGCCTGGAAAGGAGGGAGTGTAAGATGGATTCTAAGCTGGCCAAGGAGGGCAGGGAGCACACACGGGCAACAGGTAGAAAAAAGGCAATAGAATTAGTAGAAGAGATGTCTTCCCAAGGTCAGATCATTGTCACAAGCACGGGAGCAAAGCCCCAAGCTGACAGAATGAAACCAAACAAGGACAAATGGAAATCCACAAACAAAAAATAGAAACACAGAGGATAGAAGAAAAGATGTGTTAGATACTGCATCCATAACCAAAGACAAAATACAAGAAAAGGGACCATTAGAGACCAAGAAAGTGCTTCTGCAAATTAAAAGTAACAAAAATTCTAAAATAAAGTGGGAAAGTCAAGGAAATTCTCAGAAAACTGAACAAAAAGACAAAGAGCTAGATATGAAAGAAAACCAAAGAGCTAGATATGAAAGAAAGATAAGAAAATTGGAGGATCAATACAGAAAGCCAAACATGCAACTAATGGGATTTCCAGGAAAAGAAAAAGATAAACGGTTCAGGGAAAAATTCCAGGAACTGCTACATAAAAATGTCTAGAACTGAAGGCCATGGATCTCCAGAAACAAAGGGCACAGCAAGCACTCACTTCAATTAATGGAAAAAAACCCACATCAAGGCACACCACTGGAAACTTTCAGAATACCAGGGATAAAGAGAATATCTTGAAAGCCAGAAAATAGATTGGAGATGGGGAAGGGACCTATGTGGGGTTTCAGGCATCACTATGACATTGGCTTCCCAACAGCAATCAGGGGAGCTGAGAGACAATGGGACGGTATCATAGAATTTCTTAACAGGATCAGCTCTGAGACGGCCTGAGTTCAAATCTCAGCCCGGCCACTTACAAGCTGTGTGACCACGGTCAAATTACTCAACCTCACTGGGTCTCAGTTTCCTTGTCTGTAAAACAGGCATAACATTCAATGAGCTGTTGTGAGTATAAATTAACTGATGTGATGCACTGAGAACTATGCCTGGCACATGGTAATAAGCATTAAAAGGTTAGTTATTATTATTAAAGTTCCCCAGCCAAACTATTAATGAGGAATGAGATACTTTTCAGACAAATACCCTTACCTACCTTTCTCACAAAGTGACTGGAGGATGGACTCCAACAAATTATGGGGCTAAACTAAGAAAAAAGGAAATACAATGCAAAGAACATCTGACCTCCTTTTGTGTGCTCAGCATCTGAACAGTTTTCTTCTACTGGGAAAATCACTCCCTTTATAAGGCAAAAAAAAAACCCACTCAGCCCAACACACACACACATAAGCTGAAAATGTCAGATCCCTCGCAGATTTTGTCTTTGCACAGTGTCAACACTATCACGACCACACTTTAAAATAGTAGTTTCCCTAACTCCCTTCCCTGCTTTTTCTCCAAAGTATGGACCATCATTTGGTAAACATTATATCTGATTGTTTATTTGATCACTGCATTTTCCCCCTCTGAAATGAAAGTGCAGAGCTTTTTGCCTGTTTTCCCAACATCTAGAGGGGCGCCGAACATGGGCTCAATGAAAACGTGTTGAGTGCAAAGATGTGTCTCCCCAGTCACCCTTGCAGATGAGGCATAGGCACATGGCCGAGGCTCTGTCCATCCTAAATATCCACCTAGGAGGACAGCTCAAAACTCCCTGCACTGGCAAAAACAGGGATTCAGTGAGAGCCAGTGACCAAGGACAGTGGCTCAGCTGCCAAAGTCTGGCACCCACTGTTTTCACTGCAAGCCCTGTGGCAGAATCTGGGGTAAGGTTCTGGCTCATCAGATGATAAAGAATCTGCCTGCAATGCAGAAGACCCAGGTTCATTATGGGTCAGGAAGATTCCCTGGAAGAGGAAAGAGCAACTCACTCCAGTATTCTTGCCTAGAGGACTCCATGGACAGAGGAGCCTGGCGGGCTAAGGTCCATGGGGTCCGAAAGAGTGGGACACGACTGAGCAACTAACACACTTCTTGGCTATGTAGCTTCCAAACCATAATTAGAAATTCTGAGAGTCACCCAGCATCCTTTTAACAAAATCTCTTTTCTGCTTAAATCAGCTAAAGAATGTGATAGTGTGGGGGGCAGGAATTAGGGATTCCTACAGCATCAGTGTGGAGAAGGCAATGGCACCCCACTCCAGTGCTCTTGCCTGGAAAATCCCATGGACGGAGGAGCCTGGTAGGCTGCAGGACCATGGGGTCCCGAAGAGTCAGACACAACTGAGAGACTTCACTTTCACTTTTTACTTTCATGCATTGGAGAAGGAAATGGCAACCCACTCCAGTGCTCTTGCCTGGAGAATCCCAGGGACGGCGGAGCCTGGTAGGCTGCAGGACCATGGGGTCCCGAAGAGTCAGACACAACTGAGAGACTTCACTTTCACTTTTTACTTTCATGCATTGGAGAAGGAAATGGCAACCCACTCCAGTGCTCTTGCCTGGAGAATCCCAGGGACGGCGGAGCCTGGTCTATGGGGTCGCACAGAGTCAGACACGACTGAAGTGACTTAGCAGCAGCACAGCATCAGTGAGACTCACAGGAGGTCAGCTGTCACAAGAGAAATGCTCCCTACTTCTTTCAGGTGCAGCAGAAATGGCACTAAGATAACCTCAAGCATTTGAACATTTAGGAAAGTATGACTGACAGATGTCTGACAAAACTGATGGAACGTTTAGGAGAAAATGACAATAGATAGATGAATACAAAACTAAGCAAACTTTTTAAATGATTTTTAAAAAGATTTCCCTATTTAACCCCAGGAAAACAAAACGTTATACCACAAAGAAAAAGTTTCCACAGTGCATGAAAAAGTGGACTTCAGATGGCGCTACAGAAACAATACTACCTTCATGACACCCCATCCCCTCTGGCCCTTTTAAAACCCAATCAGCAGGGGACCTCCCTGGTGGTCCAGCATCTAAGACCTCATCTTCCAATGCAGGGGGTACAGGTTTGATCCCTGGTCAGGGAGCTAAGATCCTACATGCCTCATAGCCAGAAAAACAAACCATAATACAGAAACAATATTGCAACAAATTCAATAAAGACTTTAAAAATAGTCTACACCAAAAAAAAAAAAATTTAGAAAAAACAAAAACAATCTGCAGACCTGTTTGTTCTTCATCCCCACTCCCCACTCCTGTGAAGTCTCTAGAAGTTCCCTTAACTCTTTGGATCATTCTTAGATCATAAAACATTTTCCAGACACTTTTAGTCCCAAGAACAGTCTCAGCTTAGTAATTAAGATGTCCCGTCCAGATTAATAATCTAAACCCTGAACTTCTTCATTTACAGCCAAGCTCCTCCCCTCGTCTCGCTTGGGCCTGTCTCGGCTGGGGGCCCTGAGCAAGGGAGAAGGGCAGTAAGGTAGGCTTCCTCTGTCTACTGGAATGGCAGGAAGGGGCTTGACTGCCGGGTACCCAAAGCGCTCTCTGGACATAGGTGTTCAGCGCCCACGTCTATGGGTTAGTGGGAGAGCACTCCACTGTTCCCGTGGAACACCGCCAGTCTCATCTCTGCCTGGCAAGAAGCCCTCTCGGGCAGGGTGGGTCTGAAAAGGACCCCTGGAACACAGCCCTCTGCCCATCACAAGAACAGTGCAGCCTCCCCCTTCACTCTGCTACTAGGCAGGGCCTCCAACCACAGATTTCATCTCCCAACACTTTCAGGCATGGAGAAGCACATTGGTCCTCTGAGTGGGCCTCTCAGAGCCCTTCTTACCTGAGTTGTATATGGAGAAACTAACACCCTCCCTGCCCACTTATCCAAGGAAATGTGCTCTCTCACATCTCAACCCTTTGACAGCCTCAAAGTGGGTGCCAGGGAAGAATCTCCAAACCAGAGTTAAGTTTAGGTACCTGAAGTCCTGCTCCAGAAGGTAGAAGCAGGCATTGATAATACTACTCTAGACAGCAGTATTATCAGTACTTACTGTCTTGGGACTCAGCCAAAACCAAGGGAGCAAAATCCCCACAGTGGCCTCCAGCTCCCCACAGTCCCACCTGTGCACGGGCTGCCCCACTGCAACCAGACCTGCTGCAACCAGAGTGGGCGGGATGAGAACAGGGTGGAAGGGGTGGTTCAAGAGAACTAAGTCCTCAGCCACCACACAAGAAGCCAACAGACAGTGAGTACAGCTGATCCAGAAACATCAGCCTAGGCTACCATCAAAAATCCACAAACAATAAAGGCTGGAGTAAGTGTGGAGAGAAGGGAACCCTCCCACACTGACGGTGGGAATGTAAATCGGAGAACAGCATGAAAGTTCTTTAAGAAACTAAAAATAGAGCTACCTTATGACCCTGCAATCCCACTCCTGGAAAAACATGATCCAAAAAGATACATGCACCCCAGTGTTCATTGCAGCACTGTTACAACAGCTAAGACATGTTGTTGTTTGTTGTTTTTCAGTTGCTAAGCCATGTATGGCTCTTTGACCCCATGGATTGCAGCACACCAGTTTCCTCCGTCTTTCATGATCTCCTGGAGTTTGCTCAAACTCATGTCCATTGAATCGGTGATGCTATCTAACTCTCTCAGCCTCTGCTTCCCTCTCCTCCTATTGCCCTCAAGCTTTCCCAGCATCAGGGTCTTTTCCAGTGAATCAGCTCTTCACACCAGGTAGCCAAAGTATTGGAGCTTCACTTTCAGCATGAGCCCTTCCAATGAATATTCAGGGCTGATCTCCTTTAGAATGGACTGGTTTGATCTCCTTGCAGTCCAAGGGACTCTCAAGAGTCTTCTCCAGCACCACAATTTGAAAGAATCAGTTCTTCAGCACTCAGCCTTCTTTATGGTCCAGCTCTCACATCGTACAGAACCAACCTAAATGTCCATTGACAGAGGAATGAATAAAGAAGATTTGATACATATATACAATGGAACATTACTCGGTCATTAACAAGAATGAAATAATGTCATTTGCAGCAACACGGATGGACCTAGAGATTGTCATACTGAATGAAATAAGCCAGACCGAGAAGGAGAAATACCGTATGACATCCTTTATATGTGGAGTCTAAAAAGAAATGGTACAAATGAACTTACTTACAAAACAGAAAGAAACTCACAGACTTGGAGAACAAATTTATGGTTGGTGGGGGAGGGGAGGGATACCATAAGGGATAGTTGGGGAGTTTTGGGATGGACATGTACACACTGCTATGTTTAAAATGTATAGACCAAGGACCTTCGTAGAGCACATAGAACTCTGCTCAATGATGTGTGGCAGCTTGGATGGGAGGGGAGTTCAGGGGAGAATGGATAGTTTTGTAGGTGTGGCTGAGTCCTTTCACCGTTCATCTGAAACTATCACAACATTGTTAATTGGCTACCCCCAATACAAAAGAAAAACTAGGAAAAAAAAAAGAGTGAAGTTGGTGAGCCTCTAATTTGAGCCAAAGTCTCAGTGGAGTCTGAATTTAGTGGGAATATCATTACCAGTAAAAAAAAAAAAAAGGAAAGAAATAGCAGCCTAAGTCTCACTTAAAGGCTAAATAGAGCATACCAGTTAAGGCTTCACCTCTCACTGTTATGTAACCCTGAACAAATCACTCCCTCCTCTGGATCTGTTTCTTCATCTTCGAGTCGGGGTAACAAAAGCAACTCCTTCACAGGGTTGTTGGGAGAATTAAAGGAATAATGCTTGTAATGCGCTCAGAGCATCACTGGACCATGGTAATAAGCACCATGTTTAGCTACTATTGTTTTTATTTTTGCAACCGAGACAAATGGAAGAAAATACTAGAAAATGAAAACTAAGTAAGTTAAAGTCAAGGTCCCTGTGGTGCAAGTTCAGGGAGCAGTCCACATAGATGGGGGTGAGTGGTGCCCCCTGGAGGTGGCCATTCCCGCAGCTCTGGAGGAAGGCAGCTGCCTTTCAGCAATGCAATGAGGAAGGCAAGGGACTGACTCCCTGTGGAGTCTGAGAGTATTAGGTGGTTTAAAAACTGTTAGTATTATTTTGCTGAAAATAAAAATTCATTTTCAGAATGTCAATAAAACAAGTTCCCCAAAATAATAAGAAGAAAAGCAATGAAGGAAATAAAGGAAAATCTTGGAGTTAAGACTATAAAAAATTTTTAAATTTTTGTTTCAAAATCATCATAAAAAAAACTTGCCTAAACAGCAGACTCATAAAAATATTAGCAACAAATATAAAGAAAATATTAACTTATTGAGCTAATTTATTGAGCACTTTAAAATATGTAAGATTTTTAATTTTACAAATAAAATATTTAGACCCTAACATAGTTGCAACAACTTGCAAAAGAGGAGCTATGGACTGCAAATCAATACACAGTATATATTCCACTACACCAACAATCAAATAAATGTAAATGAAACTATAACCAGATGTTACTTCCATCTTCCAATTTGGAAACTACTTCCAAAATAATGGTGAAGATAAAGGGAAGTGACCTCTCTAAGACACTGCATGCAGTTGCGAAAATTCACGCCCCTTCAAAAGAGCTATTTGGTAATATGTGGGTCAAATATTACTAGTCTTTGACCCAGTCATTTTCAATTTGGGAATCTATCCTAAGAAAACAATCAGAGATGCAAATGAAGATTAATGCATAAAAATAGTAACTGCAGCATTATCTATACTAAGGGAAAAGGTGAAAAATTCTAAGCATCATGCACATGCAAGTAATATATATATTTATATATATATAAATATATATATATGTATTTGTTTGTACCCACATCAACTATCTCTGAGAGGCTAAACAAAAATGGCAGGGGGGGTAGCTGGTAGGGGGTATTACTAGTTGTTTCCAGCAAAGGGACCTGGGGGTGGGGGGAGAAGAGGAAAGCTTTTCCTAAGAAACCTTTTTGGGTCTTCTGAGTTTTGAACTATTTTCATGTTGTGCCAATTCAAAATAATTTAAAAACTGTAATAAAATGGAATACATTTTTGAATGTTTACAAAGAATTTTAACAGCATGGGAAAGTTTTATTATGTTACTAACAGAATGTTAAGTTTAAAAATAAGTACCTAAGACTTTATATTCAGAATGATACCAATGATAATAAAAATATTAATATAGAGATAAGTATAGAAAAAAGACTGAAAAGAAATATACTAAAACATAAATGGTGATCACTGCCCGGGGTGAGATTATTTTCATCTTTAAATGTTTTTAGGGACCTCCCTGGAAGTCCAGTGGTTAAGACTTCATGCTTCCAATGCAGGGGTGCAGGCTTGATCCCTGGTCTGGAAGCTAAGATCCTACATGCCTCTCAGCCAAAAAAAAAAAATATATATATATATAAAAGGGAAGCAATATGCTACCAAATTCAATAAAGATTTTTAAATGGTCCACATAAAAAAAAAATCTTTAAAAAATGAAATAATGTTTTTTATGGTGGTCTAGTGGTAAAGAATCTACCTGCCAATGCAGGAGACACAGGAGACTGGGGTTCAATCCCTGGACGGGGGAAGATCCCCTGGTGTAGGCAACAGCAACCCACTCCAGTATTCTTGCTGGGAAATCCCAAGGACAGAGGAGCCTGGCAAGCTACAGTCCATGGGATCACAAAGAGTCAGATCCAACTGAGTGACTGAGGATATACACATGCATCTTATAATTTCCAAATTTTCTACAATAAGTATATACTTCTGACATAAGTGAGAAAAATAAAAATTATTAAATTACCTTTAAAAGGTATCTTTAAAGCTATATCTGTATCTTTACCACTTCAGCCACTTCCCAAAGAAGGATGAGGAGTAAGATCAAGTAATTGGCTGGAAGTCAATGAGAGCTGGACTGTAAAAAAAAAAAAGGCAGAATGCCAAGGAATTGATGCTGTAGAACTGTGGTGCTGGAGAAGACTCCTGAGAGTCCCTTGGACTGCAAGGAGATCAAACCAGTCAATCTTAAGGGAAATCAACCCTGAACACTCACTGGGAGGACTGATGCTGAAGCTGAAACCAGTATTTTGGTCATCTGTTGCAAACAGCTGACTCATTGAAAAAGTCCCTGATGCTGGGAAAGATCAAGGACAGAAGCAGAAGGGACTGGCCATCAGAGGATGAGATGGCTGGATGGCATCACCGATGCAATGGACATGAAATTGAGCCAACTTCAGGAGATGGTGAGAGACAGAAAGGCCTGGGGTGCTGCAGTCCACGGGGTTGAAAAGAGTCGGACCCGAATGGGCGACTGAACAACAACAACAACAGGAGTGATTCCTATCTAAACATCTATGCAAGGTGTCATCAGGGGGCCATGTGCATGATTCCAGCTTCAGAGGTGTACTTGCATGAACCATCTGCCCTCTCTGGACTGCTTCCTGGGGAATCAGCAGAACACACCCACTACAGCCGGGCCATTCAAACACTACTTTTCCAGGAAGGCTGCTCTGATCTCTCTCTTGTCAGTGCTAGCTCTCTGAGAGCCGGCAGACCCTAGGACTCACGTCTGCATCCTCAGTAGGAGCCAGGACTGGTAACCAACATGCCGGTCCCACCTCCAAGCTGTTATGTTCATCTGCCTGTCCTCTTGACTGCATGCTCCGAAAGCTGATGCCGAGCTTGGGTTATACTCACTTCTCCAGAGTCTAACAGAGAGCCTAGCATATGATAGGGTTCTAGGAAATGTTTACTGAACAAATGGATAAATTAAAGAATGATACTCTAGATTAGCACTGTCCAACCGAACTTTCTCTGGTGATGGAAATGTTCTATATTTGCTGTCCAATATGGTAGACACTGGGCTTCCCAGGCGGCAATAGTGGTAAAGAACCTGCCTGCCAATGCAGGAGACATAAGAGACGCGGGTTTGATTCCTGGGTGGGGAAGATGCCCTGGAGGAGGGCATGGTAACCCACTCTAGCATTCTTGCCTGGAGAAGTCCATGGACAGAGGAGCCTGGTAGGCTACAGTCCACAGGGTCACAAGCAGTCAGACACAACTAAGCATGCAGCACGCACACATGGAGCCACTAGCCACATGGGTAGTAAAAGCCACTGAGCACTGAAATGTTGCCAGTAGTCTCATTTATTTAATTGTAAATTAACTTAAATAGCCATAAATTCCTCCATAAGAATGCTTACATCACTGGATAATTATAAGATTACAGAGATGATCCATTTTAAAAAAGAGAGATGACCCAACATCTTATAGCACTCAAAAGATGACCATGGCAGAATACTGGAAATGAGGGGGAAGAGAAGGAAGGTCCCCAACCGCCCCCAAGCCTGCACCTACCTGGCTGATATCACACAATGGGAACCTACTTGTCTCCATAGCTCCCTGGCCAACAGCTCTGCTGTATTCTGGGTACAAAGCAGCCAGAGTCATGGAGAGAATAAAAGACTGGGATGAGTGAGAAGGGAAGGGTGTGGGTCTGGGAGAGGAGAGACTCTGAAGGGGTTGCAAAAGGTAAACTCTGGCCTTTTTTATCGCCAAAGAGAAGAGACAGTATTCCCTCCAAGACAAAAGCTTATGCAAGCAGGGACTAGCAACAGGTGCAGGAAAAGAGCTAACAAAGGCATCCCCAACCCCAGGACTGGGTAACCCGTGTGGCTCCACCACCAGTGTCCTGCAGAAGGCTGCTCTGCACACCCGTGTTCCCGCCTGTCCTCAGATTCTCACACTAGCCTTGCAAGGCAAATATTTCCATCTTATAAGCTGGCAAACCAAGGTTCTGTGAGATCATCTGAGGCCGCAGGTCTCGGACTGTCTGGAGCTCAGAAGTCTGCTGAGGACAGTGAGCCAGGTGATGAGGTGGTGAAGTCACACAGATGAGGACTGGAGACCTGGCCAGGCTGGGAGGGAACCTGCACACACTGTCGTCTTGCCCTGCTGACTTCGAGCTCATTGCAGGTAAGGGCTCTCTGGGTTAGACCATGATGGTGTCCCAGGGCCCAACTCAACACCTGGGACATAGTAGCCATTCAATATACTGAGGAACAGACAAAGCAACAACCAAACCCAGATACAGCCCATCTGTTTTCAGGATACCTTCTCACGTGTGTGGGTACTCAGTCGTTCAGTTGTAACTGACTCCTTGTGACCCCATGTACTGTAGCCCGCCAGGGTCCTCTGTCCATGGGATTCTCCAAGCAAGAATGCTGGAGTGGGTTGCCATGCCCTCCTCCAGGGGATCTTCCCAACCCAGGGATCGAACCCAAGTATCCTCCATCTCCTGCACTGGCAGGCAGATTCTTTGCCACCAAGCCACCTGGATGAAGCCAATACTTCATCCCCTGTGCTCCTGACAACTGGTCAGGCAGAGATCACTGTCCAAGGCTCATACATACAGAGCCACTCTAGGTTGCTGTCCTGAAAATCTGCTTGGGGAATTGCCCAGGAAGCCACATGTTGACTGCAGAAGGACAGATTAATTCCTCTGGGGACCTGCATTCATTCTCTTCTCTGGTCCACTCTCCTCCTGCAAGTCGGAGATGCAGTTATTACAGACCCTGCTTCACAGAGCTCACAGTCTCATTGGGGAGGAAGCATACTATTCAATGGGAGAAAAGTGACAGAGGGAAGCAGAAGATGAAGGAGAGAAACACTAATTCTGGCTGGAGGAGGCAGTTTCTCAACCGTGATGAATGGGGAAGATTGGACCCAAGGCATTCGAGTTTAGAGGACCTGGAGGAAGGTCCAGAGAGGAGGCAAGGTGTGAGAAAGGTCAGGGTCTTGGGAGTCAGGCCTGCAGCTACCACCCAACAACTCTAGGAGTTTGGGCAGGTTGTTCAGCCTTAGTTTTTCTCATCTGTAAAATGGGGGTGATGATACCCCACAAGGAGTAAGTGGCTTCGCAGAATATCTGCTCAAGCAGGGCCCAACAAATTGAAGCCTCCTCAGGGCTGAAGAGCCCCACTGGTGTGGGGATGTGGGAGGAGAAAAGGAGCACCTTCTTAAGTGTAGGAGGCAGAAGCAAGGGAATTCAGCTGGATATTAGAGTTTGAAGGCAACTCCCAACCCAACTAACCAGGGACAGGTGGAGGGAGGTCTGTACCTCCTGACCCACCCCAGAAACACCCACTCCTGCCAGACACCAGAGTCACTGCAGTTTGAATGAATGTCCTGGACTGACCCCAGGACTGGGACTTGTCAGATAATTGTGCTGATGCAGCCCATGCCCACCTGGGCAAGGGAGGTGGACAGTTCCTAACCTTCCTCCAACCCTAAGTGAAGTCAAGATGCCAGCAAGTCAGATCTGTGTCCTCCAGCACTGAGATGAGGACCTCAGTCTCTGAAACCCTGAAGTCCTTGTTCTTTAATTTTTCCAAATAAACAAACAAAAAGAAAGAACAAAATCAGGACTTCTTTGGCAGTCTAGTGGCTAGGCTAAGACTCTGAGCTCCCAATGCAGGGGGCCTGGTTTCAATCCCTGGTCAGAGAACTAGATCCTGCAACTAAGACCCAGCACAGCCAAATAAGTAAATGAATAAAATATTAAAAAAAAAAAAAAGAACAAAACACCAAATAAAGGGGTGGGGTACTGCAACATAGATGAGAAACACCATCAGACCAATTCGGGCTTGGGGACCTAGACCCAGCTCTGCCACTCGGTAAGAGCAGTAATAACAGCTCACCTTTGTCACATACCTACTATGTGCCTACCCCTGAGCCAGGCGCTCTACAGACTCCTCACTTAATCCTCACCTTAATCCCCTCATCAACTCTATGAGATAGACTTTATCTCCATTTTACAAATGAAGAAAATGGAGGTTCAGAGTCCAGTGAACTTGCCCAAGATCCAGCAAATGGTATAGCTGGGGTCTGAACTCAGTTCTGACTCCAAAACCCATGTGACCACCTTTGCACAAGTCATATGACCTCTCTGAACCTTAGTCTTCCTATCTGTTCATAGGGGGATGAAACAAATAATAACGATTTGGGCAGAGCTCTACAGTTTACAAGCTCAAACCAGGACAGTACCCAGAGAGGAGCCAGAAAGCCAACACAATCCCTGGGGTCCGTCTAAGCCTGTCCTGGAGTGGGGATCAGGGTACATACAGCCATCTCCACCCCAGCAGGGTAACTGAGAGCTGGCTCCTGGTTCTCATTTCCAAGGCTCTTCTTCATCTTAGAGAAATCTGGGTCAGATGTGTTGCAACCACCAATAACTGCTCTTTAAACCACAGGATGAGACACTCTTGAAAGCACCTGAGACTGCCTAGAAGGGAGGGCAAGTGTGTGGCAGAGAGTGCCTACAATCCAGGCCAGTCACTCCAGGACAGCATTTGGCCCTTGCTCCTCCACCTGACACCACTCCGCCTGGCCACAGCCTAGAAGGGTCTGTGATTATGGAAGCCAACTCCTCCCAGAAAGGAGAAGAAAGGCAGGCCCAGACAGAGGAGACGACTTGCCCAACGAATGTGACCCAGATGAACAGGGGGCAGACCTCACGGTGAAAAGCCCCAAGACAGTGTGGAAAGAAAACAGGGCTGTTTCTGCATGTGAGAACTCCTTGCACACCTACTGGAGTCTTGCATGTGCTGAGCGCTTACTATATATTCAACCTGGTAAGAAAAACAGACATCAAACTTCTCCTTTCACGATGACAAGCTCCTTGAGGGCAGAGACTGGGCTGGACTCCATTCCCAAACTTCCTTGATACCCACTTTGATCCGGGCCCTGTGCTAGGCACAGGGGTGCAGGAATAATGAGACTCTGCCCTGTCCTCAAGGACACAGTAAGTAAATGGAAAATTGCCACAGGACATGTCCTGTGCTACAGATGAAGGAAGGATAAGGATTGTGGGTGCCAGAGGCCTAGCATCACCAGGCTGTGGGAGAACAGAAAGGCTTCCAGAAAGAGGTGGCATCTGAGCTGGATCTTAAGATTAAGTAGGAGTCAGACCGGTGAAAAGGAAGGGAAGGAAGGCCCTTCCAGGAGATTTTGTTTATCAAACGTTTGCATAATAGCAATAACAATAATAACTCCAACATTAATTGAGCATCTGACCATGTGCCAGTCTCTGTATTTAAGTACTTATACAAGTATTAACTCATTTCATCCACATAAAAATCTTCTGAGACCATTACAACTACTATTCCTGTTTTACAGATAAGAATATTGAGGCCCAAAAAGCTTAATAACTTGCCCAAGATCCCCAAGTTGGTACCTAGAACCAGAGTTCAAACCTAGTGGTCTGTTTCCACATTACAGCCCCAACCAGCACCCTATATCCTTCTCAGATACGTATTTTGCAAGACAAGGTACTAGACATAGGGCTACAAAGATAGATATTTGAATATTAACTATTTTATGTTCTAAAAATGATTTAAAGAGGCACACAAATGAATAAAAATAAGCTCACAGTGTGTAAGGACAGAAGGACACGTAAAGAGAAAATTCCAGGTTCAAAGCTGCATAAGGAAAAGTCTGATACCACTGAAGGACAAGCAAATAAGACATTAGGAAGAGAAGGTAAACTTTCCTGGTGGTATGGTGGTTAAGAATCTGCCTTCCAATGCAGGGGATCCAAGTTCAATCCCTGGTCGGGGACCTAAGGTCCCACATGCCTCAGAGCAACTAAGCATGAGCATGGCAACCGCTGCGCTCACGGACCACAGCTACAGAGTCTGTGCGCCACGACAAGAGATCCCACTGCTGCAATGAAGCAACGAAGACCCAATGCAGCCAAATTAATTAATTTAAAAATAAATAAATTCATTTCCTTTAAAAAAAAAAAAAAGGAAGAGGTGGAACTGGATTGGCCGGAAGGCTTTGAACGCCAGACCAAGGTGCTCAGATTTTTCCCTCAGTCAACTAGCTGCTAATCTACAAGCCAAGATGTAATTTCAGGGGAGAGCTTGAAAGCATATGCCAAAGACTATCTCTGGAACAAACCGATATCACTACAGATATGTGAGTGAGTGATAAAATACAAATCTCTTTAAAATAGCCCTTAAAACTAGTAACCTCCAGGTATCTTCTCCATCAGTAGATAAAAAATATAACAGCTATCACAGGGGATAGATTTTTGTCCTTATGTTTAGAAAACTTGGGATACCCTGCTGTCAGGGGTGGGAAGCAACAAGAAGACTTAAAGCAAGGAACTCTTTGGGGATTGAAGGTCTGGGAATTTTGCCCTCCACCCATGCCTATACCTCCACCTCTCCAGGCTGGAAATCAACCATCTGAAGTCCCAAAGATGAGCCGAGCCCAGCCAAAGCTCCAATGCAGAGACATTCTCACAAAGAGAGCTACGTAAGTACAAATGACTGTTTGATCAATCATTTGGCCTCAGCGTGGGATTTGGTTAGAATTAAAGCCATCTGGTTGGGAGGGGGAGGAGACAAGCAGGCGGGAAAATGACCCACCCCCTCCCCCCAAAAAGCATTGCTAAAATATAACAGGGGAAAAACAGTAAAGTCTCCGCTGTTATTTCAGCCTAAGCCACTTAATCCTTCAGCACATAAAGCAACTTATTTTATGACCTTTTCCCTTTAAAAAGTAAATCAGAAGACGCTGCCTTGAATTCAGATATCTCTGAAACACACTACTCATCCCTCCCAGTGAAATATCCTGTTTCATAAACCTTCTTCGAGATACTTGAAACTGTAGATCACTAAATGCCTAGCTTTAGGCATCTGACATTCCAGAGAATTAATATTTAAACTTATTATAGGAAAAAAGAATTGAGTTTGGTTGAAGCATGAAATATTTAATAGTGTCTCCAAATTAGAAACCCTATTTTGTTTCGCGTTGGAAATGCCAACGTTATTACCTGGGCTTTGCACTCAAATAAGATAAAATGCACGGGCGGTCTTGAGATTAAACACACAATTACGGCCGTTTTCTCCAGAGAGAAGGGGAGCGAGACAGGTTTGGGGAGTGGAAGCGATTGGGTTTCATTTTTACGATACACTTAAAATTATATTATCATTCTCTGCCTGGAGGGTTGGACTTGAGAGGGTTGAAGCTACTTAACCACTGAAAACTGTGTCAAGATCGGTGAATCCACAGAGCCCTATTCACAGGCTGCTGAAGCCATCTATGTCTTGGAACAGGCCCGCTGCTGGGCAAAACCCCGGGAACTTTCTCTACTCACTAGGACAAAAGTATTAAGTGGTTTGGGATAAAAATTAAGCTTCAATTGACACAGTGGATCCTGGCAGCCTCTGCCGGCACGTGTAATTTATTTACAGGGTTGGAAAGTCGGCAAAATACATCATCAACTCTTATACAAACTTCTATTAGGTATTAAATACCCAAGCCTCAGAGAAGTAATTCATATAGTCCAACAACGTTCCAAAATAAACCCAATCTCCAGCCCTCCGGAGAGCTTAAAACAGCAAATGGGATCTGTGTTTTTAAGCTGAGTTTATAATACTCCCTGGTTTCTTGCTAAAGCTTTGCCATCAAACCTGTTACTTAAAAACAAAAGCAACAACATCTAAAAAAGTAATCCAGTTGCTAAAAAAGACATAAATAGGAAGAGGCTGGGCCACAAGGCAACCAGGCCATCCTTGACACCTCTTCCGGCTCTCACTTTCAGACCCAGGGTCAACATCTAAAGGCAAAGGAGCTTTGGGCAAGCCTAAAGCCTCCTACAATTTCCACTTCAGAAAAAATATGACCCCTTGAGAATGTCCACGTTCACATACATTCTCACAAACACACACACACACCCGTGCAAGGCCACAGACCCAAGCCAGCAGTGGGACCTCTTCCTTCCAGAGAGGGGCATTTGACTCATTCATCATTTGACACAAAAGACCCATTTCCCACAAACTCTAGTTCACTCTGATCCCTGGCCTGCTCTCCCCCACAAGCCTTTCTTCATCCCACCAGGCGTTTAATAAGAAATAATTAGTTAATAGATCTCCAGCCATCATGCCCAGTGAAGCATGCATTCTACACACTAAGTGTAGTGGGATCATGAGGAATTCTCTTCAAACAGAAGTCTTCATGACCAGCAGAAGGGAGATCACAGCCAGGGCTTGGGCAACAGAGCTCCCACTGTATGACAGGCTCAAATGGGACGTGAACCTGCAGTAACCAGTGGGGTGTGTGTACGCTGCTTCTCAGAGGGGTCTGCTTCCAGGGGCCCTCCGGTCTCAGGCTCCTTGCCTGAGGACCCCCATGTCACAACCGGGAACCACTGTCCTTCCCCCATTTCTGCAGCAGAGAGTAGTGGGGAGAACCCCAGTGAAGGCAGAGTCTCTCCTTAAAGTCACACCTCAAAAAAAAAAAAAAAAGTCACACCTCGGCCTGTGAGCTGAGACCACAGTCTGCCCGAGGGACTGGTTGTCTGGTCCTGACTGTGGCCTTCCACTGCTGTCCCCCAGGGTTCGGAGACACATGCTAGAGCCACCGTGACTCTTAGCCGCTGCATGGGTTTTAAAAGCTGAGTTGAGAGCTCTGTGCTCTACAGTAGCGGTCCCCAACCTTTTTGGCATCAGGGACCTGTCTCGTAGAAGATGATTTTTCCATGGGCCGGGAGAAGTGCGGGTGGTTTGGCAACGATTCAAGCGCATTACATTATTGTGCACATTATTCCTATTATTATTACATCAGCTCCACCTCAGATCATCAGGTGTTAGATCCCGGAGGTTGAGGACCCCTGCTTTGGAGGAAAGCACCGGCTTTGCTGTCAGATAGAGCTGGGTTCAAATCCCAGGCTCTACCACCTACTTTCTGTACAGTGAGTCACTGCAAATTAAATATGGAGCTCACTGTTTAGACAAATTGCTCAACTTTTCCAAGCCTCATTTCCCTGATCTGTAAATTCAGAATAATGCCTCCTTTTCTCATAGGGTTATTGGGCTCTATTAAATGCAATGACAGCTACGAACTGCTAGACCTGGCACAGAGTAGGTGCTCAGTAAAGGTTAATTGACATCTCTTCCTCTTCCGGTTCCTTCTGTAGTCAGCTTCAGGAATCAAGAGTTCCAAGAGGTCAAGTCGAGAACCAGACCTTTTTCTGTACTCTATATCCTTCCCAACTGCCCCAGCCGAGTTCATGTGGAATCCTGGAGCAACGGAGCAGGAAGGGACTATAGGTCATCCCAACCAAGTGCTTCCCATTTCACAGATGGGGAAACCGAGGCGCAGAGCCAAGGGCTGGGCCCACATGCATTGAGTCTGTACAATGGTGCATGTGTTTGCTCCAGACAGGGCCAACCATAACCACCAAAAAAATTCAGGCCATACAGGAAATGCATTATTCAGTGAACGGACTGAAGGCTCCTCTCAGTGCGTCTGACTCAAATGCTGACTTTAAAAACACAGCTCGTAATGCTAACACAATCCGCCTCGACCCACCGGAAACCTTCTGAAGGAATAACCCTTTAGAGTTAAGGGGACGACGGAGAAAAGAAGAAAACAGATGCTTCAAGTGACTTTAAACTAAAAGACCACTGGGTCAGGGTTGCATTTTTTCCACCCCATCCCACCCCAGGTCTCTGTTTTCTTTCAGTTTCTTATAAGGCTTTAGGACACCAAAGCAGCCACAAAACTTACCTCCCCCCACTTCTTTTCTGCTTCCCTTAACTCAGTAACTCAGCTATCAGTCCCGGACTTTGCTTCTAATGCTGAAAGCATTTTTTTTTTCATTGTAAACTATTAAGTCGGGCAGTGGCTGTTGATAAACAAGAAATCCGTTTTTAAACTGCTAGACTCATTAGCACAGGGAAGGCGAGCAGCACAAATATTTCAGGAGTTTGCTCTTTTTTCCTGGCCCTGGTATCACAGCTGGGCTTTCTGCATGTTGCCGTTGAATTTTTCAAAGCCCAGGGCAGAATTTGTTTCATTTCTTCTCCCCCTTGAACTCAATGTCTTTGTTTCTTTAAACACAGAAATAAACTACCCCCTACCAGAAGAAACAACAAAGTCTCCAGGTCCAAATTAACTGCAACTAAAATCTGTATTAGGAAAAAAATTAGCAAACCACACATTCTAATTTAACTTTGAATATAATCATAGATATAAGGTGAAGTTGTTGAAGTACTACTGTGTCAGCCTCAAAACAGAGAATTATTTTCTAGGAAAATTGAAAGAAGGGAAATTATCTTCCCTACGCAAAAGTCCCAGTTAGTGACTGGTCCATTTACAAATAAAGTTGGTATTTATTTGTTTGGTTTTTTTTTCCTATTCCTATCCAAAAAAGGATGGAAAACCCCATTCCAAACTTTAGTTTCTCCCCTTTTCTAGGATGCTTGCCAAACTCCACAAAATAAAACCGAAGAAAATGATGATAATTATGCAACATTCAGAACAAAGAACATAAGAATATATTTTTTTAAATGATTCATTGTGCACTTATGCCTGTAATGGGATTTTAACGCACTGTAAAAATAAGTGTGCTGGCTCACTTAGCTTCTCACGCAACTGTAACGCAGGGAGATGAAGAACTGAAAGATGGGGTGAGTTTTGGTTTTTTTCTGAAGGAGGAGATGTGTGAAGGAAAACCATGGTATATAAAGAAACAAGTTTTTTAATCAGAGGTGGAGCAACACAGCCTATCGATACAATTCCGCAGCTAAGACAGTCCTGAGACCTCAGCCCAGCTGAGCACTACAGGTAAACGAGTCAGCAATAAGGAACCCTAAGTAAGTTACGATCTCATGCACTGGTTCCCTTTCCATTTTGCACTCCAGGTCTTAGCAGCTTCTACAGAGCTCGGGAGGAAAAAGGGAAGAGAAATTCTAGCCACCCAAGATTCTTTGGGAATCTTTGGGAATTGTATTTCCGCTACATGTCTATAAAAGATATGTCGGATACATAATTCTTATGACTGTAGACGCAACATGTTCCTATCTTATTTGTGTACCCATACACATACATGTTTCTCTTTGTCTCACTGAGCCTGACATTTGGCCAGCAGGTTTTTCTCCCCCTTATTTGAAACCTCAAGCACTGAAGAAATTTGGATCTGATTATTTCCGGATCACAGGACCAGCACTTTAAAATGGATGAAATGCAAGCAAATTGCCCACTAGAGCCGGAGGGGGTAAATGCTTTCAAAATAACTCATACCTTTCTATTATGGATGCGCTGGCCTCTCCAAAACCTCCCCAGAACATCACAGTGGCTTTTGATTCAAATGAAGAAACTCTACAAGGTAATGCCAACCAAAAACCGTCATGTCTTACTCTTCACCTCCAGTCCTTAATGCGCCTGCACACAACCTACAACTGCATTCCTTCTTTGTTTTCATTTTTAAAGGAAAAATACATATACTTTTTCTTTCAGTTATAAGATTGACTACTTTGGGAATTTTTAGCCACGGTATGATGGCTGTTGACAAACAACAGGGTCCACATTTGTCATGATCATCAGCCTCCTTTTTATTTGCTAGGATGTGTCCAGTCTCAGCACACAGTGAAAAGGGTCCAGTGAGTTGCTGAGAATTAAATAGTAAGCTCATTATCTGGTTTGGTCTGAGAGCAGCAATTCTGGTCAAACAGAATCATTTGGTGAACTAAGAAGTTTTCTAAAGATGGGGCAGATACTCGTTACCAAATTCCGAAGATTCGAGACAGAAGAAATACCAACAGCAAAAATAGTTTCAATTCTCTGGGAACGTTTGGGAAGCCGTCATGAACGCCAGCTCTCAGCCACCAACACACACACATAGAAGGCACTAGTTGTGGAATGGGAAGCCTTAGAAACTGCCACTTACTGTCTGTAGCCTTAAGCACATCCTTGAGCCTTAATGTCTTCATCTATAAAATGAGAATCACAGTAGTAAGAGCCAGGATCTGCCTGCAGATACAAACTGCAAAGAGCTTTTACATCTGTCCCCTCGGAACAGCCCACGAGGTGGGCAGGGCTCAGCTGGCGTGAAGGCTGATGAAAGAACGTGTGCAGGACACACGCTGAAAACTGTAGAGCACCGTGCACAGAGAACGAGCTTCACCGAGGCAGCGCCACAAAGCTGACCGCCGCCATAAAGTCCAGATGTTTACCTTCTCTCCTTGTCAGAACTTCCACAAGCAGAGTGTTGGGTGTTTAATAAAAAGAAAAAAAAAAAGCCCAGCATCTGGTAATTTGGCCTTTTCAGCTGTTTGGAATCTGGATAAATGGGATTCTGCCATAAACAGATTGTGATTCTTATTGTAAATGATGACAATGTTAGTCCATGACGTTGCACCATCCCCAGTGCCTCCTAACTCCAGATCTGAAAATCCAGAGAACCCTGACATTTATGGATAAGCTGCTGGGTTTGAGAGCTCACGCCCCGCCTCAGTTTAGGGTCTGTCGGAGAAACAAGAAGGCAGAGCATCTGAAACCTGATTCCAAACCAAGCAATACTGTCGTCTCTCCCGTCACCGGGCAGCACTGGCCACAAAAGACCTGAAGCTTGGCTCCTCTCAGCTTCCTCTGGCTAGGACACCAGTTAAAAGTCGTGAAAGTCAACAATTAAAAAACATCAAACCTTCCTCCCTTCTCGCCCCACCCTCTTTGTCTCAAACACAGCTGACCATAAAATAACGGTGCCCTACACGAATTAATAAATGTGAACCCTTCTTCCTTTTTAGTTTATATTCTTACAACTGTTTCATTTTCCCTTGGGAAGGAAGCATTATTACTTCTCGTGCAAATGAAAAACCAGCGGTTGAGAAGGTTAAACACATCACAAGAGCCGTCTCCAAAATAACCAGGCACTGAGGTGGCCCTTTGACACCATAGATCACTAGTACTCTCCTCAGTCTTTCTGTCTCACGGTAGATTTACAAATGAGGAAACTAAGGCTCAGAGAAGGAAATAACTTCCCCCAGTCCCACGGATCCTAGGTGGCAGGGTCTTACAATTTCCAGCACGGTCAATAAATATTTTTCAGTTGGTATTCTTGTCTTCTGTTTCCAGTAAGCCTGAGACTTGGAGCTAGACACCAAATATTCAAAGGGTTATGAGGTCTAGGGAGTATCTGGGTAGGAATGGGGGCAGCAAGAAGGTTTCTTTTATGGCCTCTTTTTTTTTTTTTTTTTAATTTCAACTACAGAGGGCAGGTCTTTATTCCCAATCCCGATCCCCCCTCCCACCTCCCTCTCCACCCGATTCCTCTGGGTCTTCCCAGTGCACCAGGCCGGAGCACTTGTCTCATGCATCCCACCTGGGCTGGTGATCTGTTTCACCATAGATAGTATACATGCTGTTCTTTTGAAATATCCCACCCTCACATTCTCCCACAAAGTTCAAAAGTCTGTTCTGTATTTCTGTGTCTCTTTTTCTGTTTTGCATATAGGGCTTTTATGGCCTCTTTGAGAAGGTTGCCCAGCTCTGATTTTCTCTCAGGCCACTATGCAGCTTGACTACAGGGAAAAAAATTTGCCTAGAAAGACAGAAGCCAAGTCAGAAGCCTCTTCAAGCCTAGGTCCATAACCTGTGGGCTGGCCAGAGACCCACCCAGCAGGCCTCAGTTTCCTCATCTTTCAAATGGGTATGACAAATCTGACCCCCACCATCCTCACTGGAGGCTGTGAAGAAAACAGAAGCCTCTTACAAAAAGCTTAATCAGTATAACCATCTTAAGGTACAAAGAAAGAGGTGCTTCCTCCCATTCTTTTACCCCCCTCTGCCCTTTCCAAACACAATCCTAATTTAAAGATCTCATATTTTAGACATTGGGGGCATACGGATAAAAATAATTGGGGTTTAGGAGAATGGACGTCAGAAGATTGTACACAACTAATGCATACACATGAAAGGTCTCTAACCACAACTTTGGACGTCAGAAAGTTGTACACAACAAATGCATCCACATGAAAGGTCTCTAACCAGAGCCTGGAACAAAGGCTATGTTTGGGAGAGCAATTTATTAGGTCTGCAGAGAACTGACATCTTCAGTTGACAGCTATTTTTTTAAAAACACAAAATGTTGCAAGAGGGTATCTATTTAAGGGAGGATTGTCTGCAGGAGCAGGGGCAAGTGAGGGAGCTCCAGGCTGCAAATATTACTCATGTCTTGCTGCACAGCCCTCCTCTCTTCCTAGTAAAAGGGAACCTCATGTGTGTATTCCAACAATAATACCTTAAAGTGTTTTCCTCTATATCCTTTAAAAATGACCTCTATCTCTTGGAGAAGAGACTGAATTTAAAACAACAGACAAGAAATAGTGCTCTCCTACAAAGTCAGGTATTTTCATTAAAAAGCAAAAAGTATTTATGTTTATTTCACTTTACCAGTCTTTGAATTAGAGAGTTTTTTTTTACCCTAAAGGAGCTCTCATCCCTAAAAGTAAGCCACCCTGCCATTTCTAAGTTGCCAATTGATGCTAAAGTAATGATGCCTATAGAGCCATAAAACAAACTTTTTGTCTTCCTTAAGAATCAACTAGAAATAGAACCAAGAGGTCCCAAACAATGAAATATTGAAAAACCAAAGCTTTGCTTTTTCCCAGTGAAAAAAAGTAGATGAGGGGAAAGATATAGTGCCTCAACAATTTCCCCAATTTCTGGTTAATTATCTGTCAGTGTGAAACTTATAAATAATGGCTCAATAATCATTAACTGTGATGAGAAGAACGTGTTCATGAGAATCCAGCCTCATCACTGACTTTGACCCATTAATTATACTGGAACCTGCACCTTATACCCACCAGCCTCATTGGGTACAGGAAGGGTATTACAAACTAACTTTTGACCAAAGACTATGCCTCTGAAGCAACAAGTACATAACAGCCATTGTTAAAGTCAGGACTTCACTCAGGCTAGACTATAGATTCATAAAATTTTCCATCAGGAATCCAGAAATCATCTGGTATAATTAATTCCTTACTTGACAGATGGGGAAACTGAGGTCCCAACAGGGGAGGGGTCTGGCTGAAGGCTTCTGGTTTTTGTTACTGAGGAAGACTGGAATACTTCAAAGTATGCTGTTAGCAGGTTCAGAGACAGACATACTCGAATTGCTACTCATCCTAATTTATAATAAGGTTTTGACAAATTTCACACAACTTTTATCAGAAACATACAGAAGCAAAATTATGTAATCTGAGCTTTCTAAACACACATCCGCCCCCCCCCCGCCCCCGCCCAAATAGGCTTACTGAGTTTAAATTAGGTGCTTCCTAAACAGTCACCGTTTCAGAATGACAAGCGAGTCCCAAACAACTTGCGAGAAAACTGACGAACTCTGGAGAAAGTTCTACCAAGTGCTTGGGAATATTCCTACAAAGGCCTGCGGTGGAATCAGACTACCCGAATCTCTCCACGCCGGTGGCCAAGGCACGTCGGCGGGGCCATACTCACCCTTCCCGGCGGCAGCGGCAGAGGCCTTGGATGGACCGTAGTCTCGGGGACTCCGGGGCCGGAGGAGGTCGTGGGCGCGCGGTGGCGCGGGAGGCCGGGGCAGCAAGTCACGCGGACCCCCATCCCCGCAGCCCCCGCCGCTCACGGTGACCCTGAAGGCCATGTGCGGGCCGAGGCCAGCGGGCCCCCGGCAGGGACCTGGAGCGCCGGGGGCCTCCTTCGGCCTCTTGTCTGAGTGCGCCTCCGCCACTTCGCAGTGCATGGCGCCGGGGCGGGGCGCACCGCTGGGGGTCGCGCCGGGCTTCTGCGGAGGGGAGAAAGCACAGGCGCGTCAGAATGATTGGAGCTATCCCCTTCTGGTCCAGGGGATGATGTTTGAGCAGGTCACCATCCCTCCGTTTATTCCTCCTCAGCGCCACCACACTCACCCTAACGTGACAAACCTACCTGATCCGCGGAAAAGTCCCCTCCAGGGCGCAGGAACATCTAGCGTGTCCTTCCCTGACTCGTGGAGGGCCCAGCTACCCAATCTGCCCCCATCCAGTCCTCTTTGGACGAACGGGGAAACTGAGGCCTGGAGAAGTGAGAGCGCCTGTGCACGTCACCCAGTGGGACACGCAGCTGACGGCAGAGATTCCCGGAGCAGGGTACTGGCAGAGCCGCGGACTGCTCAGAATGGGTCACGGGCTGCACACCTCGCCTCGTGGGCGCTCTGGGATCCGGCTGAGCGCAGGGACAGCCGACTACTCACCCGCAGGCCCGCGGGCAGACCCTGTGAGATACCACCACCACACAAGCTGCGAAAATGGGAGTCGGAGGGTGTGTGCTCACTCCCGCAACGTGAACCCCTACACGCACCGAGACGCACACTCCCACGCGCAGCGGAGAAAACGAACCGATCGCGCGTGCAAACCTGCAAAAAGTCGACAACCCATGCACGCCCGCTCCCACGCACACCAAACACACCCCGCAAGTGCACACTCGGGGACAAGACGTGCCATACATTCTATCTTCATGCACCAGCTCAGACTCTCAGCAACACTAGTAGCTAAACAGTCTCACGCTCACCATGCGCGCGCGCTGGGTGCCCCTCCACAGAGCCTTGGGCCTTCCATCATCCCTCCTGGAAAACGGACCCGGGCCCCAAACTCTCCTTTCCCCTCGTGCTCCCCGCGCGATCCCAAAACTCCCCAGTTCACCGTTCCTTGGACACCAGCCTTGGCTGTCGGCCGGGCGCCCTCCTCCTTCCCGGGCCGCGGGCCGCACCCCCTTCTCACCTCGCCCCCACTCACCTCGCAGCGGCTGCTGCAGCTCGCTCGCGGGGCCCACGGCTCGGCGCGCCTCCACTGGCGCGGCAGCCCCCGCAGCGGCAGCGGCCAGCGGGGAGGCATCCCGGGGTGGGGGCGGGGCCTCAGCCTGCCTGACAGCCTCTCCAGCCACTAACTCGCTGCGGCCGCCCCGCCGAAGCCAATCGCGGCGCGAGGGCGGGGCCTCCGCGGCTGCGGGCCAGGGCCAGCCGCGCGCGAGGCAGGCTGGAGGGTTTGACAGGCGGCGGCCGGCGGCGCTGGGTGCTGCCCGGGCCCCGCTCCGCCCGCTGCCGATCGGGGATGGCCCGCGGGGCGGCGCCGCGGGCTGCAGAACCTGGGCTCGGTAGTCGGGGCTGGGCCGGCCAGGGGGGCGAGAGGCATTCGGTATCAGAAGAGCCGGACTCAACCTGGCTCTTCTTCGCCTCTCCCAGAGGCTGAGACAAGACCTTTCTTCCCTCGTCCAGCGTCCGTTTTCTCCTGGTCAAATGGGACCCGCCAAGCCTGCTAACGTGGAGGCAGTGGAAGTAAAAGTGCTTTCAAAGCTTTCTTGCAGAATACATACAACCTGCTCCCACAGATTTCTCAGTGGGTCAGCACCGAAGTTGGGACCCCAACCCAGGGCTCTCAGACTGCTTAAATTTCTGTTTCTGTGGTGTTTTTCACCGAAAAGAAACCAGACTAGAGTGTCTCCTTCCAAAGTTAAAGGATTCACAAAAATAGATATCCAGATCCCAACTAGAAAATACCCCCCAAGTGAATCTGTGAATCTGTCTGGGAGCAGGGTCCCTGAACCTCGATTTTTAGCGAGCCCCCAGGAGAATCTGGGCTGGAGAATTCCACAGACACAAGAGCCTGGTGGGCTACAGTCCATACAGTCCATGGGGGCTGGGAGGAGGGTGTTTGGGTCCACTGCTCTTAAGTTCCTTCAGGACCTGGGACCTGGTTCCCCTGCAGTCCAGCTTCCCTCACAGACAGCAGTGTTGCAGCAAGTCCTGCCCAATGTGTAGAAAGAACACTAGAGGAAGAACAAGACCTCTGGGCAACTGGAAGCAGTGACTCAGTTCCCATCTCCGAACCTCAGTTTCCCCCTGGGTAAAATGGGGTTAACTCCCCGTGTTAGGTCTATCTAAGGTTACCAGAGGTTCCAGCCAGGCCTCTGAGATGGTGTCTATATTTCATGTCAGCCTGCCCCACTCCTCATTGTTTGTTGGTGATCTGGACCCACTTCATGAACCCTGCCTGGCTCTTCACTCTTTGAAGAAAGGTGTCTGGTCTCTTTAGCCTTGGTCTCAAATTTAAAAATGTTTATGGAGCCCCTTCCTACTACACAGCAAGGTCAGGTCTCACAACAGAGGATTCTACACAGTGTAAGAGACTTCAAGCAGCATCCTGAATTCTTAAAAAACCAAGACATTAGAATTACAGAATCCTAAAATCTGATTTCCTATCATTGATTAAATATAGCATCTTACAATTAGAGAGCAATAATAGCAGGAAGGACATTGGAAATTTTGTTAGGCCCACCTCCACATTCAGAGGAGAAAAGATGTGACTGGCCCATAGCAGTATGGTGGGGTATGGCAGAACTGGCTCTGGAACCCAGGCTTCCTAACTCCCACTCCAGCACTCTTCCTCCTGTGCCAGCCATGATGCCTCTCAATAGACACAGTATGGCAGCCAGTCCCAAGGGCCATGGGCTGCATAGGGCACCTCAAAGGTTTTGCCTCTATCCAGGGATTTGGAGTTGGGGATTTCTGCTACTTTTATGGCAGGAGAGAAAGGGGTAGAAAGGAGTCAGAGTAGCTCACCGACCCCTCCAATGCACCCCCAGATGCTCCTTCCCCATTCCCTCACTCTTCTGAAATGCCAGGACCAGCTTTGGCATCAATAGGCCATGTGGCTTTTAGTAAATCAGAATCTCATTCTGGACCTCAGTTTCTCCCTCAAAAAGCTGGAAGGTTGGAAAAAGATTCCTGGCCTTTCCCGTTCTGCCCTTTGGTGAGGCCAGGAACCAGGAACTGAGTCCTTTGCCTTCTCTTCTTACCACATACACACACACAGAACACTGCACACTTAGTCAGAACTCAGAAAATATTTGCTGAAGAAGTCACTTAACCAACTGGCACTGCAGGCAAAGACTTCAGATTTCCAAGATGCAGCAACAACTCATTTAGTTATTCTTTGCTGAGCACCTACTGCTGATCCAGTTTCCATGCCTGAGCTGGGGACATGGAGATCCTGCCTTTCCCTCAGTGAATTCACAGCTCCACCCCACCAGGAGAGATGTGAAGTCTGGCAAAGTAATGAGGTCAATCTACTCAATAGAACAGACCATTTAAACGTAGTATGTGGCAGGACCTCTTTGGGGATATACAGAATCCAGGGGGTATATGCTTGGTTTTTTTTCCTAGAAGGAAACACAGGAAAGTGTTAACAGTGGTTAAGGGAATAGAGGACTGGGGGGGTGGGGTGGGGTGTGGTGGGGTGGGGTGGGAAGCCTGTACTTTACATTTTACACTTCTCTGAGCTGTTCGTTTTTTCTAACAATATATATTCTCCTCTTTCCCTTTCAACAAGGGTTATTTAAGAGTAGTAGGAGAACAGATTTTAATTTTTTTCTTTATACTTTTGGTATGAAAATAAAATTTATTAATATTTTAATTTTCAAGAGCAAAACAAAATTCACTTCTCTCTTTTGCAGGCTAGGCAACAATGTATGCTTTTTTACACCGGCCAATGTTCCTGCTCAACACACCGACTGTCTACTAGGTAATTCCATCTGCCAAAACAAACATCATTTTTTCTTCTCTGACTTTGTTCCTCCCTCCTCTCCCACACTCCCATATCTGATCTGCCATGAATACACTAACAGCCCACCTCCTCTCCATCCTCCTTCTTCACTGATACATCTCTTACCAACTCTTCTTCCTGCCTCTAGCATTACCTTCTTCCCAATCATTCATTTTCCACATACTGGTCTCCCTGTAAATCTCTAAAATACACATCTGACCATGTCACTTCCCTGTTTAAGCCTCATTAACAGCTCCCAGTGGCCATCTAAATAAAGTCAAATCATTTTCTCACAGCACCTCTTAGCTCTCTCCCATATTTCAAACACCTTAGAATATTTTACATCTCCTAGAACACAGAACATATGTTCATGCCTTCATAGCTTTGTATACTGTGCTTCCTATGCTAACACTTTCCCTTTTGTCCACCTCCATACTCCTTTCTGTGAATCATTTAATACTCAGGTCAAGTGTCACTTTTCTGCAGAAGACTTCCTTGAATCCTCTAGCTAAAATTATTTTCTTCTTGCATATTCTCACAGCAATCTCTGCTTCATTCTATCTCAGAACTTGTTATGCTGCTTTATAATAACCCATCAGTCTCTCCCTCTAGACTGAGAGCTCTGTAAACCTCCTTTGCCTTTGTAACTCCAGAACCTTAAACAGATTCAGGCAAAGTCAGCATGTTGATTGAATTATTAAAGAATGACAACTACTTCCTTTGCTTACCTGTATTTCTAGCTAAGTGTTTCTTCACCCTACTGTGACCTCCCCCCTCAGCATGTTTATCCAGGGGATATAAGCATATACTCAGCAAAAATAGAGAGTTCTATGTCTAGGTCTCCTGTGTCCTGGAGACAGGAGGAAGGATAAGGAATAGAGGTGATAGCTGTTACACTGCTTATCCTGCCTCTATTTCTTGCAGCAAGGGAAGAATTAACATTTACTGGGGAAACTACTGTGTGCCAGGTACTATGACTGACAGTCTCCATATATAATCTATTTAATCCTGATGACTCTGAGAAAAGGAGGATATTCTTCATCTTATATAGGTGAAAAATAAAAACTCAAAATTAAGTGACTTGCCAAATTTCTCACAGTCAAAAGTATCCACCTCCCGGCCCTTGGCTAAGAGGAGACTCTGCCTTGGGCCCGCCGGTGTAATAAACTGCACTCCACTATCTGCTTTGTCCTCCTAAGTGAGTTTGTTTCCCAGAAAGCGTGGCTATAACAGAGTGGGTTGCGATGCCCTCCTCGAGGGGACCTTCCCAACCCCAGGGATGGAACCCACGTCTCTTACGTCTCCTGCACTGGCAGACGAGTTCTTTACCACTAACTTCATCTGGGAAGTCCTGAGTTTTCCTGTCAGTATTTACCAAAGAGCCGGGCTGTGTGCTAAACACAGGGGTGATATGGAGGGAAACAGAGAGATGTGGTGCAGAATAACTAATAACTACTCTGTGAGAAGACAGAGTTGAATTTGAGTCGCTTCTAGCTGTGTGGGAGCTTCCATTGTGGCTCAGATGGTAAGGCGTCTGCCCGCAATGCGGGAGATCAAGATTCGATCCCTGGGTCGGGAAGATCCTCTGGAGAAGGAAATGGCCACCCACTGCAGTACTCTTGCCTGAAAAATTCCACGGACAGAGGAGCCTGATGGGCTATAGTCCATGGACTTGCAAAGAGTCGGACACGACTGAGCCACTTCCCTTTCTTTTTTTCTTTCTAGCTGTGTGACCTTGGGCAAGTGACTCAGCCCCTCTGAGCCTCAGTTTCCACATCTATAAGATGGAAATAATAGCACCCACCTGCCGGGGTCCAGCCTCGGCAGGATCCAGGGGTACCCTCAGGATGAACGGCATCGGCGAAAGAAAGAGAGAGAGAGAGAGAGAGTGACCAGCCGGGGGGTGCAGCAGAGTCTGGCAAATGCTTTATTTTTTACTGTGGCTTTTATACCCTAAATTAGTACATTTCTAAGGGGAAGATAGTTTAACATTACATCAGCTTGTTCTTCACGAAACCAGGGTGTTTTCTGCATACTTCTTTGTTTGTACGTTATCTTCTGGCCTTGGAGCCTATTAACATTTTATGACATAGGTGAATGCAAAACTGTTTTCCTGTAATCTATTCTTTAATGAACACAAAGGTCAGTCCTTTTGCAGAAGTTAAATTTATCTAAAAGGTTTACAACACAAAGACTCTGCAGCTCCGGTGACGCAGCCCCTGTTTAGCATTCCTGGTTAAAATGAACAATTCTAAACTCGTATTTTTCTAAATCTTTAACTCTAACCACTTTTAGAATAATATTTTTGTGTTCTCTAACAGGGCTTCCTCACCCCTCGAAGGGCTCTGTGCCTATTAGGGCCTTTTGTGTGATCAGGTTCTTTATGCTGTTTATGTTAAGGTGTTGTGAGCATTAGTACGCGTTTGCCAAGCAGGCTAGAATGCCAGCAAAGGGGTCTAA
Organism: Cervus canadensis; assembly: GCF_019320065.1. NCBI lineage: Eukaryota > Metazoa > Chordata > Mammalia > Artiodactyla > Cervidae > Cervus > Cervus canadensis. The sequence continues at coordinate 87,624,415 of NC_057387.1, read as the reverse complement.
ATTGAAACACTCCTTTCATCCTGGATAATCTTATAGGATACCACCGTCCGGGGGACAAGAAAAAAAAAAAAAAAAAGAAAAGTATCCACCTCCCATACATCTATGGCCAATGATTTTGTACATGAATGCCAAGACCACTCATTGAGAAAAGAATAATCTCTTCAACAAATGGTGCTACATAACTGGATATCTACAAGCCAAAGAATGAAGCTGGATTCCTATCTCAAACCATATATCAAAAGTGACTTAAAATGGATCAACATCCTAAATATAAGAGCTAAAACCATAAAACACTTCGAAGAAAACATAGAGGTAATCTTTGTGACCTTGGATTTGGCAGTAGATTCTTAGGTGTTAAACCAAAAACACAAACAACAAAAGAAAAATAGATAAATTGGACTTCATCAAAATTAAAAAGTTTTGTGTATCAAAGAATATTATGAAGCTAGTCAAAAGACAACTTTTAGAATTGGAGAAAAATATTTGCAAATCTTACTACTGATAAGAGTCTAGTATCCAGAATATGTAAAGAACTCTTACAACTCAACAACAGAAACAACCCAGTCCAAAAAATGGGCCAAGGGCCTGCTGAATAGACGTCTCTCCAAAGAAGTTATATAGACGACCAACAAGTACACACATGAAAAGATGCTCAACATTGTTAGTCATTGCGTGCGTGTGCACTCAGCCGCTCCAGTTGTGTCTGACTCCTTGCAACCCCGTAGACTGTAGCCTGTAAGGCTCCTGTGACCATGTGATTCTCCAGGCAGGAATACTGCAGTGGGATGCCATGCCCTTCCCTGGTGGCTCAGATGGTAAAGCATCTGCCTGTAATGCAAGAGACCGGGGTTTGATCCCTGGGTCAGGAAGATCCCCTGGAGAAGGAAATGGCAACCCACTCCAGCATTCTTGCCTGGAAAATCCCACAGTCGGAGGAGCCTGATAGGTTACAGTCCATGGGACAGCAAAGAGTCCCACTAAGACACGACTAAGCGACTTCACTTTCACTTTCACTTTCCTCTAGAGGAACTTCCCGACACAGGGAACATACCTGCGTCTCCTGCATTGCAGGCGAATTCTTTACCACTGAGCAACCAGGGAAGTGATAGGCATTCAGTTCAGTTCAGTCACTCAGTCATGTCCGACTCTTTGCGAACCCATGAACCGCAGCACACCAGGCCTCCCTGTCCATCAACTCCCGGAGTCCACCCAAACCCATGTCCGTCGAGTCAGTGATGCCATCCAACTATCTCATCCTCTGTCGTCCCCTTCTCCTCCTGCCCCCAATCCCTCCCAGCATCAGGGTCTTTTCAAATGAGTCAGCTCTTCACATCAGATGGCCAAAGTATTGGAGTTTCAGCTTCAACATCAGTCCTACCAATGAACACCCAGGACTGATCTCCTTTAGGATGGACTGGTTGGATCTCCTTGCAGTTCAAGGGACTCTCAAGAGTCTTCTCCAACACCACAATTCAAAAGTATCAATTCTTCTGCGCTCAGCTTTCTTTATAGTCCAACTCTCACATCCATGCATGACCACTGGAAAAACCATAGGCTTGACTAGACGGACCTTTGTTGACAAAGTAATGTCTCTGTTTTTTAATACGCTATCTAGGTTGGTCATAACTTTCCTTCCAAGGAGTAAGCGTTTTTTAATTTCATGGCTGCAATCACTGTCTGCAGTGATTTTGGAGCCCAGAAAAATAAAGTCAGCCACGGTTTCCACTGTTTCTCCATCTATTTGCCATGAAGTGATGGGACCGGATGCCATGATCTTAGTTTTCTGAGTGTTGAGCTTTAAGCCAACTTTTTCACTCTCTTCTGTCACTTTCATCAAAAGTTCTTCTTCACTTTCTGCCATAAGGATGGTGTCATCTGCATATCTGAGGTTATTGATATTTCTCCCGGCAATCTTGATTCCAGCTTGTGCTTCCTCCAGCCCAGCGTTTCTCATGATGTACTCTGCATATAAGTTAAATAAGCAGGATGACAATATACAGCCTTGACGTACTCCTTAGTCATTAGGGAAATGCAAATCAAAACCACAATGAGGTATCACTTTGCATCTATTAGAATAACTATAATTTTAAAAGTTAAAAAAAAAAGAACAGAAAATAACAAGCATTGGCAAGGATGTGAGAAAGTGGAGCACTCACAAATTAGCCACTGTGGAAAACAGTTTGACAATTCCTCAAAAAATTAAACATGGAAATTACTATATGACCCAGCAATTCTACTTCTAGGTATATGCCCAAAAGAAAATTATTGTGAAAACAAGCCAAATGTTCATCAGTAGATGAGTGTATAAACAAATTGTGGGGAAAAATATTATATTTATATATAAAGGATGAAATACTAACACATACTACAGCGTGGATAAACCTCAAAATCATTATGCTAAGTGAAAGAAGCCAGACACAAAAGGCCATGTATTGTATGAGTCCACTTATATGAAATATCCAGAATAGGTAAATTCATAGAGACAGAAGGCAGAGTAATGGTTGACAGAAGCTAAGGGGAGGGACCAATCAGTAGTATCTTCTTAATGGGTACAGGTTTTCTTTCAAGGTGATGAAAACCATTGGCACTAGGTAGAAGTGGTGGTCACACAGCATTGTGAATGTACTAAATGTCACTGAACTGTTCACTTCTAAATGGCTACTTTTATGTTATATGAATTCCACTGCAATAAAAATTTTTAATTTAGTTAAAATTAAAAGATTGTCTGCCTGCATCCAAAGCCTGGACTTTTCACTGAATTTCAAGATTCTCATTAGGAGCAGTCCATAGAAGGGCTTCTATAATGGTTGTGGCTCTGGTGTTATCAAACTGAGGGACACAAGCAAGTCATCATCCCTGGTTCCTCAATACTACACCTGTCAAACAAAGGTAACAGTACCTGACCCACCAATGCTACTGTGGAAACTAAATGAGAAGGTGAAAAAAGATAAAGTCAATTGGAAAATGAGAGGCAATGATGATGATTAATGAAATACTCAACTTCTCCTACCATTTCTAGAATCCATCCTTTTTCTTGTTTTTAATTTTGACTGTGAAGTGAAGTGAAAGTCTTAGCAACCCGATGGACTACACAGGCCGTGGAATTCTCCAGACCAGAATACAAGAACACTGGAGTGGGTAGCCATTCCCTTCTCCAGGGGATCTTCCCAACCTAGAGATCGAACCCAGGTCTCCCACATTGCAGGTGGATTCTTTACCAGCTGAGCCACAAGGGAAGCCCCTGATTTTGACTGTGCTGGGTCTTGACTGCAGTGTACAGGCACTTCATTGTAGCACATGGACTTCTCGTTGTTGTGCATGGGCTTTTCTAGTTTTGGCAACGGCTTTGTTTTGTGGCTTGTCTTGTTGTGGTTCGTGGGCTTAGTTGCCCCGAGGCATGTGGAATCTTAGTTCCCTGACCAGGGATCAAACCCATGTCCCCTGCATTACAAGGCAGATTCTTAATCAATCGACCACCGTGGAAGTCCCTAGAATCCCTAGAATTCATCTTATAACTCGAAAATGCTGTTTTAAAAACCAAATAGAACAAACAAACAAAAACCTGGAGAATCCCAATATGGAAATATTGGGATTCCATATTCCATATTGTCACAAAGGGCCAAAGGTGATGTTTTATATATAAACTCATATATGATTAGAGAATAAGAAACAACTTAAACTAGGAATAGAAAGACACTTCCTTAACTGGACAAGGGCATCAGCAAAAACAAAACCTATAGCTAACATTACACTTAGGGCTTCCCAGGTGGTGCTAGTGGTACCCACCTGTCAATGCAGGAGATATGGGTTTGATCCCTGGGTTGGGAAAATCTCCTAGAGGACGGCATGACAACCCACTCCAGTATTCTTGCCTGAAGAATCCCATGGACAGAGGAGCCTAGAGGGCTACAGTCCACAGAGTCACAAAGAGTTGGACATGACTGAAGTGACTTAGCACAACATCACACTTAGTGGTAGGGACTGAATGCTTTCCCCCTAAGATCAAGAACACAGTAAAGATATTTATCTTCACTATTCCTATTCAACATCATACTGGAAGTCTTAACAAGTGTAGTAAGGCAAGAAAAAAATAAATATATAAAAAGGCAAAAAAATAAAAAATAAATAAAAAGGCATATAGGTTGGAAAGGAAAGATTAAAACTGTTGGCAGGCAACCTGATTATCTACATAAATTCCATGGGATCTACCAAAACAAATTCCTGCTAGAACTAATAAATGAGCTTATTGAGGTTGCAGGATATAAGATTAATATATAAAAATCCATTGTATTTGTAAACACTGGCATTTATTAAACAATTAGAAATGAAAATTTTAAAATACTGTTTATAATAGCACTGAAATTATATACTTAGATATTAATCTAACAAATATTCATGCAGAATCTGCTGAAAACTATGAAACTGATTAAAGAAGTCAAAGAAATAAGTAAATAAAGAGGTATATTATGTTCATGGTTTGGAAGATTCAATATTGTGAAGATGTCGACTCTCTCCAATTTAATCTGTAGATTCAACATTACTTGAATCGAGATCCTAGCAGGATTTTTAAATAGAAATCAACAAACTGATTCTAAAACTTATTTGGAAAGGAACTAGAATAACCAAAAAAAATGAAAAAGAAGAACAAAGTCTGAGGACTCACTATTTGATTCTAAAATTCACTATAAAGCTACAGTAATCAAGACAGTGTGATACTGGCAAACAAAATTTATAAACATAGGTCAATGGAACAGAATACTCATATTCTGTGGAATCCACATATGGCCATATGCTTTTGCAAAGGTACAAAAGCAATTCACTGGAGAAATAGTAGTCTTTTAACAAATAGTGCTAGAACTGCTGCACTTACATATGTAAAAAAATAAACCTCAACCTGTATTTCACACACTATGCAAAAATTAACCACAAATGGAAAAAATGTAAAGCTATCACTTCTAGAAAAAAATACAGAAAATCTTTGTGATCTAAGATTATAAAGTAATTAGATAACGATATCAAAAGTACAGTCCATAAAATAAAAATTTATTAGATAGGATTTCATCAAATATTTAAAATTTTTACTCTGTAACAGATATTGGCTATTAAGAGAATTAAAAGACAAGTCACAGACTGGGAGAAAATATTTGCAAATTATTTATCCAACAAATGACTTGTACTCAGAATAAAGACCTCTTCAGTTCAGTTCAGTTCAGTCGCTCAGTCGTGTCCGACTCTGTGACCCCATGAATCGCAGCACGCCAGGCCTCCCTGTCCATCACCAACTCCCGGAGTTTACTCAAACTCATGTCCATCGAGTCGGTGATGCCATTCAGCCATCTCATCCTCTGTCATCCCCTTCTCCTCCTGCCCCCAATCCCTCCCAGCATCAGGGTCTTTTCCAATGAGTCAACTCTTCGCATGAAGTGGCCAAAGTATTGGAGTTTCAGCTTCAGCATCAGTCCTTACCTCTTACAACTTAATAAAAAGAAAACAACCAGATTTTCTAAAGGAGCAAAAGATTTGAACAAATATTTCACCAAAGAAAACATGACAATGTAAAGTAAGTCATGAAAAAATGCTCAGAACTAGGGAACTCAAAGTATATGCACGCTGAGATACCAATACACATCTTTAGAATGATTAAAATTAAAAAATAAAACAATAAACCATATCAAATGCTGGCAAGGGCTGGATGCAAAATCAATGAAGGACTTTAGGTTGGAGACTGACATGACCAGATCTGTTCTGAAAATATTCTAGCTGTTGTGTGGAAATGGATTGAGAAAGGAGCAAGTGTGGGTAATGTAACACAAGTCAGGAGACAATCCCAAGGAGAGATGCTGACAAGCCAGGGGTTGGTGGAGATGGGGCAAGGCGACTGGAATGCAGCTGCATTGAGGAAGGAAATTTGACAAGGCTGGTAATGGGAGTGAAGAGAAAGGAGAGACTGAGTGTTTGGTAGAAGAGCAGTTTTAGAGTTTAGAACTTCCCCTGGGTGGCCCTGGAGAATACAATGGCTACCCACTCCAGTATTCTTGCCTGGAGAATTCCATAGACAGAGAAGTCTGGCTGGCTACAGTCCATGGGATCGCAAAGAGTCTGAGCATCAAACTTTCACTTTTCTTTCACCAGGTGGCCCAAGGCATTCGTCATCCTTAAGGGTGGCTTCTAAAAGCAAAGATGCCACAATTAACAGGCCGTTAAGTTATACCCTTTCCTCTTTCATAATGATGTAACTGCTTTTCCACAAAAAGTTGGTTTTCAGCACATCACTGTATTTATAGGGAAACAGAATCATTCAATATAAAATGTTCATCAAATGATGCTCATGGACAATAAGAACTGACAGCTTGAAAAGTTGTGAGGGACAGTGCAGGTTGTCCATTGAGGAGAAGGGGCCTGTTATTTACGGAAGTGCAGAGTACCAGAGTACTTTATGGAAGTTTCTTTTATGATAATTACTGTAGATCATACTATGTATATAAATTAAATTCTGATAACAACCTATGAAGAAAGTGGTATAGTTCCTATTATAGATGAGGAAAATGAGACCCAAACAGGTTAAGTGACTTGCCCAAGGTTTCAACTAGCAAGTGGCAGATTCAGGGTTCAGCCCTAGGACTGCTTGACGCTAAATATAGTGATCTTTTAATCCTGCCACTGTACCTCATCTCCAACTGAACTGGAACGTTCTCTTTGCCTGACCTTTATTTTCCTTTCATTCAGAATGCCTTTGTGGCTGACCACTCCCACCCAAATCCATTCAGATCCCCAAGGCGCACCACAAATGGCCCCTTATCCACATAACCTGCCTCCCCTCCCAGACAAACACCAGCACACAAAGCCACTTTCAGAGCACTACCACTAGCACCACCTGGGAAGCCCACCTTATTACATGAAAGTGAAAGTGAAGTGAAAGTTGCTCAGTCATGTCTCTCTCTTTGCAACCCCATGGACTATTCTCCAGGCCAGAATACTAGAGTGGGTAGCCTTTCCCTTCTCCAGGGGATCTTCCCAACCCAGGGATCAAACCCAGGTCTCCCACATTGCCGGCTGATTCTTTACCAGCTGAGCCACAAGGGAAGCCCAAAAATACTGGAGTGGATAGCCTATCCCTTCTCTAGAGGATCTTTCCAACCCAGGAATCGAACCAGGATCTCCGGCATTGCAGGTGGATTCTTTACTAACTGAGTTATGAGGGAAGCCTTTATTACATGCCTATTTCCAGTTATAAACTGTAGCACCCTTGAAGGCACAGACTTTCTATATGTATGTGAGATGATCTGTGGTGTGTGGATTTGAACACCTGTACTAAATTATCTGAACAGGTCAAAAAGCTGGCAAATGAGGCTACAATAAAAATATATATATAGAGTAAGGAACAAGATAGTTGATTATTCACATTTTTATAATAAATATTTTTATTTAATTTATTAAAGTAAATATTAAGTTCATCTGTGCACACTAGTATTATGCAATTCATATGCTTTTTGAGCTAGTATTAAAATCATCTATAGGAAGAAAGCATTCTGAAAAATAGAAGAATGGAACTGTATCTGTGAATAAGTTTTAAATGACTCTTTCAATGACAAAAATCACTTTAAGACATTTGATAGACATCTTCTTACCTTAACATTTTCTTCTAAGTCTTATCTCTTTGTGAAAACTATACTTACCTTACTATGTGACAAAGTCAAAGACTCATGCAAAGTTACAGTTAGAAGGGAAGTTAAAAATCATTCAGTCTAATTCTTTTATTTTACAGTTGAAACAGAGGTTTAGTGATGACATCTTAGCTCAAAGTCACACAGCTAGATGATGCCAGATTAGAACTTGCTTCTTCCAAAATCAAACTACAAACTCTGGAGAAGAGACTGCTGGCACTCTACATTAATATTCATTCAGAGCCCCAGTAACAAAATCCCAGTTTTATCGAGAAGTTACACACAACCTCTAAAGGACATTTCCCAGACTCCGCTGCAGCCAGATACAGCTAGACACAGACTATGCTTCAGCCAATGAGATGCAAGGGTAAATGTGTGGACTTTTAGGAAGCCTCTTTGAAAGGGAGCGGATACAACATTCTTACTTCTCTTCTTCCTTCTTGTTGCCTAGAATACAGATGTAATGGCTGTAGTTTTAGCAGCCATTTGAAACCATGAGGATGAGGATCACACCTTGGGGCTAACCAAGAAAAGAGCTAGAATGAGCCTGAATCCCCAATAACCTCAGGAAGTCGTCCCAAGACAGCCTATTTCTGGATCTTCTTTTATGTGAAAAAAATAAATGAGTAAATTTCTATGTTACTTAGACCACCATTATTTTGAGTTTTTCAGTTATATGCAGCCAAATTTAACTGACCCATCTTCCTTACCCCACTGTCAATCCATTCCTCTCTCATCTCAGCAAATGGAAATTTCAGTCTACCAACTGCTCAGGCCAAAAGCCTTGGAGTTAGTATTACTGACTTGTTTTCTTTCATACCCCACAACCATCCACCATCAACTCTTACTTCATAATAGACCTAGACCTGTCTGTTTCTCGTTGCTTTCACTGCTATCACTCTGGGCCCATCACTACAGTTGACCCTTGAATAACACAGGACTCAGAGGCCCACACCCTCTGTGCACAGAGAGCTCTGCATCACACTTTACAGTCTATTTTCTGTGTCTGTGGTTCCACATCCACGGATTCGACCAACCACTGATCATGTGGTACTATAGTACAGATGTACTGAAAACAATCTGCATGGAAGAAGATTCACTCCCTCTCTTAGTTTTCCTCCTGCCTCTCTGGCAACTCCTGCCCCCTCTTATTTCTTTATCTTCTATTCAGCCTTAAATGCTGGCTGAGATCTTTCTCCCTCTCTAGCTGTCCATATTCTCAAAGGCAAGGTCATCCATCCACTTCCTCAGAGTTGTCGCCATCATCTAGAGGATCATCATCAAGAATTCCACAAAGTTAGAATATGAAAAAGAAGATACATATTGATGCATAACTGAGTCACTTCGCTGTACAGCAGAAATTAACATAACATTGTGAATCTACTCAACTTCAATAAATTTTTTAAAATAGAGAAAAAAAATTTAAAAAAGGACCCGTGCAAGTTTGAACTCATTGTTCAAGGCTTAACTGCATTCTCTTTCATCTGGTTTACAGCAGTAGCCTCCTAACTAATCTTCCTGTTTTCATTCTTACCTGCCACCCTCTCCCCTCAGTCTGTTTTCCTCAGAATAGCCAGATTTAATTTTTTTCAAACACAAGTGGCCCCATGTTACTCCTTTGCTCAGGACTTTTCAGTGGCTGCCCTTGACTCAGACAGAGTATGAGCAAAGTCCTTGTTGTTGTCTACCAGCCCTGACGTGATCTGGTCCCCTCCTCTGTCTCTGACCTCAGCTCCCACTCTTGCCCTCACTCACTGAACCCTGCCCCCAGGCCCTCTTTGCTATTCCTTAAACTTATCAGCCACGCTCTGGTCTCCAGGATCATAGTTTGCAGGAACTCTCCCCCAAGACATCCACACATCATCTCTCTTACCTCATTCAGCCTCTGACCAAACATCACTTTATCAAGAGGGCATCCCCTCTCCACCCTACCTAAAATAGAATCCCACCCACTGTCTACTGTCTGCTTGTCCCCCTGCATACTCACCACCACATGATGTTTGTTTATAATCATTGTCTATATGCCCCACTAGAGCCTTAGTGTTTCTACTCTGAGCAACCTGCCATCCACATGGAAATTTGTTAAATATTTCCCCACAACAAAAATAAGCAGCTCCATCTTATTAGTTAATTAAGAAGATCTATAAGGGTAATATGGCTTTCTGTTCTAATAGTAATAATAATTATTATTATAGTTAACAGCAACTACAAAATGTTAAAAATTTTGCAATAAGAATGATGGACAGAAGTACGTGGGGCCAGTTTGTAAGACTGACTCCAGAACTAAATGTCCTTTTAGTAGCCCAGAAGATCCAAAGCCTTTTCTTACTGTTCTCATGTGACCTCTTCAGTGAGAACAGGGGCGGGGAAGGGGGGGTCAAAATGACCACTCATGATCTAGTGATGAACACAGCTGTCCTCATAACTCTCCAGCTTTATGGAAAATCCAGATGACTTATTAATGTTTTTTTAAAACATGAGTAAATAAAAGTCCATTAAAACAGATTTATCTTTTCATTCACAAACAGCTTATTTCTCGTCAAAGTTAGGAAGTTTTCCGTTAGACATATAAATTGAAATTAGAAATCTTTTGGGTAAACTACTCACCAAATAAGCCTTAAGCTTGGGACATTTTTGGAGACAATGTACTACTAATATTTGTTTTTCCTGTGGAGAAGGAGCAAAGGCTGACAGAACATCACAGTTCCCATCTTCAAAGACCAAGAAGCCAAGTTTAGCTTCTTGAAGAACATTTGCAAGGAAAAACAGCAAACTATTTCTGAGGCTTTGCTTCAAAAATATACACTTCTCTCATACGTTCTTGATGATTGGTGCTTCAAGCTGCTAAAATATTCCTTCTTTGAAGAAAAAATACAGATCCCAGGAAAATTAAGAGTCTGGTTTTGAAGACAAGAGCTCCTTGCATCTGAATCCCATTTCTTGAATTTCTCCTCATCTCAGCCTCCCCTCCTGAGGTAAGCATCACAGCTACCCCAGAAGACAGATGGCTATTAAAAGATAAGAGAGTAGAGTGTGGAGCACCTCCTAGGTGCTCAGTAAATGTTATCACTCTATAAGCAAAATAATCTACAGAAGTCCACACAAGCCATCAGCACTTTTAAACCTAATACATTTTTAAAATTTATGTTTTTTTTTTAAGAACATTAAAATACAGAAAATTCTGAATAGACAATCTCCCTCAAACAAAAAAGAAGCGGTGTAGACTACAGATAATTTTCCTCTAACAACTTTGAAACAGTGACCTCTGCTGGCCAGTGGAAAACATGAGCTTTCCAACCAAGTCTGGCGAGTGAGCAAGGGTTGAGTCAGCCAGGCTTGGTCCCTCTCCCCGGAACAAAAACCAGGTGTTGCGTTACAAGGGACAGAAATCGTCACAAGGGTTACCACGATGTAATTGGGATGTTAACAGAATTAAAGGGCGGCCTTTCCATTTGCTCATCTGCCCAGAAGTTTCTTTTTTTCAAACCCCGTGGTCTCCTATTTTTAAAATGTCATAATTGCATGCAAATGTTACAGCCGAAAAACAACGCAAGGGGCATTAAAAATCAATCTTCCATGTAAGCCTCAGATTTTCCAGCATGATGATCCAAAAGCAGAAGTGGTGACAAATGTGTAGAAAACAGAGTGAAAAAGTCAGAATGCATCATTAAGAATATTACAACAAAAGGAGGAAAAAAAACTTTGGGAACACATGTCTGATTCAGCTGGGGTAAACAGCCAACTACAAAGAAGGATTTTTTTTTTTAAATCTACAAACCTTTTACAGATATGACCCAGAAATCCAATTAGGAAGCAGTCATGACCCTTTCCTTCACATAGAAATATGCTTGATGGAGGAGGCTGCCCAAGAGTCTGTTGGCTGGGATATTTAGACATCAAACACACTCCTTCCTCTTAAGGTATGAAATGAAACAGAGGTTGCAAACTGGCTATGTGGTTTAATTTGGCACTTATTGCATCTTTTTAAAATTAATTATTTACCAACACTTTAAAAATGGAGATGTCACAGCAAAATCTGAATTTCTGTCTTCTTAAAAACAGATGAGATCTAGACATACCAGGCAAGCATTTGCCCATAGCAATAATCAGCTGGGGCCAAACTGCAGTAGTTGTTCCTCTTCTATTAATTTTTAATGCAGTATAGTTATTTTATAGTGTTGTATTAGTTTCTGCTGTACAGTAAGTGAATCAGTTATACATATACACATATCTCTTTTTAGATTTCCTTTCTGTTTAGGAATCATAGAGAACTGAATTCCCTGTGCTATACAGTAGGTTCTTATTAGTTACCTATTTTATATATAGCACTGGTATATGTCAAACCCAATCTCCCAATTCATCCTACCCTCCACTTCCCTCCTTTGTAACACTTAAGATTTTTTTTCTACATCTGTGACTCTATTTCCACTTTGCAAATAAGTTCATCTGTACCGCTCTTCTAGATTCCACATATAAACAAATGATGTTATACAATATTTGCCTTTCTTTCTCTGACTTACTTCATTCTTTTTTTGTTTGTTGTTTGTTTTTGGTCATGCCATGCAGCATGCAAGATCTTAGTTCCCTGACCAGGGATCAAACCCAGGCCCTCTGCAGTGGAAGCACAGTCTTAACCACTGGACCACCAGGGAAGTCCCTTACTTCACTCTGTATGAAAATCACTAGGTCCATCTATGTCATTGAGAATGGTATTATTTCATTTCCTTTTATGGCTGAGTATAATAATCCCACTCTTGGGCATACATCTGGAGAAAACCATAATTTGAAAGGATGCTCTTTGAAGCACTATGTATAATACCCAAGGACATAGAAGCAACCTAAATATTGACAGAGGAATGGATAAAGCAGATGTGGTACGTACATACAATGGAATATTACTCAGTAGTCGCTCCTTTAGATGGGGCATGTGCTGTTTGCTGCATTCCCCATCCTGACAGTCTTACTCATCACTTTATCTGTCTGCCATTTTATAAGTTTGAGACCCCAGGTTTCTGACCTCCCTAAGGCACTAAGGATGACCTGAATTCAGTTAAAACAATTATCAACCATGTGCAAGGTACTTCAACAGACACTTGGTTTATAAAAAGACATGACTCTTGGAACTCAAAGAACTCATAGATCACCATTTCTAGTAAGACCAAGTAAACTCGTTAATTATAATATGTCATGTGCGTTGAAAAGGTATAGAAGTGGTAAAGAGATTAAATTCATTTTCTAACTTTTTGAGATGCTACTCAGCCCACTGATGTTCAGCCTTTCTTCTTTCCTAATATGTGCATTTAAGGGTTTAAATTTCCTCCCAAGCATTGCATTAGCTATATCTTATAAGTTTTGGCATGTATTCTTATTAGCATTTTTTAAGAATCATTTTTCTAATTACCACCTGTGTGATTTTGAAGTATATTTCTTAATTTCCAAACATATGGAGTATTCTTTTTTATTTTGGAAATGAAGACCCAGGTTCAATCCTGGAATGGCTACACATTCCAGTATTCTTGCCTGGAGAATTTTATGGACAAAGGAGCCTGGGAAGCTACAATCCATGGAGTCACAAAGAGTCAGACAAGACTGAGCAATTAATACTTTCATTTTCATGGACTATTCTATTGGGTTAGCCCAAAAGTTCATTCAGGTTTTTCTGTAAGATAGTATGAAAAACCTGAACCAACTTTTTGACCAACCCAATAACTGTCATTTCAATGGATATTTACCTTAATTGCCTTACAAATATACTCTAAATCATTTTAATCCTTTGAAATTTGTTGAAACTTGATTCACAGGTCAACAAGTAGCCATATTTGTAAATGTTCAACGTGAGCTTGAAGAGCATGCCTGTTCTTTGTCAGCTGCAGTATTTTATATGTCCCCATTAGGTCAAGTTTGTGTTGTTCAAATATTCCACATCCTGATTGCTAAAATTTGCTTAAGTGTGTGTGCTCAGTTGTGTCCAACTCTTTGTGATTCCATGGACTGTAGCCTGCCAGGCTCCTTTGTCTACAGGATTTTCCTGGCAACAATACTGGAGTAGGTTGCCATTTCCTACTCAAGGGGATCTTCCTGACTCAGACCTGTATCTCATGCGTCTTCTGCAATGGCAGGAGCATTCTTTACCACTAGCACCACCTGGGAAGTTTATTCTCTCAGTTATTGAGAGAGGTATGTAAAGGATCTTGTTATAATTGTGGATTTATTTCTCCTTGTAAGTGGTTCTGTCCGTTTTTGTTTTGTGTATCTTTTATTTAAGTATACATGAAGCACATAAATCTTCCATATCCACTTCAATAAAAATTTTTTTCTTTTTCAATGAATTTTTTGTGTACACATCCATATAATCCAAATCAAGACATAGAATATTTCCAGGACCTCATAACATTTCCTTACGCTCCTCTAAGTCAATATGCTGCCCCTCTCTCCATTACGATTCTGACTGAGGGGGATAAGGTAAAGTTTTTATTTGGATTTGAAAAGCATAAAAATGTAATCATACAGTATACATTCCTTTGTGTCTAGCCTCTTTTGCTTACTACTGTGTCTATGAGCCTCATTCATGTTGTAATACAAAGCAATAATCCATTCTTTTGCTTGCTATGTAAAACTACATTGTAAAAGTGTAGCATAATTTATTCATTCTACTACTGACAGTTGAATTGTCTCCACTTTGTGGCTATTGTGAAAAAATCCTGCTGTAAGCATCATTGTAAACATACCTTTCGGTGAGCACATGGACTTATTTTTCTTGGGCACATGCCAATTAAGGGAATTGAGTCTAAGGTTGGCATGTTTAGTTTTAGTAGACAGTGCACATTTGTTCACTCCTTCCAGCAATTATGAGTTTTAGTTGTTCCACATCCTCATCAAGTCTATCACTGTCAGTCTTTTTAATCTGATAAGTGTGTAGTGGTTTCAATTTGTATTTCCCTAATAGGAAATGGCAACCCGCTCCAGTTTTCTTACCTGGAAAATCCCACGGTATTTTCAGAGGAGCCTGGCCGGCTATACAGTCCACGGGGTTGCAGACTTGAACATAACTGAGCACACACACAGACACAATAACTAATGGTGCTGAATACCTACCTTCTCTTTTAAGCCATTTCAATACCCTCACTTGTGAAGTGGTGTTCATCTTTTTCCCATGTTGTTTTAATATACTGTGAGGCTATGTTATTAGGTGCATTAATATTTAGAATTATCTTTCCATGAATTTAATCTTTTATTTGGAAGTGACCCTCTTTATCTCTAGTAAGGCTTTTTGCCTTATACATTGTCAAAAAATTAACACAAGTACACCACCTTTCTTTTAACATCTGCATGTTTATCTTTCCTATTCTTTTATTTTCAATACATCTTTCTTTAAATGTGGCTTTTGTTGACAGCTAACAATTTTGGTTTTGTTTGATGATCCTTGTTTTATGATTAGTGCATTAGTCCATTTATATGTAATGTAATTACTGATATCTTGGGTTTAAATCTACAACTTACTATGCACATTTTCTTTGTCCTCCCTACTTCAGATGTCTTTTTCCCTCCTACTTACTTTTGCTCATTTTTTGCTATTTCATTTTTTCCATCTTAGTTTAAAACTCTAACTATTCTTTTACAGGTTATCCTTAAGTTACAATGCACTCCTTTAATACATCAAAGTCCACTTTTACTCTCTTCCCAATGTAAAGACCTTGTGCTTGGTCGCTTGGTCATGTCCGACTCTGTGACCCCATGGACTGTACCCGGCGATGCTCCTCTTGTCTATGGGGATTCTCCAGGCAAGAATACTAGAGTGGGTTGCCATGACCTCCTCCAGAGGATCTTTCCAATGTAGGGATCGGACCCAGGTCTCCCGCATTGCAGATGGATTCTTTACCATCTGAGCTACCAGGGAAGACCTTAAGATATTTTAAATCCCCAAATCTGACTTATATACCATTATGCTGTGTACTATATATTTAAAGTATATTTAAAACTGTATATTTAAAACTCTCTGTATATTTAAAACTCCACCAAGACAGTATTATTTAATAAGCCAATATTCATATTTATCTCTTTTATGTTTCCTAATTTCTTCCTGCTTCTCTACCCTTTCTTCTGCCTGAAAACAAAACAAAACAAAATGAACAAGAAAACCAAAAACTACCTTTATAAATTAAGTTCCTTTTAGTGTGTCTTATTGATGAAATTTCTCAGCTTTTGTATGGAAATGTTTTTAATTTCCCCATTATTTTTGTAGATTAATACTGGATATGGAGTTCTAACTTTCAGCACTTTGAAATTTCCATCACATTCTCTTCAGTTGTTTTTGTTGAAATGTTAGCTGTCTAGTTGTTGCTTGTTTGAATGTAGTCTTTTTTTTTTTTCACTTCTGACTACTTTGAACACTTTGGTTTTTAGCACTTTTACTATGATGTACCTCAGTGCCCAGGCTTCTCCCGTGGCTCACTGGTAAAGAATCTGCCTGCCAATGCAGGACACTCGGGTTTGATCTCTGGGTCGGGAAGATCCCATGGAATAGGAAATGGCAGCACACTCCAATATTCTTGCCTGGAAAGTTCCTTGGGCAGAGGACCCTGGTTGGGCTACAGTTCATGGGGTCACAAAAGAGTCAGACATTTCTGAGGACACACAAACACACACACCTCAGAGTGTACTCTTACTTTCCACGCTTTATTCTGAATTTCTTCTGACTGATCTTCTAAGTCAGTTTTTCCAGCTATATCTATCTGCAGGTAAACCTATCCTTTGACTTAATTTAGTTATTCTATTTTTCTGTTCTAAACTGTCTGCTTTTTCAAGTTATCTGTGTGTGTATGTGTAGTTTCTATTCCATATATATGGTGGTTTCTAGTTCTCTAAAGAATTAAAGGTTTTTTTTTAAATCTTAGTGAACACAGTAATCATAATTCTTTTAAAATGTTTATCTGATAATTCTAAGATCTGGAGTCCTCATGAGTCTATCCTATTGTCTATTGCTTTCGTTATTCTCATTCATGTTGTCTCTTCCTGTGCCTGGTTATTTTTAACTGTCTGCAGACATTATATTTGAAAACTCATTTGTAAAAATAATTGAGACCTAGGATGTTGTTTTTCTCCAGAGAGGATTTATGATGGCTTCTCCCAGGAGCTAGAAGCACCGGCAAACAGAGATTACTGCAGTTCAACTTAACGAGGATTCTAACTCAACTACAGTTCATGCAATCTGCTTCCTCCTCACCCTTCCTTCTAGGCTTGCAGCCCTTTGGGGTTCCAACCCAAAGCAAGGGGACTTACCAGCCCCTTTTTGCAGGTACTTAACCCCAAATTCTGTCCCCTATGTCAGGAAATTGACCCTACCTACCACTTTATCCTGATCAACAAAGTTAAGTTTTCAGAAGCCATGCTGGTGATCAAGACTAATTTCTTTCAAACAGGAATTTGGTTGGCATTCAGAAAGAGCTGGTCAGTTTCTATCTGTTATAAGTAAACTCAGGAGTTACAGGGCAGATGGGAAGCGTAGTAGAAAGCCACTAGACAGAGAAAGAATAAAGCTCTGCTGCACAAAGAAGTAAGAAGAACCATTTAGAGATCCTGAGAGCTTTCCAGGTCTTCGTGGGGCCCAGAAGCAAATCTATACTGTGCTCACCAAGATGTTCCTGTGCCTTTAGGTCAACTCCCTGCATATGGGCTTCCCTTACAGCTCAGTTGGTAAAGAATCCGCCTGCAATGCAGGAAACCCCGGTTTGATTCCTGGGTCAGGAAGATCCTATCAGGAATACTCTAGTATTCTTGGGCTTCTCTTGTGGTTCAGCTGGTAAAGAATCCACCTGCAATACAGGAGACCAGGGTTTGATCCCTGGGTTGGGAAGATCTCCTGGAGAAGGAAAAGGCTACCCAATCCAGTATTCTGGCCTGGAGAATTCCATGGACTATATAGTCCATGGGGTCGCAGAGTCGGACACAACTGACTTTCACTTTCCCTGCCTTATGCTTCAGCTAAGTTGGGGATTTTGTCCTTGCAACAAAGAATCATAATATAGCAGGAGAGGGACTAGTGTTTAATATTTTTTTCAAGACCATAGATCACTTTATCAGCTGAGAGATAAAAAGGATAAATCAATTGAGTTAATATCTCAGGACTTCCCTGATGATCCAGTGGTTAAGACTCCATGCTACCAATGCAGGGGGTGCAGGTTTGATCCCTGGTCAGGGAACTAGGGTCTCACAAGCCATGTGGTGTAGCCAAAAAGAAAGCCAACATCTCTTCACAAGACTATCAAGTAAAAGCCTGTAATTCAGAGGTCATCTCCCAATGTTTCTCTGCCACAGACATCCACAGGTCTTCCAGAACTACTTTACCATCGGGATCACTTGCAGGGCCCACTCAACAGTATCTGGTAAGAGATACGTTTGCACAGGAAGAACATGAGCAAAAAAGACAAGGTAGAGTCACACATGAAAAATAATGCAAGAAACAAGTGGGCAGCACCAGAACACCTGGAGAAATGCTGCCTTATGGGCAGGCTGGGAACAGAATAAACACTCAGTCAACAATGAGACAGCACACAGCAAGACACATCAATTCTGCAAAGCAGCAGAAAAAGCAGAAAAAATAAGAGTTACCTCCACTTACTTCTTCCACACAAAGTAGTGCTCTCTCTCTGCACTATCACTGCCTATCACAATGCCTGGTATACACAGGCAGTTAGTAAATGCTGAATGAGTAGATGGGAGAATTAACAGCATCTTACAAAAACAGGTCTACAATGCTTTGTCTTAAACGCCTGAGGCCCAGATTTGTGAATAAAGGATTTTAGAAAGGTAATAAAGATGCATATTACATAACACTCCCATAGGGTCTGGGACAGCACCTACATCATCACACTACAGTGAATGTAAACAGTCATATTACAAGGAGTAAATGAAGTCTACAAGTAGCCTCATATCAGTTAAGGCCCAATTTAACTGCCAAATATGTTCTGTCACCAAAGTTAACAATAAAAAAAATCCTCTGGAATTCAGAATTGTAGATAAGGTCTGCTAAAGATGAAATTAAAAAGTAATCCCAAAATGACTACTAACTTTCACTTATCATGAAACTATTGTTCTTGTTGTAGATGAGTTTACTGATTAGACACAGTTGAAGAAAATGACTTGTAAGATAGGTCAGAAGGAACTATGCAGAATAAAGCATGGGAGGTCGAAATAATTATAAGTAAGAAGACAGGGTGATACACTGAGAAGGTGTATCTGGAATCCTGGAAGGAAAGAGTGCTCATAATCTACAAGGGGAAGCAAATTTGTAATCAGTTAAGTTACAATCCAATGTGATAAGGTCCAAAAAAGAATGACAAAGCATTGAAAAAATACACTGAAATCTATCTGGGAGTAGGAGGGAAGGCTAAGCTCATTGTGAAAACTGCTAAGTTTGCCAAGACAGAAATTCCAGTGAAGGCTAGGTGCAAGACAGCAACTCTGGGCAAATCCCTGCTGCAAACTCAAAATAAGCATCAGAACACCAGAATATTTCTGAGCATTCCTGCATTACCTATGGGACCTAACCATATTCTTCACACTTTCCAACAAATCAATCAGATGTAAACTACACCTTATAGCAATCATCGTTCATATGCTTCTGAGAGAATACCAAATATGAGAAAACCCACTAGGGCAGTGGTTTTCAAAATGTGGTCTCTTGACTAGCATAGTGTCTGGACATTTAGTGTCTGGACACTTTAAAAATCCTTGGGCTCCACCTCAGACTTTAAAGACGCTTTGCTCCTTGGAAGAAAAGCTATGGCAAACCTAGACAGCATATTAAAAAGCAGGAACATCACTTTGCCAACAAAGGTCCATACAGTCAAAGCTATGGCTTTTCCAGTAAGTCATGTACAGATGTGAGAGTTCCATAAAGAAAGCTGAGTGCTGAAGAATTGATGCTCTGGAATCGTGATGCTGGAGAAGACTCCTGAGAGTCCTTTGGACAGCAAGAAGATCAAACCAATTAATCCTAAAGGAAATCAACCCTGAATATTCATTGGAAGGACTGACGCTGAAGCTCCAATACTTTGGCCACCTGATTCAAAGAGCAGACACCCTGGAAAAGACCCTGATGCTGCGAAAGATTGAGGGCCAAAGAAGAGGGTGGCAAAGGATGAGATGGTTAGATAACATAACCGAGTCAATGGACATGAATTGCGGCAAACTCCGGGAGACAGTGAAGGACAAGGAAGCCTGGTGTGCTGCAGTCCATGGGGTCACAGAGTCAGACACAGCTTATTGACTGAACACTTCAGACTTACTAAAATCTGAAACTCTGGGAAGGGGGCCTAGTTATCTGTGTTTTAACAAGCTTTCCATGTGGTTCTGATGCATGCTAAATCTGATAACTCCTGATCTAAGATAAACCCTTTTCACAGTGTGATTGTGAGATCACTGCTTGGAATTGGCTACAAACTACAGCTCTTGGGAACTAGTCCAGACCTCCTGGGGCAAAATCCGCACTAAAGCGGAGCCAACTCTGTACCTCCAATGAACACTCCCTGTGAGTCAATGCTTGTGATCCCAAGTTTCAAACACCACTGCATTTGATTATAAACTCCTAAAGGTCAGGCCTGCCTTGTTCTCAGGTCGATTTGTTTCCAGTAGCTGGGCCGTAAGAGGCATTAGGTGAGTATTTTTGGATGATTAGCTAGTTCCACATTAAAGCACCTATCACTACAGCAACTGCCAAAGCTGCTTAGGGCCATGACTGAGAACTCTTAAGGCGGTAATGTGCTGTGTGCCCCACTTCCCCCTCAAAACAATGATTTTACTCATTTTAGAATGGTAGTCAGCAGCTTTTTAAGAATAGGTAAATTATTAACTGATGAACTAAAGTCATTTTTGTTTTAAGCTATTTGGTTCTAAAGAAAGATAACTATGGATTGGGATAGCAAACAGGGAAAGTTGAAGGCCTTAGTTATAGTACCTCAACTACCCTGAGGAGTTCAGGTTAATTTAAGTAAAGTTGACAGACATAACTTTTAGCCTGGGGGAATATGATCCGTTTAGAAACATTATTCTGGCAAGACAAGAAACCTCTATTAAGAAATGGCTTTCAGCACCTGCATCCTCGAAGAAAGAGGCTTTTAGAATTTAGGCTCCTCAGTTACCATTACAGATCACCCACCAAATGAGTCCAGTCAGAGGCAAAAGCTGATTTCTCAAGGCATGTTTCAGGTTTTATAAGTATCGGCTCTGAGAATTATTAAAAAGGCTAAGGAAACACATACACATATATACCAGATATTAAATAACTGAACTCACAGATATGCATATTTCAATTAATAGTCCCATTTCTAAAAACTGTCAATTTATTTTTCTACCCAATTCAGTATCAGTGATATACAAAAGGATATAAACAGATTATCATATTTACAGGAAGACAGAGAACAATTACCAAGGAATAAACCCAGCAAAGTAACAAACTGTTGCTTATCCATGTCCACTCAACTATACAAGCTTGTTTTTTTTTTTTTTTAATTCTAGGACACTTTCCCAGTTCTCTAGGAAAGAAGTTACGTGGATTGATTTATACCTTCCATAAGGGTCAAGAAAACATTACAAGAGCTGATACAATCATGTTTTGTACTGACAGTCAGAAAACACTTTTAAAGAACACCCTCTAATTTTCAGGCCAAGGTCAACAATATCAGTGGGTTCACAGGCAGGATGTGACTTCATCAAAGGAAATGCTTCTCTCCTCCTGCTGGCTTTCCTAAGATCCTCCTTCCTGCAGACAGGCGAAGAGCTCTCTTTCCCCAACAGGTGATCAAGCCATACCCTTCTCCAACAGACAGGGTATAGATTATCGACACAATGAGGAAAATGAACTGATTTCCTTATCTACTAAATACAATCCAGGTTTGGGGAGGCAGTTCCAAATCTCCACCAGGCAGACACTATGTGAACTGTATTGAGTACAAGGCATATTATCTTCAGAAAAAATAGGGATGAACACCTCAGAAATTTTCACATTGCTCATCAAATATAGTTTGCCCAAAGAGTATGGGAAATGACAGGAAAAAAAAAACAACAAAAAAACCTTAAAATAAAGCCAGACATTTTATCCGAGTAAGTCAGAGTTTAAATTCTTTATGGAAGCATAAAGTTAAGAGTCCTTTTCTCCCAAAATGCCTCAAACAGGGGTACCACGGAAAATGGAATATAAAAAGCTCAATGACTAAAATATGGAACTCAACGGTTTCTGGTCATCTGTAAGTAACTTCTACATTCAAAATTCAACTTTTACATTCAAAAAACAGATCAACTCCACTTCAGATGCCAAAAAAAAAAAAAAAAAAGGCAATAGCCTACATACTCCAAACACTTGACAACTGGGAAGCTATCTCATTAAGGCCAGCAGGATTCATTTATAATTTGGCATGTGCTGGCTGAAAGGGCAACAAATAAATCAAGATATAATACATCAAGTAATCAGACAAATGGTAGACATATACATTACATTAAAGATTCATATACAGTCCTGTGCTGACTTTAAAGAAAAAATTAGGGGACACTAGAGGGAAAAGATAACGGGAAAAGGATTATAAGGAGGTATTTCAGTCCAAAGCTAGTCCAGTGAATGTCTACCACTAGGATTTCCAATCTTTCATCTCCAAAGCTGATCTAATAAATTATAAAATTACCTACTCACTTTCAGGACATACAGCATACTCCTAAGTACACTAATCCCTCTGACATTTTGGTTTCACTTGCTACCTGATGACTAAGTTGTTTCTGGGTGTAAAGATGTTCCTAATATATTTTAACCAGCCAGATAACAAAGAAAAGGTTGCTCCCCTGTGAGGACAATAAGCTTTACAAAATAATTTGATCTAATGAAGATGGGGGGGGCGGGGGAGAGGAAAGTTTCCCGGTTTTCTTGCAAAACTTTTTCTCTCACTTGAAAAACCTGGCAGTCACTTAATGTTTTGTTCCAGAAAAAGAAAGCAAAAACTAGCTGAGAAAATACCCATACACATTGTTTACTAGCATGATACAAAATAAATT
Source organism: Cervus canadensis (assembly GCF_019320065.1). Taxonomy (NCBI): domain Eukaryota; kingdom Metazoa; phylum Chordata; class Mammalia; order Artiodactyla; family Cervidae; genus Cervus; species Cervus canadensis. The sequence goes on along the minus strand of NC_057387.1, from coordinate 87,601,712 downwards.
CATAGATGTTGGTCAATTATCTTTTCAAAACCAAATGTGAATGTTTCATCTTGTAACTTAAGAGCTGAATTTTTCCACATTCCTTTACATAGAGTTAGCATCTGTAAATTGAGACTTCTTTTTGACAATCATGCAAATTTAATTTGTCTCCAAAAACAAAAACACAACCTAACAGATTAACAAAATATGTCCTTTAGACAGCATTTTCTGTGACTTTTTCTCCATTGTTACTCTTTTTATCCTTTAGTAAACAGAAACTACTCCAAAAAAGTTTACTCATTTTGAGTTTACAGAGAGCTAAACTCTCAGAAAGATTAGGAAGGAAGACCAGATCAAGTTGACCTATTTTACCTTCTGAACTGCCTCTACTCCTCTTAAAAGTAAATTCTAAAAATTTTCTAGTTCTTATTATTAAGCTGCATAAGCTGAAAACATTTCTACTGCCATTGAGGCTTCTGTAAAATTGAATAAAGATTTTATTATGCCACACACACAAAAAGCAATCGGTACAGAAAAGGCAGTTTTCGGTTTTCTGTTGAGAATTTCGTTCCATGATTTCTCCCATTAAAGTATAGTTTTCAAAGCAACCACCACGACAAAGGAAGCATCTAATTAGTCCATTTTCTTCTGATCCAAGAATGCTGAACATTTACTGTCCCATCTGTAGTTGTATCAGCAGTGTAATGAACACAGTTTATATTACTTAACTATTCTTTGAACTCCAAGAACTGCTGAAGTCTCTTCTGATGTTCTGCAGATGCTTGCACAGCACTAAATGAGACATAAATTCAAAGCATAAGCTTTATTTTACATTAAGCATATTAAGTGAACCACAGAGCACAGAGTCAATATTTTTCAAAACAATTAAAAATGAATAGAAATCTTCACTTATTTAGTACTTCTGAAAAAAAGCTGGATGAAAACCCTCCTTAATCTAATGAGAGGAGGACATGCATTGAGCAACAGCATGCTTCTACCTTCTAAAAGCCCAAGAAAATTTAGGCTGACAACTGAAGGCATCAACTGTAACCTGCTCTGCTGTGGAACCTGCTGTGCAGAGTTTCAGGCCGTGAAGTAAATTTTTCTGGATTTTATTATTTTATTTAAACCACATTCCAACATTATCTTTGAGTTGTGGAGTATATGAATTGCCTTTAATATAAAATCCTTTAAACTAAGATGTTTGGATAAAATACAATAGACTCCACTAATCGTTTTCAAAGGTAACAGCTTGGTGGTTTAGATTTACTTTTCCCTTTGAACATAAGTTATGTCTTGGATGGGGAAATTGAGTTCTCTTCCCACCCTCACCCCTGCAAAAATACATTACCTTGACAAAAGTGGGACAAATATATACTGAAACTAGTATAAAGCTTTCTTTTAAACCTTTAAGTAGAAATTGAATACAATGAAAGATTCCAGCTTTCTAGTTGTTGATAATACTGTATCCTTACTGAATAATAATGGAGAAGAGAATGGCAACCCACCTAGTATTCTGGCCAGAGAATTCCATGGACTCTATAGTCCATGGGGTCACAAAGAGTCAGACACACTGAAAGACTTTCACATACTGAATAATAAAATTCCAAGTAATTGAAGGTCGCCACTTTTAAAAGTATCAAAAGGCTTATTATAATAATTTTGCTACAAATTATCCGAAAACACCTTATACATTTTACATCTCTGCTTTCTTAAACCATGTAGCTGCCACTCAACTGAACCATCTCAAGTATATTTTACTATTCAGACTTTCTCTCAGTGCCAGGGAGGCTGTCATCTCTAACTAAATGGCTCTGAATTTTTTCAAACACCAAGTCTTCTCTCATGATTTTCTTTTGATTTTTATTCTCATGATTCCCCTCTGCCAGCAGGCACTATACTTCTCTTACTGTTGTTAATACTCAACTCTAATAGTAGTCTTCCTCTCAAATTTTAATGTTATTGGTTGAAAAGTCAGTAAATCAAAATTGTCTAAATTAAGAGTAAACAGATATTAAATGAAGGTCTCCAATGTCTAACTGGTCTGTGTTAGTTTTCACACCTCGAGTGTTTACTTCATTTATACCTGGTTCTCAGAGGTAAAGCTCTGGGGAATGAATAAACCAGGTATTAATAGGGGCTTCCCTGTTAGCTCAATTGGTTAAGAATCCACCTGCCAGCAGGAGACCCTGGTTTGATTCCTGGGTCAGGAAGACCCACTGGAGAAGGGATAGGCTACCCACGCCAGTATTCCTGGGCTTCCCTTGGGGCTCAGCTGGTAAAGAATCCACCTGTAATGCGCGAGACCTGTGTTCGATCCCTGGGTTGGGAAGATACTCTGGAGAAGGGAAAGGCTACCCACTCCAGTATTCTGGCCTGGAGAATTCCATGGACTGTATAGTCCATGGGGTTGCAAAGAGTCAAACATGAATGAGCAACTTTCACTTGCATACAATAATAATAGTTGTTGTCACAATAATATATAATGTATGTGGGCTTTACATATGTATGATCCCATTTTATCTCTATTAACAGCAAATGAAATAAAGTAGGATGAATAATATACCCTTTTCATGCAGGAAAAACAGTATCAGAATGGTTTTCAGAGGTTTGTATATAGAATTCTAGGGTCAGAAAGATTTAGAGTCTAATTTCTGGTTCTGCATCTTACTACCTGCATAAGTTACTACCTGGAAGTTACTTAAATCAATAGATAACTTGTCCACAACTACAACAGACAGTCAGGAGTGTAATCAGACATATATCCAAATGTTTTAATTCCAAATCTAATGCTTCTACTATTACCATTCTGTCCAATATTTGCATAAAATAGTCTTCACTGGCTTCATCAATTTTAGTACATATATATGGCTCTACTCAGAGAAAAGAACCTAAGGCAGAGTTTCATTCTTACAGTTTTTTTTTAATAATCAACTATCTTCTTTTCTTATGGAAGAAATCTATTTTCCCCTTTTCTTCCTGTTTTGGTTGTATCATCAATATACATCAATCATCGTATGTATTTCATTATCTGAATTCACTGAGAATTTTCTAAGAGTACCTTACATCTTGTACCTTACATTTATACCTTAAACCTTACAGTTGACATCTTGGAGGGAGTCTAGTGTTGTATAGGGTAAGAAGGTGGAATCTTAAGAGCAAGAAAGACCTAATTTCAGGTTTATGTTCTAACACTGACTTGATGGTGCTATCAGGCATGTTCTTAAGCTGAGTCTCAGTTTTTATATTATACAATTATGATAATCTCTACACCTCACAGGCTCTTTGAGAAGAATAAATGAAAAGTGCTAAGTGTATTGTCTAGAATAGCACTGTCCAAAAGAACTTTCTGCAATGATGGAAATGTTTTATACCTAAGCTGTCCAGTATAGTAGCCAGTAGTCATGTGTAGTTATTGAGTTCTTGAAAGGTGGCCAATGTAACGGACAGGCTGGATTTTCAGTTTTATTTAACTTAATTTAAATTTAAATAGCAACACGTGGCTATCATATTAGAGACTGCAGATCTACAAAGCACACAATGAACGTTTTTTTTTCCTGGTTTGTTTTTAAACAAATGAATAAACTTCTTAAGGACAGAGGGTTATCTACAGCTTTTCTGTATTCCCACATAGAACCAAAGTGTTCCATAAACTTGCTGCTGTGGCTACCTTATGTATGTATATAGTATGTTTTATGTATTTGCCTTACAGAAGTAAAAGGAAATATACTACTATTTCTAAAAGCAGCTAGTTTGAGGAAGTTCTAAACTATTAATTGCATACAGAAAAAAACAGAGCACTCTCATATCTTTTAAAGTTTATTTACAATTATGATAAACATAATTTAGTTAGTAAACTAGTATCCCTTACACTGCCTAGCTAGATTATTTCATGAAAAGAAAGCAGTAAACATCAATGAAACTAAATATACACAAGCTTGGCATTTGTGGTTTTCTTTCTGGTTCCGTTTCTGAAGGTGTTATGATCTGTTGCTGTTTTTCCAGCATGATTCACAAAGCACCAAGGACTCATTTATGGAATACTCTGCTCACCCCAAGTCTTGGTTTGCTAACCAAGATGTAATAACAGAATTATTTTTAATATGCTTTTCTGGAGAGTATTCATTTTGCCTTTTTTCTCCCTTAAGGTTATTTTAGGAATTTAAGAAAACAATATATAATTACATTTGCTGCTTTTATAACTTTCTATCCTCTTTTTTTTATCCATCTGAAAGAAGGTCCCCAAGCTTATACAATAGGCCAATTTTTAAAATGCAAATATTAAATCTAAATCTAAGCTGTTACTTCCCAGTAGGAATCAAGAAGGTCCCCAAAAAACCACTTTCAATTTATGAGCCTTAATTCTCATGCCTGTTTCTCAGGGGAACTCTTGAAAGTGAACAGAAGAGGTAAACTTACTTCAGATGTTCACCAAATGTGGTAGTTATCCTATAGATGGCTGTTTTCAGTGATGCTCTGAACGCAAATCTTAATGTTTTATAGGAAGTGTCCACCAGGCTTCCTGAAATCCGAGGTGGCTTACTGGAAGCATGAGGAAGCTTGAAGTACTTGTCAACTGACTATATCAAGAAAAAAAGGAAACACATTAGTTCAGACTATCAAAACAGCCAACTCAGTGCAAGGATTAAAGAGATTTCATTTCATATAGATAGATACAGAGATAACACATAGACATATAATAAAGTATTTATTTTGGATCACAGTCGAACAGTTTGAAAGACAGCGCAGTCAAGGTTCTGCCACTTCAGCAGTTACCAGGGAAAAGTCCACACCCATCCTCTAAAAAGCAGTTATATACTTTTACAGCCTTGAAAATTCAAAAGTGGGAAGTGAAACACAGATGTCCTACTCTGCTTACGATGCATGACAGGTAAGAATACCTTTATTCCGAATCTCAGTCCAAAAAAAGATCAAACTTTATACTTTACATAAGTAAGGTTATTTACAAAACTAGCTTATCTTCCTTTTCAATTCTAGATGATAAAGCATCTATGTGCAAGAATAGATAGGGAGAGAGAACTCACAAGTGAAACTGATTTCATTTACATACCTGACAATGTAAGAAAAAGATTTAAGTAATAACTTTTAAAAGCCAAAGGTAAATATTATAATTTTAAATGCTGGGAAGCCCAAGAATATTGGCGTGGGTAGCCTATCCCTTCTCCAGCAGATCTTCCTGACCCAGGAATCAAACCAGGGTCTCCTGCATTGCAGGTGGATTCTTTACCAACTGAGCTATCAGGGAAGCCCCTTTAAATGCTATAACTATATTAAGAGAAAGGAGAAGAGAAGATTGAGAAGAATAACTATGTTAATCTACTGCAGCAAGTATAACGTCTAAGGTGACAAGAAGCAATAGCATAAGTCTATTATTTATAGTTATGGATGTAAGCACCCAAAAAGTACCTAAGATTCTAGGTAAAATGGTTTCTGCCATCATGTCTTTATTTCAAGAGTTCTTTTATGTCAATTAAATGATCCTTTTTATTTCAACGTCCTATTTTTGTTTCCAGGATGCAATACCCTCTTTTATTTCTGAGGATTTTTGTGGTTTTTGTTATATTTTGGGGTTTATTTTTGTTTTAGAGTTTCTTTTCCCTCTGTACTCCACTTGGTCTCTATCATCTGTACTGAAGACTTCCCTCGAAACATACTGATCCTTGGCTCACGACTAAGAACAGGACCTTCTAAAGAGCTGAACCAAAAGCTCTGAGTACTAGAAATTACTGATAACAGCTTTGAGTACATGACTGGGGATTACTGACAACAGGCTTCACAATAGGTGATCTGCATGGACTTTTCTCGGGGAGGGGGAGGCGGGTGTCGGGGGGAAGAGTGAGTGCCCAACTCAGTAACTTTAGGTCTTTCTTCTTGGTTTGATCAGAATTCCCAAAGAAGAATCTTCCAGTACCCTCTCTGGAAGGCCTGGTTCCCAGTGCTCAGGGAAGCTGAGTAGGTAACAGAGCTATCGAGCACATCTTAAGCTTTTAGTAGAGTGCCTACAACTATGAACTCTCCCAGTCCAGAAAGCCAGTGCTCCACTCTGTCTAAAGGATGAAACTTAACTTCTGGAATGAGGGAGAAGCACCTCAGAGAATCTACAGCTCTAGCTGGGTTTCAACAACTCTCATACAACCTCCTTGTCTTGGTATCTGCTCCTTCAGGCCTTGGGCTCAGAGGTACTTGGTGCTCACCCCACTACCACCTTCACATTTGCCTCTGGACTCTGCTAAGTTAGTTATCTCAACCATCTGCTCTCCAGCTTTGAAAACTTTGTTGCTGTTGTCTCCTCTCCTATTAATGGATTTATGTCTTTTTAAAAGTACTTTCACTATAGTTTAGCAGAGTTTAGGGGGAAGGAACAAGATTTGATGTGTGTGTTCAGTCTGTCACAATAACTGCAAGTCCAATAATTTATTCTTTCAACAGAAACTTGTAAGAGGGATGCCCGAGACTGGGGCATGCTTGAGATAGTCTAGGCAGTATGGAAGACAGTATTCAGTGACATACTTAAGTAACATTAAGTAATGATGAATCACAATGAACACACTACTTCCTTTTCAAATTTCTTATAAACCAAATTAACCCTCAGTATACCAGCAAAATAGTCATCATCATTTTCACCTGGATTCAGTGGACCCTTTTTATAGTCTTTTTACAAAAAATTTACAGAAGAATGACAGGATAAGGTAAAATAACTTTAAAGCAATATAAATAAGATTATAAACATAGTTTCCAGGTTTCAAAGATATAGACACCTGAAGTATGAAATGTGTTTTGAATGCAACTAGCTGCTTATCAGCTATCATGAACAAACCTTGAACATATCCATCCTATAATAGTGATTTCAAATTGAAGATGTATCTCCAACAGACTCAAGCTTATCATTATTTCTGGTTCTTTTTCTTGCATCTGCACCATCAAAACACAATACTTTTAAAAACTTTTGACAGTTCATAATTTTGTTGCAAAGTTCAGCCATTTTTTTGTACCCTAACTGTGCAAAACATTTTCATTCTTAGGTTTATAAAAATGAACTGAAATGATCAATCACATATAAAATTATTTTATTACATGTGACTTTTTTTCATTTCAACATCAACTATTTCCTTCCAATCACTTTTGAATACACCTTTGTATACCTTCAGCATGTATCCATTTAAGAATCATGTAAATTTCTAGAGTGCTGTGTCTCTGCATGCATCATCTGATTTATCTAAATAATTATTTAACATATGGGCAATTTTCTCCTTTTTACCATCATGAGTGAAAAATCTTTTAAATCTGAATTAGCAATTGTATTCATTGAAAGCTTAAAAAAAACTATAAAGATGTTTGTTCAGACTATTTATATACCTTTTCTTGAAAGATGATGCAATACTATATGATTTCATCATTCTGTTTTTTTACCGGTCTTTTTACCACAATTGGAATAACTGATGAGTAATGATGAAATAATTCCTAGGATGATCAAATAGCAAACTGTTTCAAGACACTGGAAATGTAAAATCACTAGGATTCCATAATACATCTCAGATTTTAAAAGGGTCGAAAGGGTAATTGTAAAGGAATGAATTTTGTTTTCTCTTTGTTCTTTAAAAGAACTCTAAGAAAGAATGAAAGTCATAAAATATCAATCCTTACAAATAATTGGAATAGCTCAAAAAAATAAATGCCAAAACTTAAATTGGGTCTGACAGACACAAATGTAGAAAAGTTACATTGGGGAAGAAAGTCTCAGTATGGAGGTGATGTGTCCTTAACACATTTCTAATCCTCTCTAATCTCCTTTCACAACAAAAGGACAAGAAGGCTTCAGGTTCAGGGATTTCAGCAAAAAGAGCTTAAAATTACTGTCTTTTTTCTTTCATTGTCTTCTCCTCAATACCGAAATCCAAAAAGCCCTGATCTGACAATAAAACCTAACCTAAGCTGACATAGGTTATTTATATTCTTTATTCCACTTGCTATGAAAATTTAGATATTTCATTGGAGTAAAACATTACTGTATCTGATTAAGGGGCTTCTACCTCAGATAGCAATAGCAGTGTTACATATGATTGTATACCATGTAACATTTTGAAAAATCTTAAAATACCTAAATTTTGAAATAATTTGAGGGTTTGAGATAAGGAATGGTAGACCTATATCTATTCATAGCAAATCAAACTAGCTTTCCTTTTACAACAGTGATACTATTTCCTTTTAAATAAATTTAACTTAAAATACTAAGTAAATAATAGCTCATTTAGGTGGTATATAAATATGACTAAAATTATGACAATAGCGTATGCCAATCAACAGTTAAGGCAAAAACTATGCTGGTAGTATATGAATAACTTGAACCTAGAGAACATTGGTTTATAGTATTTAATGATATGCCCCATGGTTACCAGAACTGAAATATCCACTTAATCAGCTATGAGATTAAACAAGTATCTATTGAGCACTCATTTTATGCATTGGTTCCTGCCCTTAAGACTCAGATCACACAACTGGAATATCAAACATCTAGTTAAAAATTATCCCAAACAATGAACTAAGAGTAACTGGTGAGTATGACACACCACTGAACAATATACTCTGGGAAAAATAAATTCTATGAAGGCCTCACTTCGGCCCTAACAGAAGCCTAAAGAGGGGTGTACTATGGAAACCCGCACTTTTTGCCCATTTACATTTATACGCAGTAGTATATGCACAAAGGCCACATAAACAGAAAAGTCTAGTTGCTCTTTTCTGATTATTTATCTATCAACATCATTAACAAAAGTCTGCCATGCAGAGCTTTGAAAGGGAGGAGGAGCCAAGATGGCGGAGGAGTAGGACGGGGAGACCACTTTCTCTCCTACAAATTCATCAAAAGAATAACTGAACGCAGAGCAAACTTCGCAAAACAACTTCTGATCGCTAGCTGAGGTCATCAGGCGCCCAGAAAAGCAGCCCATTGTCTTCGAAAGGAGGTAGGACAAAATATAAAAGATAAAAAGTGAGACAAAAGAGCTAAGGACGGAGATCCGTCCCGGGAAGGGAATCTTAGGCGGCATTGCTTGGGGTAGGGTCCGGGCCTGAGTGCCCTGAGGACAATCGGAGGGAGCTTCTGTGAGTTGCCAACTTGAACTATGGGAGACCAAAAGGGAGAGAGTAAATTAACGGGCCCGAACTCACTGCCGGCCGTTCACAGAACAAAGGGACAGAGAAAGTCCAGAGAAGAGGTCGCAGGCTGCGGACCGGCCCAGCCACGCCGGAGGCAGGAGGCAGGGGGGAGGGGAAAGTCGCCGCGAGACACAGGGCGCAGGCACCCGACCGGCGCGGGTGGGGACTGGGGCTGGGGACGCGGAGGGCGGAAGGCGCGCGCACCCGACTGGCGCCAGCGGAAACTGAGACTGGGTCCGCGGAAGGGAGTGGGCGCGCCACACCTGGGGAGAGTGCGCCCACCAAGCCCCTGGCTGCCTGGACCGCTCTGACGGGGAAGGCACAGAGAGCAGGCGCAGCTTTACGTTCCGCGCTTTTGTGGAACACCCGAGGGCTGGAACCTAGCGCAGCGCGGGGCGCGCTCCATATAGAACAGCCGGGAGCCTGAGCAGCGCAGACGGAGAAAACAGCGTCAGCCCCTCCCGGAAGCGCCAGCCCGTCCCTGCGGCGCCAGCCCCTCCCCGCAGAGCGACGGAACTAGCTACCTGAATAAGAGTCCACCTCCGCCCACCTGTGTCAGGGCGGAAATGAGGCTCTGAAGAGACAGGCAAACAGAAGCCAAATAAACAAAGGGAACCGCTTCAGAAGGTACCGGTGCAACAGATTAAAATCCCTGTAGAAAACACCGACTACACCGGAAGGGGCCTGTAGATATCGAGAAGTGTAAGCTGGAACGAGGAGCTATCTGAAACTGAGCCGAACCCACACTGACCGCAACAGCTCCAGAGAAACTCCTAGATATATTTTTACTTTTTTTTTTTCTTTTTTCTTTTCTCTCTTTTATTTTCCTTTAAAATTTCCTATTACTCCCCCATTACTCCTTAACTTTCATTTTCATAGATTTTTATGATTTTTTTAATTAGGGAAAAAAAATTTTTTTTCTCTTTCTTTTTTTTTTTCTTTCTATTTTCTTCTTTTTTTTTCTTTCCTTTTTCTCTTCTATTTTCTATTTTTCTTTTTCTCTTATTTCTTTTATAGTCCTCTAGTACTCCTCTACTACTCCTTAATTTTCATTTTCAATACACTATAACCTTACAAAAAAAAAAAAAGAAGAGAAGAGAAGCCCTATTTTTAAACCAAAGATTATTCTCTCCCAATCTTGACTCTCTGTTTTCTACCTCAGAACACCTCTATTTCCTCCTTTCCCCTTCTCTTCCCAATCCAATTCTGTGAATCTTTGTAGGTGACTGGGCTACGGAGAACACTCTGGGAACAGACAGCTGCGTAGATCTGTCTCTCTCCTCTTGAGTCCCCCTTTTTCTCCTCCTGCTCATCTCTATCTCCCTCCTCCCTCTCCTCTTCTTCATGTAACTCTGTGAACCTCTCTGGGTGTCCCTAACGGGGGAGAATTTTTCGCATTAACCTAGAAGTTTTATTATCAGTGCTGTATAGTTGGAGAAGTCCTGAGACTACAGGAAGAATAAAACTGAAATCCAGAGGCAGGAGACTTAAGCCCAAAACCTGAGAACACCAGAAAACTCCTGACTACATGGAACTTAAGTAATAAGTGACCGTCCAAAAGCCTCCATACCTACACTGAAACCAACCACCACCCAAGAGCCAATAAGTTTTAGAGCAAGACATACCACGCAAATTCTCCAGCAATGCAGGAACATAGCCCTGAACGTCAACATACAGGCTGCCCGAGGTCACACCTAACACATAGACCCATCTCAAAACTCATCACTGGGCACTCCATTGCTCTCCAAAGAGAAGAAATCAAGTTCCACGCACCAGAACACTGACGCAAGCTTCCCTAACCAGGAAACCTTGACAAGCCAATCGTCTAACCCCACCCACTGGGTAAATCCTCCACAATGAAAAGGAACCACAGACCTCCAGAATACAGAAAGCCCACTCCAGACACAGCAATCTAAACAAGATGAAAAGGCAAAGAAATACCCAACAGGTAAAGGAACATGAAAAATGCAGAGCCTTGAAAGTCTCCCTGGTCTCATCCACCTCATTAGAAATGATTCAAATGTATTCTTTTTAATGGCTGAATAATATTCCATGGTGTATATGTACCACAGCTTTCTTATCCATTCATCTGCTGGTGGACATCTAGGTTGCTTTCACGTCTTGGCTATTATAAACAGTGCTGCAATGAACATTGGGATACATGTGTCTCTTTCTGGAGCCTATTATACAGAGTGAAATAAGCCAGAAAGAAAAACACCAATACAGTATACTAACACATATATATGGAATTTAGAAAGATGGTAACAATAACCCTGTATGCAAGACAGCAAAAGAGACACAGATGTATTGAACAGTCTTTTGGACTCTGTGGGAGAGGGAGAGGGCGGGATGATATGGGAGAATGGCATTGAAACATGTAAATTATATGTGAAATGAATTGCCAGTCCAGGTTCAATACATGAGACCGGGTGCTCAGGACTGGTGCACTGGGATGACCCTGAGGGATGGAATGGGAAGGGAGGTGGGAGGGAGGGTCAGGATGGGGAATACATGGTACACCCATGGAGGATTCAAGTCAATGTATGGCAAAACCAATACAATATTATAAAGTAAAATAAATTAATTAATTTAAAAAAAAAGAAAGTCCCTGGTCTCAAGGATTCTACTTATAACCTAGTTAAAAAGAGTTCTGCTCCACTAAAGCCAGAATCCCAATCAAATGTTAAGGATAAGAGTGGACTTTGTCACTGAAAGTCATGATTATGGATCCAAGTTTCTCAAACTGAGCACTACTGACATTCTGGACTGGGCGGTTCTTTCCCGTGGGGCCTGACCTGTGCAGTGCAGGCTGTTGAGCAGCGCCCCGGCCTCTGCACAACATATGCCTTGGCATCCCCCACTGTGACAGTCAAACTGTCTGCAGACACTCCCGAACACCTCCTGGGGAACAAAATCACCCCTGGGTGAGGACCACTGCTACAGAATAAGAACAATGTCAGATGATGATAATGAGAGCTAAATTTATTGATTGCAGTTATTTTGTATCAGGAACTCAGTTAATTGTGATATATATGTATATCATCTCATTTAAATAATAAAATAATTTGCTAATGAAGTCATGTCTGATAACCACTTGTTTCATTTCATTTAATTAAGTATTTACAATAATAGTATCTGCTATTTATTGTATATATTATACTTGCCCAGAACCATTTTAAACTCTTCACAGATATTATTTCTAACCCTCATAATATTCCTGCAAGATACTATTTTCATTTTATAAATGAAGATACTAATCTCAGAGAACAGTGGGGCCTTGGGCATCTGTCTGACACTGTTACCCAGACTACTTGCTCACGGTATTGACAGCAGTACTTTCTTTTTAATCTTTAAAATATCTTTTCTCCTGTACAAGAATTCTGTCATACAGCATGGTAATGCTGACAACAAAGTAATAAGAGCTAACATTTGCTGAGCGCTTAACATAAGCTAGGGTTTCCCAGGTGGCACAGTGGTAAAGAATCCGCCTGCAATGCAGAAGACATGGGTTCGATCCCTGGGTCGGAAAGATCCCCTGGAGAAGGAAATTGCAACCCACTCCAGTATTTTTGCCTAGGAAATCCTACGGACAGAGAAGCCTGGAGGGCTTCAGTCCATGTGGTCGCGAAAGGTCGGACACAACTTAGCAACTACAATAACCACAACAATAACACAGGCTAGGCACCCTGAGCGCTTTAGGACAAACTAGGATTTAAACACAGGTAGCTCGGCCTCTAGATCTCACACTTTGGCTCTTCTAACCTGCTACAGTCGATATTAAGAAAGGAGGTTAAGAAATACATGGCCTGCCAAGCCCTCGCAGAGGTGATCTGATATGGTAGAAAGGAAAGAACTTCGGGTGTGAAAGCCTGGTTTACAAATTCACCTGACCATTTATTGAGCATGATCTTGAATAAGTCATACCAACAGATATAGTCTTTTTGAGAGAGATTCAATCATGCAAAATAAGCTTTATTCTAACTTTATGGGATTTTTACAAAAATTAAAGAAAGAACATTTCTTTTGGATTCTAGAAAAGCATAAAAACTGAAAATATATATAAATATAATATATAAAAATAAATACAGAAATAAAAAATACAATTCTAGAGAAACAAAAACAAACAGTGTGACTTGTGGAAGAATACTGGTCAAGGGTCTCTGGATCTGGGTCTTCAAACTCAAGAGTTCTGGTCCTCAAGAACATTCCTTTCTTCCTCTTCGTTCTTCCTTCTAACTTCTGTGTCACTTCCTAAGGGAAGCCTTTCATGACTTCACACCCTTCCTTTTAATCCTATTCACAAGACTAGTTAGACTTGCCTGTTTCATATGCTTTAATCACTCTGCATTTTTGTACACTGTGGCACTTACACTTACTTGTATGACTTCCTGTTTTACTTTCTGTTACTTATTTGTATGACTTTCTCTTTGAGGCTATAGAATCGGACACATCTGAGCAACTACCACTTTAACTTTTCAAGCTCCTGGAGGGCAAGAACCATGTTTGTCTTTTCTTATTCTGTATCTCAGCACACGCTGAACTGTTTGACAATTAATATTTACTGAATATATGAATAGTATAAAGGTAATCTTCAAATTTCCAAGTATATCAAAATTTGACCTTCAGGTGATAAGGCAAAAAATATGATAGAACTGATATCCTACATCAAGGTGACAGTGACTCTTCAAGGACTAGAAGTCTTTCTGAAAAGTTTAAAACATACTTTCAAAGATGAAAAAGTGGTTGATGGTTAAACAATGTGACTGTACTTAATGATACAGAACTATACACAAAAAGATAGCTAAAATGTTAAGTGTATTTTAAATTTTATATGTGCATTTTAACACAATTAAAAAAACTTTTTTTAATTTAAAAAACCACTCTACCATTTTGGTCCCCAACTTTTTATATTTAAGGACCCTTTTTAAAGACTATATATATATACACACACACACTTAGACAGATAGATAGCTATGTAGTGGAATTCCATGGGACAGTAACTGTTCTCCATCCACTAATGTGGGAAATAATTCCATGAACTCAATAATGCTTTTAAATAAATATGTATTTCAATTAACCAAAACAGTATATAGAAACCTCTAAAAAATAGCTGTAACTATGTCAGACAAACATTAATTATTCAGATGACAGCAGTGCATGTATGGATTCATGAACCCACTGTAATATTTGGATCTCCCAGGATGGCTTGGCCCACTATTATTAGGAACAACTGTCCGAGGATATCCATCCCTCCACTTCTTGCCCTCTGAATGGTTTGAAGAATGGAAGGCTCCCCCTTTTCTTTCATATTTTGTCTTTAATGACTCAGTAAAATGGCTGAAGTGATTGACAGTGAAAAGTAAAGCAGAAGAACAAAATAGTTCCATGTAATTGTTCCTTGTGTATGTGTGTGTGCTCAATTGTGTCCAACTCTTTGCAACCCCATAGACTATAGCCCACCAGGCTCCTCTGTCCATGGAATTTTCCAAGCAAGAATACTGGAGCGGGTTACCATCTCCTACTCCAGGGGATCTTCCCGACCCAGGGATCAAACCTGAGTCTCCTGCATTGCAGGCAGATCCGTTATCACTGAGTCAACTGGGAAGCCCTGCACACAACTGTTCCTTAGTAAATCCAGAAGCCTGTATTTTATAACTTGCCTTAAATTACAGAGCTATTTAGAACTTATTTTTGTTATTAAGAGCAAGAATCCCTTCTACATCAAAGCCAAAAACATACAACAGGACTCATATGAGTCACATGACATCCCTGTCTTACAAAACGAAGGGGCTTGTGACTATTATAATTAACTCACATCAGAACTGTCATTTAATTCAGGCCCCAGAACAGAAGCCTTCACCCATCAAACCAACCATGAAGCTATCCAGCAGTCATCCAACAAGCATTTAATAAGTAAGTACCTGTTATTTGCCACGTACCAGGTCAGATGCTAGGAATACAGAAATAAGACAAGGCCCCTGACTCTACTCGTGTCTGACTCGTTGCAACCCCATGGACCGTAACCCATTAGCCTCCTCTATCCATGGAATTCTTCAGGCAAAAATATTGAAGTGGGTTGCCTTTCCTTCTCCAGGGTAATCCTCCTGACCCAGGAATCAAACCCGGGTCTCCTGCATTGCAGGCAGATTCTTTACCAGTTGAGCCACCAGGGAAGCCTCGTACTCTGACTAAAGACAATAAAAGTGAACAATGAACATGCAGTGTAATAAAATGATAAAATGGGGGTTACAGGCGGAGACAGAGAAAATGAGAAAAAATGTGTTCTAGGCAAAGAAGGAGAGAAAAGGCATCAAGTATAGAGTTAGGTTAAGAAAATAAAATATATTTGGGGCAGGGGTGGAGGAATAGAATAGTCCACGGTGGTTATGAGACTAGAGGGCTTATGGGAAGAACTGGAGAGTGGCTGAAGTCAGAATGAAGGGTCCCTGTTAAGTCCCGGGAGCAAAAGGCCATAGTAATAATTCAGGTCAGGAATGCCAAGGGCCTGAAGTGAGGCTGAAGTAGGAGGGATGGGCAAGAGAAAGGGCAGGCGGTCAGTATGGGACTGACCCCTTAGAGTTCTGCCACATGGGTGCAACTGAAGGACCTGGCACCTAGGAGGTGAAGGAACTGGCAACAAATGGCTGAAGTGACAGACTGTGAGGTGTAACCTGGATAGGGAAAGACGTATGTGTAGCTGGGGGGAGCTGAGAAACAAAGGAAGTGAAAATACCAGCAAGGACAAAGAGAGTGTACAGAGGAAGCAAAGGCATAAAAGGCTGTGCATGGGGGAGACAGGGGCTCTTACATGGCCCACAGATCTATGGATAGAATTCAGGGACCATGAACTCTGGGCTAAAAATGACATGTTTATCTTTATTAAGCTCTAATTAAAATTTAGCAATTCTTTCAATTATGAAACAGTAAATCACAATAGCATTAGTAGTTCCTCCAACTTTGCCACCAACAGAAATCATCAATATTTTCATCACACTAGTGTAATTATCGTTAAATACCATTCATCTTATCGTTACTTCAAAACGATGAGTTAGACCCATTGATGCTCAGTCACTTGGTCGTGTCCAACCCTTTGTGACCCCATGGACTATGGCCTGACAGGCTCCTCTGTCCACAGAATTCTCCAGGCAAGAATACTGGAGTGGGTTGCCATTTCCTTCTCCATAGACCCACTGATAGACCTTGTTATTTAATGTATTAATGTATCACAAACTTAATACTTTCAAAATTATATTCTAATATAACTGATTTCCTTTCTAATCTGAAAGACTTTATATTTTATGTATTTATTTTTCCCATTATTCTGGGAAAAAGTCCATGGGCCTCATCAGACTGCTAAAGGGATCTCTGGCACAAAAACATTCAAGGACTCTGGCTTAGAAGCTAGAATCCTGGAGTTTTAAGCTTTGGAGGTGGACAATACACAGGCCGATGAAGCTTGGATGACAGTCAAAGGCTGAGACTGATAACTGTGTAAAAGACTGGTGACAGAACACTCTGACATAAATCGCAGCAATACTTTTTCAATCTGTCTCCCAGAATAATGGAAATATAAACAAAAATAAATAAATGGGACGTACTTAAACTCAAAAGCTGTTGCACAGCAAAGGAAACAATAAACAAAATGAAAGACAATCCACAGATTGGGAGGAAACATTTGCAAACGATGTGACCAATAAGGGATTAGTCTCCAAAATCTACAAACAGCTCATGATGCTTAACAGCATCAAAACAAACAACCCACTCAAAAAAATGGGCAGAAGATCGAAATAGACATTTTTTCAAAGAAGACATACAGATGGCCAAGAGGTACTTGAAAAGATGTTCAACCCAGCTAATTACTAGAGAAATGCAAATCAAAGCTACAATGAGATACCATCTCACACTAGTCACAGTGGCTATCATCAAAAAATCCACAAACATTAAATGCTGGAAAAAGGGTGTGGAGAAACGGGAACCCTCCTACACTGTAGGTGGGAATGTAAATTGGTATAGCCACTCTGGAGAACTATATGGAGATTCCTTGAAGAACTAAAACCAGAGCTACCATATGACCTTGCGATCCCACTCCTGGGCACATATCCGGAGAATAACATGATCTGAAAAGATACATGCACCCCACTGTTCACTGCAGCACTCTTTACAACAGTCAAGACATGGAAGCAACCTAAATATTCATCGACAGAGGAATGGATAAAGGAGATGTTGTACATACATAAACGGAACATTACTGAGCCATTAAAAAGAATGAAATAATGCCATTTACAGCAATATGGATGGACCTAGAGACTTACTTATTGAGTGAAGTAAGTCAGAAAAAGAAGAAATATTACATGACAGCCCTTATATGTGGAATCTAAAATGAAATGATACAAATGAACTTACTTACAAAAGAGACTCAAGGGACTCTGAAAATGAGTTAATGGTTGCCCAAAGAGAAGGGGAAGGTGAAGGGAGAATTAGGGAGTTTGGGGTGGACATGTACACACTGCTATAGTTAAAATGGAGAAGCAACAAGGACCTACTGTATAGCACATGGAACTCTGCTCAATGATTTGGAGCAGCCTGGATGGGAGGGGAGCTTAGGCTACATGTACATGTATGGCTGAGTCTCTTCACAGTTCACCTGAAACTAGCACAACATTGTTCATCGGTTATTCCCCAGGACAAAGTAAAAAGTTAAAAAAAAAAAAGGTGAGAAAGTCAAAGTGTAGGATAAATGTGGACACTGACTCACTCACGACACTCAACCATGGGATACGGGGTAGAAAGACTGCAAGGTAGTTTGCAAAATCTGATGACTGTAGAGCATGACCAAAAGCGCAACTGTGATGTTGTCTTGGGGAGAACAGATGCCACAAGCCTCACACAAGGAGCGGTTTCTGCTCCATTTAACGCTTCCCAAACTCTCAAAAATATACCTTTGCCTCTTTCTCCTCTGCCCCTCAAAAGTATTTTCCATTCAGCTCCTGTTTAAAAGTAAAAGAGCTTGAGCCTTCAATAAATCTGTAATTCATACCTTCCTAATCAAAGGTAAGAATGACTACAACCAAATAAACAAATTTGCTTTCCTTATCATACCTAGCCATAATCAACTATGAAGAATTAAGAGTTTTGATGGTGAGGAGTTGAGAAGAAAGTAATTTCGGTGCAGAATACCTCTAGGGCAATGTGATCCTTGCGAAATCAACTGTTTCAACCAGCATTTTTTAAAAAATGAAATGGAAAACATTAGAGTGGAATGAGTGGAAAACATCAGAATGAAGCACAAAATAAAGGTAAGCACTGTTCTAAGAATCTTTTATTTGTTACACACACACACACATATACACACACATCCCTCTATATTCTGAATCTAATGTACTACATATCATAGTCCAAAAAGTTTGAAAGTTACAGTTCTAAAAGTAGAGCCATTCTCTCTGAAGAAAACCCTATGTAAAAATAAAAGCCCAGCAAAAGATGGTAGACAAGTTTGGAGACTGGATATGCAGCTTTCCCTGAGGTCTATTCCACTGCTAATGCCCTGCAGTGAGATCACATTCACGTCCCAGCTCTGCCACTAAGATGTGTGTGAGATCTGAGGTAAGCCACTGCACTACCAAGCCCCTTTCATGCTTAAGACAGGGCCGAAACATCTCCACTTTACTTCACAAGATAGACTTGAAGTTGAGAAAAATAATGAAATGAAATCACTCTGTAGACTAGGGAACATCGTACTGTTGTTTTATTTTAAACTACACAACCAGAGTGATTAAAAAAAAAGGCTATGCTACGAGTACCAAAGATATACCCATAATCATGGTTACCCTAATGTGCAGTTAGATAAGCCAAATAGTAGAAGTTGTGGAAATAGTAGAAAATTCTTTCTTTACAGTAAGGTAGTTGGGAAGTGAACGCAAATACTAAAGCTATCCATGGGTATATAAATGTCTCAAATAACATACATGAGAAAGTAGGCACAAAAAGGACAAAGTGAAGGAAAAAAATCACTGGTTCTGACGTGTAAAACATTCTAAGAGGTAAAATGAACTGAGATTTGACGAAAGGAAGAGTGAAGCTTGTTTTCTCTCATATCTTAAACTGCTTCCCAAGACCCAAAGATGCACCAGTTGTTATCCCTCAAACCTAGTTCAGAAATACTTCCTCCAGAAAACCCGTACACCCAAGCCCCTACCTTCAAATGTCCCCAGCCCTCAGTATTAATACACCTCATCTGACACAGAACTAACAATAAAGGCAGTGAAAACATATCACCCAACACGAAGTCAGGAAAGGCAGCCTAATGAAAAACAAGAAGCATATATTTTATTTTTCTTCCTTTAAGCCTGGGACTAAAAAGACCTGTCAGTTTAAAACTATGCACCCAGCCTCGTAGCAAGAATCCATTGGTCCCAGCTCTATCCTCTTAAGCCTCCAGTCGATACGTAACTTCTTATTTACACAAGTAACTTAACTACAGGTCACTTTCAGAAGCTACAAATTATGTAAGGATGCAAACCTATAGTACTGAACAGAATTCCAATACCCTAAATAATCTGATTAATACCATAGGTATGTCCTACAGGTTTAATATACCTTCTCTGTTACAATAAAATTAACACTTATAAATGAATTAAAAATCTGTCATCCTAGTCTGTCTTAGACTGTAAGTACCTGAGGGTGAGAAGTACCATTATTTTGACTTCCAACATGTTTTTCGTTACTCAATGTGAAATATAAGAAACAAACTGAAAAAGCTAGGCAGGGGGAGAAGACAGGACCTCTACTTCCACCCGGCCCACATATTGCCTACCTCTTGCAGCGTCAACAAAGTATTAAGAATAGCTGGTAGTGTGGTCTGGACTACGCCAAATCTATCTTCTGTAAATGATGCTGCTACTAAGTGAGACAGACCTCGAGGGGAAAAGAAACAAGTTAAAAGTGAATCAAAATTAGGCAAATCCACTTGCAATACATCTATTTGAGGAAGAATTAATATTCTGAATGTATAAAAGTCTAAATAAAAAAGGGAGTAATAGTACAGAAAAAGAGGCAAAAGGGATGGAAAAGGTGCTGAACTGTAATAGTCTTCAATAAGATGAATCTGACTTATGTTCTAATAGAAAAAAGTTTTTTTAAATACTGTATTTGGCAGTGATAAAGGCTAAGAAAACAAAGCCTGATAAGGGGACAAAGTAAGGATACTTTTCATAGGGTGGTCAGGAAAGGCCTCTCTGAGGAAGTATCATTTAAACACTGAGAAGGTGGTATCTGTAAGATGAAAATAAATAGTTCTTTAACAACTAAACCTAAGCTAAATATGTTTAAATACATCAAGCAAGTTACATCAACATAAGGCAATGGTTAAAAAACAATCTATTAATTGCAATTTTTTTGAAGTACAGAAAGAGATGCAAGAACTCCAGGCTCAGTTTCTCCACTTATATACAAGGAAAATTAAATTAAAATAAATTAACTAAATTAAAATAAACCTAAATAAGAAAAATTTATCTATATAAAACAAACACATAAAAATGTATCTGAAAATTCAAAGATTGAGATCAAAGTCCAGAACTGATCTTTCATTAAATACCTCAATATTTAATGAATAAATAAATCATTGTTGCAACTCACTGAGACTACTTACCTTCTAATGCCCAAATATGCATTTGGGCATCTGAAAACACAGCCTGAATAGAGGCCTCTGGGTGCTGAAATACAACAAAAACATTTAAGTCAGTTGCCCAGAAATGATCACTTCATCTAATCAATCATGTAAACTAAAATAATAAAAGCTGCCTGTTAAGAGCTAAGACCTGAAATCCTTACACATCATGATTTAACTGCAATAAAGCATCCTGCTACAACTTACTGTGTGACTCCGGCCAAGTATCTAAATCTCTATGTGCCTCAGCTTCTCATTTAAAATAAGCTATATTCCCTCAACCCACCTCAGAGCATTAACACAGAGATCATTCAAGAGAATGGTTGCATGCATGCTCAGTTGCTCAGTCGTGTCCAACTCTGCGACTCTAGGAAGTATAGCCCACCAGGCTCCTCTGTCCACGGGATTTTCTAGGCAAGAATACTAGAGTAGGTTGCCATTTCCTTCTCCAAGGGATTGAACCCGCCTCTCCTGCACTGCAGGCAGATTCTTTACTGCTGAGCCCCCAAGGAAGCCCAAAGAGAATGGCTACGAATGCTTTAAAAAAAAAAAAAAAAAGTACTGCCTAAGTATATACTACCTCTCCTAAAGTGTCTACCCTCAACCCCACTACAAAGAAAAACCACCTAACAGTCTTTAGTACAGCAAGGTATTGTGATGTGAGACAACAACTGGCCTGTGTAAGTGGCTACCGTAATACAGCCAGTGAAGCCCATTCACAACAGCACGTTACATCTCCCACGTTAAGCAGTGGGGTCTACAACTCCTTATCCCACAGCAGACCCACCTGCAAAACCAGAATCTAAGGAGCCATTCACCTCCAGGGAAAAAGGAGATCTCATTCAGCTTCTGCTCTGCCACTTACTGGCTATGGGCCCTCAGGGTAGCTACTTGACCCCTCTGAGCCTCAAGCTTCATTCTCTGTAAGAGGAGGCCAAAAAGACACCTCACAGGAATGCTGTCACAATTAAATGAGGGGACAGTTTTTCCAGTAGTCGTGTACAGATGTCAGAGCTGGACCATAAAGACGGCTGAGCGTCAAAGGATTGATGCTTTTGAAATTGTGGTACTGGAGAAGACTCCTGAGAGTCCCTTGGATAGCAAGGAGATCAAACAGGTCAATCCTAAAGGAAATTGACCCTGAATATTCACTGGAAGGACTGATGTTGAAGCTCCAATACTTTGGCCACCTGATGTGAAGAGTCAACTCACTGGTAAAGACCCTGTTGCTGGGAAAGATTGAGGGCAGGAGGAGAAGTGTGTGACAGAGGATGAGATGGTTGGATGGTATCACCAGTTCAGTGGATATGAATTTGAGCAAACTCCGGAAGAAAGTGAAGGACACAGAAGCCTGGCATGCTGCAATCCATGGGGGTGGCAAAGAGTCGGACACAACTTATCGACTGAACAAGTGAAAGGAGCATGGCACACGAAAGACAAAAGGTAAGTTTTCTTCCCATCCTTCTGAAACAAAGCTCTGAAGTAAAACTTCAGACAACTGCTCTTTCTCTTGGTAGAAGATGAGACACCTTTCTCAGAGGTCTGATGGTTTTCCCAGGGCTCTAATGGAGAGCCTACAGATTATTTCTGGCAAACATTCTCGCTAGTTGCATGGATATTCCCTGCTACCACAGTGAAAAAAGTTTCAAGAACTTGAAAGGATTCTTTGCTGTATGTATCTATATTCTACCAGAGTTACTCAGATCTCTCTCACCACCAGAGTAGGATCCTCAAAGAATAAAATGAGGAATGTATGCCAATACAGACTTTCACTTCAAGACATTAATACGAGTGCGCTATTAGTTAATAATGCAGTATCTGCAAAAACAGAAAAGCTAGATTAAAATAATTAAAACAAAAATTCTTTCCCCTACACATGGGCAAAGGTTTTCCTCATCAAAGGATTAACTGACACACAACAGCTGTAGCAGTGAAAACAGGAATGAATCTTTAGCTTCTACCTCTGAGATTTACTCTCCTACAGCAGCTGGGGCAGCTACAGATAAGCTGGAAAGTCATTTAGTTTGTGGCCTAAATTACAACTTTAATCCAAAACCAGTTTAACACCTGCAGTCTAACCCAGTTATCTCTCTTCTGAACACCAAAATGGCCACAACAATGTCAGCAGGACAAATGAGCCATGAAGGATCGCCACGGATTTGCTCACTTTGCAGGAAGGGGCCACACCTTGGCACAAAGCTGCCTGCAGCCAAGAGACCCAGAAGGCCACTAGAGCCCAGCCTCGGGAAGTCACTGATGGGAGATGTGTGTCTAGGTCAGGTACTGTTTAAAGAGAGGTTTATGGAGCCCATTATACAGAGTGAAGTAAGCCAGAAAGATAAAGAACATTACAGCATACTAACACATATATATGGAATTTAGAAAGATGGTAATGATAACCCTATATGCAAAACAGAAAAAGAGACATAGATGTACAGAACAGACTTTTGGACTCTGTGGGAGAAGGTGAGGGTGGGATGTTTCAAGAGAACAGCATGTATATTATCTATAGTGAAACAGATCACCAGCCCAGGTGGGATGCATGGGACAAGTGCTTGGGCCTGGTGCACTGGGAAGACCCAGAGGAATCGGGTGGAGAGGGAGGTGGGAGGGGGGATCGGGATGGGGAATACATGTAACTCCTTGGCTGATTCATGTCAATGTATGACAAAACCCACTGCAATGTTGTGAAGTAATTAGCCTCCAACTAATAAAAATAAATGAAAAATAAATAAATTTTAAGAAATAAAAAAATAAAGAGAGGTTTAGTGAAGCATGATGCCAAGCTATTTGGCTTGCTAGGATCAAACTAAATATTGAGGAGTCTAATCCTATTTGCTACTTCACTTCTTATTTTGTTTTCTCTCCCCCCACTCCCAATGTTATAACTACATATTCTTACCTTACTGAAAAAATACATTATCAGCACTCGTTTTGATAAGAAATTCTTAACCTGATACGGAAAAAAAGGGAAGAATTATCACATGAACAGTTCGATGCTACTCAAATATAATATTACACATTTCCAGGTTCTTCCGGACACTAACTTAAATGAAACACATCACACTTTACAAAGAAAGGTAAGGTAAACCACATAAGTAAATACCTTTGTACTATAAATTGGATAACCAAGACAGGCCATCTGATCTAAACTGGACTCCCATGTACACATGTCTAGCCCTCAAATTAGAGCCCTGTCATAATCAAAAAGTAGTTCTGGTGATATTTCCTAAAACCATATTCTTTCTCAATTCTCTACAACTGTCCTACCCTTTAACCTCCTAATATTAAGGCCAAAAAAGACCATGTTTCCTCTACAAAAAAAAAAGATCTTAAGACAGAAGTGGTTTTCTACTAGTTGACATTTACAAGGAAAATAATTTTCTCAGTATTAAGTTAAAAGCTACATAACCCAACTGACTTGAAAGTAAATTCATGACAGCAGTATTTACACACATGGAGCCACAGGTGATGCTGAAGTTTCGTAAAATGCCTTCAGTTCTGCCCTCTCTATTAACTGAGCATTCTATCAACAAACATGTTGTTATTTCTCCCATCTTAAAAAATAAAACCCTTCCCTGGCCTCTCAACTTCCCCCAGCTATTAGCCCATTTCTCTGGTCCCCTTACAGTCAATCTCCTTTAAATTCAGATTTAGCTTCTCTGTGTCTTCCAATTCCTTTCCCAGTCTCTCTGGTACCCATGCCAGTCAGGTATTTGTTGTTACTACTCCACCCAATAGCTCTTGTCAAGGACTCAATGACCTCCATATTCCTAGCACACCAGTTCATTTTTAGTTTGAACCTCATGCTTCTTTTCAGACATAGCAGCATCTTTTCTTTTCAGCAGCATCTGACACTTCTGTCTGAAACACCCTTTTCTGGGTCCTTTCTCACCTTAATGGTGCTGGGTCTCCTTTGCTATTCCTCCTCACCTCCCAGACTTTGTCATCAAAGGGTTCCAGTTCTTGCATCTCTTTTCTTCTATATCTACACTCTCTAAAAATTTTCATGGAGTCTATGGCTTTCATGCTCTGATGACTTCCAAAATTTCAATTCTAACCTGGACTTTCCCCTAGACTCCAGATACATGTCTAATATCTTATTCAGTATTTTCACTGAATTGTCTAGTATCTCAAAATTGCTATGTCTAAAATGAGAATCATGATTTCCCTACCTCATCTCTATCAAATCTCTTTTCCAGAATCATCAGTAAGTTGCAACTCAATAAACTGCAACTACATTGTTTCAGATCCTCGGGCTAAAAGCTTCAGAATCAACACTGATTCTTTCACACCACAACTAAACCATAAGCAAATCCTATCATACCTATCTTCAGAATACACCCCGACTTTGATCACATTTTACAGTCTCCACCACACTCAGGTCATCCAGAATCCGTCATCAGGTCACCAGATTACTTTAACAGCTTTACTACTGTCTCTCTGCTTCCACTCCTGCCCCCTGAGGGTCTAGTCTTAACACAACAGTACTTTCAAAATGTAAGGTTACATCATGTCATTCTTGTGGGTAAAACCATGCAGTAGTCATCCATCTCATTCAGAGAAAATTTCAGTCTTTACAACAGCTAATGAACCCGACAAGCTGCTCCAGGTGCCTGCTACCTCATCTCACCACCCAGAACTATAATACACATGCTTGCTCAGCTATCTGCCCTCACAAGAACGTAAACATACAGTCAGGGACTTTTGTTTGCTGTTTTCCCAGTATCTAAAAACACACCCAGTGTATATGAAGAAATCAATAAATATCTCTTAAATGAAAGAATTCATAGATCAAAGGCATTGCATTAGGTTAAGCCATATGAACTTGTAATTTGTACAACTCAAACCCAAATACTAGTAATTTCATATGGGTCAATTTAATATATGAAGCATTCCCAAAGTTCTATTTATTCCTGATGGCTTACTTATGTGAGATCCTTGATGTTCTCAATGCTATATGTAAATACAAATCCTATACCCATATCATCCTACCTGTTCACGTTTATTCTGAATCCATGAATAAATCACATTGGGCTGTCTCACTGTCTTACCCTCAGCACTAACAGAGGTAGATGGAGAAGGATTAGAAAATTCAGTCATTTGCTGATCTACAAAAAAAAAAAAACACCAAGAAGGCAAAAACTTAGGCTATATGATTCTCTGCAACTATGACATTTCAAATTTTAGAAAATAAACGATCCTCACCAGAAGCTGAAGTCCATAATCTTGGCCCTCTTCTTGTGAGCTGAGGACTTTGAGGTGACCCATAGCTTGTGTTTACATCAAAAATTCCAGCCATCCGGTTCACTACACTAGAGCCAAATGGGGTGGCCAGGGGACTTGCAACATCAGGTGTAGATAATTTTGAGGAGAACAGTGATGTCTTAATTAATGATGGCATTGAAGGCCGAGGCATCTGGCTAGATTTGGGGGTCTGAAACGCAGTTTCTTCTGTAAAAGAACAGATCATGTGCTGAGAAGAGGCAATCTGATCAAAGTAGGCCAGAGTGGAGGTTCTCAAATTTTACACATCTCAATTCTTTGCTTAACTCATTTAACCAAGGCTCAGTAGATTGTTTCCATATAGGTTTACAATTTCAACACCCATATTTTACTACTGCATCTTGGTGACCACTTAAGGAGCTTTATACATCTTTTTCTGTCAGACTGGTTCAGCCTCTCTCAGTTTTTTACCCTAAACAGATATCTTCATCTTCAAGGTCAATTTCTCCAACTCTAAGCTGCACTGAACGAACTTATATTTTATTTTTAAATGGCAACACTATATTGCATTAGTATATGCCCTGGGTTATTGTATATTCTTACTGTAACCATTACTTGGCTAAATCAAATCTACAGTGTGAAAATGTACAGAGCACTAACCTTATCCCATTTTCCCGAGTTCTTTAAAGTTAACAAAAGTCACACCAGTGATTAACTTGTCCAGGATATATACACATCTGTTCTATAAACAGCTTCTTCAAAAATTATCTTATAACTCTACCAATTATAGTCTCTTGTACAAAAATAACATCTTTCTGCCACTCCAACACAAAGACAATAAATTATACTAGTATTCTATCTTTTTAATAAAACTGGCATAAGACACTAAACATTTATAAGAACCAAATTTTCACTACATGACTTTTTAAGGGTAAATGACAATAAGAAATAGCTAAAGAATCAATTTAAAGATTAAAACTGGTGGGGTTTCTTTTAATATATTTTTTTTAAATTCTATTTATTTATTTGACTTCACCAAGTCTTAGTTCCCACACTCAGGATCTTTGATCTTCATTGCAGCATGTGGGATCTACTTCCCCAGCCAGGAATTGAACCCGGGCCCCCTGAACTGGGAGCGCAGTCCTAGTCACTGGACCCCCAGGGAAGTCCCAAGATCAGTGCTTTTAAGTTTTGTAATTATTCCTCAAATTAAAGGCAAATTCTGACTGATGGAATATGACAACAATTTAAAGAAATGACTAATCCATATTTGCTCAGACCCAGGATCCCCTCAACTCAGAATTACAATGATCTTTCTAAAATGCTAATTTAATGAAACTATAACTATTCAAATTCTCTAATGGCTCCACATCTTTACAGGACCAACTTTAAACTCGTCCTTTCATTATCACGCATCATCCTACTCATTCAGACTTCCTTTTAATAGTTACACTGTCTTGTCATCGTTTGCATGCCTCCCACTAAAAGGTCAGGCCCAAGAATGTTTCTGCATCTTTCATTCTTTGGTAGTGCTTGGTACATGGCAGTCATTCAGTAAATACTTGTTGAAAAAATAAATGCTAATCTGAATGTTGACAATATCTGAAACACCAGCAGAATCTTTTAAAACCTGACATTCATGAACTTATCTAGATCACTTTTCTTCTGCAATCTCTTTGTGTGTGGTCTATGAAGCCAGCAGAATAATGAAATCAAAGTCAGAGATATGTTTCCTTTGGCCCATATACTGATTTTTTTATATATCAAGATTAGTCATCAATGTAAAAAGTGGTAGATTTCCCCCAAAACTTCTTCAGCTGTCTCTTTAAAAGAAAAAAAGAAAAAGACCAGAAGTTCAGATTGTTGTTGTTGTTCAGTCACTCAGTCCTATCTAACTCTGCAACCCCATGGACTGCAGTACACCAGGCTTCCCTGTCCATCACCATCTCCTGGAGTTTGCTCAAACACATGACCATCGAGTCAGTGATGCCATCCAACCATCTCATCCTCTGTTGTCCCCTTCTCCTCCTGTCTTCAATCTTTCCCAGCATCAGCGTCTTTTCCAATGAGTCAGCTCTTCGAATCAGCTGGCCAGAGTATTGGAGCTTCAGCATCAGTCCTTCCAATGAATATTCAGGATTGATTTCCTTTAGGATTGACTGGTTTGATCTCCATGCTGTCTAAGGGACTCTCAAGACTCTTCTCCAACACCACAGTTCAAAAGCATCAGTTCTTCAGCGCTCAGCCTTCTTTATGGTTCAACTCTCACATCTATACATGACTACTAGAAAAACCATAGCTTTGATTATAAGGACCTTTGTCAGCAAAGTAACGTCTCTGCTTTTTAATATGCTATGTTTGTCATAGCTTTTCTTCCAAGGAGCAAGTGTCTTTTAATCTCATGGCTGCAGTCACCATCTGCAGTGATTCTGGAGCCCAAGAAAATAAAGTCTGTCACTGTTACCATTGTTTCCCCATCTATTTGCCATGAAGTGATGGGACTGGATGCCATGATATTAGTTTTTTGAATGTTGAGTTTTAAGCCAGCTTTTTCACTCTCCTCTTTCACCTTCATCAAGTGGTTCTTTAATTCCTCTTCACTTTCTGCCATAAGGGTGGTGTCATCAGCATATCTGAGGTTACTGATATTTCTCCTGGCAATCTTGATTCCAGCTTGTGCTTTATCCAGACTGGCATTTCACATGATGTACTCTGCATATAAGTTAAATAAGCAGGGTGACAATATACAGCTTTGAAGTACTCCTTTCCCAATTTGGAACCAGTCTGTTGTTCCTGGTTCTAAGTGCTGCTTCTTGACCCACATCTAGATTTCTCAGGTGACAGGTAAGGTGGTCCGGTATTCCCATCTCTTCAAGAATTTTCCACAGTTTGTTGTGATCCACACAGTCAAAGGCTTTAGAACAGTCAATGAAGCAGAAGTAGATGTTTTTCTGGAATTCTCATGCTTTTTCTGTGATCCAGCAGATCTTGGCAATTTGATCTCCGGTTCCTCTGCCTTTTCTAAACCCAACTTATGTATCTGGAAGTTCTTGATTCACATACTGTTGAAGCCTAGCTTGAAGGATTTTGAGAATTACCTTGCTAGCATGTGAAATGAGTGCAACTGTGCGGTAGTTTGAACATTCTTCGGCATTCTTTCTTTGGGATTGGAATGAAAACTGACCTTTTCCAGTCCTGTGGCCACTGCTAAGTTTTCCAAATGTGCTGGCATAGTGAATGCAGCACTTTCACAGTGTATTCTCTTAGAATTTGAAACAGCTCAGCTGGAATTCCATCACTACCACTAGCTTTGTTCATAGTGATGTTTCCTAAGGCCCACTTGACTTTGTACTCCAGGATGTCTGGCTCTAGACGAGTAATTACACCATCATGGTTATCTGGGCCGTTATGATTTTTTTTGTATAGTTCTTCTGTATATTCTTGCCACCTTGTATTAAGATCTTCTGCTTCTGTTAGGTCCATACCACTTCTTTTATCATGCCCATCCTTGCATGAAATGTTCCCTTGATATCTGCAATTTTCCTGAAGAGATCTCTAGTCTCTCCCATTCTACTGTTTTCCTCTATTTCTTTGCACTGTTGACTTAGGAAAGTTTTCTTACCTCTCTTTGCTATTCTGTGGAACTCTGCATTCAGATGGGTATATCTTTCCTTTTCTCCTTTGCCTTCTGCTTCTCTTTTTTTCTCAGTTATTTGTAAGGCCTCCTCAGACAATCATTTTGCCTTTTTGCATTTCTTCTTCTTGGGGATGGTTTTGATAATTGCCTCCTGTACAATGTTACAAACCTCCAGTATCAGAAGTTCAGATACTGGGTCCAAATTCTCACATGGGAACCATGAATCAAAGCTAACCCATAGTTTTCCATTTCAGATGAAGCCTATGCCCCCAAGTTTACCATGGTCCTCACCCAGCTAGTTCTGCCCATTTTCTTTAAATGCCTGGTTCCCAAGGCATCAGAACATTAAGTCTTTTTCTCAGTCTTACATTCCTAAGTATCACCTACTTAAGGTGCTTCGTGAAATAGCATAGGTTTCTCCACCTCTACTTCTTCCTCTTAGCTTTCATCTTTCGAACATTTAGCTACCTTAAAACAATTAATGTGACGCCCCCATCCCTAAATCACTGAGTCACTTCAGCTGCTTCTCTCTGGCACTCCAGCAATTTTTTACCTCTGGGATACTGCAATCAGAACAGCATCCACTACTACTTGTAAAGATTCACTTGGCTCTGTATTAGGGTAAACTGAAGTATTCTGTTTAATGACAAACATGTGTTAGCCTGTTTAACACTACCACCACAATGAACTTAATTTTTTCAATCTACAATGATACTCAGGCTGCCTTCTTGGTTCAGTTCAATATCCCATACACTGGATCAATTCTGCCTAAAAATATATACTTCACACTTACATACAATCTAATCCTTAGACTACCTACTGTTATCTTTCTTATGAAACAGAGTGTAAGTGCTTTCCCCTCTCTTAGTGTACGGAGTTACCTGGAGAATTCAATTTCTTAGCTTCCACTGGGTACGATGAAGACATCACTCTCCCATTTGTAGCAGCAGCTTCTTGGCAGAGCACAAGTTTCTGAGTCATATCATTTAAAAGATTCAAACACTCTCTTGAAATAGCTGTCCAGTTGTGGGGATGTCCACCTAAGAGGTCCAAATATCACCTTTTAAAATGAAGATAATCTTATAGTATCCTCTCAAAATGGGGAGAAATATCAATGAGAAATGCTTATTACACTTTGCAGTAGGGCCCACTTTTCTACTATTAAGTCATTATTTATACTCAAGCCATCTAGTAACAGAAATTCAATAAATATCTGGGTGAAATAATTTTCCTAAAAGTCTACAAAACAAAATTTGCTATTTTACCATTAAAAAAAACAAAAACACAACTCTCAAATTGATTGCTAAAATAAAGCCAAACACGGGAACACGATTTGAGTGAAATAGACCCAGGTTACTTCACTAGCAATACTGAACGGACCAAAGACTAAGACACTGACCATGTCTAATGAGATGCACCCCATGGCCCCCAGTGACCTCTAAACTGCTTGGCTGACCTACTGTGCTTCCTTACATTTTCATTTGCAAAAGAGCCCCTATTTGCAATTGTATCTACATAAGCGACACATTATTTGATAGTGATCATACTTTATACTTAGAGGGTTTATGAATCTGCTATCCCACTAATTTAAATTACTGTGATCCACACTCTTAATTCTTTTCTCACTATCTTTTGATTTCTAAAACCTTTATCTCCTATAGCTGTCATGTAAAATCAACTGTGCTTCACTGTGTGTTCAGAACAGCAGAGGAATCCACTGAAAACTGTTTTCTCCATCCTGGGTGCCAAATAAATCATTCTCTCTTCACTTAGGTCCCTCCTTAAATCTTTCCCTCTATTTACAGCTCAAAAGAGAAATACCACTTAACCTGAAAACAAACACAATACTTCAACAATAGGCCCCAGGATGTTTTATTCTGCTGTAACTTAGGACCACAAACTATTTCATGGTCCAATTACATTTTTTTCTTCCAGTTTTGAGATATAATTGACACACAGCATTGTATCAGGTTTAAGGTATATACAGCCTAATGATCTGACTTCCATATATCATGAAATGGTAATCACGGTAAGTTTAGCAAACATCAATCATCTCTGACACATACAAATTAAACAAATAGGAAAAAAAAACCATTTTTCCTTGTGATGAAAACTCTTAGGATTTACACTCAATATCTTTCATATATAATATACAGCAGTGTTAATTATATTTATCATATTGCACATACATCCCTAGTACTTACTTATCTTATAACTGAGTTTGTGCTTTTTGATTGCCTTCATCTAATTCCCTCTCCTCTACCCTTCACCTCTGGTAACCACAAATCTCATCTCTATCTCTCTGCCCAGTTAATAATATGTCCTTTGGCAGAGAACAGGCCACCTCGTTACAGTTTACTTGAATATCTGGTGAAAACATTTAGTGTATAGGGAATTCTTAAGTAAACCTAAGCCTACTAGAAAGAATTGCTACAGTTAATTTTCATAGCATCAGCAGTGGATTTTTTTTCATAGTGGGAAAGACTGAGGGCAAAAGGAGAAGGGGAAACAGAGGATGAGACGGTTAGATGGCATCACCAACTCAATGGGCATGAATTTGAGCAAACTCAGGGAGATGGTGAAGGACAGGGAAGCCTGATGTGCTGCAGTTCATGGGGTCTCAGAGTCGAATATGACTTGGTGACTGAACAACACAAAAGGAGATAAATATAAATATAAAAATTTATATTTTTATATAACTGGATTTTATTACCATGTAGCATGTAACTATAGGTTTATTTTATAATGTGGGAATTGACAAGTTTGGCCAAATAATGAAAAGCTTATTAGAGAGATATAAAGCCACCCGGTTCTCTCCCCAGTGGTGCTGGGCTGGAAGGTTTTCCTTCTAACAATTAGGCGGAGCATTACTGGCACAGCTGCAACCTTGAGGAGCTTGGCAAGTAACAATGGAGAATTGTTCCATAGCTGCCAAGAGCATCCTTGGACAGATCACCATCAAATCTAGTTCCTTTTCACACTCCTTTTTACAGGGAGGCAAAGGAGCACAGCCAGAATAGGGAGCTCTGCATTAAGAGTCAAGCAACAGAATTTCTTAAATCCAACTCTTGACATTAACTTTATTAAGCCACTTAATCTCTCTTGAGACTTAGGTCCTCTATCAGAGAATCAGACCACGTGGTTTTTAAGACCCTTTGTAGCATTAAAACTTCCGGGATTCTTAAACTGTGCCTTTCTGCTCTGAAACTGTCAGCCTACCTCACAATTTCTCTAGGTGAAGGGAAGAGGGGGGCTGAAGGAAATAACATAAAAGTTGAAAAATACTTTCCCTAGAAACATAATTTTTAACCACAACAATGTGAACACTTAGCTGTATAAGATTCAAATCGATACTTTAACAGACTCACTGACGTGTGATGTTTTAATAAATACATCTCACTCACCAAAAATTTTAAGTAGATTGCTTTCTGCACACACATACTCAATTCCTATTAGGTCTATTACTTTTAGCAATACCTGGTTGGCTAAGGCTAAAAACTTCTTGTCTTCGTGAAGGAGAGTATTGAGAAAGCAACATCAGGTCCTGCAGAGCCAAATACTGAAAGGAAAGAAAATACACATTATTTAATTTTTTTACTCTCTATATAAAATCTTATTTATGAATGGGGCTCAACACTACATATCCAAGGGGAAATCAGTTGAAATTTTTCATGAAGTGAAAAACCATAACTTTTCCTTCAAGACTTTCACTTCCCTGCCTCTACCCTCCGTAGGCTACCCTAGTCACTATGGGCTCCAGCTACCAAGGAACTACAGAAAGGAGCTGTTCCTTTCCACCTTGTGGTGGGAAACATAAAACGTCACTGCCTCCTGGAACTTCCCTGTCCTCCCTGACAAAAACACACCCACACAGCTGTCAACCGCTGTGCTGGCTGTAATTTATACTAAGTGCCTACTTACCTGTCTCACCTGGTACCAGCCACCAAGCTGTGAGGCAGGGACAACACCCTGCTCACTACCACATCCAAAGGTAGTACCCAGCACGCAGGAGATACACAACATACTCTGTGCTTTTTTATGATGTATCTTCATCTTGTTCCCTGACAAACCACTTTACTCATCATTCAAGACACCATCCCTTCCGTGAAGGTTTCTTGTTTGGGTCCCAAGCAGAGTAAGTGGTTCCCGTTGCACTTACACAGTAAATTTTCATTATTTTGTGTATCTGCCTTATCCATTAGGTTGTGCTCTGCCTTATTCATCATTACACCCTAAGCAACTAGCAGTGACTGACATGTGCCCAATAATTACAGATCTGTTAAATAACCAAATGAGTATTTGATATTTTTGTTTATCTAATAAACTAATCATAATTGATATTTAAGGGTAATTAGAACCTCAGTGGGTCATTTTCTTATTAGTTTACAACTTTTCTAGAGTGTAATCCAAACTCTAGGTTCTACCTTAATTCTTTTTTAAGTACTAAGAACTCTTAACAAGATCACATATATTTTATACTTCTACTTTAAAATTTCAAAATCAAAATAATTTATTCTCACTTAGGTTGATTTAGAAACATGTTACAAATTCTTTAGACTTTTGATTAAAATTTGTTTCAGATCATCATCATTCAAACTTTAAGAGAGTTCATTAATATGTACTCTCTGTTTGATCATAACAAACTTTCTTTGATTATAACAGTCAACGATACTATATGAGTGAAAATATTTCCTAATCCAATGATTAAAAAAAAAGTGTTTTGTTTTGCTACCATGAGGAATTTGTGAAAAACCAATGTATATATATTGTATATCATTATATTTCATACTTGAAATATTTTTCTATCTCTCCTAAACATAGAAATAGTCTAGCTTATACACATACATTGCAATATATATTTGCATTTTAGTCACCTGGAATGAAAGCTGGAAAAAGTAATAACATTCAATGTAGCATGTAGCTGATTTTTACAATACTTTTTACAGTATTAGAATATTCTAGACCTTCAAAAAATATAAATATGTTAAATATGAAGATCATTCCATAAGATAAGTTAGAGATGACTGTGTAAATACACAAAATGCATAGCTCTGGTACCTTTATGATGAGAGGAGGATTGCTGTTTAAAACTTTTGGGAGGCATTCATCTGAGTCTTCTGAAAATGGTGGTTGAACAGGGAACAGATGAGCCTATCAAATATAATTAAACACAAAGACTATGCAATGACTTGTTTTCATGACAAATTACATTCAGTATATTAGCACTAATGACATTCAGTATATTTAGCACTATTTGCAATTCATTATAAAGAAGACAAGACAACCAAATTTAACATCTTTAGTGTTCCTTACAAAAACAGGTAGCATTAAAGTTATATATACTCAAATACACTACCTTCTAAAATGTTACTTTCCCAAAATTACTAGATCCCTGGCTTCCAATAATATAAACAAATTTAAGAAACAAAAATTCTCTGAAGCCACTGAAGGATACAAATCTACAGAAGTGGTAAAATAAAACAGAAACACTCATTTTCTAAGACAAACAGTTGAATGATGAAGACAATGCTATTCCTATTCTTTAAAATCATTTCTTCAATATAAATTCTAAAATTTCCTTCAAAGAATACATATTTTTATTGCCTTATATTTAAATATTTTAATAGTATCTATATCAGTAGCATATAAACTTAATTAAAAATGCAGGCCAATCTAGTATATGCTCATAGAGAAATGGAAACTTTCCAAAGAGAATTACACTAGAGATAACTCATAGCCAAGTTTAACTAACTGTTCCTTCAGTTTAGTTTTCTAATATTAAGAATAAATACTAAAAAAAAAAAAAAAGAATAAATACTAATACTTTTCCTCAGGAAAAAAAAACAAAACAAAAAACACTATAATTAAATGATGGTTATAACTGACGCATTTATTGTGAAGTCTCAGGAAAAAACCAAAACCCAACTTTGCAAAATGGCTTTGGGCACAACAACATGCTGATGAGTGTGCTACCAAAAATAAACCTCTGCACTCCAAAACAGAAAAGTACTGACAAAAAACTCAATACTAACCTCTGTGGCATAGATTTTGAAGAGTAGCCATGAGATGTACCAAGTCATCAGGACAAAGGCACCACACAGCCAGACATGATAGAGTAACGAGAGATTCAAGAGGCCACTCACAGTGTCAAGAGGCCTATGAAACTGCCTATGAAAACAGAAATCACTATTTAATCCTGTGGGAAGACTACAATATAAGCATTTAAGAGACCTGGGGCCCCATACTGAGAAGCAAATCCTATTTCTAAACAATAATGGTGACAAATTCCTCTTCTTTTGTACTCTATACAGTTCTTTCACTAATACTTTCTTTTTTTTTTTAAAACTAATACTTTCTTATTAAGTACACAAGGGAGCCTTGAGGGAAGAGCAGACCTAAACTGGCTCTCAGTTTCTTGCATTTCAAATCCTCAATGTCATTTTCTATGACAGAGGAAGACTCCCCAAGAGGCTGGGTAAAATTTAGTATTGTTGTTTTGTAGCTTGATACTTAAAAACCATTCAACAAGATTAGCACCTCTCCTGGACCAGATTTCAACTCTACCTGTATATGCATAAACAGTTTCATAATAGTTAAGGGCACAAAGTACTACCTAAAAACAACAAACTCTACTTTTAAAACAATTTAACAAACTCTGTTAGAAAGCTAAATAAAGAGAACACAGGCAATCTTACCAAAACCTTGAACAGCTCAATTTGCAATGTCATCATAATTCTACAAACAGACACTTAGCAACTGTGAAAATAGGACTGGAACTTCTGACTCTGCTATTTGTAAATGCTGTGATTCTGTTAATCACTTGACCTAACCTACCCTCAGTTTCCTCATCCATATGTTGGCATAATCTCTTCCTTCTACCTCTTAGGGCTTTTAGGAGATTTAGAACAGTTTGTGTTAGGAGTGCCCAGCATAGTGCTTGACACTCCTTGGGGCTGGGAGAGGGAGGGGGGGAAATAATGTTTTTTTCTGCTTTTAAATAAACATTATTGAGGACCTGGCAAACATTAAGACCAGAATACCATACACTGTCATATAAGCAAAACATTTTTTAAGGGAAAAGAGGAAAAAACTATTATGTTAAATTTCTATCAAATATCATTCTTTTTCTATTTGACCAAGTTTAAAATCTGGGCTAAGATAATAAGTGACCTGCCCATTTGGTTTCATATCTAGTGATTAAGCAGAAGACAAAAGTAAATTTTACCAAGAAACTTTTACAAGTTAGGAAATGAAATCTACAGTGCAGAAATCATAATATTGCAAACATTCATAAATGCCAATATTCTCACTTCTCTGAAGTGGTAGTAGTTAAGGGACCTCCCTGGTGGTCCAGTGGCTAAGATTCCATGCTCCCAGTGCAGGGGACCCAGGTACGATTCCTGGTCAGGGAGCTAGATCTCACATGCCACAACTAAGACCTGGCACAGTCAAATAAGTAAAGAAATATTTTTTAAAACGACAATGAAAGTGTTATTTTTTTTTAAGTGGTAGTAGTTAAGATCATATAAAAAGTATCATGGTGGAATAACCAATAATTAAAAGAACAAATACTAATAAAGAAGTTTGTATTTTTTTGCCAAATAAAAATTAAAGCTTTACCTATGTGCAAAGTGCACATGGAAACAACGGGAACAATAAACCCAGTGCTGTCACTCCACTGCTACTTAGGAACTTCAACTGGCCACATGACCCAACTCAAATCTGGTTTCCTCACAGGCAAAATTAAGAGTAAAACCACAAAAAAAAAAAAAAAAAGAGTAAAACCACAGTATGGTGCTTATCTATTATAACATAGCATAGAATGATTATTGAGGAGAGAAACAAGAGAGGTATGCCTATAGAACTCAAGTCCACTTATATAAAAGCTATATCTAACAAAAAAGGATTTATCACTGCTTATTTTGGGGGAAGGGAACTGGGTGACTAGAAACTGGGTCCAACAGAGTCACTGTATACCCTTCTATATACCATTGGCATTTTAAATTATGTGAATTATATATATATATATATTCAAAAATGAATACAATTCTTTTAATAATATTTTTTTGGCCATGCTGCATGTGGGATCTTAGTTCTCCCACCAGGGATCGAATCCATGCCCTCTGCAATGGCAGCATGAGCCATAAACCACTGGATCGCCAGGGAAGCCTCTGAATACAATTTTCTTTCATGTAAAGGCTAAATTTAAATAAAACATCTGCAAAGTAGCAAACTAAAAGGATGGAAACAATTAAGATAATTCAAATTAGACTTTTCATGTGACACTTACTCATCAACCCGAAGGTCCATGGCAGTGCTAATCCAAGCTTTGGGAATATGGCCTGAGAGAGGGGAAAAAAAAAAAAAAAACATGCTATAATTATAAAAAATTAACAAAATAAACCAACATGCTTTGGAATATGAGATTGATGAGATGACCAAGTAGACACAAAGACCTCAGTCAAAATGCTAGAGTTGGATTAGGAATGGGCAGGAAAAGAGAGTAATTTCTAGACAGCCCTTGCTTTTGCACAGGTCCAACATATACATATTTCAGTTACTACAGTTTAATTAAATAACACCAGCTCCCAACAACACAATTCAAATTTCAGTTACTGACATCAGCTGTATGCAACTGAATATAGTACTGTAGCTTTTCAGTAGTACACAAATCAGCATATAGACAACAGCTGGACATTCTTTTTTTCAAAGTACTGTTAGTGATTAGTCACGTCTCTTATTCAGTTCTGGCACAGACAGCAAAGAATATAGTTGTGTTGCCTCCTTATCTCCCACAATAAATGCTCATGACATTTTACAAAAATGAAAAACTGAAAGAGGAAACTGGACAAAAAGACTAAAGTGCAACAAAGAAAGGAAAAGTGTTAATACTGAAAATAAAATCTGAATGAAACACAACTGGAATTACAGAAGAATTAGCTGACCATGGATATGCTAACACAGCTGCTATGTCAGCCCAAAGGGTACCAGCCAGGCTGACTGCAGTAGGTTAATAAAAAACAACAAAGTGTTAACATTAAAATGACAACAATCCATTTTTATACATGCTTTTAATAGTTAACTAAAAATTTTTTTAACGGCAGACAACAGAATGGCCTATACAAATAGAACAATTTTATAAAATTATTCCATAGAAAAATACGACTAGGAAATGTTCAGAAACAGTCCGAAAAGAGTATTTATTTCAGAATGCTGGATTTTGTTTATATTAATGTGTTGCTATTTGAATTTAAGTCTTCCATTCAACTTGTACTGTTCATTATACTAAATAAGCTGCATCTTTGTGCTTAAAATTCACGTTAGTATATTATATAATATTTCTTTGTGTGTATGATCAGTCGCTCAGTCATATCCAACTCTTCGAAACCCCACAGACTATAGCCCACCAGGCTCCTCTGTCCATGGAATTTTCCAGGAAAGAATACTGGAGTGGGTTGCCCCTTCCTACTCCAGGGAACCTTCCCAACCCAGAGATCAAACCAGAGTCTCTCACGCCTTCCTGAACTGGCAGGCGGATTCTAAACCACTGCACCCCCTAGGAAGCCCCATAATATTCCTTGAGCAACAAGACATTTCTGTCATATTAGTTACTGTTGTTCAGTCACTAAGTCGTGTTTGACTCTTACAACCCCATGGACTGCGGCACGCCAGACTTTCCTGTCCTTCACTATCTCTGGAGTTTGCTCAAACTCATGTCCGTTGAATTGGTGACACCATCCAACCATGTCATCCTCTGCTGCTCCTTCTCCCCCTGCCCTCATTCTTTCCCAGAATCAGGGTCTTTTCCAATGAGTTGGCTCTTCACATCGGATGGCCCAAAGTACTGGAGCTTCAGCATCAGTCCTTCCAGTGAATATTCAGGGTTTATTTCCTTTAGAATTGAACTTGTTGTATTAGTAGCAAGTTACAAAAATGTTATAAAAAGTAATATGTTATTATAATGACCAAATGACATACAATATTTTCTCTTTTTTTAAAGAATACATTTTTTATGAGATAAAAACACATAAAATTTACCATCATAAAAAAAGAAAAAAAATTTACCATTGCAACCATTTTTAAGTGTATAAACACTATATGGTGCTTTGTCATACAACAGATCTCCAGATATGTTTTACTTTGTAAAACTGAAATTCTATATCCATTGAAGACAAGTGAAAAGAAAGGAAGAAAGGGAAAGATATACCCAAACAAATGGAGAATCCCACAGAATAGCAAGGAGAGATAAGAAAACCTTCTTAAATGAACAATGCAAAGAAGCAGAAGAAAATAGTAGCTGGGAAAGACTAGAGATCTTTTCAGGAAAATTGCAGATATCAAGGGAACACCTGCAAGAAAGGGCATGATAAAGAACAGAAAAGGTAAGGACCTGATAGAAGCAGAAGAGATTAAGAAGAGATGGCAAGAATACACAGAAGAACTATACAAAAAAGGTCTTAAGGGCCTGCAAAACCACAATGGTGTGATCACTCACCTAGAGCCAGACAGCCTGGAATATGAAGTCAAATGCGCCTAAGGAAGCATTACTTTGAACAAAGCTAGTAGAGGTGATGGAATTCCAGCTGAGCTATTTTAAGTCCCTAGATGATTCTGTTAAAGCGCTTCAGTCAATATGCCAGCAAATTTGGAAAACTCAGCAGTGGTCACAGGACTGGAAAAGGTCAGTTTTCATTCCAATCCCAAAGAAAGGCAATGCCAAAGAATGTTCAAACTACCACACAGCTGCACTCATTTCACATGCTAGTAAGGTTATGCTCAAAATCCTTCAAGTTAGGTTTCAACAGTACATGAATCAAGAACTTCCAGATGTACAAGCTGGGTTTAGAAAAGGCAGAGGAACCAGAGATCAAGTTGCCAACATTCATTGGCTCATAGAGAAGGCAAAGGAATTTCAGAAAAATATCTACTTCTGCTTCATTGACTATGCTAAAGCCTCTGTGTGGATCACAACAAACTGTAGAGAATTCTTAAAGAGATGGTAATACCAGACCACCTTACCTGTCTCCTGAGAAACTGTATGCAAGTCAAGAAGCAACAGTTAGAACTGGACATGGAAAAACAGACTGGTTCCAAATTGGGAAAGGAGTACATCAAGGCTGCATATTGTCACCCTGCTTATTTAACTTCTATGCAGAGTATATCACACAAAATTCTGGGCTGGACGAATCACAAGTAGAACCAAGATTGCCGGGAGAAATATAAACAACTTCAGATATGCAGATGATACCACTCTAATGGCAGAAAGTGAAGAGGAACTAAAGAGCTTCTTGATGAGGGTGAAAGAGGAGAGTGAAAAAGTTGGCTTAAAACTCAACACTCAAAAAACTAAGATCACAGTATCCGGTCCCGTCACTTCATAGCAAATAAAAAAGGAAAAAGTGGAAGCAGTGACAGATTTATTTTCTTAGATTCCAAAATCACTGCTGACAGTGACTGCAGCCATGAAATTAAAAGATGCTTGCTTCCTGGAAGGAAAACTATGACAAACCTAGAAAAACCTAGATTGAAAAGCAAAGACATCACTTTGCCGACAAAGGTCTGTATAGTCAAAACTATGGTTTTCCCAGTAATCATGCACAGATGTGAAAGTTGGACCAGAAAGAAGGCTGAACACCAAAGAATTGATGCGTTTGAATAACAGTGCTGGAGAAGACTCTGGAGAGTCCCTTGGACAGCAAGGAGTTCAAACCAGTCAATTCTAAAGGAAATCAACCCGCAATATTCATTGGAAGAACTGATGCTGAAGTTCCAAAACTTAGGCCACTTGATGTGAACTGCTGACTCATTGGAAAAGACCATGATGCTGGGAAAGACAGAAGGCAAAAGAAGAAGGTGGCATTGGATGAGACAGTTGGATGGCATCACTGACACAGTGGACATTT
Organism: Cervus canadensis; assembly: GCF_019320065.1. Classification (NCBI taxonomy): domain Eukaryota; kingdom Metazoa; phylum Chordata; class Mammalia; order Artiodactyla; family Cervidae; genus Cervus; species Cervus canadensis. The sequence goes on along the minus strand of NC_057387.1, from coordinate 87,560,125 downwards.
GAGCAAACTCCCAGAGATAGTGAAGGAGAGGAAAGCCTGGCATGCTACAGTCCACTGGGTTGCAAAAAGTTGGACACAGCTTAGCAAATGAACAATTTTATCCACTGAACAACTCCCCTTTCTCCCCTCCCTCCAGCCCCTGACAACCACTGTTCTACTCTCTTGTTTCTAAGAGGCTGACCACTTTAGACACCTCGTCTAAGTGGGATAATGTAGTCATTTTGTGCCTGTCTTATTTCACTTAGTATAATGTCCTTAACGTTCATCCATGTTGTAGTATGTGACAAGATTTCCTTCTTTTTTAAGGCTATTACTGCATTTTATGTATATGCCACATTTTCTTTAACAATATTCTCTCTTAACTAAATAGTCTTTGAACGTTTCAATCTAAACATTTAATGTAAACAAGCAATCAGTTGGGCTAATCACACACCTTCTACTGTTATTGTTGTTCGGTCACTAAATTGTGTCCAACTCTGCGATGCCATGAACTGCACCACGCCAGGCTTACCTGTCCTTCACTATTTCCGTGAGTTTGCTCAAACTCATCTCCATTAAATCAGTGAGGCCATCCAACCATCTCATCCTCTGTCACCCCCTTCTCTTCTTGCCCTCAATCTTTCCCAGCATCAGTAGGAAATATATGAATACAATTAAGAACGGCTTTTTAACTGACATTTCTTGAGCTGTGAGCTAATACATACACTGTATCAAAAAGGAGAAATTCTTACCAAGAAAATAATATACAATGCAGAAATTTCTAAGCAGGAACAGTGATTCCACACAACTATGCTTAACTAGCAAGAGCAGAGACCTCCTGAAGCGTAAGAACTTGTATTGCTGTGGAAAAAAAGAAAACCAGAATCAAATAACACATTCAAAGAAAGGTTCTACTTTATTCTAAAGCAAGCACACAATTCACACATAAAAAGACAAAGTCTATTTCAGAGGTAAAAAAAAATCAACTATCTCTGATGTTAAAATATTTAATACTTTATTATATGGCATCTCATTTATATGACATCAGAAATGAGAAAATTAACAGTATCAATCTATTAGGTTGGTGCAAAAGTAACTGTGATTTTGCATTGCTGACCTTTGCTGTTTGATATTGGAATACATTCTTAAATAAATGTGGTTATGTTTAAGGTGTATTTCTCACTTTATTTATTTATTTTTTGCTTATGACTCATTACTTGCTGTTTATTTCCTATTTATTTTTAGACTAGGAAATTGATGTTAGACAAAAAGCAAATCAGAGCCATTTTCTTATTGAAAATGGGTCATAAAGCAGCAGAGACAAATCAAAACATCAACAATGCATTTGGCCCAGGAACTACTAATGAAGTACACTACAGAGGTGGTTCAAGAAGTTTTGCAAAGGAGACAAAAGCCTTGAGGACGAGGAGTGCAGTGGCCAGCCATCAGAAGCTGACAATGACCAACTGACAGGATCGCTGAAGCTGATCCTCTTACAACTACACAAGAAGCTGCCAAAGAACTCACAGTGGGCCATTCTGTGATCATTGGGCATCTGAAGCAAACTGGAAAGGTCAAAAAGCTTGATAAGCGGGTGCCTCATGAGTTGACTGCAAATTCAAAAACCATCATTTTGAAGTGTTGTCTTCTGTTATTCTACACAACAACAAATCATTTCCCGATCAGATTACAACGAGTGACAAAAAGGGGATTTTATACAACCAGCAAAGACTAGCTCAGTGGTTGGACTGAAAAGCTCCAAGATACTTCCCAAAGCAAAACTTGCACCAAAAAAAGGTCATGGTCACTGTTTGGTGGCTTGCTGCCTGTCTGATCCACTATACCTTTCTGAATCCTGGCGAAACCATTATACCTGAGAAGTATGCTCAGCAAATCGACAAGATGCACTGAAAACTGCAACACAACAGTCAACAGAATGGGTCCAATTCTTCCCCAGAACATCTGACTGCACGTCCCACAACCAACGCTTCAAAAGTTCAAAGAACTAGGCTACGAAGTTTTGCTTCATTCGTCATATTCACCTGATCTCTTGCCAACCACCCACCACTTCTTAAAGCATCCTGAGAACTTTTTGCAGAGAGAATGCTTCCACAACCAGCAAGAGGCAGAAAATGCTTTCCAAGAATTTGTTAAATCCCAAAGCACAGATTTTTATAGTATGGGAATAAACAAACTTATTTCTCATTGGCAAAAATGTGTTGACTATAAGTAGTTCCTATTTTGATGAATAAAGATGTGTTTCAGCCTAGTTATAATGGTTTAAAATTCATGGTCCAAAATGGCCATTACTTTTTCACCAACCTAATATAGTAAGGAATATCAAGATGGAGTAAGTATTAAAAAACATAATAATTAACAGCTAACACTTTTTGGACACTTACCACATACCAGGTACTATTCCAAGCACTTTAAATGTATTAATCCATTTAAACCTCACAACAACCCCCTATTTTTATCCCCATCTTATAGCTGAGAAAACCAAGGCACAAAGAGGTTAAGTAATTTAACCAATGTTACCAGTTAGCAAAACAAAAATCTGTGGTTTTAATGTAGGCTGGCTGGCTTCAGAGCCTGAAACCTTAAAAATAGTGTATAATGCCTCTACACTAAAATTTTTCACATGGGGTTTGCAGAAAAACAGGAGGTAGTAAAGAAGACACAAGCCTAAGCTCAGGAGACCTGAGCTATATAATACTGCCTTTTTCTGTACAACATTAAGTAAGTCTCATCACCTATCTAATTATCTGAGAGAGAATAAGGCTGAACCAGCTAAACAGTTCCTTAGTGGGTACCTTCCAATGCTAACAATCTAAGAGTAAAGAATCAAGCAAGAAAAAATATGAAAGGGTTTTTCTGAAAAAATTACACTTCTTGTGAAACAAGGGTTGTGTACCCTAAAAATGCCAATTGGAAAAATACTTTTATATTACTGGAGAGGATCTGAGGAAACCTGAAGAACCAAAGATGGACTTCCCAAATTCTAGTCTTCCTTTGTGTTTATATTAGGGCTGGTCCTTCTTTAAGGATTTCAGAAACAGAAGGACAGCAAAGTCCTTAGGTAGAGGTTTTGTCTTCATACCATATCTGCAGATTCCAACAGTATCTTACAAAAAGCAGCCCAGGTAAAATGAATACTTGGTCACTAACCATACAGCTTTAAGTATCCTGGTTTATTAAAATACTTTCAAAGTTCAAGATGTAGAATTGCACCTATCCCATGCAGTCACTGGGTGCTACCACTATCTCACCCTCACCTTCCAATAAAAAGGGCATAGTTCTTATACTATTACTATTGCAGCTCTCACCTTACCATCACTTACAGGGTCCAGAGAGGCTACAGAAGCAGTTAGATATACAGAGAAAGCTAATATACCCTCTTATTGCTCCTAAAGTGAAACGCTTTTCAATTCCTTGTTGGGTTCTGTGATTTGGCTATGAGCTATCCTTTACCTATTCAAAGATTCACTATGTGTCCGGCTATATAAATCTTATCTAATTTAATAAACTTTCAAATAGTCTTGTTGGTGTATACCTTACCAAGCCTATCTTGGTATTTATTCATTTCTTTGTACCCTACTCCACACCAATGTTGTGCTTTTCCCTATCAGTCAGTCATTAATATAATAAGGGCAACAGAGCTGAGTTTTGTAGCAGAAGCAAGTTTAAAGAAAAAAAAAAAAAAAAAACCTAATGGACTAACAGCAAATTGGTTAAAATACTATATTTTTAAAAAGATCTAATTTTTCATATTGTTACATGAAAAAGTAGTTACTGAATAATATGTGCAAAATAAAAGTATTTATGAAAACCCCAACCCATCAAATATATAATATTACAGCTACTATATTTATAAATGTACAATGAAGGGTCTGGAAAAATACACAAGAGTAAATCCAAAATTTTATCAAAAGAAATTACAAAAAATCCAGCTGTCAAATTTTACAAATGTGCATTACATGGTATAAACAATAATTTATCAGTACTATCAATACTGGTCTTTCCTTGTTCACTCCCTTACATATTTGTGATGTTAAACAGGCTTTCACTATCAACTGAAGTCCATGAAGGAGCAAGACATTTGGGAGTAATCTAATTTTTCTCTAGTACTTTCTTTTCTTCATTTTCTATATTCTTAATGATGTTTGGATCAAAGATGATTCACCATGGATATTTCTATGCAGGATTTTGGGATCTTTCTCCTTGTGAAATTCTGAGGTAGCGAAGACGGCACTCTGCTTTTAACTCACCTTCACAAGATGTGAAGAACTTATAACAGGACTCCCTGTCATAGGCTCAGAGAGCAGAGAGGTAAGCGCCACATTCTTGCCTGTGAGCGCTATCTCTTTGCAGTAGGTGTATTTTCATCGGATTGTTCTCAAGAATGCAACAGGCATGTGAAAACTTTAGTTAAACCAGGAGAACCCTAATCTATCACACTCTAATATTTACACTCTCGTGGCATATCATTTATCTATACATCCCTTCCCCACTCTCTCCCTCCCAGACTGGGTCCTAGCAGGAGCTAGTTCTAAGTTTTACTCCAAAGCCCAGTATTCAGTATGCTGGAGAGCAGGAATGAAGTGAATAACAGCACAGTCAAGAACAGTGGCAACAGGCTCCACAGGGCCTTGGTGGCACTGGAGAAACCTCAACCTACCTTTCTCTCTCCTGCCACAGGAGGGGACAGCTTCTACCAAATTAGTAAATTTTTAAAAACCTAAGTGAAAGACAGTCTAAACTATCCCACTCAAACCAATCCAACTGTTTTATTTATTCAGAATGTAACTGACATGTTCTATATTTACTTGTACATCCTCAGGCTAATGAGAGTCTTAGGTTCACAAAGAAGCTGGCAGCTGCACAGAGGTACCTTGCGCGAGTGTCATCATCACCCTCCCCCAGCCCTGCTTGGTCACAGCAGCTGCCACTACCCTAGCAAGGAGGGAAAGAGTGGAGCAAAGCGGTATTCTGAGAGATGCAGCAGGAAGGGTAACTGCAGCTCCCAGACATTCAAGTCTCATGAAGACAAAGATCTCCTCTCCAAATGGCATTTTGAGCATCTCAGTCCTAAGTTTCACTGATCAAATCTTGAATTGATCAGATGAGGCCAGTTATATACAGAATCACCAGGGCGATTTTAACCCAGCCAAATTCTGACATGAGGAAATGCTCAAATGACAGCTTACCTGTATGATGGGAAATGGAAGATAGTTCATATTGTTAATAAAATACAGGAGGCTATAGCTATAGCCCATAAATGCTCCAGCCAGCAGGAAGAAAAGGTGATACTCATTTAAGCAGGTTTGTACAGCAGGGCTATCTAAGCTGAAAGGGAAAAGTTAGGTTATTAATTCAATAGCCAGGGACACATATCACCATTTTAGGCTCAATATTTACTGAAGGAAAAGCTTTGACTTAATTACTTAAGAAATGCCCCAAATTCTAACATAAGGGTGTATTTTAGGTTAAGTGTGGGCAAAAGATTAACAAAACCCTTTCCCCTGATGCAGGAGAATTTGACCTTTAGTTAAAACTAAGAAGCATCCTGTGGTTCTGGGCCCAAGGTATGACATAAATTTCCTGCTAATCACTTCTCTTAAGAAGCATGGGCCTTTTTAAAAAGTATCAATTTTCCTTTATGTATAATAAATATATGGCTAAAATGAATATTGAGGGTACACTTTAATTCTTTAAATTGTACTATGTATTAATAATTTCCAAAATTGAATTAATAAAATCATAAAATTTTAGATCAAAAAAAAAAAAAAAAAAAAAAGAAGCATGGGCTTGGCTGTTACTTTTGCAGAAAAACCTTAATAAGTCTTCCCATTTTAAGAACAAAACAAAAAACAAAACTCTAGCTCAGCTCATTTGGAAATCTGGTAAGGGTAAGAATGTCTCCTGTGACAGTAAGCAATGGCGCTTTTTAGTCACTTGTAAACTGTATCTGGGCTAGGAAGAACTCTAAATGAAGGCTATATACCTGATAGAGATGCCGTAACTTTGGGCTTCTCTCTGTGTTGTCTCTTATAAGGAGGCAATCCTTCATGGGAACCTTTCACTAAAGAACATTTACCACATTAGGAAAAAAGCCTGCCCTATTTAATAGTAACTGGGGGACAAAAGGAAATCAAGTATTCAGTAGTCATGAACACTGTATAAAAGCAATGGCTAATTGAGAACTTAAAGACTACTCCAGAAATCTTTTTTGATTTTTAAAATCAGAATATCAACCTGATATTTATATCAATGTCATCTGTTCAAGAACTGTGTATGTTTCAAAATTATAAAAGTGTTCTACTGAAGAAGGTAGTTGTAATTATTTAAAAAAATTTTTCATTCTTCCCATATTATCCTTCTTTCAAACCCCAACCTAAATGCCACCTCCTCCCAGAAGCCATGTACCGATCCCTCCCTGCTTTCTGAACTCCCACAAGTTTGATCTGCACATTTCATTTTCTTCCTGTTATATCCTATTTCTCCCACATTTCTACTCCTCTCCCCATATATTCATTTGCATCCATGTCTTACACCACCTACTGTTCTCAACTCTGAAGGAGCTTGTAGTCCATATGTAAATCATTCTAATAAATCCAACAGCATCTAGAATAGCACCTTGCACAGAATGGTTTAAAAAAAACTATTGAATTCAACAAATATTCAACAACTATTGAATTCAACAAATATTCAAAAATATTGAATTCAACAAAAACATTTGATGTATGTGAGAAAGCACTTTTTAATAGAAGTCTGGAAAGTAAAGAATGTCCATAAACTATTAATGTATACAGGTCACCTTTGGATTAATAACTAAACAAGGACCCTTATAAAAAATATATGGAATATTACCTCTCAGTACCAGTGCAGGGAACCACAAGAAAGCTGTACTGGCCCTTGGTTATCACTGTAGCACACCAAGCCATCATCATTCCCATTGCGGCGTGAATAAAGGAGTGCATGAGCTGCTGCGGATGAAGGATCTTCCCTATCAGTGCCAGTCTTGAGCAGGGAATGGAAGGCACAACTGAAAACGAAACACACGACTGCAGCTTTATAACCACAGCATGTGAAGCAGGAGGACCCAAACTCTTCCCTCTCCTCCTTGCATAAACACTGCAAAGGGCAGGAAGAAACCGAGTCAGTATAAAACAGAGTACAGAAACATTCTAAGTCAAAATAATTTGAAAAAAGACTGAGGAAATACAGATACACACAGAAAAACAAAAACCAAAGAATCTAGAGAGATGAAACCTAAGGATAGTATGATTAACATTTTTCAGTTCTTTCTAATTAAGATTTCCAGACAGCTCAAATAGTGCCTACCCTGCCATAAAGGAATAAACAATAATTTTAAGATAGTGCCTGTCTTCCAGCAAGTTATCCTTATTTCAGCATTTTGAATTGACAATATATAGTCCATCTGGAAAAATAAACCACAAACTAGGTAAATAATGACAACACTGAATACTGAAATAAATGCTTGCAAGGTGAACTAGGGGAGACAAGAGTGGGGAGGAGGTGAGGGATGCTGGCCTTTGAAAATAGCTGCCACAGGGTTCCGTGACCTATCTTTGTACACAGTCTTCTTTTAATTCTTACAGTATTTAATAGACACCAAGTATGGTGGAAAACTAAGCATCAAGGGAGTAGGTTTAGGTGCTTCACAATCTGGAAAACAGGATGCTATCACCTTTCCCTCCCTACCAGAAAGGCCCACAAGATCTACTGACTGTGTAATTGATTTATACTCTGAACATATACCAAACCTTCTGATGTCATTAAACCTTTTTATATGCTATATCTTTCCCCTAGAAAGTCATTTTTCTTCCTTGTCTACTTAATATACTCACCCTTCAAGGCTTGGTTTAAACGTCATCTCCTCAGGAAGTTCACCATGCTGGGTAAATGGTGCTCCTGTATACTCTCCTACTATCCAGTGTATTACTGGCTCAGCATTCATTGAGACCTCTTGGGGAAAACTGGGACCAAACATCTCCTATCCCTACACAATGCATGGCACAATGGTAATGCATAATGCACGTTGAAGGAATGAGCCAAAGTGACTAGTCAGGCTTTAAGAAAAACTAGACAGAGACTTCCCAGGTGGTCCAGTGGTTAAGACTTCACACTTCCACTGCAGAGGGCACAGATTCAATTCCTGGTTGGAGAACTAAGATCATGCAGGTCATGTAGCACAGGCCCGCCACCCGCTTCCCCCACCAAAAAAGCTAACTGTGAGTCAAGGGGTTCTATAGACGGCTTGAATAGAAAAAGAGATCCGTCAGCAAGTAGGGAGGGATTAGAAAAGCAAAGGAAAGGGGTATATTATAAAATCCAGAGAACAATGTGAAATTGTATATCATATCTAGCCAGGAAGTACTAAAGAGCTAAAAAGAGGAATGAAGTTATAGTGAAAAAAAGAAGCATAACTTAAAAGTTTCTCATTTTACCTCAAGGACAGACTTAAGGAATCTGAAAAGGCAGGAAGAGCAAGGAGAGAAATTGAGAAAAAGTAAAAAACTCTGAAATCTAGCAGGTGATTCTCCCAAGGCAAAACATATGATATTTTAAATTTTGTTGTACCAAAATCACAGAATTATAGACTTTAATATTTGAAAAGGACCTCAGAAATCATTTGGTCTTGATCTCATACTCTATAAAGAAGTTATTTTTATGATATATCTGCTAAATCACAACTTTAATCACTAGCTGTGAACTAGTAAAATGCCTAATTTTTTTAATGTCATAAAATACATATTTTTAAAATTATCATTTTAAGTATATAGTTTTAAGTACACTCACATTGTTGTGCAACCATCACCACCATCCATCTCCAAACTTTTCCATCTTCCCCTGTACCTATTAACTCTGTATCCACTGAACAATTCCCCACTCCCTCCTCCTTCAAGTCCCTGGTAACCATCATTCTATTTCATATCTCCATGAATTTGAGACTACTCTAGAAACCTCATATATATAAGTGGAATCATACAATTTGTCCTAAGAGTGCTAATTATTTTTTAAAATCAGAGAAAGTATCAGTCAAATAAATTTTACAATGAGACACTCAAAAGCATATAATTCTGTATACATTTTAAAACTCTGACACAAAATACAGCCTCTGATGCACACATCCACATATAAAATTCATTATGTCTGCTCTTAGTAAAATAAATTCAGGTATTTTAAAGATGGTTAACATTTGAAAACTCACCTGTATAGAACTCCACATTGAAAATACTTATTATTACAATTACCACTGACAGCAGCAGAAGGTAAAAGATAATGTAGGAATTATACAGATCATTGAAAGAAGCTAAAACAAAAGAGAGATGAATTAGTGAGTTCAGTCATATTGTCATGTTTAGTATACTGCAATAAAAAGGGGGGTTTGAACCACAACTCTAATTTTAATTTAAAAACTTATCTTTAAAATTATACCAGAATTTCTTTTAGATGACCCAGATGATAACATCAGACAAATAACACCATATGCAAACATATTTCATGTAAAACAGAGAAGTACCACATTTAGTAATATACCAACAAAGTTTCTTTCTAAAATGTAAATATTTTTCAGATCTCTTCTTAAATGCAATTAGTCCCTAGAGCTAAAAAAAGTAACATTTCTAGAAATAGAATAATCTGTACATCATCCAAATGAACAGAATTAAAAATAAAAATTCATGAAATACTAATACATTCACATTTTAGAGTGGTTCAACAATCAATATTCCATCTAAAAAATGTGACAGTTTAAAATATGTATATATTATGCCTAAAAATATGAACAAGAGAAATAAAAATATGGACATGTTTGTTAAATACACTAAATGAGACCAATTATTTTTAAAATTTTAATTCATTGACCAAAATTACTGAAAAATTATTAAGCATCCACAAGTAAACTTCTCAAGCATTACACTGAGCTAAAAGAGTGAAAGAACTAATTCATGTGGCTGGAAATAAGGAAGGAAGGACTAAATTTTGCTGTAAAGACTTTATGAAGCAAAAGTTGAAGCAGACAGTAATATTTGATGAGAAAAATGTCATAAATCAAATCCAATCTGGAGAAAAAGGGACACTAGAATTAAAGAACCCTTGGGCCACGAAATGGCGAAAAGTTTTTGTCTGAAGTACCAATCCATAACAACTGGTAATGGCTCTAGGTTACAATATTGAATATTCTAAAGTTGCAACTACACAAGCATGAGTGACACAGACACGGGCAAGGTGGTTACAGAAATACTTGCCACCCTGGTACTAGCTTATGGCTTAACTTCATCTGACTGTGAGATTTACCCAAAAAGTGACTGATATGTCTCAAAAAAAACTTAAAATGACTTCAATTCTTTAGCAGCAATCTCTCTCCAAAGGCCATAAGGTAAAGCTTTTAACTCTCTGAAAACTGGCATTTCTTCTGAAAAATTAAATTAAAAACATACTTCCCACTTTCCAAAGCAAAATAAATTTATTGTTACCATTGGTGGGGGGGGGGCAGAATTTCAAGAGTATTTGTGCCTTTTAGCCTTAGGCAAGACCTTAAAAGGCTTCAAAATCTACTCTGGGAACATTTCTCTCTTTTTAAATTGTAGTGTGGGGGAGTGGAAAAAACATAGGCTTTGAAGTCAGAGACCAATATTCAAATCCTAGTTCAGTTACTCACTAGCTGCATCTCTGCACAGACTTATAACCTGAGTCTCAGGTCCCTCATTTAAGTAGGAATACTACCTCATTCTTATCATACAAGGTTGTATTAATAGGAAGGATAAGATGTAACATCCTGGGATTTCCCTGGTGGGACAGTGGTTAAGAATCCACTTCACTGCAAGGGGTGCAAGTTCGATCCCTTGTTGGGGAAGTAAGACCCCGATATGCCATGAGGAATGGCCAAAAAAAAGAATATACTTAAGGTACTTAACATGGTGCCTAGCACACAGTAGGCAGCAATAATTGGTAGCTATTATTAACATAAAGTAGTTACACTTTGATGAATTTATTAATTTTATTGTCTCCAAGAATTTTGAGAAACATTAGCCTGCTACAATTTTTTCCTTCTCATCAACCTTTCAGTTTAACTCTACGTTCCTTAGTCTCCTCCTTTTCTCTCTTTTCATCTTTCTTATCAGCCACAATAAAGAAATGAAGTATTCTTAATTTTAGAAAAAAATTTTTAAAAGATATGTCATATTTTCTATCTATAATTTTTAAATATGTAAAAGTATTAGTCCACTTCCTTAAAAAGAAAGCTCACAAGTTCATTTCCTCAATAAAGCTGTCAAAGAGAAAAGACAAACAAAATTAAGTTTTTATTAATGTGGTCTCTAGTGATCTTTCTGTTTCTGTGAACAGTCTCTGACAGGTTTAGTGATCTCATTACATAGTGAAAATGCCTATGTTAGGCAGGGAATGGCTTAAGAACCTCAGAGTGAATTTTTTTTGCCACTCTCAATACAGACACTAAAATAAATTTAAAACGTAATGCAATTTTTATGTTGAGAAGTGGGTCCTGCAAATTTGTTATCCTCAAACTGAGTATCACTTACCAGACAGCCACTGTATAGGATGAAATAAATCAATGCTGCTAAAGATTACAAATACTGTGGTACAGATGGGCAGCAGTAGCACTGACCAGACAATGCTTGTAACTATCCTCCAGCCCAACACCTGTAATTAAATAAACAAAACCCCTCAATCCTGAAGTCAGTTAAACTATTCCAGTTATTTCAGTTATGCAAATCTTATCTTTCATACAGGATGTTAATCACTAATGTTTACACCCAGATTACAGTCCACACAGCTGTCTATAAACTCCAATGGTCACTACTATTAACAATATTACATACCACTACAGAATTTTCTCCTATCAGTGAACTCTTGCTGTTTTAGTCCAGAGTCAGATGTCACATTAAATATCACACTTTGGGAAGTGAAGAAGGTTTCATTTAGTTTACAACTGTATTTCACAGCAACTTACAGCTGTCTCCCTAGGTTTGACAGACATGTCAATATCTGAAAGTGTATACATATTACAGGAATCATGTATATACTGCAACTGTGTTTACAATTATTAGATATGGGCTCCTAACTGGGCACCTAGTTCATTGTATTCATGTCTGAATTATCAGTGCCTACCTCATAAGGGATGGGCTTCCCAGGTGGCACTAGCGGTAAAAGAACCCGCCTGCCGAATGCAGGAGACATAAGAGACACAGGTTCCACCACTGGATGGGGAAGATCCTCTAGAGAAGGGCATGGCGATCCACTCCAGTATTCTTGCCTGGAGAATCCCATGGACCGAGGAGCCTGGTGGGCTACAGTCCATAGGGTGGCAAAGAGTCGGACACGACTGAAGCAACTTAACACACACACACACACACACACACACACACCCCCCTCATAAGAGGCACAAGATTTACTGCCGAATACATAAATACAAGAAAAGACCTTGAGGGATTTTAAGCACAAAAGTGACAATCGGATTTATCTCTGGAAGACATCACCCGTGTGTCTGTAAGGTGGCTACACTGAAGATGGATCAGAGGGGACAAGAGGCAGACAGCAGACAAACAGGAGGCAGCACACCCCGACGGCCCAAGCCAAAGGTTTCAGTCAGTGTCTGAAGGAAGGCAGTGGCAATGAGAAAGTTTAAAAAAGAAAAACTGCAGCCATCTTTCTGATGCACAATCTGCAGGACATCGATAGCTGATAATAAAGGTTGTAAAGAACAGACAAGATTTAGTATTAATAACTTGGGATACAAATAAAACTCTTCAAGAGCTGTGAATACCAGACCACCTGACCTGCCGCCTGAGAACTCTGTATACAGGTCAAGAAGCAACAGTTAGAACTGGACATGGAACAACAGACTGGTTCCAAATCAGGAAAGGAGTACGTCAAGGCTGTATACTGTCACCCTGCTTATTTAACTTATGTGCAGAGTGAAGTCACTCAGTCGTGTCCAACTCTTTGTGACCCCATAGACTGTAGCCTACCAGGCTCCTCTGTCCATGGGATTTTCCAGGCAAGAGTACTGGAGTGGGTTGCCATTTCCTTCTCCAGGGGATCTTCCCGACTCAGGGATCGAACCCAGGTCTCCCTTTGCAGCCTTACCGTCTGAGCCACCAGGGAAGCTTATATGTAGAGTACATCATGAGAAATGCTGGGCTGGAAGAAGCAAGCACAAGCTGGAATCAAGATTGCCAGGAAAAGTAACAATAACCTCAGATAGGCAGATGACACCACCCTTATGGCAGAAAGTGAAGAACTAAAGAACCTCTTGATGAAAGTGAAAGAGGAGAGTGAAAAAGCTGGCTTAAAACTCAACATTCAGAAAACTAAAATCATGGCATCTGGTCCCATCACTTCACGGCAAATAGATGGGGAAACAATGAAAACAATGACTGACTTTATTTTGGGGGGCTCCAAAATCACTGCAGATGGTAACTGCAGCCATGAAATTAAAAGACACTTGCTCCTTGGAAGAAAAGCTATTACCAACCTAGACAGCATATTAAAAAGCAGAGACATTACTTTGTCAACAAAGATCCGTCTAATCAAGGCTATGGTTTTTCCAGTAGTCACGTATGGATGTGAGAGTTGAACTACAAAGAAAGCTCAGAACCGAAGAATCGATGCTTTTGAACTGTGGTGTTGGAGAAGACCCTTGAAAGTCCCTTGGACTGCAAGGAGATCCAACCAGTCCATCCTAAAGCAAATGAGTCCTGAGTATTGGAGTCACTGGAAGGATTGATGCTGAAACTGAAACTCCAATACTTTGGCCACATGATGCGAAGAACTGACTCATTGGAAAAGACCCTGATGCTGGCAAAGACTGAAGGCAGGAGAAGGGGACGACAGAGAATGAAATGGTTGGACGGCATCACGGACACAATGGACATGAGTTTGAGTAAAGTCCGGGAGTAGGTGATGGACAGGGAGGCCTGGGGTCGCAAAGAGTCGGACGCGACTGAGCGACTGAATGGGAACAAAGTAGATGGCAGTGCTGCCAGGGTATAAGCACTGTTCCAAAAGGGATCTTACTCCTCTTACTCTTTGTCCGCCACAGAAAGTATGCAGAACTGTTGACTAAACTTCCACAAGGAAGTACCTCCTCACCTCCGGCCCACAGTGTCCACATTTCTCTAATTTGACAAAATACCCGTCCTGCTTTTACCCAGACCCCAAGTCCAGCAGTTGTCTTTCCGATTCCGGATATTCCTTCCCGCTTCTTATCGCAAGTAATCAACAAATTAAAGATGCCTGCACTTAGTAGGTACACCTCCTGGCATACAACTCTTTCCCATTCCCCGACTCAATTCCCATGCAGGTCATCCTTCCCACCATGACCAGCTTCCATTCAGGACCCCTCTCTCACACAGTAACAAGTTTGCACTCAGGACGTCCCGCACAGACACACACCTTGTAACCAACTCTCCTTAGCACGCCCCTCGCTACCATAACTAGCTTCCACTCAATATGCCCCGCACAACCGCGAAACCACTCACTCCGGTCTCCCCCCACCCCACGCGCTCCCCACGCTACTCTACAGCCAGCCCCTCCCCCGCCCAGCGCGCACGCGCGACCGACGCCCCCAAACCAGCCCGACTCCCGAAGCTAACGAGCGCCTGCCACGGTGCGCGCAGCACTCACGCGCCACAAGATGTCCCGCGACCCTCCGGGGCAGGGCCGACTCGCAGCCGTGGGCATGGTGATGGCGGCCCCTACTCTGAGGGGTGCAGGATACAGCGAGCCCGCCCGCCACCGCAGTTCAAAGGGAGGAAGGCCCCCGGAGGGCCCCATTGGGGCTGCCTCAAACGCTGCCTGGGAGAAGCCCGGCCCAGGCCCAAACCCATCCCTTCGAGGTTTTGTCTGGACAGGCCCAACGGACCAGAACTGCTGCGCACACACGTCCCCCAGAGGGGACTGGGACTCCAGGGCCCGCCCTCTGGAGTCCAAAAGGTCTCTCCGAAGCAGGGTCCAGCGGGGCGCCAGAAACTGGGGGCGGCGCTGCATGCCGGGAATTGTAGTCTTCACGGACCTCTGGGAGAAAGGAGGAGCGTTGCATTCTGGGACTGGAAGTTCCACAGTACAGCATGCTGGGAGTCGAAGTCTTGCCTGCCGTACCTTGTGGCATCCTG
Organism: Cervus canadensis; assembly: GCF_019320065.1. Taxonomy (NCBI): domain Eukaryota; kingdom Metazoa; phylum Chordata; class Mammalia; order Artiodactyla; family Cervidae; genus Cervus; species Cervus canadensis. Next base: position 87,544,985 of record NC_057387.1, on the reverse strand, counting down.
GGAATCGTAGTCATTTATAAAGCGGCTACTAGTCGCAGTCTTGCCTGATTAGAGTTCTATGATTCCAAAGAACTGGCAAAATGATTTGCCTTCGTTTCTTTCGATCTTACTTTGTCTGCTGTCTGACAGTGAAATCAAAGGATGCTGTGGACCTCTCCACAGAGATACTATTTTTACTGAAATGAAGGACTGTTTTTCCCTAGAGAAACCTTTGGTTTCATAAGATCTGTTTTCTAGTTCCAGTTCTACCACTTGCTAAGAGGAATATTTTGACTCTCCCTGAGCCTCTATAAAATAAGGATAAAAATAAAGATGGGATCAGATCATGTGACGATGTACAAATATTGATTGTCCTTAATTTCCTGCCAGTGAGGAAAATGCCTTTCACGAACCTAAGTCAGTTCAGTCGCTCAGTCGTGTCCGACTCTTTGCGACCCCATGGACTGCAGAACGCCAGGCCTCCCTGTCCATCACCAACTCCTGGAGCTTACTTAATCTCATGTCCATAGCGTTGGTGATACCATCCAACCATTTCATCCTCTGTTGTCCCCTTCTCCTCCCACCTTCAATTTTTCCCAGCATCAGGGTCTTTTCCAGTGAGTCGGTTCTTGACATCAGGTGGCCAAAGTATTGGAGTTTCAGCTTCATCATCAGTCTTTCCAATGAATACTCAGGATTGATTTCCTTTAGGATGGACTGGTTGGATCTCTTTGCAGTCCAAGGGACTTTCAAGAGTCCTCTCCAACACCACAGTTCAAAAACATCGATTCTTCAGTGCTCAGCTTTCTTTATAGTCTAACTCTCACATCCATGCATGACTACTGGAAAAACCATAGCCTTGACTAGATAGACCTTTGTTGACAAAGTAATGTCTCTGCTTTTTATTTATTTATTTATTTATTTTTTCAGTGGGTTTTGTCATACATTGATATGAATCAGCCATAGATTTACACGTATTCCCCATCCCGATGTCTCTGCTTTTTAATATGCTGTCTAGGTTGGTCATAGCTTTCCTTCCAAGGAGTAAGCGTCTTTTAATTTCATGGCTGCAATCACCATCTACAGTGATTTTGGAGCCCCAAAAAATAAAGTCAGCCACTGTTTCCACTGTTTCCCCATCTATTTGCCATGAAGTGATGGGACCAGATGCCATGATCTTAGTTTTCTGAATGTTGAGCTTTAAGCCAGCTTTTCACTCTCCTCTTTCACTTTCATCAAGAGGTTCTTTAGTTCTTCTTCACTTTCTGCCATAAGGGTGGTGTCATCTGCCTATTTGAGGTTATTGATATTTTTCCTGGCAATCTTGATTCCAGTTTGTGCTTCTTCCAGCCCAGTGTTTCTCATGATGTACTCTGCATATAAGTTAAATAAGCAGGCTGACAATATACAGCCTTAATGGTATATTGGCTGTATATTGTCACCAACCTAAGTACCACTTAATGAATCCTTCTCTGATTTCATTAGGCCTCAGTGATATCCCTGGAGGCATTCTGCTAATACCTTTTAACATCCAAATACACAGCACAGACAACATTCAGTATACTCTAGAAATACTGATTCAATGATTTATTGACTCTAAAGAAACTGATCATCTAGTGAGAGAAATTGAAGTCACACAAATTGCTCTGCAATGTTTGCTAGAAGTGGCTTCTTGAGCTGCTTTAACAGTGCATCATATTCACTTCCAAAAATATGATAATATTAACTAAGTTTGAAGAATTGAAGGACAAGGGCTCCCCTGGTAGCTCAGCTGGTAAAGAATCTGCCTGCAATACAGGAGACCCTGGTATGATTCCTGGATTGGGAAGATCCCCTGGAGAAGGGATAGGCTACCCGCTCCAGTATTCCTGGGCTTCCCTGATGGTTCAAACAGTAAAGAATCCACCTGTAATGAGGGAGACCTGGATTCAATCTCTGGGTTGGGAAGAGTCCCCTGGAGGAGGGCATGGCAACCACTCCAGTATGCCTGCCTGGAGAATCCCATGGACAGAGAAGATCCTGGTGAGCTACAGTCCATGGGGTTGCTTAAAGAGACTGAGCTACTAAGTGCAGCACATTGCAGGGCAAACTGGAAATACAAAGGTAGATCAAGGGTCTTTCCTAGTGGGTCTAGTAGTTAAGAATCCGCCTGCCAATACATGGGACACGAGTTCAGTCCCTGGTCCAGGAAGATCCCATATACCACTAGTCAACAAAGCCAATGCTCCACAACTACTGAACCCAGACTAGAGCCTGCATACCGCAACTACTGAAGTCCATGGCGCTTAGAGCCTGTGCTCTGCAACAAGCAAAGCCACCACAGTGAGAAGTTCAAGCACTGCAAAAAAGAGTAGCCCCTCTCACTGCAACTAGAGAAAGCTCCTGTGCAGTAACAAAGACCCAGTGCAGCCAAAAATAAACTTTAAAGTAAAATAAAAAATTTTAAGGTACATCATCTCTGTCATGAAGAAATCTTCTCTTTGGTGGTGGAGAAAGTTTAGAGAATCATTCTAAAAGAGTGCCCATAAACACACCTCAGATTACTTGCAATCAGATCACTTTGCTTAGTTCCTTCGGTAAGGACTAGTAGTTGTCTACACCAATATATATTCTCCCTTTCTTTCTTAGTAGCGGAACCCTGCCACGCCCCATTTTTAATTGGGCATGTGGTCACATTTCTCAGACTCTCTTACAGCTAAGTTAAGGCAGGTGGCTCAGTTCAGGCCAGTAAAATAAAATCAAAGTATTGCATAGTAGTTTTCCTAAAACCCCTGCTTAAGAAAGAGCTAGTTCATATTCTTTGCCCCTTGTCAATCCCTTCCTCCATTCAGCTACATGGAACTTGGATGTATTGCCTGCCATATTGAACCACAGGAAGAAGGTCACATTCTAGACAAAATTAAATACTGAGCTAAAAGAAAACTTGATTACTTGGAGCAATCATACTATTTGTGGGCTACCTGCCTTTACCTTCTGAAACTAAGGAGCTAGTAGCCTATAGTTGTTGAAACTACCACCAGTGCCCACAACCATCTGCAGTTGCTTTCCAAGCCTTTGTTTCTTCATCAATAATAAAAAGGTGTTGCAAGATGCTTTATTAGATCAGATTTTGTTTATAAATTATCTGCCACACAGTAGAATTTCAATATATGATAAGTATGATTAGTAAGAAGATTACAGGCTTTGGAGTCAGATAAACATGGGTGTGAACACCTGCTCTGCCACTTAATAGCTGTTTCATCTTGGGAATGTCACTTTATCTTTCTTGACTTTTGTAAAAAGATTTAAAAGCATCCCTATTGACAACTAAAGCATATCAGAAAGACACGTACACTAAATAGATGAAACTATAACCTAATCTTCCAAAATGAAATAAAACTAAGAAAATCATATAAAATATGAAAGGATAGCACTAATTAGTACTAGAAAAACTCAGGATTATTACATAGAATGCCAGAAAGAAATAGAAACATAGCAACAATCACTGTAGAAATGGAGGTTGAACTAGGAGAAACTCAAGAGCAAAGAAACAGGAGATCAATGCCATAACAAAGGATGGACTTTTTCAAACAAAAAGGATTTTTTTTTAAAAAGAAATAAATATAGTTGTTAGGCAAAGAAGATCTAACATATGAATAACTGGAGTTCTGAAGAATCTGAACTGTCATTTTTAACCTCAACTCACTCCCAATAAGGTAAGGGATATGGAAATTACTTTTTGCTAATATTTTTAGGTGAGCTATCATTTTCCTAGAGTTTTCATTTCAAAACCTTCACATCATATAGTCCTTGGCATCTTATAGCCTATTAGTGGAAGGGGTTGGTGGTAGCAAATAACCCTTCTTTCTCCCCATCTGTAACCTTTTTAGTGTTAAATTCAACCCTTTGAAGAAAGAAGGCTGCTGACTCTTGATAAAATGTGATTAGCTGTTTCCAAAGACAAAATAAAAGACATTTATTTTAAAAGACAGCTCTTTGGACATCCAGAGTCTCTTGTGCAACAGTATTTTGATGAGTCAAGCAAAAAATAAATTTGAAACACATGGATGATATTTCCTAAGGGGGCATGGAAAACACATATTCCCCAGGATAAACATAAGTCATTATTATTTTTCTTTTACCAAACTGAAGCCTTGAGGGAGAATTTGAAAGGTTCAGCAAGTTAAAAATGAGGTTCAAGCTCCTCCTCCTTCCTTTGATAACCCCTCTCTGGAGCCAAGCTGCTAGTCTTGATGGCTGTTTGCTGGGTTAGACTTCAAAGGAAAGAACAATGAAGGGAGAGGCAGATCCTTGAGGGAAAATCCACACAATGCAAGCAAAGTATGTAATCCAGGCTTCGGAGACAACTTTTCTTCCTTTTAAACTGGCCTGAGTTGTTTGCAAAGTCTGATTTAAACTTCTACCAGTGACACAGAGAGAGTAAAATGGAATTTGTGGGTGAAGGAAGGTGAGGCTACTTGGTGCCTCTTCTCCAAGTACATGAGGAAAGTGAAAGTCGCGCAGTTGTGTCTGACTCTTTGCCACCCCATGTACTATACAGTCCATGGAATTCTCCAGGCCAGAATACTGGAGTGGGTAGCCTTTCCCTTCTCCAGGGGATTTTCCCAACCCAGGGATCAAACTCAGGTCTCCCGCATTGCAGGCGAATTTTTTACCAGCTGAGCCACAAGGGAAACCTAAGAATACTGAAGTGGGTAGGCTATCCCTTCTCCAGTGGATCTTCCCAACCCAGAAATTGAACCGGGGTCTCCTGTATTGCAGGTAGATTCTTCACCAACTGAGCTACCAGGGAAGCCCTATGAGGCAAGACAGGATCAAAAGCAGGATAAGTTCCTGGTAAGCAGTAGGTAAAAGCTTTAGAGTCAGACAAATGCATATTTGAATCCTAGCACCTTGGTAATAGGTTAGTGTGAGCAAATCACACAAGCTCTTAGTGCACAGGTGTCCTCAACTATGAAAAGGAGGATAATAGTGTAGTGTACACTGTCCTTTCTTTCACTCTATCTACCTAGCTAAATGGAGCCCACATTACCCACCTTCAGATAATGTGATAGTCATTAATACTGTTCACCAAGCATTTCAGGTCTCTTGTTTTCTAGGCATGTAGTAGGATTATACTTTGTGGCCTTCTTTAAAGTTAGGTGTGACCATGTGATACTTCTGGCCAATGAATTATGAGAAGTGGCATGTGTCATTTGTAAGTGGAAGATTTAATTGCCACTGTGAGACCTTCCAGAGCTCTTTTTCCTCTGGCACAGTGACCAACCCTACATGAGAAGTGCTCATTCCAACAACCCAGGGGCCTGAGTGACTACAATGAACAGTTTCCCTGCCAATCTGTGATGAACTTGTAACATGAGCAAGAAATAAAACTTCTTTGTTTCAAACTGCTGAAATTTTGGAACTTATTTTTTTTTAATTAATTTATTTATATTTGGCTGGGTCTTCCTTCCCATGAGAGGGCTTTCTCTAGTTGAGGGCTACTCTTCGTTGTGGTCCTCAGGCTTCTCATTGCTGTGGTTTCTCTTTTTGCAGAGCACAGGCTGTAGAACATGGGCGCAGTAGTTGTGACAGATGGGCTTAATTGCCCCGAGGCATGTGGAATCTTCCCTAACCAGGGATTGAACCCATGTCCCCTGCATTGGTGGATTCTTAACCACTGGACCATCAGGGAAGTCTTAATTGCTTTATTATTGTAGATAATCTAACCTATCCCAAATCATACAAATAGTGAACCAATAAATGCAATTACCTAATGAGTACAGGTTGAGTGTAGACCAGGCACTGTGCTGTGTCCCAGGCATATAAATCAGAGTGAAGTTGCTGCTGTCAGAGTTGCTTAAGCTGGACATGGAATGCCATGTCTTCCATGAAGCCTTCGCTATTGAATCTCTCCTTCTAAAAATTCCTGTAATTCCAGCATTCAGTGAATACGTGTGGCCTTGAGTAGCACAGAAGAGAAACAGCAAGCTTTAGAGCCAGACAATCCTCCTTTCAAGTCCCGGCTTTGTCCCTCCCTTGCTGAGAAGGCTACAGATCTTGCTCTGGTTGAACACTTATTATTGATACCTACTGAATACTGCAAATCATACTATATAAATTTAATTCTCACACTTGCCCTTCAAGATCAGTTTTACATATATGTATACACACACACAGTGTGGTCCCAGGCACTTAAGTCTACATACATATATATAGACTCTTTCTGAGGCAGCCAAGCAGAGAGGAAAGTGAAGCAAGGATTCACACCCACATCTCTGTGAAAATTTCAACTCTGTTATATAAATAGTTTTTCACTCTGTGGTTTGTTTATGTGCTTGCTCACTCTTTTCTTTGGTTTGAATATTTACAAAGGTTTGTACTTTTGTTCTAACCATTTCCTGTTACATTTTTAACCCCCTTTATAGGGGAGGGTAATTATTATCGATTTTTTTCCTCTTATGAGCAATATTATCTAGTAACTTCTTCCTTCACTTCTTCTCCAGCATCTGCTTGGAAGCAATATTTTGGTTAATAACTATAAGGCAATCAGCAAGCTTTGTCTGCCTCTTACGTATGTTCTCCCCCTTCTCTATTTTGTTAGTTTTACTGTATATTAAAGACACATAAGCATTAAAAACTATATTCTCTCCCTTATAACCATCACTTATCATTAGTTATACAAGTAAATATATATTTAGTGCTCACCACCTGTTATGTCAATGTCTCACTAGTCTGGTTGTCTGAAGTATGTTCTCTAGAAGATGCCTCAGAAAGGTCAAGAGAATCGTCCCTGTGTTCTTCTATGCTGATAATGTTTTATCTTTGGCCTTCATACCTGAAAG